>NC_045426.1:9310006-9910006 GCF_902635505.1 Sarcophilus harrisii | reverse complement strand
AAGAGCTCATTTGGAGCAGTTGTGGGTGAAAGGAAGACACAAGTTCAGATCTTACTAAGACACTTAGTTTCTGTGTGACATTGGACAAGAGGACAAGACATAATCTCTCTCTGCCTCAATCTGAAAAATCAGAATAATAATGATGCTGATCCCAGAGCATTGTTGTGAGGATCAATGAAGTAGCAAACAGAAAGTGCTTTCCAACCTTAAAATGCTATGTAAATGCTAGTTGTTTTTCTTAATTAGCTTTTCTAGATAAATAGATATAAATATCAGGAATTATTGGGAATGGGAAAGAGAGAATTAATGACTTCATCAAAGTTGGTAGAGTGATACCTAGTGTGAGAAAATGACCTGTGACACTACAGAGAAGTAAAAACTACCTGCATATATGTAAAACAGCAAGATCCTGCTACCCAGGATCAGCCTCACGTGAGTAAAAATTCATCCAATGGACCCTAATAACACTTCTTACTATCCAAGCTGGCAAGACCCCCCTTCCTTTGGTATCTCAGTATTCTCTCAATCTGTCACCTTATGATTGACATAATCAAGGCAGAACAGAACTGCCACCTCACAGCTGGCCCTTCTCAGTTTTCAAGCTCTTGCCATCAATTTAGAGCCACAAGCTCTCGACTTGGAGACTTTTGAAGGGCATTGACCAATTCAGGGATTTGCCTATGGTCATAAAGGGAGTGTGCAGCAAACGTTGGTCTTTCTTCAGATCTTTCTGATTTCCACCATGCTGCCTTTGCTCAGGTGACAGAGCCAATCAATAATACAAACCTTTGCAGTGAAGTTTCTGGGAACAAAACTGAAAGAGAGGCTCCCTCCCCAAATGGAAAGAAACTTGACAAGGCTTCCCTGAAAACAAACTCTCTGTGTCCCCTTCCACCCTGAAGGACCCAGAGATATGGTAAACATGGTCGAGTTTTGAATTGACTCATACACAACCCATGTTGCTTAATGATGGGGACTGACTCTGACTTCCCCACCTGAAAGGGAGCCTTACATCAGAATTGCTCAAAGTCCCATGGAGAGCTTCCTTAGAAAAGAACGGCCGCTCAGGAGTCCCCATTATTCTTTTGTTACTCTGAAAAAAATGTCCCCTGAACAAACATGCTGTGGATAATGACCTCCTCCCTCCGCCCCCATGATTGCTTCTCCTTTACAAATCATAAGCATTTCCTGGCAGAGCCATCAAAGTTTAAAAGAAAAGAGGTAGGTGAGAAATACAGAAAACATGTATTCAACGTGTGTAGCGTGGGCACTGGGAGACTCAAGTGGGCTTCCTTGCAGCTTCTCGAGCAGATTGTATAAGACAAATCTGGCAAGTCACCAGACGCATAATGAGCAGAGATTTTTCTCAACTTTATAAGAAAATAGTTATTTCAATGATGATTTCTCTCATTGCCATAGATCAATGACAAGTCAATGAATATAAACAAAATTCACACAATTGTAGACCCTTGGAGGTGGATGGATCTCAGAAGCCACAGGATCATAGGCTTTATGGCTTGAAGAAAACCTCACAGAGTCTGGTTTAATTCAGACACAAACAGCTAAGAGACACAATGAATAGATCTGAGTTCAAATCTGCCTTTAGACACTAGTGGTGTGACCCTGAGCAATTCATTTACTCTCTATTTGCCTGTTTCTTCAACTGTAAAATGGGTACAAGGATAAAACCTACTTTCCAGGGTTCTTATGAAGATCAAAGACAGATAATATTGGTAAAGTGATTTGTGTAGAGCCTGGCAGATAATAGATGCCACATAAAGTTAATGATCATCATTATTATATAGAAACTCTCTCTATAATGCCCTTTACCAAAGTAGGCATCAGAGTTCTAGATGGAAGTTTCAGGTAATGGGATACTCATTCCTTACATTTATTGAGAGCTAGAGAGATTTCTTTCAGACTACAAAGATTTTTTTTTCTTTAGGTCAAGTCAAAATCTTCCTCTGAAAATTCTACCAGTTACCCATAATTCTTTGCTTTGAGGCCAGAGAACAAACCTACTTTTTCTCTCACATATCAGATTTTTAAACACTGAAATGCAGCAAATGTAACCCTATTTTTCGTCCCCAAAAAGTTGTCTCTTAGCAAACTAAGCACCCATTGGTTTGCTGTTTAGGTGGCATGATGCTTTAGATGGAAGACATCCTTTCAGATATCTTAAATGTGGGCAGTATCCTATGTTTTGCTTTTAAATAGCCTTCCTAAAATCTGGTGTACAAAACTAAACAAAATCCTCCAGACGTGGGGCCCAATAACGTTCAACCCTTTTAAAATAATAAATAATAATAATAACAATAATTTTATTATTTATTTATTTTAGAATTCTTTTTTTTTCCAAATTGTGAATTCCAATTTCTATCCCTCCCTTCAGTTCCTCTCCCCCCACACACACACTTTTGGAGAAGACAAGGAAAATTTTTAAAGGAAACAAGAAAAATGAAGAAATTGGGGGGAAAAAAAGCTACTTTGGTCTAAACATAGAGTTTATCAGGTTTCTCTCTGGAGGTGCAGAGTGATTTTCATCATGAGTTCGTTGTTATTGTACTGGTAGACACTGTGCTTTGTGTGGAGGCTGAGCTAGCATGAGCTTTCAGGGTTGTCCCACTGCTGACTCATTTGTAGGTGAGATCTCAATGAAGTTAGTTAAACTGAAGATCATAGGAGGACAGAGACAAAGCTGGAAGGAATCTCAGAAGCCAATTCCATTTTGCAAGGAGTTAAACTGAGATCCAAAAGGGGAAGTAGTGCCTTGCCAAATTTCAGAAAAATAATAAATCACAGAGCCAGGATTAGAACAAATCCTGGACCTGCCTCCCTCCCAAACTTCTCAAGGTAACTCCCTGTGTACCCACCTCTCAGCTCTAAAGATTAAACCACAAACTTGTTTCTTAAGAACTGGTTTTTCATACACACCCTTTGATCCAGCAGTGTTTCTACTGGGCTTATATTCCAAAGAGATCTTAAAGGAGGGAAAGGGACCTGTATGCGCAAGAATGTTTGTGGCAACCCTTTTTGTAGTGGCCAGAAACTGGAAACTGAGTGGATGCCCCTCATTGGAGAAGGGCTGAATAAATTGTGGTATATGAATATTATGGAATATTATTGTTTTGTAAGAAATGACCAGCAGGATGATTTCAGAAAGGCTTGGAGAGATTTACACGAACTGATGCTGAGTGAAATGAGCAGGACCAGGAAGTCATTATATACTTCAACAAGGATACTATATGATGATCAATTCTGATGGATCTGGCCATCTTTAACAATGAGATGAACCAAATCAATTCCAATAGAGCAGTAATGAACTGAACCAGCTATGCCCAGGGAAAGAACTCTGGGAGATGAGTATGAACCACTACATAGAATTCCCAATCGCTCTATTTTTGTCCTCCTGCATTTTTGATTTCCTTCACAGGCTAACAGTACACTATTTCAAAGTCCAACTCTTTTTGTACAGCAAAATAACTATATGGACATGTATACATATTTGTATTTAACTTATACTTTAACATATTTAACATGTATTGGTCAACCTGTCATCTGGGGGAGGGGGGGGGGGGAAAGAGGGGAAAAATTGGAAAAAAAGGTTTTGCAATTGTCAATGCTGAAAAATTACCCATGCATATATCTTGTAAATAAAAAGGTATAATAAAAAAGAAGGGTTTTTTTTTTTCAGTTTTTTCAGCTCTTTTCAATTCTTTTAAATTTCATGTTAATGTTTTTGACCAGTGATACAGAGAAAAATGGGGGAAGACACAAGTTGCTTGGACCTAGTTAGAGAAGCTTCATTGAACAAATATCATAGAGTCACTCCTCCACGATAAATGTTTATGGAAAAAAGATAAGAAGAGACTAGAAATATTCCATGGGAAGTGGAAAATTATAGTCTTATTTAAAGACTATTCATTTTTCATTTAGATATAGTTGAGAATTTTTGTAGTAGATTTGAACCAGAAAAGAAAACTTGTTTCTTCAAGCTACTGAACACCCTGATACTGATTTAAGATGTGGAATTAAATAAGAATGACCCAACCCTTACCCAGGATAATCCTTAAGCAAAATACTGAGAAGGAAATAAACTTTGTAAATGTTACAGTGATTTCAGGGGGTGGTTCTAGGAATCCAAGAACAAGAGAACCTCAGAAACAGTGAAAATTAAAAATTACCAAGGATAATTTACATTCATGGGATCCTTTCAAATTATATAGCTGTTGGGCTAGATTCTTTCAATAGATTAAAAAAGATACATAATCAGAAGAATTATTATCCCAATTTAAGGATGGAGAAACTGAGGCAAGTCACATAGCTTAGAAGGATCAGATCTGGAATTCAAACTTCTCTAGCTCTTCAGGATTCAAAGGTCAGAACTGATTCTATGACACTATGCTATTTTACGATAGAATGAAAAGTGAGAAGCTAATAAACTGTGTGATCCTTAGCAAGCTACCTGATCTATTTGTGCCTTAATTTCTCATCTGTAAATTGAGGACAATAATATAAGCCTTGCCTGCCTCTCGGGGCTATATTTAGTGAAAGTCTGTAAAGTGCTTTACAAACCTTAAAATGTTATGTAAACATCACCTATTACCGTTTTTATCATTTTAAAGTAATTGGCATCCACTGCCATTTACTAAGCACTCATAAAACAAACAGTGGTTTAGAGCCAACAAAGTCAAACTTTTAGGGAAAAAACAAAAGCAAGAATTTGGGATGTGATAGCATTTATGTGGTACTTTAGTTACAAAGCATTTGACAAATGTTATTTTATTGGAGCAGTAAGACAACCTTTTTGTTGTCATTTTTCAGTCATATCAAATGACTGTGATCACATTTCGGATTTTCTTAGGAAAGATATTAGAGTCGTTTGGCATTTCTTTTTCTAGTTCATTTAAAGATAAGGAAACTGAGGCAGAGTTAAATGATTTGCCCAGTAACACACAGCTAGTAAATGTGTGAGGATTTAAGCTCAGGAAAATGAGTCTTTCTAATTTCAGGCGTAGTCTGTGCACTATGGTGCCACCTAACTGCCCCATTCCTATGAGGTAGGTACCATTATGATTTCCCTTTTACAGATGGAGAAACTTAGAAAAGTTAAGTGACTTAACAAAGGTCACATAGTTGGTTGTCTGAGAAAAATTCAACTTTAAGTCTTTTTGGTGCCAAGTGCAGTATTTTATCTACTGTAGTTCCTACCATCCTACGTGCCTACCATACTCCAAGGAATTCAAAGCCAGAAGGAAAATTCCCATAAAGGCACTTATTTGTGTATATATGCAACAGCACTCCTTGCGATGGAAAAGAACTAGAACAAAAGTGGATACTCATTGATGAGAATAAATGCTTGTTGATTGATCAATTGATTGATCAAGAGAAAGCTAAACAAACTGAAGTATAAGGGCTGCATCACTTTTACAAAATGATAGTAATTTGATAAAACATCAATGAAAGGATACAGAGAGTCAAATAAGAAGGAGTAGAAGAACACTGATACTCTTGAAACCTTTCCTTTCAGGAAAATCCCGGGTCAAAACTCTAAATTTCCAGACCACAGAAAAAATATTTTAAGCAAACAGAAATAAAGAGCTAAGTACCAAGGAAACACAGTCAAAATTACACAAGACCTAACAGCTTCTTCTAGGAATAAAAGGAGATCCTGGGAAATGATTTTTCAAATGCTGAAAGATTAACCAACTGTAATTAACCATGCAAGACTGAATATAATCCTATAACCGGAACAATATGAAACATGATGGGAACTTTGAAAAATAAATATAACATTAAGAGGAACCTAAAATAGTAAGTTTATTTGAGCAACTAGAAAGGACAGTAAAATGGTAGAGAATTCACATTCTAATAATGGAAGATAATATGTCCAAAAGGTAATGAGGGAATTAATGGTGAACATCTAGAAAAGGAAGCAGCAATCACAACGTGTCAGCCTGGATTTATCAGTAGCAACTCATACCAGACTAATCTCGTTTTTTGACAGGATTATAAAACTAGCTGAAGGAGGTCAGTGTTGTAGATATAGATTACCTAGATATTAGTAAGCTTTTCATAAAATATCACATACTATTCTGGCGGGAAAGGTAGAGAGTTATGGATGAAATGATACCATTCAAAACCAGTTGCATGGCCAGACACAAAGAAGAGTTGTTTAATGAATCTATTTAACTGTGACAGAAGGTCCCCATTGGAATACCCCAGGAATATGTGCTTGGCTCTATGGTATTTCACATTCTTATTAATGAACTGGATGAAGGTATTCATGGCATATTCCCAATTTGGAAGAATAACTATCACACTGGTTTAAAGAGTCAGGATCTAAAAGATTCTTTCCAGGACTTCAGAATGAGGTTGAACCAATAAAATGAAATTAAGTAGGAATACATATATCATACTATACTTGGAAACACATACCAAAAAAATCAAAATGTCAAGTAAAAGATAGGAGAGTCATGGATAGATAATTGTTTTGAAAAAATATTAGGGCGTGGATTTAGTGGACTGATCAATAAGGCAGCCAAAAAATTGAATGCAATCTCAGTCTCATTAAAAAGGGCATAGTTTGCAGGGATAGGAAGGAGGGAGTCCTATTGGGCTCAGCCCTCATCAGATCTCATCTGCAGAATCGTGTGTACTTTGAGCCATTGAAGTTCTGAAGGATGTTGAAAAGCTGAACGGGGTCCACAAGAGTTCACCACCTAGGATAGTGAAGGGCCTTGAATTTAAGCCATATGAAGATCATCTGAAGAATCAGGCATGTTTATCTCAGAAAGGACTCAAGGGGAGACATGTTAGCTTTCTTTTGAATTGGAAGGGTTAACTATGGAAAGAGACATTAGACATTCTATAAGTCCCTGCCTCACATCCAAAAGCATATTCAGGAGCAATAGATCTAAGTTGCAAAGAACCCAATTCATGCTTTATGTCAGGAACAACTTTCTAATTAGTTCTATCCCAAAGAATAATGCATCAGGAAGTAATGGTTTCTCCTTCAATGATGTTCTTCAATCAGAGCCTGCATGACCCCTTCTCTGACCCAAAAGTGGGTCAGACTACAAGGTCACTGACTTTCCTTCCAAGTCTTAAATTTCGTGATTTCTTGCAGCTACACCCAAAGAAAGATCACTGGGAAATGAATGTAAACTGTTTGCATTTTTGTTTTTCTTCCCGGGTTATTTCTACCTTCTGAATCCAGTTCTTCCTGTGCAACAAGAGAACTGTTCGGTTCTGCATACAGAGATTGTATCTAGGATATACTGCGACATATTTAACATATATAGGACTGCTTGCCATCTGGGGGAGGGGGTGGAGGGAGGGAGGGGAAAAGTCAGAGCAGAAATGAGTGCAAGGGATAAAAAATTACCCAGGCATGGGTTCTGTCAATAAAAAGTTATTATAATAAAAAAATATATACAAAAAAAATTGTGATTTCTTGATTCTTCTCCCTCTAATACTTATTGATGGCATGTCCCAAGACAAGCCATTTAATCTCCCTAAACTTCAGCCTCCTCATCTACAAAATGAAGTAACTAGAAAACCTCACAGACCCCAAGAAATTTATAAGAGAAAATGAGTACAAAGTTCTTTATGAATCTTATGCACTATGTGAATGTTTAATTATCATAAAAAAACTTTCATATTCTCCTAAGGAGGGCCCCACCCAGTCCAATAGGGTCTAGTCAAAACTAGGGACAGATACAGGTGATTTTGTTTAAATCTTTGAAACAAATAGATTCGAATCACTAAAGAAAACAATATAGTATTGCATTAAGCCTCCACTTCCAACATAAAAATCTCCAATAACTCAATCTAATATTCATTAACATTCATATACATAAGAATCCAAGTAATAATAAGAGAATAGGCTAAGAAGAAAGTGGGGAGGCCTCAGGTTCATTTTAATTTTTTTCCTTTTATCACACTCAACATTTCTATTACATTCAGAGAATAACACAACGGCCTCTATGAACCTAATTTCATGTGTCAAAATGCCCCAGGCTGACAAGCAAGCTGAAAGGATAAACTGTCTTCATTTTAATGCCCAAGTAATGAACTGAAATCCTATTGGGTTTGAATTTTTATGAAAAAAATTTTAATAACTTTTATTCCCTCAGTTGTAACTCTTTCTGCTCACAATCAACAGTTTATTATTTTTTTTTCTCAGAACCATGACTCAACTCTGCAATTCAACTGAACAAATATTAATGAAATGTTTATTATGTTCATTAAGCAGCATGGTCTTGTGGAAAGAACCAGAATCAGAAACTGAGTCAAAAGAGAGCTGGATTGAAATCCTAAAATTTGAGACTTTCTACTTATGTGTCCAATGAGTTGTCTCATTTTCCTGATCTATAAAATGGGGTCAAAAAAAGAGCCAGTATAGTGTTATAATAAAAGTCAAAAGATAATAAATGGAAGGCTTTACAAAACTTAAAGTCACCCATAAGCTACATGGATAATGCCAGTTGCCAATCTACTAAGTAGGACATATTTGCTTTCAACTAACTAATGAGTCAAAACATTGAAGAAAACAGGGCCAATGGAAGATGCTCTGGGCTTAGGGGGGTGAATCTGAGTAATAGTTGTGACTGCTATTGGCATGTGGTCATTACCAAGGTCCAAATTTACCTATGGGGCTCATCTTTCCATGCTTTCTAAAAGGATGTCATGTGACTTTGTCAAGTGTTTGGTTGAAAATGGGACTGAGAGTTTTTTTGTGGTAGCAAAGAATTGAAAAATGAGTAGATGTCCGTCAACTGGAGAATGATCGAATAAATTACAGTGTATGAAGGTAAAAGAATATTATTGTTCTATAAAAAAAATGATGAACTAGCTGGCTTTAGAAAGGCCTGGAAAGATTTACATGAACTGATGCTGAGGGAAACAAGCAGAACCAGGAATACATTATCCACAATAACGGCAAGACTGGACAATGATCATCTATAAAGGTTCTTCTCAGTGGTTCAGCGATCCAGAGCAATCCCAGTAGACTTTGGACAAAAAATGCGATCTGCATCCAGAAAAAGAACTATGGAGACTGAATGTAAATCAACATATGCTAGGTTCACTTCTTTTTTCTATCTGTCTTTTCCTCTCTCATGGATTTTCCCTCTTGTTCAGATTTTTTTTTCTCCCAACATGATTCACAAAGCAATGTCTATTTAAAAATAAATTAATTAAATCCATAAAATTTTAAAAAGAAAGCTGAGCTGGGTCAAACAAAACCAGTACAATCCCTTTTCTACCTGATAGTCCTTAAAAGGCTTGAAACATTGCACTATCATGCACCACCACGAAACATTTTTATCTTCTTTTCTCTATGTCAATGTTAATAGATTGTAGATTTAAAGCTGAAAGGGGCATTAAAGATAATCTAACCCAATTCCATCGTACAGAGAAATATAGCAGTGCTCAGAGGAGCTGAGAGGTTTGATCATGCAGAGAAGGGAACAAAATCAGGGTCTGAACAGAGGTCACTGACTCCAGATCCAGGTTCATTTTTTCCATTATTTTCTGAAGAATTCAATGGCTAGAGTACCAAACCTTGACTCTGGAAGACCTGAATTCAGATCTATCCTCAGATACTTACTAGCTCTTTGAATCTAGGCTAGCCATTTAACCTCTATCTGACTCAGTTTCCTCATTTGTCAAATTGGATTTTAAAACAATATCTGCTTCCTAAGGTTATTGTCAGGACCAAATGACCTAATATTTGTAAAAAGGGTTTAGCATAGATCCTGGCACATAGTAGGCCTTATACAAATGCTTATCAGGCTAATAATCTATCCAAATAGGAAATGAGGTAAGTTTGGCAGGGTCTGTTTTTGATGAAGCCATGCTGGCCTTTTATAGTCACCATTTTGCTTTCTAAGTATTATAATAGGACTATTCCTTGACTTGATCAAATATAAATAATAATAGGATGTCATTTCTCAGAATTACCTCACTGTGTCCATTGAGATTCCTAGATAATTAAATTGAGGAGAGCACCCTGTTACGGAATGAGCAGTCAAAAAGCAGAATAATAATTTCCATTAGCCATTCTGCACGTCCCTGCACATGATATTCCATCTCCTACCTTTGTACAAAGACTACTTCTCCAGCCCTGGATGCTCTCCCTTCTCTCCTTTGCCTCATAGAAATCTCAGCCTCTTAAAACCCAGCTCGGGGACCACCTCTTGTATGAGTTCTTTGCTGATCCCATCATTAGTCCTTCCTCCCTCTTGAAAGAACTTTTGGGTTGCTCTGAATTCTGCCTTGCACACACTGCCTAGGCAACCCAAACACAGCACTTGACTTCAGGTTTATTACCTATAAGACTGAAATCATTTCAGTAATTACCTCACAGCATTGTTATGAAGAGCAGATGAGGCAAAATTGATAAAGTGCTTTGCACAATTAAGCCAGCCCCATGAAGGTGGATTGATAGATAGTATAACAGTATTTTTTTGTATTTTTTTTAGTATAGCTTTTTATTTACAAGACATATGCATGGGTAATTTTACAGCATGGATAATTGCCAAACCTTTTGTTCCAATTTTTCCCTCCTTCCCCCCACCCTCTCCCCCAGATGGCAGGTTGACCAATACATGTTAAATATGTTAAAGTATAAGTTAAATACAATATATGTATACATGTCCATACAGTTATTTTACTGTACAGAAAGAATTGGACTTTGAAATAGTGTACAATTAGCCCGTGAAGGAAATAAAAAATGCAGGCAGACAAAAATAGAGGGATTGGGAATTCTATGTAGTGGTTCATAGTCATTTCCCAGAGTTCTTTCACTGGGTGTAGCTGGTTCAGTTCATTCCTGCTCCATTGGAACTGATTTGGTTCATCTCCTTATTGAAGAGGGACACGTCCATCAGAATTGGTCATCATATAGTATTGTTGGTAAAACAGTAATATTGCAGCCACAATCAATAGTGGTAGATTATATAACATAACATAATAGCATAATTTCCCCAGCTCTGGGAGGTAAATGTTATGATTATCCACGTTTTACAGCTGAGAAAACTGAGTCAGAAAGAAATTAAGTGACTTGCTCAGAATCACAGCCACTAAATGTCAGAGACTGGGCTAAAACTTGGGTTTTTCTGACTCTAGGTTTTGCATTTCATCCACTGTGTTTCCTTACAGTCTCAAAAAGCCAGTATCGGTCAAGGGCATCGTTTGAACTCGTCTTTCTTCCTCATAGACCACCTCTTTATCCAGGATGCCATCTGCCTGCTGGGTCCATCGACTTGAATTGCAGTCCCTTTCTCAGGAGCCTTACAAAACCAGCCTTTCCCTTGAAGCTATAACTTCACTTGCCTTCTCTTACCTTCTAGTCCCAGATCTGGTATTTGAGGGTTATATAGTTAAGTGTATTACATTTCTCATCACTGATTACAACCATGATGAATCTATTCAGGGGGTTTCAATCTCCCTTAAGGCCATATTCATTTATTTATTTTCTCCTTGGGATCTTTTCTACTTTTTTGACAGTATCTGCACAGTACAGGTGGATGAGTTGCACGGCTGGCATTTCCAATGACTGCCAAGGGAAACATGAAATAAACACCATTGGAATAAAAATCAGATTAAAGCATCCCACTGTTCTATGGATTTGGATTCAAATATAAAACTTTGCCACAGAAAGACTATAATTATTTTAATGGCATCTAGCTCCTAAGGCAACTCAAAGCTCAAATACATTTAACACTAAGCAGACACCACACAGCTTGGGGAAATAATCACTAAATAATAGAAAAGAGAAGTGATTATGGGGAATATATGGAGATTTGTTGCTGATGTTGTCCTGGCTCTCTGATTTGATTCATGTGAGGGAGTCCTGGTATATAAATTCCTTCCACTAAGGGAGATCAGCAATCAGGTTTCTGGGGCACGGGGAGGTTAAGGTTGCCCATGGACACAGAGCTAGAATATATCACAGGCAGGTCTAGAACTGACTTTTCAAAGTCAGCCTTGGTGGATTAGAAAAGGTGACTTTTAGGATTTCAGTTAAGAATAAGGTCACTTGTTGACCTTTCTAATATATCAAAAACAAGTTTCATTGAGGTAATCTAATAATGGTAAATGGCATAAAACAATTGATGCAGTTGAGAGCTCCACAAAAATGGGCAAAGTGTACAGTGTGAGCAAGCCCAGTCCTGAGCAATAGGAGACATGTGCCAACTTCTGAGAGCTAGTGCCTGCCCATGAACTTTCTCCCCGGCCAGGTGTGCTAGTTATGGGTGATACAAAGATAAAAACAAAACAGTTCCTGTCCTCAAGAAGCTTATAGTCTATTGTGGAGCAAGACCGTGTTTCAGAATAAAATAAATGCAAAGTAAATTCACAGTAATGTGGGTGAGGGGAAACCTGAATGGGGTGAGGAAATCAGGAAAAGATGCTTGTAAGAGGCAGTACCTGAGCTAAGCCATGAAAAGGACTTAGGGTTTCAAAGAGTAAAGGAGTGAATATTTTGGTTAGCTCCCTCTTCATCCCCCATCTTTTCACCACAGACATCTCCACAAAGAACAGAAAGAGCACCCTGCACACTTGTACCTTTTGAGTTCTAGCTCTCCTCACCCTGGGGATTTGCTTTAATGGTGGGTGAGGGTTTCACTTGACTTCCTAGCTGTACTTCCCATCCTTGCTTACATCTTCTTGGCAGCCCCCATCGCAATCCTGATACTTTGCTTCCACTATTTCTTCTCCTGATCTGCAGCCATGATTAAATTAACTCCTACATCACTCCTAGGAGAAATATAGCATTCTAGAGTCCTACGGGCTCCTTCATCAACTCTGAAATTCCTTGTACCAAACAATTATTTACAAATAAGATATAAACAAAATAAATAAAAAATATTTACAGAGGAAGGCACTAGAATAACAGGAGTTAAGAAATGTTTCCTCTAGAAAATGATATTTTAGTTGGTACTTAAAGAAGTCAGAGAAGACAAGAAGGAGAGCACTCCAGGAACTGGAGGTGGAGAAATGGCTGGAGAAATATCTAGAAATAGAGGGTCTTGTTTATGGACCAGCCAGGAGGTCACTGGATTGAAGAGTCATGTCATAGAGGAAGGTGTAAGAATATTGGAAAGAAAACAGAGTCTAAGACTTTTAGTACCAAACAGGATCTTGTATTTAATCCTGGAGGTGATAAGGAGGCACTGGAGTTTGGGGAGGAGGAGACATGTTGGACCTATGGTTTTGGAAATTCTCCTCTGTGGGTAAGAGGAGGGTAGACTAGCAAGAGGAGAGACTTGAGACAAAGAAATACTCCAAGAGGTTATTGTTGCTGTTTCCCCATATTTGTATTTGAATCCCCATTACCCGAAACATAGCGAGTGTTTTAATAGTATATTTTTGTTTTTTCATCAGTTCCAGGCATGAGCTGTGCTCTGTCTAAAGATGTGGAACAGGGAGAAAGAAGGGCAGACCCGGGAAATGGCAAGCGGACCAGCTTGGCTAGACCAGATTGATATTGGTAAAAACAGGAGCTCTGTCTGGAGAGAGAGACAGATTGTGAATGGCTGGAAATGCCAGGCAGGTGAGTTTATACTATAACCAAGCTAGATGACAAAAGGAATAAGCACAGGACTATAACTGCCAGGCAATGGTTAATGGGTGCTCGGGACATGAGGTGCTCTACAAGGAGAGAACCAGAGATACAAAGACAGGTGACACAAATGTGTGGGAGAAGAAAAAATGAAAGGAAAGATCCTGGCTTCCTACAGAAGGAGTCAAAATTAAGCCTTGAAGGCCTGGAAATAGATGGACAGGTAGAGAGAAGAGGGCATTCCAGATTAGAGGAAAACAAGAGAGGGGAAATATTCAGAAGACTAATGAGAAAATAATACCTGAAAGGAGAAGGTTCCCAGGAATCTGTGGTGGAAAATAAGGCTGGAAAGAGGAAGTTTGGGACAACTCCTAGAGGGTTCCCATCTGGCAAGTTCAGGGATTTGTATTTTATCTTGGAGACCTAGTGGAGGTTTCTTTATTAACCATCAAGTTGACATTTACAATGCAAAAGTCTGACCACATCATTTCAGTTGCTCAAGAAGCTCCAGTGGCTCCCTATTGCTCTAAGAATAAGTATCAACCCCTCTAGATTTAGCATTAATGATCTGTTCATCTTGGATCTCGGCCAATCTTGCCAAACTCATGGATGGCACACTCTTGGTCCAAACTGTATTCAAGACACATAATCCGAATTGCTTTTCCCAGCATATACTATTATACCCCCTGCCTCCAGGGCTTTGCACCATCTCCTTACCTCTACCTCTTGGAAGACTGAGTTTCCTTCAAGGCTCAGGCAAAGCACCCCCTTCTATAGAAGAAGTCTCTCAAGCCCTTTCCCTGCCTTATCAGTGACCCTTTCCGCCCAATATCTCTTTACATTCATTTTCTTTATTTTTACTGTTCTCCACACACGTCTCACAGACACACACTCCTAAGTGGCCAATATCTGGAAATTATTGTGTATTTATTTTGAGGTCAGGGGCGGCTTCATTCAAAACATATTTATACCACCTCCTTCCCCACAGTAATCACCCCATACACACTCTTTGAGTGGAATGGACAAAGAGAAGAAAGAATCTGTCATGTGATTTTTTATATATAATAAGAAACTGTGTCTTGAGAATCAGAGGTGAGGAGATTAACTCCATCTCCTGTCTATAGCAGGTCTCATTTTCAATGGAATATGCACAACACTGAACAGTAGGGACAGAGCTTTCAGGGAAAGGCAGCCGATGTTCACTGGGTAAATTATTTCCATTCCCAGAACCATCTCACAAACACAGACACACAAACAGCTCCAAGGGAAGTTGTCATCTCCTGATAGAGATGCCCTCAAGTGACAGCCACTTAAGATGGCAGAGCTAAGAGTAATTCTGCACAAGTGAACATTTAGTATTAATCTCTTTTGGATGGTGGGATCCCATTAGAAATCACTTTGTTTCACCAAACACAGCTATTGGTAATGGGTCACTAACTACAATCACAGCTTTTCAATCTTTCTCCACTCTGAAACCTAGCAGTGATGGACAGGGTCATAAAGGAGACCGTGTGAGGGTAGGGATATTTTGACGGATTCTACAAATTTTAAAGGCTTAAAGAATTATCCTGGCGATGAACTCTCCATCAGTATATTTGGGTATAGGTATATCTGTATATGGACATTATGGACAATAATCAGATCTATGTATATGGATGTATGCAGGTGCATGTGTGCAGTATTTATATATATTATATGCACACATATACACACATATATACATATATATAGTGATGGGATATAGCTTTATGCATAAGAATAGGTGTGCATGTTGTGTGGTAGATATAAGTATAGGTGTACATGCGTGTATAGGGATGTGTGTGTGTGTGTGTGCGGGCATACAGGTATGGGTATACATATATGGGCATGACAGTATAGGTGCTAAATAAGATGACTTTTTCAAAGTTGATGCTCCCAGAAGACACTAGATTTAAAGAGATGGACTCATTGCAAAGTAGTAAATAAACCTCCAATTCTGCCCTTCCCATGGGAGATGCTCTCCTTTTACTATGTCATTATTCCATCAGCAAAGCAAATAAAAAAAAAAAGATGTAGAGAACATGCCATATATGAACACAATAGGGCAAAGAACACTATAGATAGATAGATAGATAGATGACAGATAGATAGATAGATGGATGGATGGACCGGTGGATGGACAAGATAGATAAAGGCAGGGATAAGTAGATAAACAAATGGATGGACAGAGATAGATGGACAAATGAATATATGGATAGACAGAAAGAAAGAAAGAAAGAAAGAAAGAAAGAAAGAAAGAAAGAAAGAAAGAAAGAAAGAAAGAAAGAAAAAGATTTGGATAGATATAGATATATGCACATATATATTTTTTCTTGCATATCATTTTAAATCATTCAAACGGGAATTTATAATGACAGTATTTCTATTTTAATCTAAATAACTTATTCAGGAAACCAATACCACCTTTGGATCTCATTTCATTATGATAGTCATTGCTTGCTTCTCACAACAGTATCAAAAGGAATTCTCCCTCCCTAAAAAAACAGAGGCAACACCCAGTGCCATCCAAGAGTTTGATAAAATAATGTGAAAGTTCAATAAAATTATTTATATGTTACAATATAATATTGTACAATATTGTACAATACAATACAATATAATTTTATATAATATATAATATAACAGTTGTTTATAATTATTTTATGAAATTAATTATAAAATATTTATCATAAATAATTATTTATAAAATTTTATAACATTTAAAATATAATTATTTATGGGGTAGGATTTGTTTGGATTTCTCCAGAACTTTGATTTGATAAACTTTGAGGTTATATCAATTAATATATCTATGAAAAATAACTCTAAAGTTATTGGATGGGGACCAAGACAAAGAAATTCCAATTAAACCAGCAATAAACATTGCTACTGTCGTAAAAAATGGAAGTGACATTTAAAAGTACATCCTGTAGTCTTCCATTCTTAATTCTGAATAATGATTATCAGTATGTGTGTCTGATTATCAATATGTGTGTCTCTCAACAAAAAAGAGAACCATTCTTGGTGCGATTTCCACCATTGGATAATGGAGGTGTGGGAAAAGGTACAGAAAACTTTGCGTTTCTTACACCAAAAGAAAAATCCATGCTTTATGGAGGCATTAAACTGAATACAAGATCTATGATCCTATGGTCCCATGCCCAATGTCCTGCCACCTCTATGCTTCTATAATTCTTATGGGAATCCAAAAATCTGGTTTGAACAGAGATCTCACTTGCGAATGAATTATCTTTTAACTTGAAACTATTGCTGCAAAATTTTTGAGATACAGTATACAATATAGACCTCATTCTAGAACACTCAGTGTCTATTTCTTTTAAGTCATATGTTTAAGATTCAGCAATCCTGAATTTGATTTCTAACTTAACATTAAATACATACCCTGAGGCAAGGCCTTTGATCCTTATGAAGTCGTCTGGTTTACCATCATTGAATTAGAAGCAATAATACTGGATACCACACTGCTCATAAGGTTGCCAAAAATAGACAAGAGGGCAATTTTAGAGTTTTAAAGGAAATACATAACAGAAAAAAAAGTCAGTTTCTAGTATAACAATAGTATTGTGCAGAAAACGAAATCTACAACACCTTATAATTTAGGGAGTTGAATCCAAACAAGTCTCTTCGACAAAGATGTTATTAGTTTTGAGGAAAATGGGGTTCCTATTGTAGATCAATAGTACAAAATAACTGAAAATATCCCTACAGAAGCATTTTATAGTTTCATCTTTCCATTCTTGAATTTATTTAAAATATTCACACAAGGTTTTGATATCCAGAAAATGAAGCAGGATGAAAGAATTTCAGAATGAAAAAGGAGCACAGAAGTCATCTATCCATCAAAAAACTTTAAATCCAAATCATTCTGGCTCCCATTGATTGTTCAACAATGGGTCCCAGCCCAATTCTCACTTGGTCTTTGGATTCTGATGGCTTAGGATGAGTGTAAACAGCATTTGTTTCTTTTTCTGGGCAGAAAATCTAAGAGTTTTCCCCTCTCGAAGTGATTTTATTTTATTTTACTTGACTAGGTAAAAGAAGCATTCTTTGCCTCATTTTTACCTTGTCTTAATCACTGAATGGGCAGTGGGTCAGACAAACTGAGACCTTGGAAAGATCTTAACTTAAAAAGGCAAAGGTCTTAGTGTTTTGGGGGCATCTCTAGTCATCCCCATACATATCTTGCCACTGGACCTAGATGGCTCTGAAAGAGAAAGTGAGACTGGTGACTTTGCTCAGCCCCACCTCACTTAAATTTAATTCACTTGCAAGTAATGACATCATTTTCCTGATGTTATGTCCTCCTCAAAAATGAAGGACAAATAACAAAAACCATGCACCAGTCATCATTTTAGACCCTGGGACCCCTTAAGAAACTAAGGGAATCTCTTCCACAATGAATCCAATGAGTAAAAAATCAGCTTTCATTTAAAGACATCCCACAATACCTGGCTAGAAGGTCATCAAGAAAATAGTATCTTATTGCTCCAAGTCATTATTAATCAGAGAAATGCAAATTAAGACAACTCTAAGATACCACTACACACCTGTCAGATTGGCTAAGATGACAGGAAAAAATAATGATGATTGTTGGAGGGGATGCGGGAAAACTGGGACATTGATGCATTGTTGGTGGAGTTGTGAACGAATCCAACCATTTTGGAGAGTAGTTTGGAACTATGCTCAAAAAGTTATCAAACTGTGCATACCCTTTGATCCAGCAGTGTTACTACTGGGATTATATCCCAAAGAGATTATAAAGAAGGGAAAGGGACCTGTATGTGCACGAATGTTTGTGGCAGCCCTTTTTGTAGTGGCTAGAAACTGGAAACTGAATGGATTTTCATCAGTTGGAGAATGGCTGAATAAATTGTGGTATATGAATATTATGGAATATTACTGTTCTGTAAGAAATGACCAACAGGATGATTTCAGCAAGGTCTGGAGAGACTTACACGAACTGATGCTGAGTGAAATGAGCAGGACCAGGAGATCATTATATACTTCAACAACAATACTATATGATGACCAGTTCTGATGGACCAGGCCATCCTCAGCAACGAGATCAACCAAATCATTTCCAATGGAGCAGTAATGAACTGAACCAGCTATGCCCAGAAAAAGAACTCTGGGAGATGACTAAAAACCATTACATTGAATTCCCAATCCCTATATTTATGCACACCTGCATTTTTGATTTCCTTCACAAGCTAATTGTACAATATTTCAGAGTCTGATTCTTTTTGTACAGCAAAATAACGTTTTGGTCATGTATACTTATTGTGTATCTAATTTATATTTTAATATATTTAACATCTACTGGTCATCCTGCCATCTAGGGGAGGGGGTGGGGGGGTAAGAGGTGAAAAATTGGAACAAGAGGTTTGGCAATTGTTAATGCTGTAAAGTTACCCATGTATATATCCTGTAAATAAAAGGCTATTAAATTTAAAAAAAAGAAAATAGTATCTTATTCCATAGCATCTTAAAACTTGCAAAGCATTTTTCTCACAATGATGAGGGCATGGGTTTAGTTTGAATTACATTTACCACTTATAAAAATGTGTAATAATAATAATAATCAGTGGTTGTTTAGCCCTTTGAGCTTACAGAATCCTTTACAAGTTTTATCTCATGTTATCCTCCCAACAATCTTGGGAAGTAGGTGCTAGTACTATCCCTAACTTACAGATGTGTGGCTCAGAATGGTGAGGGGTCACCATTTAATAAAAAGCTGGCGAGATCTCTAGGAGCAAAGCAAAAGTTTATTGTAAGTTCTCACAAGAATTGAGCATCCCTGCCATCAAGCAAGCAATTGAAGGGAGGAGACACCTTCTGGGACAGGTTTTACACTTTAAATAGTCCCTAACTCAAATACCCCTCTTACCCCTCCTACCATTCATCTTCATTGGCTGAGAGTCTTACATTCTAAACACAGGAACTACCCAAGAAATTGAATTTGGCCAATAAGTACGTAGTTGCCCGTATTTGATTGAAGTAGGGAGAAAATGATGTCATGGGAGGATAGCATGAAGTCAATGCTCAAGGACCTTCAGGCCTACTCCAATTCTGAAGTAGATGAAGCCTTATTCGATTTTCACAACTGTTCTGAGAGATCTCACCTCATCTCATTCACAGAGGAGAAAAATAATTCAAATTGGTTTAAAAAAAAAATTTGCCTGGAGTCACATAGCCAGTAAGTGTCTGAGACTGAATTTAATTTTTGCTTCTTCTGATTCCAGGTCCTCTGCTCCATGGAATGTACAACCCATCTGCTTTGTCATTTATACTCTCTAGCTCAGTTTCTCAGTCTCAGAAGGATTAGAGAAGATCAATGGTGTCAAACTCAAAAAGAAAATAATACTTGTGAGTCAGATGTTAACTTCTTAAAATCAAAAATTAATATTAGCAATGTTTTATCATATTTCCATTTCTTTTGTTAAATCTTTTCCAATGAAATTTAATTTGGTTTTGGATCACTTCAATTCTGAGTCTATAATCTCATATCTTTCACTTCTAAGTCACTGATCTTATAATATTAAATATTATGAAGAGTTCAATGAGGTAAGTGATGCAAAGGTAAGCATCACGATGTGAAAGACGATGATGTCATGACCTGGCTGTCGTACATTGATGTTTACAAAGTTCTTAACAAAAGGCACCTCATCTGGACCTGATAACAACCTTGTGAGTCATATATGGCAGGTATTACTACCACCTCATTTTACAGATGATGAAAACTGAGACTCGGAACCTTCAATGACATTCCTACAGTGCCTAACCTTTGTCAGAGATCTAATTTAAACACAGATCTCCTCATTTTGATACTTCTTTGTGTTTTACTTCCCCATCTTGAAATAAATAAACAAAAAAAGGCTCTACAGATATAATGTTTCAACTGTTTGATAAAGATAGATAGTTGTACATATACATATATAAGGGAATTTCAATAGATTACATTGGGGAAAAAAAGCTCTGAGGGTTAATAGTTACACTGAATAAGGTTCACAGACCCAAGAATTACTATAAATGCTGTCAAAGTGCAGCAGATAGTGGGTAATGGAAGAGGGGATGTGTTGTTGGAGAAGATCATTAGAAAATTTCTGATACTGAGAGAATTCAGTTTGGCAGAAGAATAAATGTGACTAGGCAAAGATGGATGAGTTCTTGTTGACAATCGTTTCATCATTCCTAACGGCTTCCACCTGGCAGGCAATGCCCCTTATGGATTAGGGTCCAAACAGGTTTTTGCAAGTGAAGCTTCCTTTCCCCATTCCCTACATTTGGCTTGGAATTTGTGCAGGCTTCCTATCCTCCCCACACTTGTCTCTGAAAGAAGGATTTTAAGAAAACACTTCTTGGTTTTTTTTATTATTTAATAGCCTTTTATTTACAGGATATATGCATGGGTAACTTTACAGCATTAACAATTGCCAAACCTCTTGTTCCAATTTTTCACCTCTTACCCCTCACCCCCTCCCCCAGATGGCAGGATGACCAGTAGATGTTAAATATATTAAAATATAACTTAGATACACAATAAGTATACATGACCAAACTGTTATTTTGCTGTACAAAAAGAATCAGAGTCTGAAATATTGTACAATTAGCTTGTGAAGAAAATCAAAAATGCAGGTGGGCATAAATATAGGGATTGGGAATTCAATGTAATGGTTTTTAGTCATCTCCCAGAGTTCTTTCTCTGGGTGTAGCTGGTTCAGTTCATTACTGCTCCATTGGAAATAATTTGGTTGATCTCGTTGCTGAGGATGGCCAGGTCCATCAGAACTGATCATCATATAGTATTGTTGTTGAAGTATATAATGATCTCCTGGTCCTGCTCATTTCACTCAGCATCAGTTCCTGTCAGTCTCTCCAGGCCTTTCTGAAATCATCCTGTTGGTCATTGGTCATTTCTTACAGAACAGTAATATTCCATAATATTCATATACCACAATTTATTCAGCCATTCTCCAACTGATGGACATCCATTCAGTTTCCAGTTTCTAGCCACTACAAAAAGGGCTGCCACAAACATTCGTGCACATACAGGTCCCTTTCCCTTCTTTATAATCTCTTTGGGATATAAGCCCAGTAGTAACACTGCTGGATCAAAGGGTATGCACAGTTTGATAACTTTTTGAACATAGTTCCAAACTACTCTCCAGAATGGTTGGATTTGTTCACAACTCTATCAACAATGCATCAATGTCCCAGTTTTCCCACATCCCCTCCAACAATCATCATTATTTTTTCCTGTCATCTTAGCCAATCTGACAGGTGTGTAGTGGTATCTTAGAGTTGTCTTAATTTGCATTTCTCTGATTAATAATGACTTGGAGCATCTTTTCATATGACTAGAAATAGTTTCAATTTCTTCATCTGAGAACTGTCTCTTCATATCCTTTGACCATTTTTCAATTGGAGAATGGCTTGATTTTTTATAAATTAGAGTTAATTCTCTATATATTTTGGAAATGAGGCCTTTATCAGAACCTTTGACTGTAAAAATATTTTCCCAGTTTAATGCTTCCCTTCTAATCTTGCCTGCATTAGTTTTGTTTATACAAAAACTTTTCAGTTTGGTATAAACGAAATTTTCTATTTTGTGATCAGTAATGATCTCTAGTTCTTCTTTGGTCATAAAGTCCTTCCCCTTCCACAGGTCTGAGAGGTAAACTATCCTGTGTTCCTCTAATTTATTAATAATTTCATTCTTTATGCCTAGGTCATGAACCCATTTTGACCTTATCTTGGTGTACGGTGTTAAGTGTGGATCAATGCCTAGTTTCTGCCATATTAGTTTCCAATTTTCCCAGCAATTTTTATCAAACAGTAAGTTCTTATCCCAAAAGCTGGGGTCTTTGGGTTTGTCAAAGACTAGGTTGCTATATTTGTTGACTGTTTTATCCCTTGAACCTAACCTATTCCACTGATCAACTAATCTATTCCTTAGCCAATACCAAATGGTTTTGGTAACTGCTGCTCTATAATATAATTTTAGATCTGGTACAGCTAAGCCACCTTCATTTGATTTTTTTTCATTAATTCCCTTGAAATTCTTGACCTTTTGTTTTTCCATATGAATTTTTTGTTATTTTTCTAGGTCATTAAAATAGTTTTTTGGGAGTCTGATTGGTATAGCGCTAAATAAATAGATTAGTTTAGGTAATATTGTCATCTTTATTATATTTGCTCACCCTGTCCAAGAGCATTTAATATTTTTCCAATTGGTTAGATCAGACTTAATTTGTGTGAAAAGTGGTCTGTAATTTTGCTCATAAAGTTTCTGATTTTCCCTTGGCAGATAGATTCCTAGAAAACACTTCTTGAACAATAATCAACATTGGACCCCTAATGGAAAGAGCTCAGAATTACTTATATTCCCCACCATATTGTCCCTATCATGTCAGGAGGCACATGTGTAACTTTCCAGAAAAAAATTAATCAGGCAAGTCCAAAATGGAGGGAATGTGGATGAGTTTGAACACTAAAGGATGCTCAAGTTGACTATATTGACCTTTCTCAAAGATTTCTTTCTTTTTTCTTTCCTTCTTTTTCTTTCCTTCCTTCCCCCCCCCCCCCCCCCCCCCCCCCCCCCCCGTCTCTCTCTCTCTCTCTCTCTCTCTTTCTTCCTTTCTTTTTTTGTAGCATCAATGACATAATCCACTTTATGGAAAAGGTATCAGCATCATTTAAAAAATTAATCAAATTTTTATCTACAAGTTGGCAAAAAATGAACAATGACAGAAAAATGGATTTCAACATTTTGGGACCCAGGAAAATGTTTCCTTGCCAGAATGTTCATTGTTCTTCCTAGTATACAGTTTGATAGACAACTTATAGAGCTTGTTCAGCATTATATTTGAGTGGGAGAGACAAAGTGAAGGGAGAAGAGAGCAGAGAAAATAGAGGCATAAAGGCAGAAATACCAAGAAAAAAAAGAGACAATCACTCACACACACACAGAGAGAGAGAGAGAGAGGGAGAGACAGAGAGAGTTAAGCCCTTTGTTCCTAATTTTCTCCCTATGTCTAAGATACTAATGGAATCCCAGCCTCCAGCACTGAATAACAGATAGGGAAGATGAATGACATAGCAGATGAGAAGCCCTATCATTTTATCAGATGCATTTTAATACCAAAGTATTTATTCAACAGTGTTATATGCAGAACACTATGTTATGGCTTGGGAATATAAAGAAAAAAGCAAGAAGCAGCAGCTGCCCTCGAGGAATTTCTATTCTATTGGGAGGACCAATTCATTAAAAAGAGAATCCATGTCATTCGACTCAATAGACATTTGACTATCTTTTTATAGAGGAACTGGCACTAAAAACATAGAAACAATCAAGAAAGGGGCATCTGCCCTCAAGTATCTTATATGCCGCTGAAGGAAAACAATGTGTGTAAAAGAGAAATGAGAAGCTGAGATTTACACCCATAAATCAATGCTTCCAAGGGAATCCTTCTTTCATACCTCGTTCCCTCAAGCTTCTCCTGACCACGGTCACCCATTTTCAACTGCTCACACTACTTGAATGAGACAGGAGTCACTAATTCTATTTCTTCTAATGAAACAGAGAAATACCGGGTCTTGCCATTTGTGCCATTGCTGAACCCCGAGTTCTTTCAGGTTTCCCACCACCTTTGCCTTTATGTCCTACTTATCTCCCACTATGTTCTTCCCTGGCCTACTGATATAACTTAAATGCATTTGGGACTTTCCATGTTCTCTGCAGTTAAACTCTCTTTTAGGTGCTACTTACCTGATTTCATATATGAGTTCCCTAGGAACAGAGACTTCCACATTTTTCATTTGTATCCCAAATACTTAATTCAATGCTTGTCATATAATCTCTTAAGGCATGAATGCTTTTTTATTCATCAGGCAATACAAAATGTATCCAAATTGTATTTAGAAAACTATTTCTGGAGAGAGGGGGGCTGCTGCCAAATGGGGAATCAGGAAAGGCCTCTCAGAAAACATGGTTCTTGACCTGAGCTTTGAAGGTCATTGAGATTCATTAAGGTAAAAGTGATGGGGGGTAGAGGAAAACTGAAGAAAAGGGAAAAGACCCCTGCACCAGAGGTATTGGAAAACAGCAGAAAGTTAAGGACGTGAAGGAGAGATTCAATACAAAATAGAAGTCTAACTCAAGAACTCTGAAAAAGCAAACTACAATTATTTACTCAATGATAATCCACTAACTCAAATCAATTGCTTTTCTTTCACCTCTTCTCTAACTCCTGATTGCATCTGTTTCTGTCTCTTACTAGAACAAGAGTGCAAGCAATGTGTTGTGATCTATACAGCAATAAACAGCAAAGGAGCGCCACTGCAATCATCTTAAAAACAATCAATACTTGGAAATTATGTGGGCCTGCTGCAAAAATCAGAAATTGTTTTACAATTGGATTTTTTCCACAACTCCATCATTTTTTATTCATTATATTTTTAGTCAGGAGAAGGAATTTGACCTGCATGTGTTAAGAGGAAAGAAAATCATTGAAGTGACATCAAATTAGGAGCTATTATCTTCTTTTTTTTTAACAACTGGAAATGCTGCCCAGCATTTCAACAGTCAGGGCCACTGCATTCAACAACAACAACTACTTTTTGAAGCTGCTCTTAAGAATTGTAAAAACATTTCTTCAACATCGAGATTCACGGGAATAAATTGATGTTGTTGATCATCACCTTATTCTAAAAGCAAAGGTTTTCCTGAACCATGAAGTTAAAAAGCTACGACCTGGTTGCTTTATTATTATTTGGCCATATTAATATTATTATTATTTGGCCATAATAAAATGTACAATCTTTGGTCCATCAGGTATCAACACTGTCTTCTCTGATTTAAAAAAAAAATACAAATGTACTCCTACTTTTGTCACCTTGCCAGCCAATCTACAAATGTCTCACATACAAAATATCATTCTGTCTTCTGGAGGTATCTATACAAGTTGCGATATGCAGTGATGGAATACCTTGAAACAGTACATATCCTGCCTAAATATTTTTGTAAAAGGGGGAAAATGTGATCATCACCAGTCCCACCTGACTCCATTTATGTAGTTGTTGAGGTTAGGAACCGAATGTTGAGGTCTAGATTTGTACCTAAATGAAATTAGGGTTTAGTTAAGGTCTAGTGGCAGGTTTGGGGTACAGGGAGTCAAACAGAGTTCCCCTGCAACCCCCTTAGATTCGGCGCAAGGATACGGCGGTATATGAGGTCTAGAAGCGGCGCGGTTCCCAATAAAAGCATTTATTAGCCCAGAGAGCTAGATTAATAAAAGAGGTTTATTATTGAGTTTAGAAGTAGGAGATAGGTGAAGGTAGAGATAAGGAGGGCACTGGACAGAGGGTCCGGTGGACAGAGGGTCCTCACATGGCGACCATGTTTGGAATCTCTGCAAAGAGGGGTTCCCAGTGTGGTTCTTTTAAGTCGGAGACTTAGCTCGAGGGGCTTTGGGGTGTAGCCCCAGAGTTGGCTCAGATCCGGGTGGGGCTGAGACAGGTCCAGACCTTCTATTGGAATTCAAAGGGACCAGGATTTGTGAGTCAAAGGGTAATTTACATTAGCTAGGGGGGTTGGGAATCAAAGATTGGAATCTTTCCCACATCATAGTCATGAGATTTAGTCACAGTTGATGAAGTTTTACTGTGGTAACAAGACATTAAAGTAACTGCAAAAAATGTGTCAAGTTTTTAATCATTATTAACAAGTTTCTTGAATGGATTGGAAAATTGGTCTACCTCTCAAAGCCATCAAGAGGTGAGCTGCACCACTCATAAACACCAGTACATTTTGTGGGTGGCACTAAACTGTAACAGTTTTTACCTTTATCTTTCTTATTTTATCTGTGTGTGTTTTTATAATAGGGTTAATCTACAAATATCAAAATCAAATTGCCTTCTCATGCAGGAGAAAGAGGAAGAAGAAAGAAAATTTGAAAAGGTGATTACTAAAAAGTTGTTTTTACATGTAACTTGGAAATATTTAATAAGTGAAAAGATTTTTTTAAAGAAAGGACTATACATACACACTCACCCTATATCACCCCACATAGACACACATGTCTTTCTTATCCTTACTACTGCTTTAATTAAATTCTTTTCCATAACTTGCCTGGCTGTTACTTAACCTCCTCCCACCCAAGGATCTTTTCCTTGCCTTCTTCCCTCATCCTTTACTTCCCCATCCATCCATCCCTATTTCTATATATATATATATATATATATATATATATATATTTTTTTTTTTTTTTCTTGAGCTGGTAATTTGTTGTTATTATTTTGAATGCTCCCTGATGTTTTGCTGGGCCACATATTCTCTTCTTTTGCTTTATTTTGTTTTGTATTTCTTTTCTATTTTCCCTTTTTGTTACTCTGGTTTTTTTTTTTTCAAATTAAAAATAAAAGAGAAATAAAAATAAAGAAAGGACCAAAGCCCAACCTCTGTGTACTATCATGGTCTTGAAGCCTCTGAAATAGCTATTAATGTTAATACTCCTAGGACTAACACTTTACTCAAAGCCAGAAATCCCCTCAGGCCTTAAAGAGTGCAACCTATAAGGAAAGTGCTCTGGAATCCTCAGTAGTTGTATTCTTGTCCACTTTGAAACCAAGCCACAAAATGTGATCTCATTCAAAGCTACCTTTTACTATAAAAAGGTGAGTTGTTAGCTCGGAAGGAAGTTTGGAGTCAAGGAATTGAGAAAGAAGCAGGTCCCGGAGAGGGTATTGTTCTTCTAGAAAATGGAGAGGATTTCTCTATCTCTCCTCTTCCAGTATTTTTGAGTAAGAAAGCTCATCCAGATCTCTGGTTCAAGAGAATTCATGACACAACTGAGGTTTCTTACTACCTTCTATATAAAAGGGAAATGAAATATAGTGGGTCTATTAATTGAAGGTCTTTAAAAAGAGGTTGGTTGACCACTTACTGGTTGTGTTAGGGTTTCATTTCCATTTCAGGTATGGTTTAGAATAGAAAGTTTTTCTTTCCTTAAAAACCTGAAATATATCTTTTCAGGCTTATTTCAAATTTTATCTCTTTATGCACTCTTCATTCCAGTTAAAGTGGCCTATTATTTCTTTAAAAATCACTTTTATAACCGGGAATGCTGAGGTTTCTACAAAACATAGCTTAGTTGCCACTTCTTACTTTTATTTTGTACACTCTTTATGGTTACTTCTCAGTTTGCATGTGTTACCATTGAAATAATGAAGGCTGCATTAAGCAGGATACAGTTTTCCATTTTCCCTTTTGCCTCTTCAGCACCTGAGACAGAGCCTTGCGATAGTAAATGATAATAATGTTTATTGATTGAAAATGATGGAAAGTGAAATAAGTGTACAACAGCTCAGCAATATTTAGAGCAAACTACAAGAACTGTGAGTAGATTGCTTCCTGGAGAAAGACACATGAGGTCTTATAGATGAATTCCCTTGCCAGTACCCTCCCATTGTCTTCAAAAGCCTACTGGGTGTATCATGGAGGAAGCATTGCCTCTTACACGCATATGTTTGTCAAAATACTTCTAAGAAATTAATGTTCTCAAAAGGCAATGACCTAATTATCTGGTCCTGAAATCTCAATTACCATGGATGTTATTTCCTCTGTAGATTGATGATGTTGAATATAAAATTTCAAAGTATTCCTCAGCCATTATTAAAGCTGGGGAGAAGAGGAGGGACATCAGCACTAAATTTATACTGAACTTGACAACTTGTTCTGCTCAAAGGATTTTGTGGATTGATATTGTTGGTGTAACACTGAAATGCCCCCGGTGTAATTTTCAAAGACACTGAGGTGACTAGCAGCTCCCAACTCACTGGATTTTCTAAGTCTTGATGATAGTACTTTCAATTCAATTCAGTCCAACAAACATTTATGAAATGTCTATGTTTATTAAATTATCAAGTGTTAGGAATGGGAGAAATAGAAAAAATAAAGAAGTGATTGCTATTAAAAATCCCTCATTCTATAAAAAGGTACACCCGTAGACAAATAAATAAATACAGTTATAAAAAATACCCCCAAAAATTTCTTTCATGGTGAAGCACCAATAACGAGGAGAAAGAAAAGGCTTCATATGTAGGATGTGACATGTGAACTGAACCTGCAAGGAAACTAGGAATTTACAAGGGAGAGATAAGGAATGAGACATTTAAGGGGTGGAAATCTCTTTTAACAATGAGAAATATAAAACAGAACAAAGAAAGGACATTGACATAGACTGTTATCACTAAACAGCTATAAAGCAATCACTACATTTGTGAGTACAAAAAGTACAGAATCCATCTCAGCTAGTAATCATTTGACCTCCCTGAAAAACTTAAAGACAATAATGCTGTAAAATATGTTTAACTTCAAAATCTTATGAGGGAGGATGGCAGAAGATTATGAGTCACATCATGTCCCAATACCAAAGAGTCATGAAAGGTGACATGAGAAGGCAAACAGTTTGACATGAGAACCAACTAAGCCACATCATTCCCCAAAGCTTTCAAACTAAAAAGCCATCAAAATGGACAGATACTAAAGCAGACCTCTCCAGATTTCTACCAGGAATTATTTTCATCCTTGACGTCAATGGAAGCACCACACTTGTACTCTCAGTGCCTTGGTTCCTGATATTCTTTGTGAGGAAGCAGAAAAAGTTACTAAAAATATAAATTGATCAATCAACATTACTCTATGGCAGGCACTGAACTAAATGTCAGAGAGATAGGAAGGAAAAGCTAAAGCCTCCTCTCAAGGAGCTCACATTTGCTGGGCAAAAGATACCATGGACAAAATGAATAGCTATAAGTATACAAAATAATTTGAAGGTGACTGAAGAAGAGAAGGCTCTATCAACAGGGGAACCAGGAAATTCCTTCTGAAGGAAATGACATAAAATGAAGTATAGCATAGGTGTGGGGAGCCGTCACTAATCTACAGCCACATAAGGCCAACCTTGAATAGGTTGAATCTCCTAATCACATTATACCAAAGACTTCCTGAATAGGAATCTCCTAATCACATCCTAACTTTGAATAGGCAGATATCTAGGCATCCCCTAATCACATCATAGAGCTTCCTGCCACCAGAAACATCTGAGCAGTTCATCCTTGGGCGGGATACCAACCCTTTGTCATGGACCCCCACCCTGTACTGTGTTTGAACAACCCTGCCTTCTTTTCTACTGCTATATATATCTGTACTATTGCACCCATTAAAATGAGGCTTGATCAGAATGATTTGACTTGCCTCCATTTTGCATATCCCCTCTCTCTTGCCCTTATCTCTTTTCTTCCAGGGTCCACACACTCTGCCTCGCGGGCCGAGGCACATAGGTAGGCCAGTAGAGCTCGACCATAGAGTTTATGAAGGTAGTAATGTGTCAAAAAATAACTAGAAAGCTTTAGAGGTTCTGGGTTATGAAAAGCATTGAAAATGAATCAAAAGAATTTTCAATTTCATCCTTGAAGCACTGGGAAACCCTTGGGAGCTGTTTGAGTTAGGGATGAAAGAGTCAAGACTATGGTTTAGGGAGATCACTTTTTTAGAGGATGGATTGGATAGGATATACCTGGAAGAGGAGAAATCCGTTGGAAAGATGTGGCAATGTTTCAGGTGAGAGTTAATGAAAAGCTGAACTGAGAGGTAGGTTTGTGATTGTGAAAAAGGGTAGCTGGATGAGAGATAATGTAAAGAAAGAACTGAAAAGATTTGACAATATGGAAAGAGAAGAGAGGAGAATGACTCCCCCAAGGCTGTAAACCTAGGTGACTGGCAGGTCTGTAAAGCTATTGGCAGAAATAACCATTTTTGGAGGCATTGGATTGGGAAAAAAAGATAATGATTTCTGCCTGAATTTGAATGAATTTGAGGAACTTATAGCATATCCAGTACAAAAACTGAGAAAAGCAAAGACAGAAATTGCTGGATGTGGAAGAAATTTATTGTGGATTAACAAAGTGTTAGATACATTAAGGAATTGAATGCTAATATATCTGAAAGAGAAGATACCAAACAATTGAGGGCAGAAGATGAAGAAAGTATCATATCTTAAAACAAAATACTTCTCACAAGATTGCTTAGGAAGTTAAGTGGCATGGAGGATACAGTCCATTGAGGCAGTTACCGAGGAAATGCCCCAGTACACAGATCATTGGCCTGAGTTCAAATCCAGTCTCCGACATTCACTTACTGTGTGACCCTAGGCAAGTCCCTTAATCTCTGTCTCCAGTCTTCTCAAAAGTAAAATAGGGATGAGGATAATAATAATATCTCCCTTATAAGTTTGGTTGTTGTGAGCATCAAATAACGTGTGAAGCACTTGGCAAAATGTAAAGTGCTATAAAATTTCTAGCTAGAATAGTGAAAATGGTTGCCCCTTGTGCCTATTGCCTCAGCATCATGAAGTTATTATGAAAATTAACGAACATATCAAAATCAGCCTTTGTTTTAAGAAATGGAAAAAGGGAATTGACAGAGTTTTGCAAACAACTTTTCACAATCGATGACATTTCCAATCACACAGCTGGGCAGATGCAGCAGATAAGAGGGCTACATCTCTTGGCAGTGAGAAAAAAGCATTCAATTCAGTAGAGCAAATACAGCCTGAAAGCCTTACCTCCAACAAAGCTCGTCCCAGGGAATATCATCAGAGATTTCTTGATCAATGCTCTAAGAGAGGAGCCAATAAAGTGGGAAGAACAGTGGAAGACCTGATTTCAAATCTACTGCTTGTAGAAATTTACAATTCAGAGGACTCTTGGACAATACATTTTCTCCCTTCAGGCCTGTTTCTTTATCTCCAAATGGAGAAGGTTGGATCTGATTACCTTAAAGGTCACCTCTAGTTTGAATCCCAGTTCTTAAGATTTTGTGATTATCAATAGCAAACAGACCTAATTGTTTCTTAGGAGGTACCAGATCTCCTTCCCTGGAAGTCTTTAAGGAGAACCTCAATGGTCATTTCTTGAGAGAATTGTAGGAGGGAGTGTTTGTCCAGGAATGGGCTGAGGTAGGTAGCCCCCGAAGTCCAGTCCAACTCTAAAATTCTGACTGGTAAATGAGACAGAGAAACATGTGTTCCCCAGAGAGGCTCATGAGACTCACAAGAGGGACTGGCGGGGGGGGGGGGGGGGGGGGGGGGGGGTAAGAACATAAATGCAAAGGAATAATTCTTATGATTGAAAAGGTTTTCCAGATGCTCCTATGGGTGAAAGATCCTACAGGGGCTGACAAATGGACGCTGGGAGGACCTATTGATGAAATCTGTTGTTGCTGCTGTTGCTGTTGTTGTTCAGTTATTTCAGTCATATACTAATTCCATGACCCTACTTGGGGTTTTCTTAGAAGATATGGTAGAAATCCCTATATTTATGCTCACCTGCATTTTTTATTTCCTTCACAAGCTAATTGTACAATATTTCAGAGTCTGATTCTTTTTGTACAGCAAAATAACGGTGTGGTCATGTATACTTATTGTGTATCTAATTTATATTTTAATATATTAAACATCTACTGGTCATCCTGCCATCTGGTGGAAGGGGTGGGGGGATAAGAGGTGAAAAATTGGAACAAGAGGTTTGGCAATTGTTAATGCTGTAAAGTTACCCATGCATATAACCTGTAAATAAAAGGCTATTAAAAAAAAAGAAGAAGAAGAAGATATGGTAGAATGGTTAGCCATTTTCTTCTTCACCCCATTTTATGGATGAGAAAACTGAAGCAAACAATGTTAAATGGTTTTTGTTAATGTTAATGTTAACAATGTTGACAGATATTGGCTGCAGCCAGATTTGAACTCAGAACAATGTGTCTTCTAATGTCAGCCCCAAAACTCATATTCAAAAGTGAGCAGCCCGGTGACCCAATAACTGAATGGATGAAGGATGCTTAGATAATGGAAGGCAGGCCATCCATCTGTACATTATAATGGGCACCCAGCTAGGCCCAGAGTAGAATGGAAGGAGATGGATTATGGCTTGCTGTTACAATTCTTACAAGGTGCTAAGTCACTGGAATTGATAGAAACAATGTTTATGTACTTGGTTCACACCTTTGGGAGAGTTCACACATTAGTTCACACATTAGAGTTCACACCTTTAAGAGAGGATAATAAGGAGGAGTCCCACAAGCCCACTAGAGTCTTTGGGAGATTCACAAGTCCAGGAGATTCACAACTTCAGGAGATTCACAAGTCATAGAGAACCCACAATCCTACTCTGGGAGGAAAAGTCAGTTCATTCCATATATATCACCTTTGTGCAGACTGGAGGCTTGAGATTCAGAAGAAGAGAGGCTGAAACTGGAAGAGGCAAAGAACTAGCAACAGGAGCTCTTGGAACTAAGGAGAGAGATAGGCCTCTAAGAAAGCTAACTGGGCTATTTTGGAAGAAACAATAAAGGACTGAACTTTAACTCCTGTCTACATTTGAGGTGATTATTGATCTGAACTGAAACTAAGACTGCCTCCAGAAGCTCCCCAAGAAACCTACTCCCAGAGAACATTATATTCTAGAGAAGAGAACATTACAGCTTGCATTTTAGCTTACATGGGAAACTTCGTTTTCCACCATTCTATTCCTTCAATCTGACATAGAAGTCTATCTTTCTGACTTCAGCATTCTGTCAGAAAATCAGAAAAAAAAATCAAAATCTTTAAAATCCTGAAATTGAAGGTAATTTAGAAGGCTATGAATGGAAGGAAACATGTTGGATGCAAAGTCCGCTCTACAATATTACCCAATAATGGCTTGTTCAATTTCTCTCCTTTTGTTGCCAGAGTAGAATGTCTCTGGCTGTGGAATGTCACATACACTGTTAGATATTGTGGATATACTTATATTTCTGAATGACTTCCCCTCCCTCTTTCTCCCTCCCTCCTTCCATCCTTTCTTCTCTCTCTCTTTTACTTTCTTCTTCTTTTCCTCCTCCTCCTCCTCCTCCTCCTCCTCCTCCTCCTCCTCCTCCTCCTCCTCCTCCTCCTCCTTCTTCTTCTTCTTCTTCTTCTTCTTCTTCTTCTTCTTCTCTCTCTCTCTCTCTCTCTCTCTATATATATATATATATATATATATATATATATACACACTCTCTCTCCTGTTCCTACTTTCTGCCTTTTCTCTCTTGCTATTTCATGGAATGGTTCTTTTCAGAAAAAAAGAGAGGGAAATGAATTATTAGGAAATGAAGGTGATATGAAAACAAATGAAATGCAAAATTATACAAACTCATTTTCAAAACTTATAAAAGAAAGGATGCAAGGAATCCAGAATTTAATTATCTCAGAAACTCCTCACCTCCACCGATAGATCTCAATCAATGACTTACTAAATACCAGGTAGCCCAAAGAGGAAAGAGAAAATGGAAAGACTGACCATTTAGCCAACCCTAAAATGCTTGATGAATATTATCTATTGCCATTAGGTTAGCTCATACAGACACCGCTCAAGACAGTGCTGGATTTGAAAGTCAACATTATGTTCACCTGATTCTGGTGTAGAAGATAGTCATTCAGGAAAAGGTATCATAAAAAGAGGGAGTCTGGATAAGGATAACTCCTGGATAGCCTGGGAAGCTATGATGCAAAGCTCCCTAGTGGAAGACCTCTAGTAATGTTGCACAGATGTTGGCAGGATGGGAAGGGGAAAGGGGGAGGGCAGGATTTCCCCAAAGACACACATTAGAATCCCAAAGGACAAGAAGCCATCAGTGAGCTACAAGCTATAACCACAGAGGGGATGCTTGCATCAGTTGAATCACTTGTCCATTTAAGGATGTGACATTGGATAATATATTTACTGACAACTCAGAGCCCCCAATCTTCTATTTTCCAAAAGCAAATGCATCCTGCTATCAGGGGCAGAATATCTCTGACCAGCCAGCTTTATTTATGTCAGATTTTGCTAGAATGGTAGATCCGGATGCTGTGAGTGCCTGCCAAGGCATAATTCACTAAGCAGAGTCAAGGTTAGACCTTGATGCCAATAAAGATTCATTAAGTATGAAATACAATATCAGCAGTGCCTTTGTAATGACCTGAACGCTAATTTTGGCTCAGAGTTCTTAAAAGTTCCCAACAAAATCAAAAGTAGCAAGGAGAATCAATTGGCAGCTTCCAACTCAAATTCAACATGATAAAATTCAAGTGGGAGTCCTGGCATCCCACCCATATAGAGAAGCAAGGCTAAAATTACTTTCAAAATACCATCCAGAAGCTCTATACCCTTTCTTCTGAAGCTTGATTGGTCTCTGGAACTGGTCATGTCTCTCTTTCTTCCACTTGTTTTTTAGTGTACGCTTTCTATCCTGGAGATCCCCCCAAGATCTCCCCAAGAGGTGGAGGTGACCCTGAGCTCCTGGAAGCAGTGCCAGAGACACACAAGAGCTGGCAGCTCCCACCAGCTGGAAAGGCTTTGAACGTGATCCTGGTGACAAATTACCCGTCATCCTAAGGGAACAGCCCAGCTCAATGGAGAATGCTCTTCACCAGAAGGTTATCCACCAGGGGATGAACTATTTTCAGCCACCAGAACTCACGAAGACCATGGACCCAGAAGGAGGAGGTGGGACAGAAAGGAAAGGATGGAGGAGGGGGAAAGAAGGAGAGGGAATGGTGCAAGGATAAGGACAAGTCTGAGGATAATGCCCTGGGGTCAAGGTCTTCCTCTGGCACAGGTTGGCTGCTAGACTCTGGACAAGTCACAAGTCATGGAAATGGCCAGTGCCCTCAAGCAGTAGCCTAAGCTAAAAGATTGGGGCTGGAGGGAATCTGCAAGGCTACAGGCTGTTTCCTTTCCTGGAGTTCCCTTAGCAATTATATAATAAGTCTCACCCTTTCTTCCTTCAAATTATAATGCAGCTCCATCAGTCCTGAAAAACTGAGGTGCTTCCTTTAGGTCAGGCTTCTCACTCTATTTTGGCTAAACCCTCTCATTTTTTAAAAGATTGAATTTATGTTTGTTTTCTGCTCTGATTGTCTTTCTGGCCCTCCCTCTCTCTCCCTTTCTCCTTCCCATCCTCCCCCTTTCTCTTTCTCTCTGTCTGTCTCTATCTCTTTTGTCTCTGTATCTTTTTTCTCTTCTGCCCCTAGCCCTTTCTCTCTCTCTCTAATCTCATCTCTCTTTCTTTGTCTCTGTCTCTAGGTCTTTCTATCAGTCTCTGTCTCCCTGTTCCCTGTCCTCTCTCTTTCTCTGTTTCTCTATCTCTCTTTCTCTGTATCTCTTTTTCTTCTGTCTCTCTCTCTCTATCATTCTCTCTCTGCATCTTTGTCTCTCTGTCTCTGTCTCTTTCTCTCTCTATTTCTGTCTGTCTCTCTCACTGGCTATCTGTGTGTGTGTGTGTGTGTGTGTGTGTGAGAGAGAGAGAGAGAGAGAGAGAGTGTGTGAGCGTGTGTGTGAGTGTGTGAATGCGTGTGTGTGTGTGTGTGTGTATGTGAGATTTTCCACTCTTTTCAGCTGCAGTTTCCTCCTCCTCATCTACAAAGTGAGGGAGTTAAACTCTAAGATCCCTAAGGTCCCTTTGAACTCTGAATCTATGATCCCATTTCCATTCTAATTGATTGTATCTCTTTCTCTCAAGCTAATGTAATATGATATAGTATCTTCCTAAGGAGAATGTAGCAATAATCCTAAGGCTACCTGGCCTTAACCTCCTAAGGCCACCTGGCCTTGAGAATGCTATAGTTCTACAAACAATGTTGGATGATCTATTGATCAGTAATAACAGATTTCTGGGGCAATCTAAGCCTTAGAACTCTACCCCTAAGCCATGGAATTCAATATATGTTTCCTATAAATTTATTCTCTTGTTCCTGGTTCTTTGTAAATTCTTTTGGAACTTGGCCCACTTTAATTGGCATCATAATTACAATAAACTTTGTCCATGGCTTAGAGATGGGTCCGAGCTTCCAAAGTATTTTGTGATACCTCACACCAGTCTGAAACCTCAATCTTTTTAGAGTCTCCTTTGAATCCCAACAAAGCCTTTACTCATAAAATGCCTATTTTCATAGCCTTTCTCCTTTTTGTACCTCAGTTGTCTTCTGTGTAAATGGAAGACCATTGTACGAGGTGGTCACTAAGGTCCTTTCCAGTTTAGTTTTAAATCTAAAATCCTAAAATGTTATGATCTTAATCATATCTTTATTTTACATTTGAAAACTAGACAAGCATTTTTTTTAAATCTTTACAACTGAAATTTTGAAATAACATTATAAATTACAAGAGGAGTTAGGGAAGATCAGAGGAAAGATGGGTTGTTTCACAGCTAATTATAATTAAACTAACCATGCTGGATAAATTGTGAAGCTAAACAAGCTTCCCAAGTACAATATACACCAAATTATCATACATCTGACCTTGAACTGATTACCAATTGGTATCCACATAAGGCTGGAACCACTGAGAGGTGGGAAAAAATTAATCCAACTCAATCTTCAATGAAATGAAATAATATATGGAAAGAGCTTTTAAAACTTTAACGCAGTAACTTCAAACAATGTGACCATTACATAATAGGATTATATAATATTATTATATAAGGAAATTTCAACTAATCACATTCAATATGCTTACTCTTTCCAAGGCGCAAGGAATACAAAGATGGAAATTACCCAACTCTTGCCTTCAAAGAGCCTACAATCAAATGTAATAGAGAAAGAAAGAGGGGTTTAAGATTTGTGTCTAGGAGATAGGCTTCTGGATTCTAATTCTGACCAACACTTGTTTCCTGGGTGAACATGGTCAAGTTGTCTGTGACAACTCCAAAAGATTCATCTGCTATATGATCATCGGATTACAGTCAATGGGCTACAACTGGGTAGACAACACTCTGTAGCCAGGCAGGCACAAAATTTAGTAGAAGATTAGACTGTGTTTGAAAAATAATACTGAACTTCCAAAAAAGCCAAGCTATTTCCTTGAACAAGATCTATCTTTTTAATACCAAGAAAAAAAATCTTTCAATAACACAGTCTGTTTGAAAATTATGGCATACTACAACCTTAAGAATCAAAAGTTGTGGATAATCAAATAAGGAGATACCTAGAGGGGTATAATTAGGAGAGAACATATTACTATAAATAACACAGACAAAAAGAGGTAGAGGACATGCAACAAACATGAAACTCAAACATGAGAGTGAGAGGGAACAAGAAAGAGTATGATGGAAAGAGAAGTCGAGCCCTCATTATTTCTTACCTGTACTATTTAAGAATCTCTGAACTTGTATCCTTATCCCTAGTATTCTCCCACTCTCTATCCACCTCCAATATAAAATATAAACCATTAAATTTGGTATTTGAAGCCTTCTATGATGTGGCTCAGTTTACATTTAGAAGATAATTTCATGTTTCTTCATTCCAGAAAAGGGATTCAATTCCAGACCTTTTCACTCAAATCCTAACATCCTTCTCACTTAACCACAAGCCATTTACAATGCTATAAAAACATGTTATTATTCTATAGTAAAAGTGTTATTTACATAGGAATTATATGTATTTTAGTACCATATATATATATATATATATATATATATATGCATGCATCCTTTCTCCTTTCCTTGTTATCAGATTACAATTTTATTAGTCCATTTAAATGTTCCAAGTTCCTAGTTCTTTGTACACAGTGGTGCCTAATAACTGGCTCCACATAAGTGTAAAGAAAATAGAACTCTTTTTATCTGCTTCCACTATACTATGGTACTTGCCCACCATGTTCCCCTTAACTCTATGTTATTTATAAATTAAATGTGCTTTTATGAGCTAGCTTGGGAAATTAATCACCACTGGTACCTTTGCTTCTCTGAGAACATTTTTTCTTCTTTCCCAGGTTCTAAAAGACTAACTTATACATGAATTTTTTTGGAAGAAAATCAATTCTTTAGCTCCAACATGAAAATAAAAATCTTGCAAAGATTGGAATTGGAATTCAGTAAAATATGATTTGAATTGTCAAGGAGTTCATTTTGAACATCATGAAAAAAGACGGGATTGAAAAATTATTAACCTGGTTTGGGGATTGTTTCAAATTACCATATTTTGTTTGATTTAATGCCATTCAGATCAAGAAACTATGTATAAGACAGTATGCTATGCTCCAGACTTGTGACCAAAAATTCTGAAGCCTGGGGCAGATTCAATTGATTTGGGGAAAGATTTAAATAAGTAAAATAATAATTAATAATAACAGGTTAACATTTATATAGAGTTTACTGTAGGCCTAGCAATGTACTAAGTGCTTTGCAATAATGTCTCGCAACAATCTTGGGAAGTAGATTCTATGATTATACCCATTTTACAGATGAGGAAATTGAGGTAAACAGAAGTTGTGACCTTCCTAGGGTCACACAGCTAGTAAGTGTATGAGGCTGGATTTAAACACCAGGTCTTCCCTATTCCAGATGCAGAGCTCTACCCACTGCAACACTTATCTGGACAAAGAACAATCCAGGCAGGATGGGGGGAGGCCAGTAAGTCAATCTTTTCCCCCTCAGACAGGAGGTAACTCAGAGACAGCAATGGAACCCAAGAAACAAGCATCCTGGGGATGACCACACAGCCAGTAGAGGACTCTGAGAGAAAATGGGAAGAGAACAAAACCCACAGATCCTTGGAAATCTAGAGCAAAGTCCCTCCTAGTCAGATTATCATCATTCTGGTCCTGCTGGAGCCTTGTCCTTTTCCTCAAGAAGCTTATGTTCTAATACCAGCTAGGGCACAGTGGGAAAAGTCAGAAATGTAGGTAAAAGACTTGAGGTCAAATCCAGATTTCCTGCAACTCACTCCCCCCTCTTCTGGGGATGAATGTCCTTGAGTTTTAAATTAATGATATCTAAGGTCTCACAATGCTCTAAGCCTAGGATCTAATCACATTGTGGAAATTAGGAATTTACACTGATTGAAAAAAAATTAACTGTCCATAAAATGGTCTGTTTGGCAAAGCCTAGGTGGAAATGTGTTGATGGCGAAAGCGAAGGGGCCATTTTAATTTTAATGTCCGATGCTCATGTCAAGAGCAAAGCTCCTAGATTTAAAGAGAAATGACCCAATATGTTCCAAATTGCTGCCAGCATCCAGTCTTTTTGGATAGGATTTAGCCTTTTCTAGGCAGCTTCCTGGACATAACAGGAGGCCGCCATGCACTTCTAGGGCATGTATCTCTGGCGTAAGAAAGGAAGCCCACCATAAAACATTACACGTCCATCACGTCTCTCTAAGGGGGGATGACACTGTTCTGTCTTCAACTGAGCGACAGCTACATTGCCACATTGAGACTGATTCAGGGACACAGCACGCCTCCCTCACTTCGGTCCAGGCTTGGATCGCAGACATCTTGACTCTCAGCCAGCAGCACTCTCTGTCTCATCAGCCTCTCTTGCTGCTTCTGAAAGGATTTTTCTTTTCAGTATTTTCCCTTTGGTTTTCTTGATTTGTAAAAGAATTACAAATTATCATATTATTCATTATTCCAGTTAATGAGATCTGATTCTATCAGCCACTAGAGTGGGGACTTCCCCACTTTGAATGTAATTGTTGTTTTTATTCACCAAAATATGAACATGTAACTTACACACACAACTTAATGTTATGTTACATGCTACTTTTAAAAAATGAATGAGTAATGTTTAACCTATATGGAATGGTTTGATTTCTTGGGAAGATGAGAGGGAGAAAGAGAGGGAGAAAAAGCAGGAGCACAAAGTTTTCCAAAGGTCAATGTTAAAATTGCATGTATTTGGAAAAATAAAAAAAAACCATTAAAAATAAAATTAGATCGGTCCAGAAAAAATAAATGTATAATTGCTGAGAAGTGGAAATTAGTTATTTTATGGTTGTTTCAATACAAATGATCAGATTTCTTATACTATTGTGTTACACAGAGCAGCAGTGGCACAGATTTCAAGCTGGAAAGGATCATGGACATCGTCCTTTATAGTCCTATCCTGTTGCAGATGAGAAAACTGAGACCTAAAACACTGACACAAATTGCAACCGAAGCAAGAAATAATAGAACTAGGACTAGTTCTTTCACTTCCCTAACTCTGGGAGATTAAAGAGGAAGAATGGGGATCACACATTGCCAAAAGAAAGCATGAGTTTCTGGATTTGAAAATTACTAGAAACTAAACGGGAGTGAAATGGTTGATATGGGAGGAACCATTTTATCCTTTGGGAAGGGAAAGAACACTAGCTTTCTGTTCTCTTATCTTCCCTCTTTGTCAAGAGGAAGCCATTGTAAGCTTCAAAGGTTAAAGGATTGGGACTTTTCATCATTCCTCTATCAGTGTCCTTGGGACATTAATGGCCTCCTGGATTCCGTAGCTTCTTTCAAATCTCAATTAAAGTCCCATGTTCTGCAAGAAGCTTTTTCCAGTTTCCCTTAATCTTAGCAGCTTCATTCTGAGACTACTCAATTTATCTTCTCTATGTATTCTTTCTACATTGTTGCATCATTGCATGTTTTCTCTCCCTTTAAATTGTGAATTCCTTGAGGTCTGATTTTTGCTTCTTTTTTTTTTTTTTTTTTTTTTTTGGTATTCCCCAATATTTAGCCCAATGCTAGACATATTTGTAGAAGAATTACAAATTGTCACATTATTCCTTATTCCATTTAATGAGATCTGATTCTCCCAGCCAATAGAATGGGGACTTCCCCACTTTGAATGTAATTGTTGTTTATATAATTGTTGTTTAATATATAAATATATATAATTGTTGCTTAATTAATGCTATTATTGTCTGAAAAGTCTGAGTGTACATACAGAACTGAAAACAAACTTAAAGACAGGTAAATTCAAGTCTCAGTACAGCACAACCATAGCCTAATGGTGATTTTATAAGTACTGCACAAAGGGAGAAAAAGGACCAATAATGAAGAGTTCTGAATTACCCCTTTGCCATAAGTGATTTGTAAGCTGGAGTCTACTTTCCCTTGGACATTGTATGTAGAGGGCTCCGGACATTACAACTGTATGTACTTTGTGAGAGAGTATGTCAAAGACATTTGTGGGGATATACGCTGTCAGAATTAATAACTGTTTCTAAAGGCAAATTGTTGGGCTAACTAATTGATATTAACTGACAATAAATGAAGGAAGCGTACCAGTAGGGGCTCATGAACCATATTATATTGGAAAAGACAGTGCCCCTCAAAATTCCTTAGCCATAGTGCTAGAACACTAAAGAAAGATATAGCAGCTGTGCTCTGAGAACAAGACTTACCATGACCGCTGTGAGGAGATGGCTGTCCCAGAGAATAACTATATAAATGGGAGATACTTAAAAACTTGTCTCTAAGTTTGTAAAGCTATAGTGTGCTAAACCACGAATTTACTTGTCATTCCTTTTGTGTGTAGAAGAGATATTATCCTGCTAGAAATGAATTGTATGTATTCCTTTTTGTAGTTCTGTTGCTAAAGAAAGAAAGAGAAGAAGGAGAGATAGGGTGGGATGAGGGGCTATTATTAATTTTGTCCAAGGAAAGGTAAATAATATGGATGGTCACCAAAATTGAGTGACATCAGACAAATCACTAGACATTAAGCACCTTTTTTTTTATAAAATGAGATACTTATCAATAATCTCTTTCCACTTTTAAATCAAATTTCTAAGACCCTTAAGAAGTAATTATTGGTTTGTTGTGATATGCTTGGGATTTTCATTTTCAACAGCGGGATGATACTAACAAACTCAAAACACAAGAGTCCTAGGCCAAACAGTGGGGAAGGCAACAACAGGAAGTGAGATCCCAAGCCACAGAACATGCTAATTAAAATCTACTCTGTCCTGCTCTGGCAGGGTAATTATTTCACTTTCTCATTAGGAATTTCTCATTAGGAGCCATTCCTACAAGATCCCTCCTCAGAGAGATTCTGCGGCAAGACATTCTTTCCATCAGACTCAGCTCACTCGTTCCTTATCCCTTAAAAGCTGCCTTGATGCCTGCCTGGATGTACACTTACCTTTTGAGAGCATTTTATCTGATTTCTCCCTTATCTTAATTTTATGCCTTTATTTTTTGTCTCCTTAATTTTTCACAATTCTCCTTTTTGATCTTATGTCCTTCTAGTCTCTTCTTAGTTATATAGAGGTCACTCTTCCCGACGGAGCTTCCCACCCCTCACCCCATTTTGCTTAGTTTGTCCTGCTCTTCTGCTTCCTCTGTAGTATCCATCCTCTGACTCTCAGAAGTTAGAGCTCAAAGGCTCTAATTTCCTAAACTCTCAGATCTGTCTGTCCTAGGACTGCGGCTCAAATGGCAACAGTGCCCGTCCCACCTCATTTCTTTTTGGATGTTTTATCATATCCTTTGAAATTCTTCTCCTTCTTATCACATTGAATTATTTGTTATTTTTAAAGTGTGATTCATGTCTTTTAAGATTATAGTTTCAATAGCATCTCCAAGAATCCTCACTTACAACAAAGGAAGAGTTAAGTGAAATGCAACAGACAAAAGACTTAGACCATCTTTAACATGTTGTACCATTAGCTCCCCTCCCAGGAGAGAGAAGTATATTTTATTAAGCACTTTCTGGAACTAAGTTGATCATTGCTGCCATTTTTAAGAAGTTATTTGCCTCATGGGACCAACAGCTTAATTACCACTCCATCATCATTATAAATAGGGAAGCAAAATTAATATGGGAGGTAATGGGGCACAATATAAACACTTAGGGTTTTAGAATCCAACGATATCGTTTCAAATCCTGGATCTGTCATTCACTAGGTGTGAAATCTTGGGCACATGACTCAAACGATTCAGACTCAGTTTCCTCCTTTGTAAAATAAGCCTATGAAATTAGATATGGAATATGGCTCATTCCCCTCAGTGGTGCTTTCCAAATTAGAATTCACAATAATTGATTGATTGATTGATTCATTCATTCATTCAATAAGCATATATATTAGATATCTTCTGAGGACTAGAAGCTGTGCTATGTGCTAACAGCACAATGACAAAAGCCTGTGATGAAATGGCTTCATCGGAATCTCAAGGCGGCAGCAGCTGGGCCGATTCCTAAAGCTCTGCTCTAATTAGGACACTCTCCTACTTAACAATTATAACGGCTTCCTGGTAAGTCTAGGTCTAGGTATAGACTCCTCTGTACATATTTGACCTTTAAAGCCCTTCCAAGCTGAGCCCACGCTGTCTCTCCAGCCTCAGTCCTCATTTACATCTCCACACATTCTGTCTGGTCACACCAGTGTCCTTGCCTTCCAATCCCCTTGTCTACGTCTCTGCACAGGCTGTGCGTGCATTCGCTGTGTACTACCTCTTCAATTCCCTCTTAGAGTCTATCCCATCTTCATCGTTTGGCTCAGATGACAGCCGATCCGTGGATCTGTCCCTGCTACTCTGAGCTCCTACTGCCTTCCACACACACAAAAAAACTATCTGGTATCTATTGTAAATATATAAACACATTCACGTATACATAACATATTCATATAACTATATCTGTGTATATGTGTATATAATGTATATAATATATATGTGAAATATAATATGCATTTATACACATACACCTATGTAAGTGTTTATGTGTGTTTGCATGTGTTGTCTTTAATGGTTCAACTATAACATTCTGACCAATGGGAAATGTTTCTTTTTTGTTTCTTTATTTTCATATCTCTATTGCTGGAACAGAAATTGGCACATAGTAGGTATTTAATAAATGCTTGTGGATGGACATCTGGATCAAACACTCACACTTCACTACCCAGGCAACTCACTTGCAAGATTTACCCATGAGACATAATGCACACAGAAGTACATGATACAGGATGGGGCAGGGGGTAAGAATCTAGATATATTAAACATAGGCTCTGGTCTTCTTCCCTGATAAATAGATATGAGCAGAGCACAAAAGGCACATGGGGAAAAAGATGGCTGGGACTCCCAGCTTATGATGACCATGCTGCCTTGCTGCATCAAAGGTCCAACTCCTCTCCTACTTCCTTTTTGTCAATCATCGCTCTAAAACCAGGATTCTTAAACTGGAAACTGGAACATGATTAAGGTGATTTTAAAGTGTTTTGATAACTATGTTGGTAGAGTTCATTTCTTTTATAATCCTGAGTGTTGTATTTTTTGCACGTAAAATGTGATCCTGAGGAGTCCACAGGCTTCACCAGCCTGAGGGGTCTATGACAACAAAATGACCAGGAACCCATGGTCCAAAGGTAGCTCTTCAGTTTTATACACAGAGGAAAGCAAACTGTCCACATCAATAACTTGCCAACTTTGTTACCATGGCGACATCTTACTCAGTCAAGGGTCATCCATTTGGCAGCCAAGTCTATCTAAAAATAGAGGACACAACAATGGCGGTCAAGAAAACCACTGAGCCCTGATTCTATTCATAACCTCTCCCCGTCTTCTTGCAACAATTTAAAGACAATAATGTCTCTGTAATTGTTCTGACTGGGGACGTACCAAGAAGCAAAATAAACAACAACCTTGAGAAAACATATGATGGGAGACAGGGAGTACGCGTAGGAAGGTCAAGTTGCTAGAATGAGGGATTAAAGATGCACTGATGCCCACAAATGGAAAAAAATGATCATGGCATCAAAAATTTAGAAAGAGAGAGGAACTTGAGATTTATCTAGTCCACAGCCCTTAGTATAGCTGAACAAAGGCAACTCAAAAAGGAGAAATGATTTTTCTAAATCACATAGATGTAAATGGCAGAACCAAGATTTACACCAGGACTTCAGATTAGAAATCCAGAATCCAGTATGTATGGAAAATAATTGCAGACAATAATCACGCAAGATGAGTTGCCCATGGACTGCAAACTGCATTCTAAGAAGTAGGAGCCACATCAATGAGATCATAAGAATATCAAACTTATAAAGTCAATTCTAAATGAATGGCTGGTCAAGCTGAATATAAATAAGGAGTCACAGAACACCAGAGAGTCCCTTCCATGAGCTCCATGGCCACTCAAAAGATACCAGCTTAACAAAAAAACAAATGGATGGAGAACGTACACTGTGCAGACCTTGCAATGCAGTTAAATAGGGAGCCAACTGAGTTAGTCCATTAGTACAGGTAATGGGCATTAAGTAGGAAGGAAGACAACAAATGTATCTCAGCAACAGAAGAGTGTTTTCAATTATGCTATTAGTCCTTGACACAATGTCCCATTTGAATAATATTTTCCCAGTGATACAACATATAATATCTAAATCCTTCTCCTCCTTCTCCTCTCATGTTGACTCCCCCAAACTACCCCAGGTTTTAGGGTATCTGTGAGCCAGCACCCACTTTAAAACACAACTTGAACTAAGCTAATTAAAATGGCTTGATTAAATTAAAATTAAAATTTAATAACAAGAAAAAATGAATTAAATAAAAGAAGACATCAAATTAAGAAATAAGATTTCTCCTCTTCCCTATATATAGATTCACACTTTCACAGGTTACCTCATGACCAGTGAAAGGAGTCTGCATACTCAGGGAAAATATATAATCAAGCAACATATATGATGGTGATGAACATTAGGAGGTTATGTGACTCTGACCCATATGGAGGAGTCATGAATGCAGACAAACCCAGGTCCACTGCATCTGCTGCACTTATTGTCTCCAGTCTTCCCGACACAATGGATGCTGATTTTGTTATCTGAGACTCTGGACTCAAATCTTGGTTCTGCCATTAGTATCTGCGTGATTTAAGTAATTTCTCCTCACTGGGCTGCCTCAGTTTCTTCAGCTATAAACTGAGGGATTTGAAGTGAATAATCTCCAAGATCCACTCAGTTTTTAAAATTTGATCCCATGATTTACTACATGGAGGCCAAATTTGGCCAAGATACAATCACATCTCTAATGCTGCCAAGGCTACACTAGCATTTGGTAATAGGGTTAGCCAGCAGCAGATCATCTCCAAAGTTCCTACTGCTCTTTCCTACTATCTGATGGTTGTTTGATATGATTCCTTGATCAATCAGTTATAACTGTTGGTCACAATATTAGCAATTATTTCTTAATTACCAAAGCAGATGGATTTTCCCCTCTTCCTAGATACTCTCTTCTCTTTGGGTTTTCAAGATGTTCTTTCTCTCCTAGTTGATTTCTATGTTATCTGCACCCACCCTGCTTCCATTCTCCTTTGCTAGATCTTTATCCAGGTCATAAAGAAAGAATAATCCCTATTCTGTTGGAATTTATATTCTATTGGGGAAGACAGTATTTGTATCTCTGGAAATGGATTATTTCATTCTCCATATTTGCATCCCCAGTGCAAGCAAAATGACCGAAATATGGTAGGGGCTTAATAAATGCTTATGGTTGGATTGATTGCTTCCCTCCTAGGAGAAGTATCTAATAGAACCATAGCTCTTCACTTGAGTTTTGCTAGAGAAGCCCTTCTGCACACTTTTGTTAATCTTTTAAGACTCCTCTGTCTTTCCTTTGGACACACACAACCTTTTAGAGAAGATAGGTCTTGATAATTATTTTTAAATCCCTTCAAACAGGGGTCTTAGCAAATCATTTCTAAAGGTATCAGGAAACCGGCATGGAAATAGGTAAAACTGCATAGGGAAGGAGGAATCTGTGAATGAACTTAAATAAGCATTCATTAGGCACTTATGGGCCAGTCAGGCACTGTGCTGAGTAGTGGGGATTTTAAGAAAAAAGGAAAAACCATGGTACTGATGCTGGTTACCAACTAGTCTATTGACTTCTAATCTTGGATCACCAACTATCTTTCAGATATTTTGAGTTGGATGTCCAGTGGCATCCAAAACTGAACTCATAATTTTCCCACTAAAATCTTAGCCCCTCTTACCTTATTAGTGCAGAGAGCAATAACAGGTCCCAGGTGCCCAGGGTCACAAGGTAGGTGTTATCTTAGAATCTTATGTCTCCCATCCCTTCCCCCAAAATTCAAGCTGATGCGAAGGCCTATTGATTTCACCTCTGCAACCTCCCCAATATGCCTCTTCTCATGTATAATGCTGCCCTTACCTTGGTACAGCTTCTCATTCCCTCATGCCTTGATTATTGCATGAGCAACTGCTCATGGGACTGCCTGCCTCAAGGCTCTCCCCATTTCAGTCATCCTCCATTCACTCACCAAAGTGATTTTCCTAAAGTTCCAGTATGACAATGTCATCCACCACCTCACATTCAAATTCCAGGTGCTCTCAATAACTCCAAGATCTTTTGTTTGGCATTCAAAGCCTTTCACAATCTAACTTCCTCCTAACGTTCCATTCTTTACACCTTACACTCCCACAAACCTTTCTGTCTAGTGACACTGGTCTCGCTGCTATTACATGAACAAAACTCTCCATCTCTTGGCTCTCAGAATTTTCCCTGGCTATTTCCCATGTCTCTCTCTCTTCATTCTGTTTCCTCGCTTCCTTCAAAATCCAATTAAAATCCTCCCCCTTACAAGAAATGTTATCTAAGCCCATCTTAATTCCATTTCTTCCTTGTGTTAATTACTTCATATTTATCACACACACACACACACACACGCACACACATGCACACACACAACTTTTGTGTGTCCAAAGTTGTCACTTTGGAACTCCACCTTTGCACAATCAATTAATATCTGGGTCCAGATGTTCATTGTCTATTTTTTTTCCTATTTCACAACTTCCTATTTCTGCTTTCAGTGATACCAATCACAATCATTCATCACTGTTGGAGTCCAGAGTGAAAACACTGATAATCAAGGACTCATGCTACAAGGGGAGAAAGAAACCAGTTACCCCATGATGGTTTTAATCTTCTGGTTCCCAACTAATCTATAGTTTACTTCCAAAGATGTGGAACCAACACATTTGGCCATGTTTATGAAGCATTGAGCTTGTTTCTCTCTGTTTATACTTTCTTTCCAGATTTTCTCTCATCCATGTGGGGCTATCTTGAAAAAGATGGAGACATCTTTTCTCCACTAGAGATGTCTCCACTAGGCACCTCTTCTTATTTTAAAGAATTCCCTTTTTAATTCTCAAAAGTCTCCCTTCTGACTTCTTATGTTATCATTCAATTGAAATCACTCTCTCCAAGTTACCAATGACTTCTCAATAACTAAAGCCAAAGGCCTTTTCTCAATTTTCATTCTCCTAGACCCCTCTTGTAGCTGCTGACATTGTTGATCTCCTCAATACTCTCTTCTCCCTAGGTTGCAGAACATTATTCTTTCCTTGTTTGCCCTCCTATTTGATGTACATGTCCTCCAGGGCTCCAGCCTGGGCCTCTTTTTCTCCCTACTTCACTTGCTGATTGCATCAGCCCAATGATCACCTTCTGCTGATGATTCTCCAATCTATGTATCGAACTTAACCTCTCTCTCAGCCCTGACCTCCAATCACACATCTTTTATAAGAATTGCCTGTATGATGACTCAAACTATCAATATCAACTTTTAGTCTGGCCATTTAACTAGGTCTGCATCACCAAATTATACTTTTGCCTAAGCCATGTATCTCCATCATTTCAATAAGACAAGCATAAGAGAGTTTGTTAAATACTGAATCATTATCCCCTTCATATAACTTTCTAATAACACTGTCCAAAAATGGAAAGAAAACAAGGTTTGTCTGACATGAGTGTTTTCTGCTAACTTTCTGTGGTCAACCCTTCCTTTTATAGCTGTTCAATAAACATTTCTTTAATTATATGCCTTTAAACATTCTGTTGGAAATTATACGATGATCAATTCCAATGGATGTGGCTCTCTTCAACAATGAGATGATTCAAACTACTTCCAAATGTTTAGTAATAAAAAGAGTCAGCTACACTCAGAGAGAGAACTATGGGAAATGCGTGTGGAGCACAACATAATATTTCTACTCTTTCTGTTATTGTTTGCTTGAATTTTTGTTTTCCTTCTCAGGTTTTTTTCTTTCTAGATCCGATTTTTTGTGTGTGCAAGATAACTATAAATATATATACATATATTGGACTTAACATATACTTTTACATATTTAACATGTATTGGACTACCTGACATCTAGGGGAGGGGGTGGGGGGAAGGAGGAGAAAAGTTGGAACAGATGGTTTTACAAGGATCGATATTGAAAAATTACCAGGCATTTGTTTTATAAATAAAAAGCTATAATAAAAAAATAGAAAACAACACTCTTTTGGAAAATTAAGTCATGCTCATGAGCCCATGGGTTTTTAGACTTTTCTCTCACATTGTAAAAATTTAGAAAAACTTAACCTTCTGCAATTCAGGAGCCCCTATCTTTCCCCAACAATCTTTCAAAGATCCTTGACTTTTACTCAATCATCCACTACTGTTTTCGTATCTAAGGATCAATTTTATGTGGGCCAGATGATGAATTCATCAGACAGCTGTGTGTGGAGATGGGGGTTCCTTACTGTTTCTCTTTTTATCTCAGGTATCCACTCCCCATTGACAGGGAAGCAACTGAGCCTTCTCCTGAACATCTGCTATCACCAACCCATGGACCCTGAGCAGCTGTCCTGCTTCTATTCTTTTAATAATTCTACTGTTTTTTAAATATTATTTTGAAAAAAAAAGACTGTTATCCTTAGTATTTCTTATAAAGCTCAGTTCATTCTTAGCTTCATTCCTAGAAAATTATACCCTTTTGTATTTATCTTCTATTATATATCCTTATCTTCATTTTCCTAGGCACCAAGGGGAAATAATAGAAAGAGCCTATTAGATTTACAATCAGAAAAAACTGAGTTCAGATTCTGCCCCCAAACTATCTAGTAGAATTTGACTTAATTTGACTATCTGGGACTCTGTAAAACATGTAAAATTTAATGGTATTTACCAAATTAGGTTGTTTTGAGGATCACATAAGAAACATAAAGTACATTGAAATTATGTATCTAAAATGCTTACACATGTTATTATTACCCTCTTCTGAACATCTTTTAATAATCTAAGTTGATTGGTGAGTTCCCTGTACATTCACATCTGTCTCTTTAGAGAACTCTCTCTTCTCAAATTGTTTGTGTGTGTGCGTATGTGTGTGTGTGTGTGTGTGTGTGTGTGTGTGTGTGTGTGTGTGTGTCTTTGGAATTTCCTTATTGAGCTTTCCAGTCTAAAGTTGGCTTCACTTTTAGAATATAAAAACTGAAATCTGCTCTCCCAATATCTAAACACATCTGACTTCCTCTCATCCATGTGTATGGCAAAGCTTTCTGATTCAAGACTAGCAAAAGAGCATGGTAGAATTTACAAAATGGTTATTTAAAAATCAATAAATCTTGAAAACTCTTTAAAAATTCAATATTTTATCACTTAACATATAGAAATTCTAATTCATAATTTTAAAACTTGCTCCATATTTTGATTGTACGGGTGTGTAAAATGTCTGACAATGAACTCACTTAAATTATTAGGAAAATGTAATAATGGAGGATGACTTTCGGGAATGAAAAGAAGAAAGGAAGGAAACAAACATTTATTAATCATCTGCTATGTACCAGGTACTGAACTAAATGCTCTACAAAGATCTCATTTCATCCTCATAACTACCATAAGATTTTTTCATTCTTATTTTGCAATTGAAGAAACTGAGGCAGAGTTTTTTTTAAGGTGACTTAACCAGGGTCACACAGCTGAAGTGAGATTTTAATTTGGGTTTTATTGATTCCAAGCCCAATACTCTGTGCCTTGCAACACCCCCTAGCTACTCCCTGGTGGCTACAATCTGGAGAAGGTAATCAAAATGCTTTGAAGAACCTTCAAAATAAGATCCTTTAGGATCTGTATCCAACTTGCCTCTTCAGTCTTCTTATATATAAAATTCTACAAGTGAACTATTGAGTGTTTCCAGATTTTAACACTTGATCTCCAGTTTCCATTCCTTTGTAGAAGCTTTCCCTCCTGCCTCCAAGTTTGTTCTCATTCTAATTCTTTAAATCTCTACGTTCTTTCAATTCCAGTTCATTTATTATCTCTTCTAGTAAACTTCCCTTGCCTTCCTCCATTTAGTGGCCTCTTCCTTCTCAAATTACCCTGTGTTAACTCAATTGGATGTGTACTGTGTCTCCCCAGTAGAATATGAACATCCTGAGGGTAGAGAATATTTAATTTCTATCTCTGAATCCCTTGCACCTAGCACAATTCTGGGTACACAGTAAGCACTTAATAAATGCTTGTTCAAGTAAACTGAATTGAATAAAGCTTTGGTCTACTAGGTAAATTTAATGGTTCTCTTTTCAAACTTCTACATAATATATATTTGATTCATAATCACTCTAAGCTTTTGGGAAAGTCTGCCTCTTCCTTCACATGTAATGAATGTTAAAACTATTACAAGTAAAAAACTTGAAAGTGAGAGAGGATTTGATAGCAACATTTCCCTTTAGTTGTCTAAAGAAAACAAAGGGGACCCATAAGAAGTCCACAAAAACAATAGTCAGTACAAATTCACCCTTTTGGGGGAGCGCTTTGTGTAAAGGATCATTCCCAAGTTCCATCAACTCAATATTAATCAGTCACATCTGAAATTCATTGTTTCCTTGCAGATTTTCTAAAGTTGCCTTAGAATCTTTGTGATCAGTAGAAGACAAGAATTTGCCTTTTAAATCTCAGGTTCCTTTTTAACACATGAACTATCGACAAGCCACTGGGACCATTTATAATTTACACACACTTTTTACCATATTTGGCAAATGGTTTTCCTCTCAGCGTGGAACATTGATGAGAAATGATGTTTAATTTTAATTAGTCTGCTAATATATAAAAATGTGACTAATTAAGGGACAGAGAAGGTTTTTTGATGGTACTTGAGTTGAAGGTCTTACAGAGCCATTACGCTGACCTCATTATTGTACACCTGTGAAACTCGGACAGTCTACCCAGTCTACCAGTGCCGTGCCACAGGGAATAATCATTTCCATTTGAATTGTCTTAGGAAGTTTCTGAAGATCAACTGGCAAGATAAGATACCAGACACCGAGGTCCTTTCTTGAACTAAATTGCCAAGCAATCCAACTCTACTGCAGAGAGCACAACTCCACCGGGCAGGCCACATTGTTCCAATGCCAAATGTATGCTTGCCCAAAAAAATATTTTATGGAGAACTTTCACAGGACAAGCACTCACAAGGTGGTCAGAACAAAGGATACAAGGATCTTCTCAAGATATCTCTTCAGAACTTTAGAATCGACTATATGGCATGGGAGAGATTGGCACAGGACCACCCAGCATTGCATGCCCTCATCAGAGGAGGTGCTGTGTGTTATGAGCAAAGCAAAATTGATTAGCCCAAAGCAAAATTGCCCAAAGATAGAGAAGCTCCCCAGATATTTATATGGACTATCTGTAGCCAACCTGTGGCATAGCATTCCAAGCTTATATTGGTCTGATCAGCCACACTCTGACACACTGTTACTCGATTCTAACATAGTGATGTTATTTTGGTGCTCTTTGAGAACAATAAAGTACAGCCAACCAACCTGAGGTATCAAACTTTCTTTGATCCTCGGTGCCTCACAGAGTGCTATGTACACAATAAGCACTTAATAAATGTTTTCTGAATTAGATTGTAAAAGCAAGGATTCTGATGAGAGAATTCAAATCTGCTTCTAATCTATCCCCATTTTCCTGCACCATCATTGGTCTATTCGCCATTGCTTCCAGCATCATTCCACCAGCACTGCGTCGTTATCAACCAATCCTCCATGGATGTCAGTTTTTCTCAAATTTCTTGGTCTCAGCACTTCAGTGGGCTTAAAAAATCAGTAAAGATTCTCCAGTCAGTTTTTGCTTATATGTTTTAGAGCTATCAACATTTACCACAATGGAGTTTAAAAATTTAAGGATTAATCTAAAATAGATTTGACCTCACAGACCCCCTCCAATGGTCTTGGGAATCCTGGCCCAAACTTTGAAAATCAATAGGAGAATGATTAAGTAGTGCAGTAACATGGCACTTACCTTCAAAGAGTTTTCAGAAGAGTTAGAGAAGTAATGTTAATACACATGAACAAATAAGAGAATAATTTAATAATGGACTGTGGATATCATTAGATGATAAATGAAATCAGATACAAGGAAGAGGATATTGATATGAGCTAAGGTGCTCCACTAGTGGAATGTGATGGCAAAAACACTGACTTGGGAGCTAAAGACTTGGAATGGAATCTCAACTCTGCCACTATTTGTTTGACCTTGAATAAGTGACTTCCCTTCAGTTTCCTCAACTCTAAAGTGAAGGGGATTAGACTTGATGCCCTCCAACATTGTGGAGAGCTCTGAATCCCAGAATTCTGAAGTCACTTAGCGAGTTGGTAGAATACCCAATTCCATTATTATGAAGATAGAGATATTATATATGCAATGACCTTGATTGGGCTAGTTTTTAAAGGGGAGATTCCCAGTGTATCATGGAGTCTAAGGAGGGATGATCCAAACTTGCATTCTACAGGCTCTATTTTCCAAAATCCCGTGGTCTCTTCTGGGTGATTATGAAAAATCAGCAGTGCATGTTCTGTTAGGGCACCCCAAAATGTGATGGACATTGCCAGATCCACCCAACACAGAGAGGAGAAGGCAAATGTACAGAGCACCACGATCTCACCTAGGGAACAATAAAGTAAATGGCCTTCAAGTGCCTTTTGGAGATGTTAGAAAACTTTAGATGAGAGATATCAAATTGATATTACTGTCATCAATCAAAGACTGCCAGCATTCCCTGTCTGAATAGCCCTTAGCCTGAGATGAATATAAACAATGTCACAGGCAAGCTCTGGTGCCACAGGTCAAAAAGAAGCTCTAAAACATTTGAAACATTTCAGAGAACATCAGCAAATTAACCATCTCAACCCCAGAAACCCAACATAGACATTTTTTTTCCTGCAGAGCAATAAAGAAATCAGCCTTCTTACACTTTGGTCAACAAGCCTCAGCCATGCCCTCCCTCACACTCTGGAGACAGTATGGTACACGTCCTCAGAAAACTCAGGGGCAAAGATCAGCTTTGCTCCTGGCTACTGGGAAGATCTTGGCCAAATCAGTTTCCTTCTCTAGACCTCAGTTTCCATCTCTGTAAAATGAAGCAATTGGACTAGATGATCTCTATGCTCCCTTACAACTCTAAGGTCCTATAATATGATGTCACTTGAATTTTCTAGGTCTGTTTCTTCTTCTGTAAAATGAAGGGATTAGACATGATGTTGTCCATCATCATTTCCACTTCCAAATAGCATTTCCTATAGTAAATGGGCAATCGGGGAGTCCTGGGAGTCAGGAAGGACTGGGTATAAGTCAAACTCTAACATTTACTAACCTTGTGTCCTTCATTGATTACTTCTAAGTCTCAGTTTCCTCCTCTGTAAAAAGAAAATAATTATACTAAATAGCCTCAAAGGTCCATTCCAGGTTGAAATCTATGAGCTACACACTAGATGGAGTGCTAGATGAGGAGGCTAGTAGAGCTGAGTATGTCAGGCATTTGCTAGCTATAGAACAGTGGGCTGGGGACCACCTCTGGCATGCTGGGACCTGGCTTTCCTGCCTCCCAGGATTGTTGTGAGGCTCCATTGAGATAATATACAGAAAGCGTTACCTAGAAGTTATTCAACACCAACCAGCCCCAATGGCTACAATAATGATGGTGGTCAAAACAAACAAAAAATAAATAACAAATCAAACAAAAAAATCACAGGATATACTGGAGAGACCATTGGATTATACTTATTTACTTGTGCTTCTGGTCAAGTCTTAAGGTTTGAGCCTCAGTTTTTCCATTTATTAAATGTTAGACCAGAATATTTTCCATCTGAACTCCATGGAAACAATGAGAAGAACATTCAAGTAATAAGAAAAGCTGCAGAGTTAAGTGGCTTTGGGCACAGGCAGGACCCTCTTTCTCCCCCTGCACTCACTCTGAAGACTCTGCAAGCTCAGCCCTGACTCCCTCATCTTTCCAACAAACAAATAAATAAAAAATGCATAGGACAAGCTAACATTTCTCCCCCAAGAGTTTTGTTTCCATCTCTTCCCCCTGTACCTTCAGCCCCACTTTGTTTCCAACATCCGTTCCACATCTGACAGGGGAGGAAGATATATTGGAGGTCATGCTCCCCTCCCTCCTTGATAATAGGCAAACTACAGCCTTCTCTCCCACCAGGACTTCATTGCTAGGGAAATACAAAGAGCAGCATTATTCCCAAATGTTTCCCTTTGAGTGCCTATGATTGCTGTAATTTCACCTCCATAATAAAACAAGAGTCATCACTCGATTACGATTTGTGGTATAGTTTGGGAATTCTTGACTCCTACTATCCAGCTCCACTCCCATGATTGATGAAGACCAAATGCCCCCAGGGAACCCTTGGCCAGGACTGCCTGGCAGACACCCTTCATTGCAGGCACCTAAGCCTTCCAGATGTGAGATAACACATTATAATGCCCAGAAAGAGAAAACGCATGACGTTATCAACTCATACAAGCAGCAAAATGAGCTCCACAACGTGACTCCCCCGTGATTTAGTTATGTGGGCTGCAGGAGCACATCCCACGTGGAAATGATTTTTTTTTTTGATCCTCACCGGTGCTGATGTTGTATAACCATATGTTTTTGTGCCACTCACAAGAGAAGGCTGCCTGCAAGGAAGCTGTGCCAGTTGTGGGCAGCATTTGCTCAAAGAAAAGATCAACACAAAAGGAAAGGGAGGGGGAGTGGGGTTAAAGACCAAAATATAAAAACTCCTCCTCGGAGAAGGTGATTATAAGATTGCAGACTGGCAACTTAACATGCTCCACGTACAAGTAATCTGACGCTCTCATTTTACAGATGAGGAAAACATGGAATTTTAATGACTTATCCAAGTTCACCTAGATAATATAAACAGGAGAAGCAACCCCCCAAGACCTCCAACCTCAGAGATAGTCCATTCTCCCTTGAGCCATGAGAGAACAAGAGGGCAGACAGTCAGAGGAAACACATGTCCATCCATCCCCAGGTCTCATCCAAGACTTTTCTACGTATCCAGGGTGATTGCCTATTGCTAGAAGGTAGCTCCATGGAGACAGCACAGGTCTTAGGGTTAGGAGGATCTGAATTCAAATCAAATTTCAAAACCAAGTTAACTATTATGGCCCTGGGAAAGTCATAACCTCTTTCTGCCTCATTTACTTTTTCTGTGAAATGAGGATAACAATAGTATTTACATCCCCAGATTGTTATGAGAATAAAATGAGATAATACAAACTTTAAAATACAGTGTAAATGGTAGCTACTACTATAATTATTATTATTGATGAGGCCTCCAATTATATTGCTATATTAAGACAACCTTGAAGGAAGGAAAGTCTCACTTTGTCTTTGTTTCAATAGTACTTTAGTACCTGAGTAACTAAAGAATTTCAAACATACCAGTGTGTTGAGGACAGGAAAATCTCATTTTGTCTTTGTACCGGTAAACAAAGGATCTCCATCATATCGGTGTGTCGTGAGGGGTGTCCACTTTAATCATGTGAAGACTTCCTCTGGTGAAATGGGTGAATAAGAATAATTTGTTCCAAAGGCCATGAAGTTAGCTGAAACAATATCTGGGAGTTGTTTAGAGCTTGGGTAGACATTAAATATATCAAGGCATCTTGAGCCATCACCAGTCATCTTCACTCTCTCCTGCCACTGGACAGTGATAACTTTGGAAGCGAGTGAGCTGATATGGTGCAACTCTAGCTCATTCAAATCCAATTTACACATGAATTTTTTTTAAAAACTGCCATATAATAAGCCCTTAGTTCATATTTATTGATTGACTAATAACAGAGGGAGAGCTCCATGCTCTCTGATGTGAGACCACAGAATCATCAAAGGAGAATCTCAAAATCTCAGTTGGGCGAGACCTCGAGGAGTCATCTAGTCATATGGTAGACAGAGAGCTGGACTGAGAGCCACAAAAATCCAGTTTGAATTCTGTCTCTGATACTATCTATAACTCTGGAAAATGACAGCCTCTGAGCATCTCTGTCGAATGGGAATGATAATCCTTGAAGGGTTTCTGTAGGGTTCAAAAGCTGTTACCAATTCAAACGCTTTGCAAACCTTTAAATATTAGGCAAATCTAAGCCATTAAGAAGCATTTCTTCTTTAATCCCAGAAGAGCAGCCATCCAGTTTTTACTTATAGGAAAAAAGAATCCAGTAGCTACTGAGTCAGCCCAAGCAACTTTAGGTGGCTCCAAGAGTTATGAAGTCCTTTCTGGTAGCAGTCCTCTAAAATTTATCTCCGTAATTTTAATGCAGCTAAACAAAACAGATTTGATCTTTTCCTCAAGACAGCCCTTCATGGACCTCAATAAATAAAATAAAATAAATTAAATAGCTCCTAAAAGTAATGATGCTTGGAGAAGTTGTTTTATTTTTTTAAGTAAAATGAGTGAGGAATACATGGACAAATCGGAAACCAAAAGCCAGGTCAAAGACATAGGAGTGTCACTATCGTGCCCATCATTTCCTGACTCCCAAACTCCAGTCCTCCAATGCATCAGTGACTCAAGCCATCATGGGAGTTCTCATTCCAGTGTTATAGGTGGTATATAGGTGGTATAGGTGGTATATCGGTGGTATAGGTATATATACATGTCCACCTTTCATCCATGTCTTCTCAATTATGAGGATTTGGCTACTTCTCAGGGACTCTTTTCATGATCTTTGGACTTTGAAGGTTTTTGTTTTTTTCAAGTCAAACTTAGATATTCAGACCTAACAATCATAATTTTCTTACTGACAGACCAAAACCAATTTCTTTTACTATGTACAAACTTAGGTTTTTCCCCCAGGCTTTTAGAGTTGGTTGCTTTTAAATTTCTTCCAATACCTACGATTCTACCTGTCTCAAAGAAGATCAATGGCAATCAGTGAAAATGGTCTGGCAAGCCGCCCGTTGGCATGAAGGTAGAAGCAGCCACACTAAGTTCCCAGTCAACATTTCTTATTGTCCCAAAGGGTCTATCCTCTGACCTAAAGTTGAATTTGCTATTATGACCTTTTTTTGATTTATTTATGTAAAAATCCAATGTCACTGCAAAGAGTTGCTTTAACCACCAAAAGAGATTAGGAAAACAGAGCTCAGAAGAACCTATTTTCAGAGCCCATCTGGCAACCACCTTACAAATAGATTTTATGTAGCTTTGGAGAAAGGAAAAGTCATTCAAAATTGTCTCCTGTCATGACTCAGCTTGAAAGAGAAATCACAGGATCATAAGATTTAGAAAAGGAAGAAAATTTAGAGAGGTTAGAGTGAAGTTTGTCATTTTCTAGATAAGGAAACTGAGGCCCAGAGAAATTAAGTGACTTGGAAAAAGTCATCCAATGGTTACTATTAACTCTTCTCTTACATCCACATTTTCTGCCTAATTCTAATGGGGAAAAGTAATGAGACCAAATTAGTTTGGACATAGTTTAGACACTGGATATTCGAAAAAACTGTTTTCCAACTCCCTTTCAGTCTGTTCTTTGCCTCCATAGCACATAGTGCAATGCTTAGTGTATAGTAGATTCTTGAAGTGGAAATGTTTATTGATGGACTTATTCTTAAAAGAACCAAGAAAGTCCCCTCCAATCAAAATGGAGAAAGGTTGAAGGACCGAACAATTAGGTAAATTCAGAATCAGTAGAAGGAAAGAGTCTAAAAAGAAAAGGCATTATGAGCTACTGTGATTTGGGAGCAGGTCTCTGGTGTTATTCCCTCACTATTAATGATAAGAAACAAGTTCAAAAATGACAAACATAAAAGTATATACTTTACCCTGGAGGAAATCGGAAGCCACAGAGGTTTCTTGACCAGAGGAATTTAGGGTGCTTTAGGAATACTAATTGGTAAAAGCCAGGCTAGAAAGGGGAGAGTCTGAACACAGGCAACCAAAGTGAGAAGCTATTTAAGTAATCCAGGCAACAATAATAGGGGTCTGAACTAGAATGAATGGGATGTGGATAGAGAGAAGACAATGGGTTCAGCAATGTTGTGGAGATATAATGATTGGGTATGGTCAATGGTGAAAATGAAGGATCAATAATGATTCTTAGGTTGTAAACTTAGATGACTAGAACATTGGGGGATACAAGTAAAGTTGAAAAGACAGTTGTGTTTAAGGGGAAATAGAATCAATCCTATTTCATACAGTGTGAGAGTATAATGCAGAACGGAGGAAAAATAATTTTCTTTGTAGTCAGAACATCTAGGTTCAATACCTGTCTCTGTAGTTTACTACCTGTGTGACTGTAGACAAGTCACTAACTTTTGGGGCTCAATTTTCCTCAACTGGTAAATGAGGGGATTGAATGAAATTATCTCTTAAAAGTTCCTACTAGTTCTAAATCTGTGAGGCTACAATGATTCTAGAGGGGGAATTAGACCAGATACCATCTAGAATCTCTTCAATTCTACACCTATGATCCATAGTTACATCCAGATGAAGACATCCAATAGATAGTGGGAAGGCTGGAAATCAGGAACAAAAACTTTTATTTAGAGTAGGCTAGAATTACAAACAGAACAAGTCAAAGGAATCACACCATGGGAAAATGGTGTAGGAATGTCAATGGACATCATCATCCTGGAGCTGTAGAGAGCTACAGATATGGATCTAGCCTGTAACTAAGAATCATTCATGTCTCTAGGAAAGCACAAAAATGAGCATTGTCCATAAGGTGCAGAAAGAGCTCTATTAATTTTGTTTTGTACACAAATGGAAAGATCTACATAATTGATCTGGATAACAAAGCATCCCTACTTTAGCACCCAAAAAGTAATTGACCAGACATCATACCTTGATTCCTTTGTCAGGTGAGGATATAATTTTATTAAATCCATCATGAGCATGAAAAAAGCCTGGACACAGTCTTTGAATCAGTCAAAGTCAATCCAACTGAGTGTGATAGGAAGTCTGTTTGGATTGATTGAGGGAGCATACGTGCTTACATAAAACTACTGAGCTACTTTGGAAGTGGGGATCTGAGTATCTAGCAGCTTGATCATGGAAATCCCCCAGTTTCCTTCTGCTTTGCCATGGGAGGAGCTTTTGAACTTTAGAGAGTTATAAGCGTTCATAATTTTCATCACTATCCTAATTCAAATGGTGTCTCTGGAATAGCCAGTATATTATCTACTTTGGGAACATAGGGGCAAACACTCTATACTGAATGATGTAAAGTTCAAGCCCCAGCACAGAATCCAGCATAGAAATTATCCCATATATCAAGGAGTTGTCTTGATGATTTGGGTAGTCAAGAACCTTCTATGACCTGTGAATTATAGTCCTTATCTTAAAGCTCAATGCCACTTGAGTCTCTTCTATGCTCTACATACTGATGGGAGATTACGTCATAGACTTTTAGAAAGATGTTTTATACAAACTCTTTTTACTATATATCCTTATAAAATAACCCTTTATAAAAGTTAATTAAATCTGGCTGAATAACTGATATGAATTGATAAGCATGGGAGAAAGCACACTGATGGGGGCTCATAAGCTATAGAATTTTAAAAGAGATGTCTCTAGCCCCCCAAGATTACTTCTAGAAGCTGAGAAGCGTTAGAGTAGTCATGCTCTGGGGACCCAGACTGTCATGCAAATTGAGATTAGAAGAGGAAATCCAGAGAATGTGCTACATAAAGGTTTTTTTCCCTTAAATTTTATAAAGTGTGTGCTTACAGGGGAAGCAGTAACAACACATGAGAAATTCAAGGTTCAGGTAACAAATCAGACATAGACAATATTTCCTAATACACACCCAGATCGGGAGTATCCCTTGTGAATCAGAGACTAAGAGAGCCATAAAACCCTACCCCTGGTTTCACAAAATCAATTATGGTTTTGAGAAAAAGTTTAGTTTCATGCTTTATCCTATAATTTTCCCAAGCAGAAGTCTAAAACTGAACTTGGAACTCATTTGGATTTCCTTTGGTAAATAAATGATTATGGTGGTGTAAGTCCAGGTGCCAAGGGCTTCCTCAGGAAGGGAAGGGAAGGCGAGGAGAGCCCGATGGTGACATCTGCTTGATTACAGAAGGTCAGAGTAAAAGGAATGGACAGAAATTCCCAGAAACAGTTTTCAGTTTCTACCAAGCAAGCACTATTAACAATAAGAACTGTCCAAAACCAGCAGTTAAGTCCTGAAGTGAAGATAGCATGCTTCCCTTGATAAAGATTTTCAAGTGTGGTTGAATGACCCCTTTGTTATGGGATGATTCCTAAGTTAAAGCAGCCCTCTCTGAGATCCCCTTTCCACTCCAAGGCTCTATGATTCACTAGCGATTCACAAAGCTAGAATGTCATTAAAACAGATCTTCCATTCTTCTGGGGTCACAGTGACAGCCCAGAGAACCATGCTTAATGTGGCCATTGTTAAGAGTAGCCTAGATTACATGCCTTCTGTGATAATTAGCATTCAGGGAGATAAGCCTGAAGAGGAATGAGAGCAAGAAGAATTAATGGATTCTTCTGCCTTTGTGTGCAGTCCCCAGTAGAGTTCTGCCCATGAAAATTAAGCACTAGAATGGCTGAGAAGTACATCTGTACATGGGCACAATCAGACGGATCCATCTGCTAAATGTACCTTTAAATAAAAATATAGTATTGCTCCTTATGAGCTGAGAATAGATTCATTAAGGGAGCCTTACAATTCGGGAAAAGCTAGCCAGCCCCTTCCATTCAGAATCTTCTCGGGTTCTTCTGTCCCTCCTCAGACTGGGTATAGAATCTATGCTTACCCCCATTCTGCCCCCCATTAAATGCATTCAGATTCAGAGGGATGGAGAATGGAGGTAACCGTGCAATAGAAAACCATAGGGTTTTTGTTGAATCCTGCCTCTGAAACTTGCTACTTGTATGACTGGGAAGTCATGGGATATCTCTGGACCTGAGATCCTCATCTGGAATAACAGGAGGTTATGCTAAATATCTGCTAAGGATCCTTTCAGTGATCCCATGATCCAAATAACTGAATTCGTACTCCACGCTTTGGTTTCCCGTAACCATTCCCATAGATAATCTAATTTATTCCTTACAAGTAGTGACAGGAAGTGAATAGAGGACAGGTCACAGAGCCAAGAAGTCTGATATTTAAGCTGTGTCACCCGGAGCAGGTAGTGAATCTCCATAAGCATCCTCCTCATTTATAAATGAGAGAACTAGACAAAATGGCCTCTAGACCTAGAACCCCGTGAAGACACCATCAAGACTCCAGGCAGCTTCTTTGAGATGTGGTGCCCCAAGGGAATATGAAATGGCCACTGAAGTCTGGTCCAGGGCAATGTGCCAAAGGACTCCCACTCCCCAGATTTCACATAAAGATGTGAACATACCCAGGGCATAACTAGAACTCAAGGCACTCAGCTCAGGACGTCCTTCCAAGCTGATGGTACCCATTAGTAAGCATTTGAGTCTGCTCATTCAGCTTGTACCACAGTGAAGCCCCCACCAATCCATAAGAACGGTGGGAGAGACCTTGTCCAAAGACTTCCCTGAGTCCTTTCTACACTCTAAGTACATCATTTCCCTACTCTCCCTTCTCATGAATGAGAGAATAACCCCCTTTCAAAGGTAGTTTGGGCAGAAAGTGATGGAAATACAAATTGTCTCTTAGGCACATACATGTTTTATTTTCTCCTCCTTGGGTTGACAGGTATCCTCAGGGAAAAGAGCCCTCGATGTCATCATCACCTCCCACTGACATTAAGCTGAGGCATCAATCCATTGCCATCAACTTCTCTGCACTGTGAAATTTTTCAATTCAGTGTATTTGGCAGATAATCAAAATGTATGTTAGGGGAAAGGAGATTTACCCCCCACAAATTGGAAACCAATCATTTCAAATCAGGAGACACACACACACAGAATCCCAAACACACACACATTATATACACATATACACACACACACATAGAATCCCAAACACACACACATTATATACACACACACACAGAGAATCCCAAACACACACACATTATACACACACACACACACACACGCACACACACACACACACACACACACACATCCACACAGTCCCAAACTCCCATACTCTCAAATCTTTAAGAGATCCCACAGAGCACTTTGCCTGAACCATTTATCTAACCTTCATTTTTAAGCTCTCCAGGAATGGGGAACTCTCTATATCTAAAAGCTGTCCACAAATCTATATTAGGTTAGTTCTAATAATTAGGAAGTTTTTCCTATAAAAATCCCTACTCTTTCTCCAGCAGCCACCCACTACTTTAAATTTAAGAATTATCACAATCACTCAATGGGAATTTAAGTACTTATTATAATTATTAAATATCTACTATGTACTGGCAATATACTGGGTGCTGAGGAGACAAATATGTCTTTCCCCCCAAAATCACATTCTATAACCTCAATTTATTTTCCTGTAAAGTGAAATGAAGGACTTGAGAAGAGATTCTATTGAGGGGAACAATATATAAATTGTTTACATGTGTATATATACAGATATATACATATATATGCTTACATGTGTGTAAATGCCAATGAATACACGTATGTTTATCTGTATCCAGTTATGAAATGAAAGAGGGAGAGAGAAAGAAAGAGGAGAGAGACAGACAGAGAGAGAGACAGACAAAGAGAGAGAGAGAAAGAGAGAGACAGACAGACAGACAGACAGAGAGAGAGAGACAGAGAGAGAGAGAGAGACAGAGAGACAGAGAGACAGAGAGACAGAGAGAGAGAATATAGAATGTGTACATATACAACTTAAAAATAAGACAAGGTATTTTGGGAGGGAGGCATTAACAACTGGGGGAATCAGTAAAGGCCTTATGTAGGAGGGAGTGCTTGAGCTGAGTTCTGAAGGAAACTGGGGGTTCTAAGAATAGGATGCTGAGAATAGTTCAGAATTCCATTTTGCTCTTGAATTACCTTGCATCTCTTTTGGGAAAATCACTTAGTCTATCAGCCTTACTTTACCCAGCTGAACGTTGTCTGTGACTACCTAGCCAACACAATTCAAGTCAGCTCAATTCCACCAACGTTGAACCGACCAGTCTACCTATTTTGTGCCAGCCATTGTCCCAAGTACAGGGGCCTGCTCCAAAAGCTCTTTCTGTGGGGCAACTGTTAATGCCTTCCCCTTTCAGATTTCCTTCCTTCTACTCTGTCCTATAATTTGATTGGTTTTAGTCATTTCCTTGTTTTTCCCCCATTGGATTGTGAGTTCCCTGAGGGTAGGGGCAGTGGTTTTGCTCTTTTGTGGTATCCCCAGTGCCTAGAACAGTGCTCACACATAACAGGTGCTCCTAAATGCTTGCTGACAGACCAGTTACCCTGTGCCAGACATTGCCCTAAAAATCAGAATCCGAAGAATGGCACAAAGCAAACCCCATCTCCCAGCGGCTTCTATTTTAGTGACATTTACATGGGTGTTTCAAAACCCCCAAAAAGTCATCTCCCTCAAAGATGACAGGTGACTTGGCCAGGATCCCAGCTCCTGCATGTCAGAAGTGCAATCTCAAACCCAGTGTCAGGAGGACAGGTCCGCTGTCACGCTGCTTCTCCTAAAGCCCGGGTGTCTCCCTCGAATGAAGTAGTGTCCCCCCTGAGAGGGAGGGCGATGGGGATGAGAGAAGAAGGATCCAGTTTTTTAAATGATTTTCTTATGCAGAGATCTAATGCTCTGAAATATAAAGCAGTTCACTAAAATCTCTAAAGAGTGGAAATGAATTCATTTTGTCAAATTTCCGGGCACCTGGTTACCACGTTTTCGGAGGTCAGTCAGATGATGAGATAATTGCTCTGTAAATGGTACCAATTTTTGTTCTGAGCACAAGATACACACACGATGAACATCAGAGAGACAACTTGAGGCTCCAATTTAACATCATTGGCTATGCAAATGAGAAATTTTAAAATATGCTAATATCCCACACTGTGATCAAAAAGTAGGAGACATGGGGCTAATTTCTTCCTGCTAATTCCTCTGAAATAACCCCTTTATTGGCTCCTTCCTGCTGGGGTGAACTCTCTTGTATCGCTGATGATGAAGGCTCCGTGAGACTTTCTTTTCTGGAGAGAAGTTTGATAAACGGTGCTTTTCTCACCCTGTGCTTTGTCTGATGTCGGTTTGCCTGTGTGGGGAGATAAGTGTTCTATATTCAAATGTGGCAACCGGGAGCATTTTTCATCCCCTTTTCCACAGTGGAAATGAAGTCACAGCCATCATTCTTCCTGGAAAGCTGGTATATGGGGGGATTGAAGAGGAGGATGCAGCTCTTCACTTTTATTTCTATGTCTGTGAAGTAGATTTGAATGTCTGAGTCCATGAAAAAGAAATTCTTTACATGGGTCAAGTTCTCTTTGACACTGGGAAGAAATACAGTCTCACAATGAGGGAACTACTGCTAGGTCCAGAGGACTGGAGCGCTGTGCCCTCTCCCGGACCCTGAGGATCTTATCTGCTCTGAGCCCACACATGTGTTGGACCAGGCTGTTTCCCAGCAAAGTCTAGACCCTCATGAGAGGGTGATTGGGCTCACCTTTTCTCACACTCTTCAGGCTACTAAGTCCCCACCTGGAAGGATAGCCATATATTTCTGCCTTCTCAAAGGAGGATCCAAGAAAGGTACTTAATGTCTAACATGAATCAGGGATGGGAGAGGTCTTTATTCCTACACACAAAAGAAAAGCTTATAGACTCTAAAGTGAATTGACTCAATGACTTCAGATAGAATTCGGTAATTTCTTTCATAACTACTAATACATACGCTCCTCTGGGAGACCGACACTTCAATCTCACCTATACGTGAAGCAGTTTGTAAGACACTTGATCATAAATTTGACATTTCACCTCATCTCTGCACTGTCTCCCTCAAAGTTCCTCCTCTTGTCAGGGGATCTTTTCAGATCTAAGAGCTTCTCTTGCCGCCACTCCACTCACTCAGCAGGACCTCCAGGCCTTCCCAGACCAAGTCTGGACATGTGACTCTCTGGAATCAGAGGAAACCCCAAGAAGGGGACGAGGTGGGAGCTCATTTAGTTGAATGGTCTTGGGAGGAGGCAGGAGAAGAGCACTACCCTCACCTACCCAGGAAGCTTAGCCAAAGAACAGATGGGAAATTCAAAATAAGAGCACAAGCTTTAATGTTTCCCTTCTTTTTCAAAGATGCACTGAAGCATCAATTCTTCTGGCCCAACAGCCAATGAGGGGACTGCCTCCTAGTTTCAAAGGCCAAGTTCCTTGAGTGCTGAGTCCCAATTTGGAGCAATTTGGGGCAAATTGGGACAACCCCAATTTGTCCAAGCACTGAGTCTGTCTAGATGGTCAGCGAGAACCAAGAAAGGCAAATCTGAGTATGGTTCCCATTCTATTAGGGTAAAAGATCCAAAGCTGGAGGGACCTCAGGGTCATCTCTCCTGATCCCTTCCCTTTTACAAGGAAGGAAACTGAGGCCCAGAGAAGCTAAATGTGGTATAAAGTCAAACAGCCGTTGTTGGAACACCTTCCCCCAGCTGCAAATCCAACCCCTTTCCATCACATCATAAAATTGACAGGCCTTTCTAGGCCATTAGTTGGCACAATAGAAACAGTATTAGGCATGTTTTCAAATCTGGCTTCAATACTTCCTAGCAATATGAACATAAAAATGCCATTTAACCTCTCCTTGCCTTAGTTGCTTCAACTATAAAATGGGAGCAGTAACAGCATTTACCTTGTAGAGTTGTTATGAGGACAAATGGATTAATGTTTATAAAGGACTCATAGTAGGCAATTCCCTTTCTTTCCCTTTGACACTAGTTGTATGACTTTAGGAAAATTACTTGACTTCGGTCTGCCTCAATTATCTCATCTGGAAAATAGGAATAATAATAGGACCCATTTTGTTTCAAATAAGATTTTATATATATATATATATATATATATATATATATATATATATATATATATATAAATTGCTTAGCACAGGGTAGGTGCTTAGTAATCTTTTCTTCTTTCCTTCTCTTTTATATTTGGGGGAGCGAACGCCTCCCTCGTTAATATTTTTCTTACACTACTAGGGATTGTCTCACATCTTTCTAGTCCTTGGAAGAAGAAAAAAAATCTCTGGAGAGAAACAAACTTCTTCAGGTTAATCTTTATTCACATTCCCCCTACATGGTGATTTCTATCCACAAGTCACTAAGCTGCAAGTAAAATTTCCATATGTAGATGTAGTTGAACTGTTTCAAAATACAGTTCGTCTCTGGAAAAGTTCCAAGATGGTCTGGTTGAGGGGAGGGAGGGGGGAAACACCACGGTTTCAGCCTGTCCTAATGGGCATGATAATGGACCACTTGGACAGCTGCCAGAGCCAGCCACTGGAGCATTCAAATCCGAGTGTATGAGGCAGCTGACCACTTGGATAGCCGGACAAAGGCAGCCACGTAGCAGCTGCCAGAACTCCCCGATGGTCCAGCCTGCTGGGAGGTACTCCAGAGCACCCATGCTCTTATCTCCTCGGAACAGCTGGGTTCTTCATAAGCTTTTTTTACTCCCTGGGAAAATGCTTTAGGAACCATTCAGGAAAACTACACAGAAGACATGAAGTTTTAACAGGGCCATTATCCTGTTACTGGAAAAAAAAATGTTTTCTCATTGATTCATTACTAGGATTTTCAGGAATCAATCATGCAATAAACAGTCTCCCCTGAGGTGGGCGTACTTGCTAATGATGAGATGAGGGATACATGGGACATCATCCTGATAGAAAAAGATGGGATAATGAACGCAGACCTCGGTGTCTCCAGCAGAAGAGCTGGATTATGGATCCAGCATTAGATTTGAGGTTTGGGTTCAAATGTGACTTTATATACTGTGTGACAACGGACAAATCACTTGAGATCTTTCAGCTTCCATTCATTCACCCATAAAATGGGATTAATAGCAACTATAATAATTGTTGTGTGTCTTAAGGCACCTCTGATTTCATTTTTCTAGAGAGCACTTAGTGAAGAAATTCCCCATTCCCAATGTAGGTCAAAAGCTTCTCTTTAACTTAGTCTTAGCATGTTGCTTGGACAATGTGTAAGACTGAATCATGTAACCAGGAGAAATCAGAGGCAAGACTTGAATCCAGGTCTCTCCCTATTATATACCACTATATCTCCTAAGGACCAAAGAGAGAAATTAGAGCAAGGGATTTGGCAAACATTAAAAGTGCTGTATAAATATGAGTTCTCAAGGATCATAAACTTAAAGATGGAAAGGGAGAGGGGCTTTTAGAGGTCAGCTAGTCTAATATTCAGGAAGACAGAAAAAGCAGCATTTGGGGAAAGCAGCAAACTAAAGAAGGAAAAGGTGATATGTCTTGTCTAAGGTGGCATGTGTAGTAAATGGGCCTGGAGGGGAAAACTCAACCCAGGTCTTTGAACCCTTGGAGCCATCATGAGCAACATCATCTCTCTGCTCTTGCTTCTTCTTAGCATTGTCAATATTGTTTTCATTTTTATTTTTCCCTGATGGGTTCATAAAGGAACAGTCTTGGGATGAAAAGATCTCCTATTAGTCCTTTATATTTAAGGTTCTGCAGACTACTGCACACATGGGTAAAATGACTTCTTTGGGGGAGTGGAAGAGAAGCATCACTCATTTACTGTAGGCTCACTAAAAGTATTCTGAGTACCATACCAGTAGAAGACATGGAGATAATATGTACCTTATGCTATTTCTCTATATCTTCAGTTATGTCTGTTATCTATCTCTGTATTAAAGCTCTATTTTCCACTTAACTTGGAAGTCACAAGTATTTGGTATAGCTACATCGACTTAAAATACTATCCTCAATTTAAAAAAAAAAATCAGGTTTATGTGGATGTCACCCATGCAAGGCCTTTTAATTCTACTCTCACATGTTGGCCATTTTATAGACCCTGTGCAAACTCTCCTCACTTAGATTTGGAAAATATTTTGTTTTTTGCTTTAGTGATTTGCATTTTGTTTTTATCATGTAAAGTGTCCACAATTATTTTTACAATTTTACAATTTTTACAATGACTATTTTACAATGAAATAATGTCTACTTCTTCCAAAATATTTTTTGCAGATTTTTAAACTGTTTATCATAAACTAATAATTTCTATGCATCTTCTTTCTCCTTTTTGGTAAAAAGTATTCATCTTTTCATGATTCTCTTAGAGCAACTGGCCCTGGGTTTCATTAATATCATATAGATTTTTATAAGGATGTTTTCCAAATCTGTGGATGGTAGCAATATTATCATCATCATTATCACCATCATTATCTCCCTGATTCCATGAACAATCTTATTCCTCACATCTTATGAAAACATTAATTAAAAAGAACATTAAAAAAAATCCTTGTCCTTACTATTAGACAGCATGATGCATTGCCTGCTTCAATAGGCAGCCCTCCCTGGGACTGCAATCACTGACATACTGGCTAATTTTTAACAAAGACAGTGATTGCTCTCAAGGACTGCGCATCCCTCAGCCGAATGCAATGGAGATGGAATGCCTATGAATTACTCACTACCTTTTCATTTTCCCCATGTAACCTAATTTAGGAAACATAAATAACCTCATTCCATTTAGGGACCAGCTGTTCATTGCATCCATATGGGAAATGGATCAAAGTGGCAAACAGAAGGAAAGAAGGAAAAGAAAGAAAGAAAGAAAGAAAGAAAGAAAGAAAGAAAGAAAGAAAGAAAGAAAGAAAGAAAGAAAGAAAGAAAGAAAGAAAGAAAGAAAGAAAGAAAGAAAGAGACAGAGAGAGAGACAGAGAGACAGAGAGACAGAGAGAGACAGAGAGAGACAGAGAGAGAAAGATGGGGAGGGAGGAGGAAGGAAGGAAGAGAGAGAGGTGGGGAGGGAGGGAGGAAGGAAGGAAGGAAAACAGGAAGGAAAGAAGGAAGGAAGGAAAGAAGGAAGGAAGGAAAAAGGGAGGGAGGGAGAAAGGAAGGAAGGAAAGAAGGAAGGAGGGAGGGAGGGAGGAAAGGAAGGAACGAAGGAGGGAGGGAGAGAGAGAGAGAGAGAGAAAGGCCAAACTAACAAATCTAAAATCCCCATTCCTAGTTTAAAATACTAAATATGCATATAATATTGCTGAAAACCTTTTATTTGTTGCCAGCAATTTGTACAAGGATAGTTGAGATTTTTTTATTATTATTATGGCTTTATTCTGCCATTTGCAGCTATTTATGGTGACACTTGGTTGATTCACCATAATTTCCTTCCACCCACAAACCTTTTAAGATTTCTTTCCCTCTAGCAGTGGGATAAATTAAGTGGCATTATTTTCCACCTAGTCAGGTGTTTAAACAACACCACAGCCTGTTTAAGTATCTTACAAATCAGAATTCTGAGCCACACACTTTCAGGGAACATGCACATGCTAGCTTCTCCCCTGCCACTCCGTTCAGGCAAGGTGCCATGGGCTCATTTTGCTTGCACACACATACCTAGCCATTCTAATTACAGAGGGTAAAGCTGGAGAGCACAGCCATGTCCTATCGGTGTCAGCACATGGACTGGAGTGTGGTGATGGGATATAATTACTCTTTGGGTAAGGAAACTACTCAGTAATTTTATATGCTGGCCTCCGTGGCCATTAGCATTTCTTCTTTAGGCTGCTTAGTCCACTTCAGCCTCAATGAAAATGACAGGAAATCATTTGAAATGGAATAAAAAGAGGGGAGGCTAAAATATACAATGAAAATGGGAAATAAATTCAAAAATGACATTTTGTTTTGGCTAAAAGGCTATTTTTTTTTTTTTTTTTTTTGCTTTTTACTATATATAACACAAAGCACTTTAATTTGAGATGGAAAATGGGAGAAATCAGTCATTTGGACAAGAGAAAAAAAAAACCAATAGAAGACATGTTGTTCTGATTGAGAACAATGATGTGGACCATCCCTTCCAATGGCAAGGGGTAGTTTAATGTTTTATGTAGAATAGTGGTGCTCTCCATCCTTGGCTCATTCTTACCAGGGAGGGAAGTGCCTAAATATCCCAGAATTCCCTTTGAGCCTACATTTCAGAAGTAGGGTTATTCCCTGTATATGATATCATATCACTTCTTTGCCAGTGCACAATCTTGCCACCACACTTATAATGCATGCCCTCTTCACAACTGCCACTTGGCACCCTGGCTCCTTTAAAAGGGGCACTCAGTTTCTATCTTCTAAATGAGATCTGTGTAGATCACCTTAATTTTTTATGCTTATTTTTCCCTCCCCCCAAAAAAGTGTTTGTATTTTTGTATCTTCTGAGAGAAAGAGACAGAGAGAGACAGAGAGACAGAGAGAGACAGAGAGAGTTTATTTTAGATAAAGCACAAAATCCCTAAAAACTACTATCATTTTCATCATGGCAACTTCAGGGCCTAGCATGTTGGTGGAATGTTTTTGAATTGTTGAACTATTTATTCATTTATTGATCTAATCTATTAGGGACAAGAAATTCCACTATTTCCTGTTTGGTGTGGAAAGAAAAAGAATCTTTATGTATTAAGAGATGAAAACTTTGTTCTAGAATCACAAAATATAGAATTAGCTGAAAGGGAATTCTGGGACCATTGAGTCCAATATCCCCCATGTCCATCCTGTAGGAGAGGACACTGAAATCCAGAGAGGAGTGGAGCAATGTGACTGAAATCCCACAGTTCAGAATTTGAACCCATGCCCTCTGCCTCCAAATCCCTGACTGCCACTTGCTCCCTCTATGATATATGTTACAGGATATCTTGCTAAAATGAGTAAGATAGAAAGGAGAAGAGATAAAATTTAATTGGGGGGTATTAGGATCATGTGGACAAGAACAAATTCATGGTGTCTGGGGATAGAGAAGGATCATTCGCAATATTACTATAATTATTCATTATTCTATCATGAGAGGGGAACTACAAAATGTTCAACTTAATAAACATTTGTTCAGTGACTCTGCCATGTGTATACTAGATACCAAAAATACAAAGAAAATGATAAAAACAGCCTCTATATTCAAAGAATTCACCATTCTCTTGAAGGATTACAACCTGCTCATGGAAAAAGAAATACAAAATAATTTTCAGGAAAATCAAGAAAAATGTGTGTCATTAAGATAGGGTTCATGATGGAGGAAACTACAGGGCCTTGCTCTGAATGAAGCCGGGCGTTTACCTGGTATTGCAAGCACAGGATATCGTTGATCGTATTGGTTGGATAGAGTATGTCAACATGCTTGAACAATGAGGCAGGAAAAATAATCATCCAATTTTAAAACTATCTGAACTACTCCCTTCCCCTAATCCCACCATCTTCTAAATGTCTATGGTGTTTCTCATCTCTAATCTTTATTTGGTGTTTTTCTTAGATTTTCTTAGATTGCCTTATATTATAATTTGTCTTTTGCATATACAGGCAAAAACTGAATAACTTAAGAGTTACCTGATGACATTTTATAATAATAAAACCAATCTCTACTTTGTAATTACCAGACCCTATTTGTCATGACTTAAATTTCCCCTTTATTGGTACATGACTCCCTCCCCAAAACCTTGGTAGCCTAAAGGAAAATAATATGAGTTATTTTATTGTCCTATAATTTTGTCCTATATATATTGTCCTATAATTTATATCTACATATATAATTATATAATATCTATATTAAATATACTAACCTATAATTATATAAACATAATATCCATAATATTGTTTCAGAATTCCTTCCTATCCATAGGGATAGCACAAATTTCAAAAGAAACTATACTATAAATCAACCATAGACTCTGTCTAAAATGAAAGTTTTCTGGGAATAGCTGGCAATCTTTCTATTTTAATTTTGTAATACTAGTCCTATATGTCTTTGAATTGCTCTTTCCCATGCTACTCACAAAGAATCTACTCGATTCGTATAAAAATTGCAACCAGAGAAGCTTTGATCAGTTATTCCATTACATTTTTCAGTATGAAAAATGCTTTGAAAGTCAATAATTAGTGCAAAAGACTAAGCCTAACTGAACAGAGCTAGGCAATGTAATATTGAAGAAGTCTATTACCAGAGTTGACTTGAATTCAGTGTCAAGTTTCAGCCTTATAAACTTCAGCAAAATTAAAAGCCAATAAGGGGCAAAAATTAAGGTAAGTCGGTGAAAAGGTGATCATGAAAGCCTTGAAGGCAAAAGCTATCTTTGTCTTTCTTTTTATCTCCAGCCCTTAGCACAGTGCCTGACATATAGTATGGATTTAATAAATGTCTTTTGACTTGATTTGACTTTTATGTATCAAAGAAGCATTTAATTTCTTAGCAGGAGTCTGGGGCTTAGCTAAAATAAGTTTGACATGACAAGGCCATCAAAGATAATGAACTTTCCTCAGAGCATCAATGGCCTCAAAACCTTTGTTCCCAGCCACGTGGAAGATTCTAATTGGAATCTGAAAGTGGAATTGGATGCTCACCATAAGTAAGGATGGGGTCCTTCACTGAGGGATCCCCACCTCTGAACTAGGAAGAATTGCCAAACAAGACACGCTAGACCCCTTGCATCATTTCTCAGGGCTAACAGAACTCAAAGACAGGGCCCTAAAGGAGTTAAGGAGGAGGATCTTCTGCCATTCCCAGACTAAAATCCCTACCATTTATGAAAGAACATAATAACACTCCAGATGAAAAACAAAAAACTGTAATTTCCTCCAGCAGAAGAAAATAGAGTCACATGGAGTTAAGCCAGAATCTGGCAGTGATTGAGATTTCAGTTGTTCTTCAAAGAGTAAGAGTATGGAGTCCATAGATAAATCCTTTTAGCAGAGACGACACACACTGTGAAGCACTAACTCAGTGGATGGATGTCCTGCCTGGTCTGGCCATGCAGCTGCCAACCAAATGACCAAGTGACCTATCAAGTCACTCTCCCTCTGGCCATGACCAGTGAGGAACCCAGGAGGTGCCTGAAAGATTTGCTGAATTCTGCAGCAGCCAAGCCAGATGAGGAGCCAACCCAGAGATAGATCCGCATCTTGATCTAAGAAACTTGGCCCTTCTAGGACTCAGCCTAAGTAAACACTGCAGTTATCAATTTAATCAATCTATTACACTAGATCCCACTCCAATCTTTGGCCTTCAAGAGATCTACAGAGAGAGAAAAGTACATTTCCACAGCTTTGAGTTCTTCTTAGCCATGTGTTCCCCATACACGTGTACCATGAGAATTACATTGTACTCCCCAAAATAGAATCTGTGCAGATTTGTGATAAAGTGAACCAAATGGACTCTGGGTGTATTTGTGCTATAAAGTGAACCAGAACTTTTGAGGGAAATGTTTAGCAAGTATTACTTCACCAAGCCTTTTGAGAAAGTATCTTTTCTAATAGCTAACTGAATTCGGTCATGTAATGGCTGATTGTTATTAGAAAGCACACCAATGGGGGTCCCTGAGCAACACTATTGCTGGGATTACTCACCATGGAGCAACTCTATAGAGCCTAAAGTAGCAGCTACTCATCCAGGGACCCATTTCAGAAGTGCCTAGGTAATTTGGGCAAGTGAGACTACAGTGGGTGCTACATTAGTATTTATTTTAAGATAAACTAAGTTTCAAAGAGAGCTGGATAGTAAATAGGATCCAGAATCAAGAATGCCTGAATTCAAATCTAAACTCCAGGTTTATATGACCTGGACAAGTAATTTAAACTCTTTTTATCCTTTCAACTTTCTAAAGCCATAAATTATATTAAAAAGCAACTTTCTTAAACTCATAATTTGCAGAAAGGGTATTAATGGGAATTATGAACTCCTGTATGGTAGCTCTTTCATGGGTATATTCACAGGTCTGGTGGGGCAGGAAATGAAATAGCAGAATAGGACAGTGTGACACTACATCAGAGAAAGCACAGGATTTAGAGACACTGGACCAGACTTTGAATCCCAATTCTGCCGTGCAAGATCTTGAGAATTAAGGAAACCACAATTGGGTTCAGCTTGTCTCATTAGAAAGAAAAATCCTCACTTGATGTAAAAGTCTAAAAGAGGTTAGAATTTTATTTTTTTTCCTCTTCTAGTTACCTTTCCCATTCCATTTGTAGAATAAAAAAGTATCAGATATAGCTGATTTGTTAGGTTAGAAGGACCAAGTTTAACTTTGATGATAATTGAGTTATAGAAAAGGAAAAAAACAGAAAAAGAGAAAGACAGAGAGGAAAGAGTAGAAAATCCTGTTACCTATCTGAAGTTGTCGGATTTTCTCTTGGAAAATGGAGCTTACTGAATTAGGGAAGCCACCCTGAGCATGGCAAGGACATTAGAATTGAGAGATTGTCTTTGGAGGGTTTCAACATTTTGAAAGGAACTTCAGGATCATGTGGGGTCAAATCTGTGAAAGCCACGAAGCTGCTGCATCTGTTTTTCACACTGCACGTTGATCCAAAGCGTTTTCACAAAGCCTTTCAGATCTCATATAATCTCAGGCTTGGCAGGCTGAGCTGCTCTGCCTTCTAAGTTTCTTGTTTGTGGTTTCAGGGCCATATTTTCTTACGTGTGAGAGAGCTCCATCCATGTCTATATTTATGCAATCTACCAACACAAGTGCCATTAAGCACCTTACTGTGTAAGTGGGCCTACTATGTGCTAGTTGATAATTAGAGAAAGATATCAACAAAATTGTCTCTGATCTCGAGCAGTTTACCTCTATGTAAATAGGGAGATAAGCAGGTTGATATACAAAAAGAGATATAGATCTATGCATCTCAGGAAGCCAAGGTAGGACATTGAGACCATGCAGGGCACAACTGCAGAAAACAGAATGTCGTTACTATTCTTGTGTGCATATATGAATCCTTTGAAAGTTAGATTTTCCTTGTATCAATGAAATACTCTTTGGAACTCTAAAGAAATGGAAATTGATGAGAATACTTAAGAATTGAAAGATGAGCTCAGTGCAGAGAATGGCAATTCAAGGTAGACAATCTATCCTAGTGGAAAGATCACTGGTTTCAGCATTAGGATCTTGGGTTCAAATGCTGCCTCTGAGCCTCTCTAGATCTCATTACCTTTAAAATCAGAAGTTTCTTCCAGATCTCAATGTGTGGTCCCAGTCCTGTGGTCTTTGAAATGTTAGATTCCAGTCAATAATTAATAGCTTCTGAAGTCATTTCTCATCCCTCAGGTGCTAATTATTTGTATGTCTATATATACACATTGCATTTCTACCTATTAGAACATAAGCTGCGTGGAGACTCCATTTTATTTGCGGGTTTTCTCTCCATTATCTCATTGGAGCCTTACAACAACCTTGTGAGATTGGTAGGTCCTACAGCCATTATTATCCACATTCTACAACTAATATAAGACTTAGATGCTTTACTCCAAACCATATATCAGGGGCAGGATTTGAATTCAGCTCTTTTTAACTCCAAGTCCATCATTTTAACCTCCCTATTATAGTCCTAAATTCAAAACTATGTTCTTGCATATATCTCCATAAGCATTATGCAGGAGCCTCTGCAAAACATCACTTGAAATATACACACTGAGAACCTGGTTCATAGCATCATCTGGTTTTTCAAGGATCGGTGTAAATCTCATCTGTGTTGGAGCAAAAATCCATTTTTTGTGATGGTAAATGTTTATTAAATGCAAATAGTAATATTTGTCACCTAGGACAAATGTCTTCTTGCATGTGGAATTTCATGATAAAAGGCTTTAAAGTCCCAGCTTCTCCTGATAAAGCCCAATTGGTGAACCCATGCGTAAAAACCCCGAAATTGAATTACTGTACAACAACCATTACTTTTCCCAGGACTGCTGGGATGGGAATCAGTTTCACAATGAACGGCAAGTATCTAGAGGAGGAAAAAACTTAAAATTCTAGCCTCTCTTAGACTTTCACTTGAAGTGAGGATTTTTCTTTCTAAGTAAAACCCTTTTTCAGAAATACTCAATTTATCATTTTATCGATACCAATTGGAAAGCAAATGGGATAGGATTAAATTTATTTACAGTTAGAAACCTTAGATCACTTTGAAAAGCATCAAATATTGAATCCAATGTTTACAAATAATATTCTTTCTGCATTAAGACATAAAGTTTCCGGGAAAAGAGGAGAAAATGGGGCTCTGGAGCAGGCACAGGATTTAGACTCAGGATGCAAGTCTGGCTTTTGATGGACAATGCTTGTGAGATTGTGAGCAAGTCACATGTCTACAACTCACTGGGTCTGAGTTTCCTCGGTTGTAAAGCGATGGTCTCTATGGTGGCTTCTTGCTCTGACTCCGATCTGTGCTAACTTGGCAGGCTGCCCAGGGAAAGGCAATCAGAATGTTTAGGAAGAAAAGACTTGGGGGGGACACAGCTGATTGCAAGTATTTCAAAAGCTGACATATGGAAGGAGAATTAGCCTTTTCTTGCTTGGCCCTAAAGGCACGGCTCAAATTTAAAAGAGCAAATTTAAGGCTAATGAGAGCAATGGGTCCCTGGCTTGGGCTGCCACTGAGATTTACAAGCTGCTCCTCTCTGGGGAATTCCAAGAAAAGGTAGATGTGTCCTGGTCAAGATGGTTGCCAGAAAGACTTTTTCAAGTAAAATTTTGGTTATATGGCTATTGGTGTCCCTTCCGACTTAGACAATCTGTGATTCTCTTAAGTATATCTCCCTCTTGAATGCCCCCTTTTATACATTTCCAGCTTATTTCAGGGAGAAAAAGTCACAGAAACTTTTCAGATACGAAGACACAGGCAAGTAGGGTGGTATAATGCAGACTGGACTTGAAATTAATAAGACCAAGATTTGAATCAATCTTCTCAGGCTCTTTCTCGGGGGCAATTCATCCAGACAGACATTATCTGTCTGCCTCAGTTATCTTGCTGGTAAAATGAGGTAATAGTAGCACCTAAGAGGGTCCTCTGGTTCAAAAAGAGTCAGACAAGACTGAAGGCCTGAAGGACAAAGACCTCCAAGGCTTGTTGTGAGGACACTTGGAGACAAAGCAGATAAAGTCCTTTGCAGACCTTAAGTCCTTTTAGAAATGCAATCGTTGTTGCCACTAATGTTATAGTCACCTCCAAGAGTGACAGCATATTCTTGAGATCTATCCCCTCCCTTTCATCAGGAAGAGTAATTAAGTTTGAAAGGGATTTAAACAATGAGATGGATAAAAGATGTCAGCATCTAATCAGTGACCTTGCCCTGACCATGGCCTTGTCAAGGAGGGAAAAGGCAAATTAGCAGATGATGCATCCTAATCACTCCTGGGCCCTGGAAGACAACCCCCGAATTGGGAAAGTGGTCTGGTGACCTTGAGACCATCCATTCTGAGGCAATCAATTCAATTGAACAAGCATTTATTAGCTGTCTGCTACAGACAGGGCCTTGTGCTAAATGTAATCTAGAAAATGGAGGGGGACATTTGTTCACACCAACTAATTGGATATGTCTTAATCTCGTAATTCAGGTCAGATTTTTTTTCTTCTATATCGTCAATTTAGATATCGATGAAATCCAGTTTTACTGTTGCTGTAGGTTGCTCAGTGGGTTTAGTTCTGGGTCTAGAATCAGGAAGGCCCGAGTTCAAATGTGGCCTCAGATACTTACTAGCTCTGTGACATTGGGCAAGTCACTTAATCTCTATTGGCCTCAGTTTCTTCATCTGTAAAATCTGGATAATAATAGCACCTACCTGTTAGGACTGTTGAAAGGATCAAATCAGATAATATTTGTATAAAGACTCAGCATGGTACCTAGCACACAGTAAGAATTATATAAATGTAAGCTATCATTGATAAAATTATTAATAATAATGTTTTTTGCAAAATACATTATACATATTATTGCATGCTCACAACAACCCTGGAAGATAGGTGCTTTTATTCTACCTAATTCACAGATGGAAAAAAAACTGTGGCACAGAGATTCTTGCCCTGGGTCCCTGACAGTGAAATTTGTGGCAGGATTCAGGTCTTTCAGGAGACTTCTTCTCTTTCTGTAGTTATTCGTCTGAGAAATGTGATTGGAGCCAGAAGAGAATTCAGAGGTCGTGTGGTCTAACTCCCTCATTTGATACATAAGGAAACTGAAGTCCAGAATGATCAAGTGAAGAGCCTGAATTTGAACTCAAGGTTTCTGACTGCAGAGTTAGAATGTGTTCCATTGCTCCTCGTCTTCCTCATTTTATGGTCCAGCCAAATTCAACCACCATGAACTTGATACTTCATTTCATGACTCTGAATAATTGAAGGTTATCCCCATGAGGAGATAGAGCTCCTCATCTCTGCCTCTCAAAAACTCTTATCTTGGCAAGCCAACCTAGGTGAAAAGGGAAGGCACCCTCAGGGAGACCCAGGAAGCAGGATTTAGACCACACTCTCCAGCATCTTTCTCAATCCCTAATAGAGGCATCTAGGAACCCTGAGCCCCAAAGTCTTGGAAATAACGGTGTTCCTCACACCAACAGCCAATCTGCTTCCAGCCCTGCCCCTGTAGCCATTATTAAGGCAAGAAGTTAAAGAGAAGAGGCTCCCTGACCTCATCACCATCCCCAACTACTAACCAACCATCAACAGGGAGACAAGCACAAGAGTCCATGGCAACGGCAGCCCTCCTCCATCCCCCTATCCATACCCATCATTCCCGCTTCCTACTCAGCCCTCAAAGCTGCATCTGGCAAAACAATTCCCATGGAGACGGCCCAGCCAAGGTCCACATGGGACAGGCAAGCTAGCAGGGCTGTGAGGGAAAAGGAGACGGAGATGTAGAGGGAGAGAGGGTAAGGAAGAGACAGAAAGAGGGAGGGCAGAGATGAAGGGCGGGGAGCATGCAACATGCAAGACAGACCAGCCATTTTGGCCCACCTCCGTTTCATTTATCTTTGGGACCCAATGCTTAGCACAGTATTTGCTACGAAATAAGGGCTAAAAAGTGTTTGTGAAATGAAATTGAAAGTTTTCCCTCATCTTCTTAAGTTTATTAATCACCCCATCAGCAAACATTCATTAAGTACTCTCAAACAGACACCCAAAGGGGGAGGGAAGATAATTCCTGCTCTCAAGGAGCTTACTTTCCAAAAAGGCAAAAGAATCCATAGAAAAGAGCTGACCAGAGAGGAAGCACAGAAGGAAGGAGGGGACAAGTCTTGAGTCAGGAGAATAGTCGTAAGAGAACTTGTTCTCTCTCTTATTTGTTCCCCTCAGGGGAATGGAAACTCCTTCTGGTCAGCTCTGATCTGCATTTCTTTGAATTTAGCACCCCTGAGTTTTGCATCTTGTCTGGTATAGAGCAGGCATTTAATGAATGTTTTCTGAATTGTTGCAAACCATTGCTTCAGTGGCAAACAAAATATGGAAAATATCATTTGAAAAGCTGATGAACACTGATTCAATTTTCTTTGCAAGTGAAAGAATTTAAAAATAAAGCAAAGTGCCTAGCAAATTAATTGAGGGCTCCAACAGTTTAAATATGCTATAGGAAATGACAAGCAGGATGTTTTCAGAAAAACCTGACACATAGTGAAATGAATAGAACCAGGAGAGTGTCGTGTACAATAACAGCAACACTGATCAATGAAGAATTGTGGATGACTTAGCTATTCTCAGTAATACACTGATTCGAGACAATCTCAGAAGACTAATGATGAAACATACTATCTATCTCCTGGGAAAGAACTGTTATTAATTGAATAGAGACTGATGAATATTATTTTTCCCTACCTACCTACATTCCTCCCTCCCTCCCTTACTCCTTCTCTTTCTTCCTCCTTCCCTTCCCTCCTTCTTTTCTTTCCTCCTCCTTCCCTCTCTCCTTTCTTCTCTTCCTTCCCTTGTCCTTTTCCTCCCTCCCTCCTTCCTCCTTTCTTCCTTCCTTTTTTCCTTCCTTTCTTCCTCCTTTTCTCTCTCCCTCCTACCTCCCTCCCTCCCTTCCTTTCTCCCTTCCTCCTTCCCTCTCTTCCTCCTTTCCTTCCTTTCTCCCTTCTTTCTGTCCTTCCTCCCTCCCTTCTTCATGTCCTTCCTCCCTCCCTCCCTTTCTTCCTTCTTCCCTCTTTCTTTTCCTTCTATTTTCCCTTCTTCTTTCCTTCCTTCCTTTTTCCTTCCTTCCTTTCTTCCTTTCTTTTTTTTTTTTAGTCAAGTCTTATACAAAATAACCAATATGGAAATATGTTATGCAATTGCATGTGTAAAACTTATATCTGACTGCTTCCCACCTGAGGGATGGGGGGAAAGCGGGAGGGAAGAATAGAATTTGGAATTTAAAACCTTAAATAAAAATATTATTCAAAAAACCCCTCATCTGTAATTTTTCATTGTGAGCTGTCTTTATAAACAGAAACAAACAGCAACCTCATTGCCTCTGTCCCAGTTTAGGTTTAAGTTAAAAATATGAAATGGCAAACCCCGGAAGAAGGAACCAAACAATTATCTGGGCCATCGATGGCATTAAAAATAGGCAGGAAATATTAGTTAAGGCGCATCCCCCATGACAGCACCATTATGTTAATGGAAATTATTAGAGTTCAGGCTATTTGCAATTTGTCAGCATGAAAAATAAAGTCACCCCTCGTCCATTACCATCCAGATGACAAAGGTTATGTAATGCCCCGGGCACTTCAGGCTTCCCATTTACCGTCAACATCTGACAGCAGGGAAAGAGGTCTTTCTGTGATAGGATAATTACAGGCTGAAGAGTAATTCAAATACTGGGTGAGGATGAGAGAATCACTCTGATTCAACTAATCACTGGGCAAAGGGATGAAGGGGGAAAAAAACCACCAGGAAATCAAGTCTGAGCAGAAGAGAATAAAAGCTCAACCCTGATTAACAGGCATGAAAGAGTAGGGATGTTTGCATGTTGTTTTTTGAAAGGCTCTCTATCATCTCTAAATGACTTTCTTTTTTTTTTTTTACCCTGATCGTAGACTTCACAAATGAACAATTCCTCATTACTGAAGCTCCTTGGATTGTTCCCATATGGTTTGCCCATTTTTTGGAATATTTCACATGCATAGCTAGAAATTTGAATAACCAACCAGAGGGACCCAATTTTCCTTGAACGTGTCTTCAGTCAGAGAAGCAGGTATTTTTCTCAGAGCTCTTGTGGAAATGTCCATCAAGTAAGGATGCCTGTCATATAAATATGTGAGTTTTTGAGAAGAATATTGTAATAAGAACCCTGGCCTTAGCATCAAAGATACTGGGATCAACTCCTGTTAGAAAGAATAAATGAATACAGCATTTATTAAGCACTTACTATATACAAAGCATCATTCTGAGGAGACAAATAGAAAAGTCGGACAGCCCCACTCTCAAGGAGTTTAGATTCTAAAGGGAAGCCAATATAAAAGGAAGATTTAAGCTGCAAATCAGATGGAGAGATCCTATGGTTTTTAGGGCACAGCAGCAAAACAGATGTTAATACCGCTTCCTTAATGTCCTTTCCACTGATAAAATCCTATGCATTTCCGATGTTGAGCCATTTGATGGTGCGGGGGACTGAGCTAGGAGAAGATCACTGTGTGTCCCTAACAAGTCACTTTTTTACAAGGCTTCAGTTTTTTCTCTGTAAAATCAAGAGGCTGCAGTGAGGGACTTCTGAAGCCTCTAGTTCTATAATCTCAAATGCCAGATGGAAATATTTTAAGGGTGGATGCATTTAACTCAAGTAAATGACCAACCAACCCAATCGAATATTTGAACTGAGTACCCTTCTCAGTGGGTGGTAGGGGGAAAGGGCACTACTGCTGCCTTTAACATAATTTTAACCAAACCTTACAGCTTTTGGATGTATCCAGAACCACACCAAGATGGGTTTTAAAGCTTTTGGCAATTTTAGCCATTTAAGGAACATATTTTTATAGTAGGAAAAACATTGGATTTTTTCTACTTCTGCCCCAAGTCAAATAAGCATCTAAACAGATTTTTCAAAGGTCCCCTAATAGCATTCTAGGTGACCACAGGTCTGGTAACTGTTAACAATGGGTTTTTTTAGCTCACAATGCGAACTAAGCACAATTCCAACCATATAGCTGCTTCCAAAGAAAACTCTGACTTACTTTGGTGATTTTTTTTTCCTCCTTAAAGAGCTTGAGAAAATCAAAACCCATCTACCATTTTATCAGAGGGATTGAGCACATTAGCTTTCCCAACACCGACATCTGTTCTCAGAATTCCATAGGCAGTATTTTAGAAAATGGGCTTCATGAAATTCTGGCTGACTCCATCCCGGGGCCATTTTGGATCCAAGAAATGAGCTTTGTTTTATTCTCCAAGTGCCACATAGCATCTATCACCAACCGAAACACTTTGGACCTAGTTCAAAGATTTTTACAGGAAAAAAAGGGAAGGAGATTTCTGTAATTTTTACAGAATATTTTACTCTACTCATTCTAGCCCCCAACCAAAGGGCTTCTATTAGTTTTAAAGGTCCCAAAACAACAAAGATCTGGCCTAAGAGTTCCCCAACTTCAAGTATTTAGTCTAATTCTAACTCTAACTTTTCTTTTAATTCATTTAATTAGGGGCATCAACACTTCAGGGTCCAGAAAATCTGCCAAAAGCTGTGGGAGCTATGAAGATTCTTTCAATGAAAAAAATTACTCTTTTTAACAAAAAGATCTCTCCTTTAAGTAAACAAATAACAACTAATAGTTTATTGTGAAGCAAAAATGTAATAGTTTATTCATTCTAAGTGAACAACTGGGTATATTAGAAAAAGCTTGGGACCTAAACCCACAACTCAAACTATTTATAATAGGGTGCAGCAGAAAGCAGAAAGATCTAAAGATCTAAAATCCACAGCTCAACTTTGCACCTCTTCTTTATGTGAGTTGAAACGGTTATTACACATCATAGGACCTCCATCTACTCATTTGGAAAATAAAAGAATTGAACAAGATGACCTCGGAAATCCTACCAACTCTAAACCTGTGAATCAATGAAGAAGGTAAGGGAGGCTCTTTCTGGAGGACACCAGAATGGACGTTGCCTATTAACAATGAGAGGCTAGTCCAACTAGAAAAAACAGAGGAAAGAGTCTTGGAGAAATGACAGCTGACATTCATTGGAGTTTTATTTTGTTTTGTTTGTTTTTTTTAATGAAACAAGAAGGAATGTGCTGCAGGTTCTTATCCCAGAAAATGAACCCCCCCTTTCCTAGTTTTTGAGCCAGGATCTCTCATTCCCTTTGAATTTTTTACTCTGGAAGAGAGCCTTTGAAAGCTTCATATTCATTAGGCTTCTGGCCTGAGCTGCTTAAAATATGGACAGCAAGCTTAACGGAAAGTTCTCAGAAAACAAAGGAACAACAATAAGACTTCCATTTTGTCATCAGAAAGGGAGATTATGATTCTTGGGATCATGCACTTCAAGGTTCTTTAAAACTTTAAATTTCACTTACTAAAGAGCTACTGGTAAATACAGCAATGAGCAAAATGATGGGGCAAGTGGCCCACCACACTTCTTTTTTATTTTTTGCTTGCTTTTTTGTAGCCAGAAAAATTCTTCCCAATACTATAGATAAATTCTTTCCAATACTATATTCATGAAACCTCAGAATCGTGGGTTTAGAACAGAAAAGAACGGCCAACGTCATAGAGTCCAACCCCAGCCCTTGATTGAAAGATGAAAAAAATGAAGTCCAGGAAGAAATTGATCAAGCTCACGCAGGAAATAAGTAGCAGAAGAAAAATGAGAACCCAAGTTCTGAGTCTTCTAAACCAAGACTTTTTTTCCCCTTTGTGCCTTTTGCATGTACAGAGTTACCATAGTGGGAGGCGAGCCAAGATGGTAGAATAAAAGCAGGAATTTGCCCAATCTCTCCCCAAAACTGCTCCAAATTTATTTAATTAATGATTCTAAACAAATTTTAGAGCATCAAAACATTTTCCAGATGAAGGCAACTTAGAATTTCAGCAGAATAGGTCTGTGACATCAAGGTGGGAACCCTGGAGCAGGACATGTCGGTACAGCCCTGCATCCACCCCAGCCTGGCCCAGCAAGACATCTGAATCACCAAGGAGGACCTGGAAGGTCAACAGAAAAGTTCTGTTGAACCAGAGTGTGAGCCCAGCATGCATTCCCTGCACAGGCTCAGTCCTGGCTCCAGCCCCTGCCTGGACCCCAGCATGGTTGAGACAGACCTCTGAATCAGCAGCAGTGCTGGACGCTTCTGGACCTCTCAACCCAGGGACACCAGAGAGAACTCAGAAGGTCAGTGGAGAGGGTCTGTGGCCAGCATCAGCCAGCACCCTAGATCTTACAGCTACAGTGGGGCAGGGACAGCCCTAACAATTCAAAAGCAGAAAAGAGTGTTTATGATCAGCTTCCCAGGAGGATTTCTGAAAACAGCTGCACAAAACCCTGAAGCCTGGGACAGTGCACCCTCCACCCTGGAAGCAGAGCACTATTTGTTAACTATTTGTTAAAGTTAAAAGCTGAGTAATAGGCTAGGAAAATGAGCAGAAAAAAAGTTTCTGACCATTGAAAGTTATTAAGACAAAGAGGATCAAAACATATACTCAAAAGATGATAACAAAGTCAAAGTTCCTACATCTGAAGCTTCTAGGAAAAATAAGAATTGGGCACAATCCATGGAATAGCTGAAAAGTGACTTTGAAAATCAAGTAAAAGAGAAAGAGGAAAAATCAGGGAAAGAACTGAGAGAGATGCAAAAGGAAATACAAAAAAAAACTGAGGAGAAGAATTCCTTAAAAAGCAAAATTGGTCAATTGGGAAAGGAGATACAAAAGCTCACTGAGGAAAATAATTCTTAAAAAATACGATTGAGCATATAGAAGCTAATCACTCTATGAGAAACCAAGATACAATAACGCAAAATCCAAGAAAAAAATGAGAAATATCTCATTGGAAAAAAATTGCTTTCAAGAAATTATCAAGGAAGAGACTGTCCTAATAGTCTAGAATCAAAGGATAAAATAGAAATAGAAAGAATCCACTGCTCATCTCCTGAAAGAGATTCCAAAATAAAAGCGCCCAGAAATATTATAGCCAAATTCTGGAATTCCCAGGTCAAGGAGAAAATATTGCAAGCATCCAGAAAGAAACAACTCAAGTATAGTGGAGCCACAGTCAGTATAACACAAGACTTAGCAGCTTTTACATTAAAGGACTGGAGGGCTTGGAATATGATATTCCAGAGAGCAATGGAACTAGGATTACAACCAAGAATCACCTACCTAGCGAAACTGAGTATAATCCTTCAGAAGAAAATGGAGGATTTTTCAAGCATTTGTGATGAAAAGACCCAGAACTGAATGGAAAATTTGATTTTCAAATACAGGACTCTGGAGAAGCATAAGGAGATAATCAGGAAAGTGATATCATAAGGGACTTAATGAGGTTTTTCTGTTTACATTCCTACATGGAAGGATGATACTTGTAACTCATTAGAACATTCTCCTTATTATCACAGTTAGGAGTATACATAGACAGGTGTGAGTTGAATATGAAGAGATAATATCTTTTTTAAAATGATGAAAGTGGAATGTACTGGGAGAAAAGTAAAAGGAGAAGTGGAATGGCACAAATTATCTGCCATAAAAAAGAGGCAAGAAGAAGCTTTTACAGTGGAGGGAAAGAGAATTTCCCTCATCAGAGAGCTCTCATCAGAATTGACTCAAAGACGAAAGAACACATACACTCAATAGGAGTATAGAAATCTATCTTACCCTGAAGGAAAATAGGAGGGGAATTGGGACATAGAAAGGGAGGGAGGGTGTTCAAAGAGAGGACATATTGGGAGAAGGAATGATCAGTAGAGAAGAGATAGGGTGAAAGGAGAGAGAGAATAAATGGGGGAAATACAATTAGCAATAACAATTGTAAAAAAATTTGGAAACCAGTTTCTCTGATGGAATATTAATGTTCTCCAGAAAATGATGAGCAGGATGCTCTCAGGAAAAAAAAAAGAAAAACCTGGAAAGTCCTCCATGAACAAAGTCAAATATACTGTATACAAAGTGATAGCAATGTTCTGGGAGGATCGGTTGCAAATGACTTTGTTATTCTCAGTAGTACAATCATTTACAACTATTCTGAAGGACTTATGATGAAAAATCCTATCCACACTAAGAGAAGGAACTGATTGAGTCTGAACACAAACCAAAGTATTCTCACTTTCTCTATCTTCACTCTTTATTTTCAACTATGGTTTCTTTCACAACTTGACTTTTATGGAAATGTTTTGCAAAACTTCACATGTGGCTTTTTAACCTAGCACCCAAAAATCTTAAAAACAAAAAACAAAAAAAAAATTGTTTTGAATATAACTGGAAGAAAGTGTTAAATAAATATTTTTTAAGAGTTAGCATGGGGAGAATACTAGCTAATCAATCAAGCTCACAATCAACAACCTTTTATCAAAAACTTACTCTGTGCTTGTTTGTCGGAGGATCTAGGTTCTTTCTAATTCCTTCTCTTCCTCTTTTTCCATGTATAATTCTAGGAAAGTTACTTCACCCTTTTCTGTCTCCATTTTCTCATTGGTTCTGACCTTTGGACCTCCTGTACAATTCCTGATCGCTAAATCTTTATGTAAACCCAACATATTTCCATTTGGTTGTTCTGCCTCCTTTTTGGATTGGACTCAAGCTCCTAGAACTCCTGATATCTTCTATTATGATCCAGAACAAAAACAGTTTTGTGTCCCTGTCCTCAAGCTCAGCCTCTATGTGATCATCCAAAATGAATCAATAATAAGAACTTTCATCTCTTTCATATTTTAAGATTCTCATTATGCTTTCTTTGTAATTGTTCTATGAGGAAGGTGAAACATTACTTCTCCAATTTACAGATAAGAAAAATGAGGCTAGAAAATGTCAAACCCAGGTATGTCTTTTAATTTAGCTCACCTTCTAGTGAGCCATATAGAAAAGTAATCATTTTCTAGATGATAAAGCACATTTGGTTAATTCCTGACTTGTATATAGCAGCTTCCTATTGAAACTTGAGTGTTCAGAATATTTTTGAAAATCTAATATTTTCCTTTTTTGTGGATGTACTGGAAAAGCTTGAACAGGCTTAGAGCTGATTGTTAAGATTTGCTATTTTATGGATTGTCCAGATTAAAGAGAATGAAGGATGAAATGTTAATAGTGGACATTACACTTAAAAGTGTGCCATGTGCATTTTTTCCTGAAGAACTAGTTATTAAAAATTTATCAACGCACCTCTGTGCATAGTCTGAGCAGAGTAAGAAAGGAGGAAGCCATTGGGATTTCATATAAAAACCCCATAGAGGAGGTGAGACCCAGACACTCACCCTGACAGCTTCGGACTTCTTATGGAACATCTCCTCCATATTCTTCGCTAACTTTTTCACCAGCTGGAGGCCATCAATTTCTTCTATTGCAACATCCTTCTCATATTCTTTGTATTTCTGCAAGAAAGACAAGGGGTATTAAAGGCAGGGCGGCAAGAAATTTAAAGTGCTTTAACTTAACAAGGAAACCATCTACTTGTATGAAACTCGCTTTGAAACATTTTTTTCTTGTTGGATTCAACATATTATTTAATTAATATAAGTGTAAAAATTTTCTCCATCAAAAAAAAAAAAAAAAAAACTGATACTGTGAGCCCAACCATAATGGGCTTGGTTCAGAAATATTCCTCTGACACAGAATAGAGAGATCACTTAGTGACCCTGGGAAATCCGCCTAATCTCCCTAGCCTCAGTTTCCTAATCTCTAAAATGAAAGGGTTAACCTAAATAGCTTTACAGTCTTTTCTAGCCCTCAATAAAGGATGCTATGATGATGGGAGATCAGCAATTCAACTGTGACTTAGACTCAAACAGAGTTGTCTAGAACACTGAAGGGTTACCTCCTTCACTTAACCAGGGTGTATCAAAGAAGAACTTCAGTCCAATCTTGCTAGATCCAAGGCCCGTCCTCTATCTCATATATGCCACAGTAGCCCTATGTTTTGTTTTGTTTTTTAATGATCAGAAATATTCCTTACTATAAATAGGTTAAGCAGTAATTCTCTGGGCACATACATGGGGGATAGGCCCACATTTATGTTTGTAATACATAGCAATAAAAAAATCCTAAAAACAATCAGCCAAGTGTCTGCTGCCCTTCTTTGGGCCAAAAATTCACATTCTTCTCTTCCAAACTTAATGTTCTGACAAGAACCTCATTAATTGTCCTTGAACCCAAACCATTCTAGGACCACTACCCTAAGACAGGTAAGAACCAAAGTGAAGAAACAGGCAATTTCAAGTGGCAACCTTGAATCTGGCCATGAAAGGTGATACCTAAAAACTTTTCTTTAACAATTTCAAGACCAAGACACATAATATTTGGAAAAGTTCACCAATGCCAGTAAGTAATGAAGAAAATGTATCCTCTAATAGTTTTCTAACAGAGAGAGGGTGGAATGAACAATTCTTTTCAATTTATTTGTTTTTATCTTGAACTTGTCATTTGTTTGATGTGTGGGTTCCCTGTGTGGAAGCTCCCTCTCTCAATATACATTCTCAATCGATTCTAATTTAATTCTAAATAATAGGCATTTATTAAGTGCCAACTACATCTAGACAATATGCTAGAAAAGAGGAACAAAGAGTCCCAAACTAAAAAGAATAAAATAAATTGTCTTATAAGTATCGTTGCGGGGTATTTAATAGTGAATTGATTTACTCAAAGTCCTACAGCCAATATTTACCAAAAACAAGAACTGGTACACCCTCAATTGTTCCATGCTGTCTCTTATGCTCAATCTCTCTTTTAGACTTGATCTTATTTCTTTTTAACATGCATGGATATGTCCTTCAGGATCTAGTTGGGTCATTTTTATATTACAATCCCTACAATAAATCAATTTCAATCTACTTTTAATTTCATTTATCAGAGTCCTATCTTGTGACCCCAGCTTTTGAGATAAGAATTCACTATCTGACAAAACTGCTGGGAAAATTGGATACTAGTATGGCAGAAAGTAGACACTGACCCACATCTAACACCATATACCAAGATAAGGTCAAAATGGGTTCATGATCTAGACATAAAGAATAATATTATAAACAAATTAGAAGAACATAGGATAGTTTGCCTCTCAGATCTCTGGAGAAGGAAGGAATTTGTGAGCAAAGAAAAACTGGAGATCATTACTGATCACAAAATAGATAATTTTGATTATATTAAGTTAAAAAGTTTTTGTGCAAACAAAACTAATGCAGACAAGATTAGAAGCGAAGCAACAAATAAACTGGGGAAATACTTTTACATTCAAAGGTTCTGATAAAGGCCTCATTTCTAAAATACATAGAGAATTGACTCAAATTTATAAGAATTTAAGCCATTCTCCAATTGATAGTCAAAGAATATGAACAATTTTCAGATGAAGAAATTGAAGCTATTTCTAGTCATATAAAAAGGTATTCTAAATCCTATTGATCAGAGAAATGCAAATTAAGACAACTCTGAGGTACCACCTCACACCTCTCAGATTGGCTAAAATGACAGGAAAAGATAATGACAAATGTTGAAGAGGATTGGGAAAACTGGGACACTGATGCATTGTTAGTGGAACTGTGAATGGATCCAACCAATCTGGAAAGCAATTTGGAACTATGCTCAAAAAGTTATCAAACTGTACCTACTCTTTGATCCAGCAGTTTCTACTGGGCTTATATCTCAAAGAGATACTAAAGAAGGGAAGGGGACCCACATGTGCAAAACTGTTTGTGGCAGCCCTGTTTGTGGTGGCAAGAAACGGAAAACTGAATGGATGCCCATCAGTTGGAGAATGGCTGAATGACTTATGGGATATGAATGTTATGAAATATTATTGTTCTGTAAGAAATGACCAGCAGGATGATTTCAGAAGGGCCTGGGGGGACTTGATGAACTGATGCAAAATGAAATGAGCAGAATCAGATCATTATACACAGCAACAAGAAGATTAAATGATGATCAATTCTGATGGACATGGCTCTTCTCAACAATGAGAGGATTCAAACCAGTTCCCATTGTACTTCATTCATTCATTCAATAATGAAGTACAAGTACATGTACACCCAGAAAGAACTGTAGGAGCTGAGTGTGGACCACAATAAAGCATTCTGAAGAGGGCAGGAGAAGTATACTTGAAACAAGGTACTAACTCAGTGGAATTGATGAGATGATGGTTCTCTAGTTCCCATATATATACTCAGTACTTAGTATGGTGATGTAATGATTCCGTAATTCACACATATTCAGGATGTTGTGATGATGTAATTGTACTAAGGTATATAAGGGCTGAGAAGGATTGGAAATGATTCATTCTATCTTGGACCAGCCTCTTGGTGCCTCCTTGCCTCAAACCTTCCATGACATCTTGAATTCTCCAAAGTTCTTTCTGAATCTGTGCATGCTAAATTCCTGCTGACTCTGTCCGAACTTCACAAAGTCGAACCAATTGTTCTTTCATTTGGTTCCTTGTAATTGTTACATCATATTCTAATTTGTCATATTCTCGTCATGCTCTTTCTAGTTCTGCTGTAGCTCGAGACAATTCTCTGCATGTGCTAAGTAGTCCATTCTGTAGCATTCTCACTCTTTTTGTTGTTGCTTGCTTGCATTTTGTTTTGCTTCACTTTTTCTTTTTTTACTGGTTTGATTTGACTTTTCTTGTGCAGCATAAGAATGATATAAATATGTCTGCATATATTGGATTTAATGGATATTTCTACCATGTTTAACATATATTGGACTACTTGCCATCTAGGAGAGGACATGGGGCAAGGGGGAAGTTGGAACCCAAGGTTCTGCAAGGGCTAATGTTGAAGAATTGTCCATGCATATATTTTGAAAAATAAAGAGCTTTAATTCAAAAAATGGGGGCGGGGCTTTAGTGGATTGTAAGTTTAAAAAAGATTCCTACTTCATTCTAAGCACTATAAAGTATACAAAGAGAAGACCAAAAATCAGCCCCTACCCTCAAGTGGCTTACAGGTGATTGGAAAGAAATTGGATGGGTTGTAGAGTTGGAAAAGAAGGCAGGTCCACTAATGCACTGCAGTGTTTTTATTAATACTATCTATTGCCTATAGGAAAATTCTGAATTACTATCCATGCGTTCGTACATAAAAACACAGCAACAAACCAAAATAAATCAGAATTATTTCATATATTTTGGGACCTACATTTTTTACCCTATTTTAGTAGAAAAATACAATGATGATTTATATTGATAGAATATTATACCAAGATTATGCATTTCCTGGAGCAATGGCTTTGAAGTTGCACAAATGTTCTATGAATGATCTGGCTTACTCCAAAATGCTGTGAATAGAAATTGGGATACTGGATTCAAGAAGCTAAGGGAATCGGGTAGCTTGTTGGCATGAGGCACATATGCTGACCCTTCTTGAGTTCTACTCAACTGACTAAAGTGTGTGAAAAGAGTGCTCCAATCACAGCTGAATTAACAGGGTCGTCCGATGTTTCTGGGCCAGAAATCTAAGCTGAGGCTACAGGCCAGTGGGAATTTCCTCCAAGTTCAAATGTTAGTGGAACTCCTTGGAGCCTCAAATCCCCAAAGTCCTTTGCTAACGGCTGAAGGCAGCATCTGTGCCTAAGACTTAATTGCAACAGCAAGAAAAACTATTTTTTTTTCTTTTATTGAGAAGCAAGTCAATAATGAAGACACGAATGAAACCAATTTAATATTTCTGGTGTTGGTGAAATGAATCTCTGTCTTTTACCAGTTCAGTAACCCAAAATGGTCCAAGGATTGAGATAAGCAAGAATAAAATGAGTTTCAAAATCACCCTTTAGCTGCATGAGAAGGAAGAACTCTATTTTCAACATGAGTCTATTATTCCTCACTCTTGCGTTTCTCCTCTAAAAGGCTGTCAATTAATTTAACTCTAATTATAAAACAAGACTTCAATTTAACATCCCTGCATTTTTTCTTTTCTTCTTTTTTCAAAATTATTTTCATGTGACTGGAAGTAGCCAAGTTTAATGTCTTGTTCTCCCTAGAACAACTTGTGCCTGGCAAGCTAGCTAATCCCAATGAGCTGCCTTTGTGGAACCAAAGAAACCAGATCTGGACGGGAAATAATAGCATGTGGGACTATCCTTACTTAGTCATTGATCTTCAAGCCTTCTCAAAGCAATATTGATCCTTCCATCACACACATACATACACACACAGACACACACACACACACACACACACACACACACACACACTCATCATTGTCTCAATCAGTGCAATTTTCAAATATAACAAATGAGTAGATGTATTTCTCCCTTTGCTGCCTCAGTCATTATTCTACAGTATTTTTTTTTAATCCTCATAGCTCCATAATATCCTAATCCTAGAGTCAGAATAATGAAGGGCCCTAAATGAGTCCCAGGAGCTATTTAATCCCAGAAATTTGGCCACAAGGAAATTTTAGGAGCACAGCCAGCCAGCCAAGCATGTTGGCAAATCAATAATAAGTTCTAAAAAATTAATAGTCCAGAATGTTCCTGGCAGGGTTTGTAGATCCTGCTATAGCTATCCCATATTCTAATTCATCCTGCCTCAGGTACCTATCGGATTAGTAAAGAAGTGGTTGACTTCTCCAAAAAAGAAAGAAAAAAATTTCAAGACCATAGCTATTCCCCTATTCAATAAATTCCCAGGGGTTCCTTCCAATCTCCACGAAATATAAACTCATCAGTCTGACATTTAAAGTCCTCACAATTGACCCTGCTCTAGCTGTTTAGTCTGATTAAGCCATACTCTCCTTCATGTCCAGTACAATCTGGCCACGTATCCTTTCACTGGTCTTCACATACAACACAGCAGCTTCCATCTCCATCCCTTTGTCTCACGTGCCTGAAATACTCTGCAAACTCTCCTTTCCTTCTGAAAACCCCAAGTTTTCTTTAAAGATCACCTCAAATACCATGTCCTACAGAAGGCAGGTTTCTTCTTTTCCTCCAGAACTTTGTCCTCCTCTGTCTCCCCACACACACACACACACACACACACACATACACAATAAGCTTAGATCTGTTTTATTTCCACATGAATATATGCTTTTTCCTCTGACAGAATATCAGTCCTCATAGTTTCCTTTTTGATTCTGTATTCCTAGCGCCTCGTGCGCTGTACCTGGTACTTCACAGGCATTGGAGAAATACTTGTTAATTGATAAATTAATTGAGAAAAGACATGTAGTATACTTTAAAAATTCTGGTTCTAGACTCAGGGGACTTAAGTTCAAAACCCATTTCTGATACTTTCTACTTGTATGGCCTCAGGAAAGTCACTTTAACTCTTCTAGTCTTGGTGTTTTTATCTGTAATGTGAGAAAACTGGATAGATGGACTCGGGAGTCAGTGCCATCTCCTAGCTATATGATCTTACGAGTGACAAAAACATGACTGGGAGCTTATTGGGAGCTTGGGAAGGAAGGAAAGAAGTGGGCCCCTAATTTCATCTCTGGGAAATTCCCTCCCACATTAAAAGTCACTAAATTTCACACTAAGAGATAGCACTGGGGGGCATATGCCCCAAGGACAATGAAGTCAGAGGGAAGGACATGCACATTATTAGGGTCCAAAATGAGAACTCGCTTGGAAAATCCATATTTTCTGTCCAATCAGTGATTTCATACCACAACTCCCCCAAGCAGCTATAATTTTAAAGTACATAATCAATGACTGAGTCTTGAAAAGGGTAAATGGCTCATTGAGTCGCAAACATGGAGGAATAGAGTCAACTAAAGGTTTTAAAGCCATGGAGTTGCTCCTATTGGATCAATTTCAGAAAAGAACTTTGGGTTGTTCATAGCTAGTCAACAAGCACTAATTAAAGTGCCTACCATGTGTTATACACTGGACTAAGCTTTGGGAATACAAAGACAACAATGAAACAAGACCTGCTGTCAAACTCCAATTCTATGGTTATTTTAGAAATCAATATTCTAGTAGCAAGATTTGATTAATAATCAATAACTATCAGTCTCATCATGTAGACAAACTAAACAAGATAAATATACAATCTTAACTGAGTTTGTAGAGATTCAAGACAATACGATAGAATTTAATTTAGCAAACATTAATGCCAGATCTACATGTGAACTGAGCACTGGGGAAAACACAATATCAGATTCAAAAAGCTGCCATTCTACAAAATTCTGGGATTCTCTTTGCTCTGGTCTCTACCACCAATGAAGACTCAGCTCAAGAGCCATCTTCTGCAGGAAGTTTGTCCTGGTCCCTCAGCTCCTAGTGCCTCCCCCACCCCAAGACTATCTTTCATTGTTGACCCTGAATGGTTTTGCACAATTTTCTGTAATCCCCCCCTCCCAACTCATCCCACTATTCTACTGCCAGGGCCTTTTTCTAGTAAACTATACAGAGCTGTATGAAGAACAAATGAGACCTTATTTGTAAAGCATTTAATCCAGTGCCTGACATATGATAAGCACTTAATAAATGGTTATTTCTTTATTTTCTTCCTCCATTGTTTCTCCTTGATAGCAGGGGCTTTTTCATGTATATCTATACATATACATGTGTGTAGATTCTCTTTATTTCCCTATCCCTTTGTCCTCCTCTCTCTGTCTCTATCTTTACTCTCTCTTTTTCTGTCTCTCTATCTCTTTCTTTCTGAATCTCTCTCTGTCTCCTGTGTATGTGTCTCTCTGAGTCTCTCTCTGTTTTTCTGGCTCTATCTCTGTTTGTGTGTCTATCTGTCTCTGTCTCTCTCTCTCTGTCTCTTTCTGTCTCTGTCTCTTTCTGTCTCTGTCTCTGAATCTCTCTCTGTCATTTTCTTTCTCTGTGTGTGTCTGTTTCTTTCTGTATGTGTGTCTATTCTTGTCTTTCTCTGTCTCTCTTTCTCTGTCTCTCTCTCTCTATCTCTTTCTCTGTCTCTCTCTCTCTCTGTGTCTCTCTCTGTCTCTGTCTCTCTCTCTCTCTCTGTCTCTCTCTCTCGTCTGTATCTGTCTTTGTCTCTGTCTGTCTCTGCCTTTATCCTTCTGTCTGTCTCTCTGTCTCTCTCCCTCTCTCTGTCTCTCTCTTCCACCACCTGGAGAGTGATGGAATAAACAGATTTACCAGAAAATTTAATTCTCTTGCCCAAAATCTATCACCTTAGCAAGACTTGCTTCAACACAGGAAGCTAACCAGCAGGATCCCAGACACAACATTTGCATAAGAAATGTTTGGAAGCACCTTTTTTATAGTCACAATATCCACTATCTCATTTGCCCTACCATCAAAACCAGCATTCGCTTTCATAAAAGATGGTAAAAGCCCTAAACCAAAGAAATTATGCTAACTAGAATGAGGCTCCAGCCATTGCCCAGCATGGCTCCGTGGGAGTCCAGGCTAACAAGGAAAGGGCTCCTTTGGAAGCCCTACATGAGCCAGACCGCTTTGGCTGCTTTGTTCCTGCCAAATGAGATCAAATGGGATTATTCTTTGAATCAGCTAAAGGCACAGAGTGTCAAAGGCGTAGTGTCTGTCACATAGCAGGTGCTCCATTAATGGTTGATCCTTCCTCTCTACCCTTATTGCCAAAGAGGGTCAGTAAAATCTAGCCATGAACCAAGGCACTTTATTTTATTAATTTTATTATATCATATATTAATATTAATTAATTTATTAATAAATTAATATTAATAACAATATTAAATTTATAATTTAAATTACATCATCTTACATTTTGTTATACTATACAATATTATGTTATCTGTTAGAACATACCATATATTACCTACATATATAGTGGATGGAGAGCAAAGTCATCTTGGAAGAGGATCCTGCATTAAAGAAGCACAGAAAGTCCATGTTCCGTGATAGTCTTAGAAAAATAATTGAATTGTATTCTATTAAGCCAATTCACCAAGCACATATTAAGTGTCTGCTAAGTTCTGGGCACAACACTTGGGGACTGGGATGCCATGTGTAGGTGGCTCCCTGATGCCTGTCCCTACCCCTCACTGGCTCCAGGCTAACTGTCCTATCACTGCTTTTGTGGCAAATTATGTCTTTTCGTTGTGCACTGTTTCCAAGGCATTACAAATAGCATTTGCTTAATTTGAAACATTTCTCCAACTGAGATAAGCCCTTTGGAAAATATTGGAAAGAACCAAAAAACAGCCAGAGAGCAGAACTTTGATCCAGTGCAATGACTGATGGTTTCCAACTGAATGATGGTCAAAGTTCTCCCTTCCTCAGGTAGAGAGCTTTGGAGTCAGGGCTCAAATCTTGCTTCTGCTACTCACTTGTGTGACCTTTAACAAGCCATTTATCTTTCTGGGGCCTCAGTTTCCTCAGCTATCGAATAAAGAGGTTAACTATCTGACCTCTAAGAGTCTTTTCAGTTCTAAATAAAGGACCCTATCCTCTATTCAACTCAACAAGCACACATAAAGCCACCCAAAATCTCTCTGTAATTTGAACAGAGTAACTGTTCAAGCCCCAAACTAAGAGTTGGAAAAATAAAGTCAGAAATTCAACAGTCTTTGCCCTCAGGGAGTTTATACTCCATGCAGGAGAAGTAATGTGTGCATACATGACTAAATTCAAAGTATATTCAAAGAAAATTCAAGGGAGGTGGGGAGGGCAGGAAAGGCCCCCAGGAGAAACTATCAGCAGAGCTGAGCTGGGCATTCCAAGAGCCAACCTGAGAAGAGCAAGCCTCCGAAGCATAGGGGACAAGCTGGGCAAAGACAAAGGGGGCAGATGGACTGTCCCAATCCCAGCCTGCCAAGAATCTGTTAACTAGAAAACATTAACTGGAAGAAGGCGATGACCAATAGTGCTGATGAGGTCCTTGGAAGAGACCTGGAGAGAAGCGTTTCTCTCCCGACGTGGATTTCTTGTCCACAGAGTCAGACTACATGTCACAGGCCACCAGAGTCAGCCGGAGGAAGATCCCATTGCATCCGACATTAGAACATAGTGAAAAGCCCATTTCGGTCCCTCTGTGCCATCAGTGGCATTTGCTAAGCAATCCAGGGATGAGTCCAGCCCATTTATCATTTCCTGAAAGGAGCCCCAAAATGCATTACTTCTGTAGTATCACTTTTACCAGATCATTTCCCCCAAACACCAGAAAAAGAAAACACTACTTCACTGTCAGAACATTTAATGTTGTTCATATATTTGAATCCTTCTTCCCTCCACCCCCTTTCATGAGGCATGAATATCTAGAAATGACCTGCCAGGAAGAGCCCACGGGGAACTGCAGAATCTGGACCAATAAAAATAACTGGGAGCAAAGGTAGCACATGTAACAGGCAATCTGGGTGGCTGGCCATGGCGGGGGAGAAGCGCCCATTCCAAGAGCACCAGGATGCCGAAATGAGTCATCAGTGACCCAGCTGGGACATTGTCGAAGGAGTCTGCTCACACATCGCCACCCAGAATCTCTCTGTCATTTCTTTTTATAGAAAATACAACAATGGTTCTAGCTACATTTTCTTAATTGAGCTTGTCGCAGAGGAGAGAGCCTTGGCTGTGGAGCTGGAGGCCCTTGGTTTCAGTTCTAGGTCTTCCATTTGGTCCCCAAATTATTTGGGGGTTCACTCCATTCATCTTTGAAAAGAAGGGCTTGGACTGGGGTCTTTTCCAATGTTTTATCCCAGAATTCTATGATTTTAATTAAGAGATAAATCAAATGTGAAAAAAAGAGGAAAAAAGAAAGCTACAGCTGGATAGGGAACAGACAGATTCGGGGATTTTGAGTGTCTCATATGAGGGCGAGGTGAGGATGGGGGGCTGGGGAGTAGACTTGCTGCTGAGAAATAACCAAGTAATTCATATCTTGCATCAAAGACAGCAATGAGGGACCAACAAAACAGCCAAACCATTACTAAATCCGGGCATCTGGGGCTTCTGAAAAATAATCACACCAAGAAGAAACTTTAAATGATGCTACAAAATGGAGCTGAGACCCATGCGTGGGAGTCACCGTCTGCTGAATGTTGATGGTCTCCTTGGAACTGGGTGAGGTGGGAGGGTTTGGGGAGTGTCGTGATGATTCATGCTTCAGATAAAGGCCTGGACCACATGAGCCTGAGTCCCCTCAATGCCCAAAGACAGGATTTGGGTTTCTAGCTGCTTTCAACATTATTTACCAGCTGTAAATGTTATCAGGAAATCCTATAAAAGACAATGACCAATCGTACTCCCAGAGGCCAGAAAATGAAATTCACTTCCCTCTTAACTCAGGACTAAGGGGTCCCACGTGTATCATGGTACAAGTACAGACAAATACAGTCATGGTGTTCTTTAACCTGATTTCATTGTTTTTCTTAATTGAGGGTTCAGTGCGAGGGAGTGGGGGCAGAGTAATGGGAAATGGCAATGATTTGGGGGGGATGGTTGTTTGTTTTGTTTTTTAAAGAATCAATTAAAAGAGAGAGAGACTGGACCTGGGATCTTAGTAGTAAAAGGATTTCCAGGTGATGAATTCCCCTCTACCAATGCAGGGATAGACTTTCCCAGAATACTAAGAAATGTAGGTTTGCCTAGAGTTAGAGATGAGATTTGAACCCAGATCTATGTTTCAAGACCAATATTCTATCCACTCTACCATGTTACCTCATCCATATAACAAGCATTCGTTTTAGTAAATGCAGCTGTGGGAGTCCCTGTGCTAGACACCTAGGGAATAGAGCTAAAAATAGAATAGTCCTCACCCTCAGAAAGTTTACCCTCTACTGGATTGATGCCTCAGGGCTTCCTATGGAATGTTTCTTATGTTGAAAGAGATAGATGTTTATCTATAGTTATATATATATATATATATATATATATATATATATATATACACATAAACGTACAGATGTATGTATGTGTATATATACATAGGTGTATATAAGTGCTGGGTATATGTATATAAGTAAGCATGTGTGTGTCCTGACTCCAGGTCCAGCATTCTAGCCATAATGCTTCCAAATAAATATGGTTTCAAGATAATTCTACAAGACAAAAACAAAGCAAAGCTCACTCTTCCCCTTAAAAAGAAAAGAAAAATGAAAAAGAAAAGAAATGAATGAAGACAACAGAAAACTCTGTTTCAGGAATATTGTTAATAGAAAGCCTGCTGTTGCAAGGATCATTTGATTTTTTTGTCGTGATTCCAATAAATTGCTTGTAAGCCATAATACAGTCATAACTTCCATTTATCTTGTGCTTTAAAGTTGATAAAGCTCTTCCCTGGACAGCAGCCCTCCGAGATAGACAGGGCCAGGATAATTAAGCGGGTTTGACAGAGGCTCACCGGAAATGGAGCCCCACCGAGGGTAGGAGCCCATCCAAGATCCCCCAGCTAGTGTGTGTGGAGGTGGATGGACTCCAACGCCAAGCGTTCGGCTTCCAGGCTCAGCGCTGTCTCCACCGCTCGAGGCTGGAACAAACAGTCACCGCCACACACAGAACACATCCACATCTAATTAAAAATAAGCCAAGACTCAGTTATCTCAAATTTGCAGCACATTAAATTCACCAGAGGAAGGAGGACTTCCCTCAGTATTTCCCTATCAAAATTCTATCCATCAATAGCTTTCCAGGCTATAATATTGTTTGTAGAAAACAATTTGAGGGATGAGAGAAGAGAAAAGAAATGTAGTGAATTTAGAAGTTTGGTTTAATCTAATAAGCATTTATTATGTGTCTACTATGTGTCACAAACACAAAAGAGAAACAGCTCCCGGCCTTGATTCTACAAGGGGGATATAACTGGGGGACCAATGAGCAAATGAAAAATATATTCAAAGGAAGATAAAAAGCTTCCAAGATAGGGTGAGACTGAATAACTGGGGTGGATCAAGAAAGGCTTCTTAGAGGAGGAAGTATCCCAAGGTATGTTTTGAAAGAAGTTGGGATTCTGACAGATGCAGGAGCTCAGACTGGCTCCGGAAAGTTGATTGTTAAATCTCCAGCGTGAGCATTTTTACCTCAGCAAATGCAATAAATCAGAGCGTAATTAATTGGTTCATTGATTTTCAACATTCACAAAAGTGATGGAGAAGATGTTGACACAGATTAAATTTGAAAGCTTACCTTGAGTAGCATGTTTGTTTATTTGTTGCGGGGAGCCAGTTATTAAATATGACCCTTCTTTGTGCAGATTGGGAGGGAGGGAAGGCCAACTGCGGGAAGCCATAGCAGTGAGAGGTGGGATGCTGAAGATGGGAGACCAGTTGGTTTGATGTGATTCAACTTTAGAGCTGAATCATTTAAATGAGCATCGAAGGATGGGTAAGAATGAGAATAGGGAAGGCTTTGGATATCAGGAATAGCCAACAGACATATGTTTATTAAATAACTATGGCTTGCCATGTATTTGTGTCAGATGCCAGGGAGGGAAATACAAAAGCAAGCACCTGCCCTCAAGGAGGGTTCGTTCTGATGGCAGAAAACAAATTTGTCCACAGATAAAGAGAGGACGGGGCCTGTGATTCCATTGGAACACGGAGCATCCAAAGAGGAGCTTTTTATACTGAGGCACTTCCTCTATTGTTTTGAGGCTCAGAGGTACACTGAGACCATAAACCCATCTTCCAGGCCACAAAGTCGATATGTGTCAGAAGTGGGGTTCTTGACTTTGGGGTCAGTTAGCTGTCCATTGTGCTTTGCCAATTCTATTTACAGCTAAGCAAATTTGGGGTACATAGAAAGTTGATAGATTAACATTTCAGGAAAACAAGATTTTTGAAGGAAATTATCCTTGATCCAAGAATTATTGGGAAGGAAGGGCTCCCAGAGGTGGGGAGGAAAAGAAAAATCCTTTCAGGGAAGAGCGTATCTTCAGGGATTGGAAAGAGACACTGGGGTCACATTGGCTGAAGTGTAAAATACACAAAGGGGACTAATGTGTAATTCAACCAGAAATGTGTAATTAAACCAGAAAGATCATCAAATTGAAATTAAATTGGCAAGAGCTCCGAGTGCCAAACAAGTAAACTTAGTTTTCAGTGCTAGAGGCAGTAGGGAATCACTGGACATGGCTGAGCAGCTGGGGACACGGTCACATCTGTGTTTTAGGACCATTAATTTTCCAGCAGTGTGGAGGATGGAGAGGGGAAGCTACTGAAGGCTGGGACACCTGTTAAAATTATTGCAATAGTTTAGGCCAGAGGTGCTGAGAGTCAGGTCCTAGAGATGCTCGGAAAGAGAACTGAGCAGATTTGGTAAATGTTTGGAGCGCAACCATGTGGAGACTGAAACAAACACACAAGCTACACCCCCCAGAAGTGCATGAATAGCAGGCGTTTTCCAAACGTACAAAACTATAACCAGAAAAATGTAGATCAGACATGACTAGAACCACCTTCCCCTGACTGTTGAATAATAATAGCAAAAGAAACAATCAAAAGGATGGGTGGAATTTGCTTTTAGAAATCAAAAGAGGGGCAGCTAGGTGGTACAGTGGATGGAGCACCAGCCCTGAAGGCAGGAGGACCTGAGTTCAAATCCAACCTCAGACACTTAATACTTCCAAGCTGTGTGATGTGGGCAAGACACTTATCCCCAATTGTGGAAGGAAGGAAGGAAGGAAGGAAGGAAGGAAGGAAGGAAGGAAGGAAGGAAGGAAGGAAGGAAGGAAGGAAGGAAGGAAGGAAGGAAGGAAGGAAGGAAGGAAGGAAACCAGAAGAACTGTAATGGAGGTAAGAGAGCAGGCTCAAGGATCCCTGGAGGGGTCACCCTGGTCAGTTTTGATGCTGACCTTGAGAAGCAGGATATGAAGGAGAGCATTAGGCTACATCAAGTATCTTCACCTGGCTTGGGTCTGCCAGACATTTTCAGTTCCTATCAAATCTCCAGTGGCAAGGGGACTATAAGGAAGCATGGCTAATTCTATTAGGAGAATTCCCTGCTAAAGATGGAGCTGAATTTCAGGGGGCTCAGATCTCTGCTCCCCATGGTAGCCATCTGTCCTCACAAGGTCTTATAGTCTTGCCACTTATTTCCCGCTTATAAAGTCCAGGGGACAAATGAAGTGAATAATTGTCATGTGTTGACAGCTGCACACAGATGAATGGTCTGGGGAATAAAGAATCCCAATTCCTCTTTTTTTTCCCATATGAAGGCAACTTTTGCATCATCAAAGCAAGCAACTAAGTCATCTCCCTTGATGTTCAGATTTGCACATGATGTATTAGTGTGTCTACTTAAGAGACTCCAAAGTACCCAAGGAGCAGAAATACCAGAAGTTCTGGAGACATTTTGGCGCTGCAACACCATAGAGCCAAGTTTATTAAACTAGAACAAAGACACTGAACACATGGCTTGGTGGTCTCGGAGCTCTAGGGATGGTTAGAGTCACACACAACATCTCACCTCTGACCTCTGGGTTTTTGTCAAAAAGAAGACACCCCCTAGCCTAGGATTTCCTCTCTTCCATTCAACAAGCACACAGAGAGCATTTGTGATGTGCAAGTCCTGTGCAGGGAATTGGAAAAACCTAGAGAAGTTAAGCAGTTTCTACCCTCAAGATTTATATTCTATTGAATTATAGACAGAACATTGAATTCAGATCAGAAAGTTGTGCATTCAAATGTCGCCTTTAGCAATAGCTACTAGCTGCGTGACTCTGGGTGAGTTATTTCTCAGACCCTAAAGTCCCTCATCTCTAAAATGGGATTAAAGTAGAATGTACTTCACAAGGGTGAGTCTTGAATGAGATAGTGTATGGAAAGCTATTTTTTTAATAATACCATTGCTAATTTTCCAACAGATGAAGGATGTGGGATTGTGTCGCTGAGGGGAACTCTCATTGTGGAAATTCCCTCCACTTATGCAAATAATAGTCCATCTGGAGCCTACCTGGCCCACGGTAGGCACTTAATAAATGCTAATTGGCTGACAAATCGGTTTGTAAGCACACACGTGCACATGCAGGGGCCCATGTGTACACACAGGCAGACATGCACACATTTGCCAGCACAGGAGCACACATTATGCTATACATGCATATAAGGGCTGACACACATGCACGCACATATCCCAAAGCATGATCTATGGGAAGGAAGAAGAAGGAAGCTGGCTTTACAAGCTGATTGGAGACCATCTGTAATGTGGACACTACAAAGCTGACCACGATACAGTCCTTTTCAGCTCTAATCTCTGCTCAGGGTAAAATGGCTAATGAACAATTGGGATGAAATTTCTATAATCAAAGCCAAGATACAACATGTTTCAAATCTCACTTAGCTCCCTCAGCCTGATTTATTTCATTGACAATTTAGGGATCATCTGCCAGTGACTCTTCTTGGTGGAGAATGTGACTGGTCCAGGCTGGGCCACTTAATTCACTTCATTAGTTTCTGTGATTTCTTGTTCACCATAGTTCTGCCAATCAAAATGAAGTCCATTCCTGGACCCTCCACATTGCCCCCAGGATGGCACTGCTGGCCCTTGGGACAATTAGAAAGCATCCTCGGATAGTGACCCAAAGTATTCCTGGATTCCAGAAGAGTAGCCGCAGTAGCCCAGAAAATTAGTACCTACAGGTATGTCCACTCTTGCTGAGAGAGTCCCAAGACTCAAAGGAGGAGGGAAGAGAAAAGGGGGTCTTCCCCCCTTTTCTTCCCAGCCCAGAGACCTCATTGCATCTTTCTTTTGTCAAAACAGGCAATTTTAGCAAACAAAAAAGCTTAACTCCCAGAAGGGGTTTCAGATTGAAACTGGCCATCGGAAAATTTCCAAAGTACAATTTCTGACCATTTCCAAACTCCTTCCCTACAATCCAATGCCAGATAGGTGTCCACTAGGCAGAAATCTATCCTTGCTATGCCTCTGGAGAGAGAGACAGAGAGAGAGAGAGAGAGAGAGAGAGGAGACAGAGACAAAGTCAGAGAGGCAATGAGAGACAGAGACAGAAGATTTGTTAAGCACCCAATGTCTGTTGGAGCTGTGCGAGGTGCTGAAGTATATAAAAAAAACAAGACAGAAAGTATAACTATACTTATAAAATGCAAGTATACTTATACAAAGAAGTATAAGAAAACAAGAAAACTTCCTTCAAGGGAGTGAGATTCTACTGAGGAAAGACAAGACATAAAGAGAAGGAAATAAAGGAGAATGAAGTGGAGGCTGCTTCCTGAGGAGAAAATGTCCCAGTAGCCTGACTCCTAGCCCAGGTAGGGAGAAAGGTCACCTATCAGAGACTAAGGTGGTTCCAGGGACAGAATTCGAGATTCCTGAGCAGAGGAGGTGGGATGACAGTAGAGTCCTCACTGATTATAATCCAATCGTTTGTCTGACATCCACGACCCTCCACAGTTCAATGAATATTCTGAACTCTCAGATACCAATAAATTCCAAGTACTTTCTGAACCTGTCAGGACTAACATATTTAGTGTATGGAGCTTTGTAGGAAGGGGAGGACCTTGTTGGAGTAATTTTTAGTTCAGAAATTTCACAAGTGCCATCATAAGGCAATCATCCCTTTAGATTAGAGCAGGACATTTGGACCAATCTTATCTGATCATCACTGCCAGGAACATGATAAAACTTTGCAGAATCGTAGCCTTTCAGAGGCGCGAGGGACTTCTCAGGCATTTGGTTCAACTCTTCGATGGCCCAGAATTTCCAAGGAGTAGAAATCTAGTCTGCTTAAAGACTAAGGGGAACCCCAAAACCTTCCCAGGAGGCCCTTCGCTCTCTGGAATCCTTCACTCTCTTGAGAAGTTTGCTCTCCTAACAAGTCCAAATCTTTAGAAGTTTTACACACTAGGTAGTGTTTCCTCACATCCAACCTAAACCATCATATGTTGAGAAGGCAATCATAGCCTACCTCCTGGGTGTAGTGTTGTCAGGTTATTTTCATCATCCATAATGAATTCTATTTAGGATGAAGTAAAAAAACAATTCCTCTCTGTGATGGGTAGCTTAATTTGGGCTTTTTAGAGCCAAATGAAAAGCAATTAGTGACTCTTTTCCTAATGAGCACACCTCAAAAAAAATAATGATTTGAGTAGATGAGAGAGCTTGAAGCAAATGAATTCAGCCTAAGCAATATCTGCCTGTATATTCTCTGTGTAGTAATTCTTACTTCTTAGGTGCCTTTATCTACCTGAGGCAGGTAGATCGTGTAGTCCTCCCCCTGAAGAAAAGACCTGAGTTTAAATCTGCCTTCAGAACATACTTGCCATGTAACTTTAGACCAGTCATTTAAGCTCTCTCAGCCTCAGTTTCCAGACTTGTACGTGAGAATGATAATAAGACATGCCTCCCAGTGTTACCCTGAGGAACAAATAGAATATTTAAACCCCTTGTAAATCAAGCTTAAAAACACAATAGAAATGTTGTTATTTTTATAACTCCAATTACTGTTCAGCAGTTATAGTTTTGTTAGAAATCAGAACCTTCCTTCGAGTTAATGAATGATAACCAGAGCTCTCTGCAAACAGAAATGTTTAAAAATAAATCCCTGATTTCTCCCATTTGATATGCAAAAAATACCCCTCCTTAAACTCTCACTCAGAGCTTTGAATCCCCAGAGGTGGGTCCATTTACTTGACCGCCCTGGACAGATGTCAGGGCTATAACCAGAAGAAGCATAAAGATGGAGGCTCAGCTGCCCGATTTCCTTATTCTTCCAATACGTGTCTCTAGAGTAAAAGTGATGGTGATGTTGGCTGCTCATGTAAGAATGGGCCAGGTCCAGCTGAGTGACATCTGGTTGGTGGCCGACTCTGTTTCAGAAACACCTCTGGGCAAGAGGCAAGCAGAGGAACAGGAGACAGAGACAGAAAAAAAGTCCAGATGTTTGCTCTGCTGCAAGGATTCTTATTCCAGCAGTCCTGGAACTCTTTTGTCTGATCATTATATCTAAATATTATCATTTTCATTTGTGTCTTTTTTACATGTCTCCTATGTATTATTTAATGCATTTAACAACGTTTTTCTGAAGAGACCATAGGTCTCACCAAAGGGGTCTGTGTCACAAGAAGAGTTAAGAAGCCTTATTACAGATTTCTTCCATTCACCAATGAGAAACCACATAGCTTCTCATCCCTTTTATTTAAAGTTAGACTTGGTGGAATGAATATCATTAAATCTGTGAAACAGAGTGAAACAGATTGGATCATTCATTATTGGATGAATTGAAAACTTAGATTTTTTTTTTTGAGTAGTTTGGTACAAACCAAAGGAAATTACAGAAATAATTCCCTTCTTAATGTAAGACGTTTGCCCCAATAATTCTATTGTTGGGGCTAGATCTAGAGTGGCAAGAAAAATAAGATTAGAAATCTCCCAAATGAAGTTGGTATGGAAGAGTAAGCCAACCTGGAATCAGAGGTCAGGGGGTAAATCCTGCCTTTAAAGCCATGGGGCATGGAGCAAGTCATGTCTAGCCCTACTACAAGGATCATCTGTCCAACATTAAGGGGGTGTGTAAGAAAAAGATAATGACTGGTATTTTTATGCCACTTTGAGGTATGGATTTAATAAAACATGTTTGTATATTTGTGTGCTGAAACAGGTAAAAATCTCTTTTTCTAACTGACCTCTCTACCTGGCTGAGGAAATAAAAAATAAGGTTACTATAAGCCCAACAAAATGATGGTTAATTTAGAACTAGCAGAGATATGGGAGGCCCTCTTAATCAAACCCCCTCTTTTATAAATTAGGAAAACTGAGGCCCAGAGAGGAAATAGTTGAGTCATAATTTGAACCTAAGACCTCTGGTTCCAGTACCAAAGTCCTTTCCATGTATCCCATCTACAATTGCTTAGCTTTTTGACAATCCCTAGCAAAAAATAATAATAAAAATAAAACAAAATAAAACAATTGAGATTTCAAAAAACAGAGAGTATTTGAAGTTCAGGTAAATCTCAGGTCTTTATTTTTATATCTTCAAGAATTAATTTTCTAATTTGCCATTTTCCATTCCCCCAAGTCTCCTTTTTGAAACATTGTTCTTCCCCTGTGAGACTCAGTTTTTCCTCATTATCTGTCCCTCCTTCTTAACAGGTTCATTTCTCAGAAGAGACATTGAGGAACCCAGTGTGCCCTGGTTTTCCCATAGTTTCTCACTTTATTTTATGCCCACATCATGGAAGGCACAAATTTTTGTTATGTAATTCAAACCCATTTACCTGCACCTCTCGAAGAAGGTATGGTCATAGATACATATAGAATGGATACATACATACCTTTGCAAAGGTATTAGTAGAGGTGGAAGCTTTGGTCACTCAACAACATTAGTGGCTTAAAACTTTCCTAAGACTTTTGGGGTATCCTATATACCCATTATGTATATCTATGTATGTGTATATATATATATATATATATATAAATCATCTATGTATATATATGTGTGTGTGTGCATACATATATACATCTATATTTCTATACACACATATATTCGGGAACATGGAAACATGAAGAAAATCTTGTGTCCCTTTTGATCCCATTCAAATCATTGGCTCGCCATCATGAAGTGAGTTCATACTGAACACTTGGCTCACCTTCACTGGTTTAGTCATTTCCATCTTCGTACCCATTTTCTCAATACTAACTCAAAATAATAAGGTTTTTTTTTTTTTTTTTGCTTTCTGGTCAGTATGTTGTGGTTCTACAAAGATACTAAAACAAAAAATAAAAGCTAAAATTAAAAAAAAAATTACTATGATTATCCCTACTGTGGCTCAGTAGAAAAGGCAGACGATTTGGAATCAAAGGTCCTGGAGTCAAAAACTATCTCTGTCATCATTTCAGTGAGTCCTTGGGAAAGCCACCTAACTCTACAACCTTAAACTTTCTCATCTGTCAAATGAGGAGAGTAGATTATATACCTCCTCAGGTCTACTCTGGCTCTAAATCTTTGGAATTAGAGATCTCCAAAAACCGATCTACCAAATGAGATACAATCAAAAAATCAAAACCAAGAAAATAATACTATATACGTCATAATTACAAAACATAAACAATAGCAGCGCTAAAGAGCAGTTGTACATTAATCATTTTCAATAAACAATCTTAGTCCTGGAGAATGAAAGACATTTTCTTTATCTCAGTAGTAGCATGGGGCTGGGGGAACTACAGGTATTGAATTAAGTGTGGCATATGATGTCAGACATACTGAGTTATTTATATTTTATTTTATTTTTTCTTTTCCTTCCTTCCTTCTTCCTTTCTTCCTTTCCCTTTCTCTCTGCCTTTCTCCTTCTCTCCCTCCCTCCCTCCCTCTCTTTATTTCTCCTTCTTTCCTTCCTCCCTCCCTTCTTTCTTTTTCTTTTTCTCTTTCTTTTTCTTTCTCTCTTTCTTTCTTTCTTTCTTCCTTCCTTCCTTTCTTTCTTTCTTTCCTTCTTTCTTCTTTCTATTGTCCTAAGAAAAGTTTCAATGCTTGGTGGCAGTCATCAAAATGATTGAAAAAAAGATAACATTGATATAATTTTTTTAAGTAATTGATCCATACATGTTAGAATGTCTTTTAAAGCAGATATGTCAAACTCCTGACAGTCACAAAACTCCTAAAAGCTGCCCAAGCCAGATTTAAATGTAATGGGAAATGTTTAACAAATAAATAAAAATACAATACAACATAGATAATGTTAAGTTGTGGTTTTCTGAGACAATATGTGGCAGTAGGAAATCATTTTTTATTTGCGTTTGATTCCACTCCATTCAAGAAGCAAATCATGATTGATAGAAGAATCACTGGCACATAGAAAAGGCTTAAAATTGCTGGCTGACTGATTGATTGATAGATTAAGGCATTTGATAATATAAGATCCTTGAAGATTGAATGTGACTGTCAGCATAGGGGTGAGGAAATTGGACAGAGCAAGAGCAAGACAGGGTCTCTCTAGAATTAGTAGCTTCATCTTCAGGCCAAATCAGGACAGTCTGCCTCCAATGCCCCATATGGCTCTGCCCCACTCCCATCCTAGTTTGTCCTGGTGCATCATGGGCTTGTTGCCAAGATCAAATAAGATAATGGATGTGAGTGTGCTTTGGAAATTGTAAAGCGTTACCCAAATCTAGGAGATAATTATCATCATTGATGCAGCAGTGAATAATTAGCCTGGCACAAAATTTCCTGGTGCCTAGAGTGGGGAGGAGGAGGAGGAGAAAAGGAGAGAAAAGGAGGGGGAGGAAGAGGAGCTTCAAATAGACCTCTTGATTCTAAAAGGGCTCCATCCCACCTTCCTGAGAGGTTTCTGATGCAGAGGAGATTTGGGGGAACCAGATGGTGCAAAATCAGGACACGAGCATATGAGATTTGGGAGCAGAGAGGTCCCAGACAATAGCAAGATTTGCTATGACTCAGAATTTCCAGGCTTGGAACAGAGTGGCCTCCATTGTCAAGAAAGGAGGTGGCGTCACACCCCAAAGTAGAATCAAGACTGAGATCCTGGAGAAGGTAGAATTTGAGGCTCAGAATCAAAGATTTGTACCAAGTGAGGTAGAAGTCAAGGAGTAGCCTAGGAGTTCGGGGGCTGGCTTGTGAGAATATGGGAGAATAAAAGCCTTTCTACAAGAAAATTCCACCCTCAGAACTGGGGAGGAAAGGCATTAAGAAGGTGGAACACTCTGGTCAACAAGAAGTTGGCCCCTGTGGGTCCCAAAACCATCCTCATCCCAAGGAACTCCCATTCATCCAGAGGACAGGGCTTCAGCAAAATGGCAAGAGCATGCTCTGCACCACGCCACAAAAGAGCCACTCAGAGAAACTTGGGGTGCTTTGCTTAGAGAAAGGAAGACTTAGGGGACATGGCTGGGCTGGGGGAAAGATGAGACTAATTCTGCTCAGCTTAGTGGCAAAGTATGGCAAGAAAACCTGCTGCCATCTCAGAGTGTGATGAGCTACCCAAGAAAATGGTCAGTGCCCCATCTCAAGAGGTATTGAGGGGAGGGGAGGGCATGGCAAAAGGGAAATCTCCTTGGTCACGGATGAACAAGGATCATAACTTTAGAGCTGACACAGACATTAGGAGTCATGTCATACAAAACCCTAATTGTAAAGGAGAGAAAAGGACACAGCTAATGAGTAGATTCAAACCTAGGGCCGTGGACTCCAAATCAAGAAATCTGTCTTCTGCTTACTTGGGATGGCCAGAGTTTCTGGGCCTTCTTTGGACTCCTTTGATCAGAGACCTGTTTTCTTCATTAATGTCTCCCACTAGCACCACAGTCCCCTCTTTTGTTACACTCTTTAGCTCCTCACCAGCATAATTTACAAGGGCACGTGGGAGGAAAGACTAAAATAATTCCCCAAAAAAGCAATAGCTTGGACAATGCTTTAGAGTCAAGGCAAAAGCTGATACTGTTAATATAAGGGACTCTCTGTGTTAATTCCACTGATATATTCCTGCAGGAGAATCTCTATTGCCCTAGTAAATAGAGAGCTGACCTTGGAGCCCATAAAGTAGAGGATAAAGTCCATGCCCCTGGCCATGCCAGGGGAGGAAACTGAGAAAATCACTCAGCATGCTCTTCCCTCTCTTCTTGCTCTCTGGCTTCCTTCAAATCCCAGCTACACTCCTCCTTCCCACAAGAAAACTTCCCTAGTCTTCCTCCATCCTGGAACCTTTCCTCTGTGTTTATTTTCAATTTTTCTTGTCTATATCTGAATTGTGTTTATTTTTCCATGTTGTTCATCCTCCACTTCCCTATGGCAAGTAGAAGGGTAGAAACTTTCTTTCCTCTTGTATTTGGATCTCTGGACTTAACATAGCCCTTGGTATACAGTAAGTGCTCAATAATTGCTTTTTCATTCATTTCTTCCTTGATGGAAAAGAACTCTTAAAGGTCATCTAACCAAAAACAATAGTCTCCTCTACTCCATCCCCAATAAAGGTTACATGCAAAAGGGTTTTATGGTGAGTGAGCATTTTGTAAAGCAAAGGATGGCTACTAGTTTGTCTATTTTGTGGTTCCAATTGTCATCCTACTGGTTTTGCATTACTTTAAAAACCTACATTATTTTCAAACAACACCGAAAACAATCCATACACACACTGCCTAGACTATGTTGTGCATCAGTTCTTGTCCAAGGAAGAGATTTATTTTAGAGTTCTCCCCATTTCTTGAACGTTCAGGAGAACAGTCATATTACTTCAAGACTGCAAATATTTGCTGTAATAAATCACAGAACTCCCTTTCTGAGAGAGCCGATGAGATCCCTTACACTTTTAAACTTGATATAGCAAATTATTATTTTTGTCTTACAGATAAATTCCATTTGTAATTTTTTTTTATCAAATAAGTCATCTGGATAGTACACAAATAAAATTCATACACATACATATTCATACATATTTCACATCCATATATATTCATATGTATATATAAAAGAACATATATATTTATATATACATATATTATAATTTTTCCACTGGTAAAGTGTTGTAATATTATATCATCTTAGAATTTTGATCTGGAAGGAACCTTAAAAAGTACTCAGTGTTACCCTAGTACCTTACGAATGAGGGAACTCTGCCCTTCAGAGATGAGGTGACTTCCCTCAGGTCACGTAGCTGGGACTCTATAGAACTTATGCAGTCAGTTGGGATTGAAAGTCACTTTGGTCCAATGCACTGGATAAATGATTCAGTTCACTCTGCCCTTGGTTCAAAATTAAAGACAAATTGGAACCATTTGTGATGAAAATGAGCAAATCTCAGCTGTGTCTCAGGAGTCCTGCCTAGTACTTCAGCCTTTCTGCTGGTATTAAGCAAGTTCCAAGATGTATCAATTAGTGACACAGGACATCCTGGTTTAGGGGAAAATGTTCAGGCAAAATCCAAAGTATTAGGAGGAGCACAGGATGGGCTGTTAGTGGGTGTGACCTTGGGTAATCCCTTCATCTCTCCAGACCATAGTATCTTCACCATAAAAAAAAACATAAAGGGGATCAACTCTCCTACCCCTTTTAGCTCAATATCTGTGGAGTTGGGGTCTTGTCTAACAACCTGTTTTACAGATGGGGAAACCGAGGTCTACAACAGAGAATTAGGATTTGTACCCAGGTCCTTGGAGTTCCAAGGGTGAGATAATCCATTCTCTTTGGCAGATAACGTTCTCCTTCATCTCTACCTGTTGATTTCTCTGGCTCCCTTCCCATGCCAATAAATGTCACCTTTTATAGGACACTTTCTTCAATCCCTTCTTCCCTCTGTTAATTATTTCATCTGACTATTTTGCTTTTTGGTGCCTATTTGTTGCCATCTCCCTCATTTGATTGGGAGTTCCTTGAGGATCTTTGCCTTTTTTGCATCCTCAGAATTTAGCACTTTGCCTGCCATGTAGGCGCTTGACATGCTTATTGATTGACTGATTCTGATTTCAAATCTAGCATTGCTGGTTTTCCATATTCCACAAGTCATATTGAGGCCTTCTGAGAGCTGATTCAGGAGGTTAGGAGGTAGAAGCAGGCAGGGAAGGAGGAGCAAAAGTCTCTGTAGACAGTCCCCATCCATCTCCTTCTGCAGGATGATAGCGTACCTTCTTCAGCTCAGGACTGAGGGCCTAAGGAACACTGCAGACTTCAGGGAAGCTCTGATTTAAGGTGTTCCCTGCGGGTCAGAGTCACCTCAAAAATCAAGCAAACAAAAAATCATGACCTTGAAAGCAATCTATGATGCCCAGTCAAAATCAGGCAGGAAAAGAGGCTGAAGCAAGGTCAGGGGAGGGGAAAGAGAGGGAGAAGAGAGACAAAGAAAGAGAAAGAGAAACAGAGACAGAGAGATAGAGGCAGAAAGAGGTACAGAGACAGAGACACAGAGAGATAGACAGAGAAAAAGAAACAGACAGAGACCAAAGACAGACAGACATTGAGAGACAGAGAAAGACAGAGACAAAAGGAGATAGACAAAGATTGAGGAGAGACAAAGACAGGCAGAGAAACAGATGATAAAGAGAGAAAACAAAGAGTGAGAGAGACGCTGGAAGAAGAGAAAGACAGAGACACAGAAAGACACAGAGAGAGAAAAGCAGAAAGAAACAGAGACAAAGGGAGACAGATTGACAAAGATAAGAGACAGAGACAAAATCAACAAAGAGAGAAAGACAGAAAACAGAGAGAGACTGGGGGAGAAGAGAGACAGAGACATATAGAGAGAAAGACAGAGGCAGAAAGAGACACACAGAGAGAGAAAGACAGAGAAACAGAAACAGAGACAGAGACAGAGACAGAGACAGAGGCAGAGACAAAGAAAGGGAAACAAACAACAGAGAGAGAGAGAGAAGGAGTAGAAAGAGAGAAACAGAGACAGAGAGAGACTGAGAGATACAGAGACAGAGGGAGAGAAACAGAGAAAGAGAAAGGGAAAAGGGCAGGGAGAGGAAAGGCTCCTCCGGGGATCAGTGTGAGTCAGCAGCAGAGGGCAGCTCCAGCCCAATCCTGCCCGGCCCAGTGCCTCTATTGATTGCACACTCAAGATTGGCCCATTATTTTCCTCGAACAGATTTTTGTCCTTCCCCCACAGCATAATTTGTCTCTCTCTCTCCCTTGGCTTTTTTAGTTAAAAACAAGAGAGATGAAGCTTGAAACCTAATTAAGGAAATGGCTTATGTAAAAGGAAACAGTCAGAGATCATTATTCACATGGTAACTCTTGTTAGTTTTGGAGGAGAACCTAATGAATAATCTGCAGCCCGGTGCACTTAATATCATATCGTAGATGTCCCAACCTTTTAAAAAATAATATAGGCAATTGGTATAAAAAGGCGATAAGCACACATTCACCCCCCCCCCCCCCCCCCCCCCCCCGGTTCCTACACACGGGAATCTCCGCTCTCTTGTTATTTGGAGACCAGAAAGTAACGACAAAGGTCACCCTGTTAAATGTCGCATGCTCTGAGAGGCAGTTTGGCCAAAGTGGAAAGATTGTTGACTTTGAATTCAGGAGGGATTCCCACTCCGCATGCAGCTGCAGGATCCCAGGCATCGATATGCATCTACTCTCTGAGACTCAGTTTCCTCACCTATAAAATGAGGTAGACATTACTTCCCAAGGACGCCATGCCAAAAAGACTTAAGCCATGATAATGGTGGTAATGCTCTCAGTGCTCCAATGATTACCATCGCTACAAGAGCAAAACCACCATCTCGTATTTAAATGGCCAACCCCATCTCCTGCTGTTTGCAGACTTTCTACTCAATGAATCAGGGCTTGCAGCGCTGGGTCCATATCTGAGGTTACTATCATAATAAAGCTGAGGCAAAAGGGCTTTGTTCGGAGGCACTCAGAGTTAAAGAAGGTTCAAGCACAAATTCTCAGAAGCACAGGACTCTGGAACCCGAAGAGTTCCCAGTGGCCACAGATCCCCACTAGTAGATCCAAGAATGGGCCATCTAACCTCTTTGAAGGTCTTTGGTCAGGGAGAATCCTTGACTTCCCAAGACAGCTCAAACCTCTGCTGCAAACCTCTTCATGGTTAGGAAGCTCTCTTGGCATCAGGCCTAAATCGTTCTCTTTACAATGACCACTCATCATATCTACTTCTGGCCTCTGAGGTAGAAAGAAAAGAAAGAAAACAAAAGAAGAAAGAAAGAAAGAAAGAAAAAAAGAAAGAAAAAGAAAGAAAGAAAGAAAGAAAGAAAGAAAGAAAGAAAGAAAGAAAGAAAGAAAGAAAGAAAGAAAGAAAGGAAGGAAGGAAGGAAGGAAGGAAGGAAGGAAGAAAGAGAGAGAGAAAGAGAGAACAAGAAAGAAAGAAAAAGGAAAGAAAGAAAGAAAGAAAGAAAGAAAGAAAGAAAGAAAGAAAGAAAGAAAGAAAGAAAGAAAGAAAGAAAGGAAGGAAGATTGAAAAGAATCTCTTTCCATGTGCCACACATTCAATCATTAGGAAACAGTTATCATCCTCATTCTTGCCCTGAAGTTTCCCCTCTCTAGGCTCAGTGTCTCCCCCTCTTGCAGCCTGTCTTTCAGTGACCTGGAAACTCTGAGTCTTGCTCAGCTCCTGGTCAGGAAGAACTCCAAGGAACAGGAAGCTCCCACTTGGTCCTGCTTGCCTCTAGTCAGCAGCCAGACCTTAGCCGAGCTCTCCCCACCACGCATGTCTGGCAGCAGACTCCCTCTTGGGACCTCAGCATCCCAAGGTACCTGCAGAGCTGTTACTCCCTTTTGCCCCACCAGGCAGCCTCTTGGTTCCTCCCCCAGGGCACCCTGTGTACTGTGATCTTGTCTTCCCAGAACATAATGCCCATATCTTTGCAATTTAATTGAGGGCCACATTTCATGCTACTTATACCATGTATGTTTCTATGAAGCCCAAGGAGATGAACCAGGCTTGTTATGGCTCTTCCTAAGGGCCAAGGAAACATCCCTTGCCTGGAGATTAACCCCGGGATTTTAGACAACATGTGATCCAATCTCCTCATTTTACTGATGAAGATACTGAAGGTCAGAGAGATTAAGAGACAGAGAACCAAGGAATCATAGTTATATTTGAAGAGTTATTGGAGCCCATCTAATGAAACCCTTTTGTTTTATAGGTGGGGAAACTGAGGCTAAGAGAGAGTAAGAGACATAGGATCATAGATGTAGGCTTTGCTCAAAAACAATCTATTCTAATTTGTTTTTTTTACAAATGAGGAAACTGAGGCAAAGTGTTTACGTGCCTTTCTCAGGTTCTTATACAGCAGGATTGGTGCCCAACATTCCAAGTTCAGGGAATTATCAACCAACCCATGACACCTCAGGAAGAAAGAAACCCCAACAGTTGTCTCAAGAGCTACTGCTTTGAGGTTGAGGAAGGAGGAATGAAAAGCAGTTTAAAAAGAGTGATGTTTCCATCTAGGGGACTTAGGGGAGATGGGTGGTGCCACAGTTCATAGAGTGCCAGGCCTGGAGTCAGGAATACTCATATGCCTGAGTTCAAATCCCTGCCCAGACACTTACTAATTGATGACTCTGGGCCTGCTACAAACTTTCAGCCTTAGTTTCCCCCTATGTAAATTATGGATAACAATGACACTTAAGCTCCCAAGTTGTCTTGAGAATATGATAATGTTTGTAAATATGATAATATTCTTAATTCTCTTTTCAAATCTCAACAAAAGAAAAATAAAACCATACCATGGAACTACACCAGAGGAAATGTTCCAAATTAAAAAAAAAAAAAAAAAAAGATTAAAATCTACATGCTATAAACCTGATTGAAGGGATGGTTAGTGATTGTTTAGAAAGGGAAGCAGTAAATATTAAAAGTCAGCAGGGCAGCTAGATGGCACAGTGGATGGAGCACCAGCCCTGAAGTCAGGAGGACCTGAGTTCAAATCTAACCTTTGACATGTAAGACTTCTTAGCTGTGTGACCCTGGGCAAATCACTTAACCCCAATTACCTCAGGGGAAAAAAAGTCAGCATGATTTCTTCAAGAACAGGTAATTGAGTAATTTCAAGTCCATTATTGATGACCCCTCTGGGTTAATAAATCAGAAGAGCGGTTTTTCATTGAAATATCAGTAGAAATTCTTGCACAGATTGTCTTTTTGGACAAGACAGAGAGATTCTAGCAAGATGAAAGTACATTTAAGAGGCTTCAGATCTGACTGACTGGGTGTCTGTGCTCCGTGAATAACAGATTAACGTTAACCTGGAAGGCTGTTACTGGAGGGCCCCAGTAATCTGTGTTGGGCTTGGGGTTCTTTAACAAACTTACCAGTGATTTAGATAAAGCCACAGAAGATCTTCCTGTCAGAAGTGCAGATGGCCTAAAGAGTTAAAGTCTTGACAGGCCAGAAGAGTAATCAAATATTATCATCTTTATGAGTAAAAAACAGGAAAAGTTAAATCTAGACAATAGCTTGTTTTTTTTTTTTTGGGGGGGGGGAGATATGGCAGTTATAAACTGCAAAACAAATCCACACTCTTGGAAGTCAGGTTTAAAAATTAATACAAATCTAGGCTCCATTAAAAGAAGAAAAGAAGAGACACGTAGCCCTGTTGTCCTCTGATTCTGTCAGAACATAGTATTGGAGTATTGTATTCATTTCTGAATACCTCATTTGAAGGAAAAATTTAGCAAATTATTCTGGGGTATGGAGGAAAGAAAATGGTTGAGGAGGTGATGGGAAAGCACAGGATGATTTGTTGAAGGAATAAATTGTGTTTCTTTAAACGAAGAGAAAAATGTTGTTTGGGGAAAAGATACAAGAATTAGCTTCAAATATTGGAAGCATGAGAATGGAAAAAAAGGATTAGTTGTATTTTTTTTTACTAAATACATGGAGCAAAACTGAAAGGAAAGGACAGAATTTTCAGAGAAGCAGGTTTTGACTTTATAGAAAAGGGGGAAACCTTTGTAATAACTAGAGCTACCCAAGAGTGAAATAGGTTGCCTTAGGTAGGAATAAATTTCACATCACTGGAAAGCTATGAGCAGAAGATCCAGGACCATTAATTGGGGATATTATTGAAGGATCACAAGATCCAAAGCTCTGGAGCTGGAGGGGATCCCAAAGATGGTCAAGTCCAACCCCACCTAATTTTACAGATGAGGAAACTGAGGCCCAGAGGGTAGAAGAGTTTTGCCCAAGGCCATATAGGAAATAAATTCAGAAAATTTGGACTTGGTGAACTTTAAAAAGACTCCTTCCAAATAGCAGATTCTGTGATTCTCTGAAAGTAGATGTCCCCTAAAGCACCTTCCAGATCTAATTCCTGTGATCTTTTTCTCCAAATTCATCATCCTCACCTATGAGAGAATATTTAGGATCCATCTATTCATAATTTTGTTTTATCGAGTCACCGAGAGAGGATTATTGGATATTGATACAGCATTTTAAACTTCCCACTTAGTCACTCATTAGCTGCATTTTACAGATGAGGAAAAGTAAAGTACTTAGAAGTTAAATGTTTTGCCAATGATCACACAGTCAATAAGTAGCTGAAGCAGGATACAAACTCGGCTCTCTTGACACAAAATCTAGCCCTCCATCCTCTATGGCAGCTGCCTGATAACTGTGATGGATTATCTCAAAAAATCATATACCTATCACTGGGCTAAATATTCTCTAATGTCTATTATAGCTCTGGAACTCTATGATTTGTGAGTTCTACCTCATTTCCCCAAATTATCACTCAAAATACTGAGAAATGTTCATTTTAGTAACATGAAGATATGGATAAGGGAGGCAGGGAGGCAATATGACCCTCTGATTTTCCTGCACTCCCAGGTGGGGATCCTCCCATTACTTCTCTCCAACTTCCTGTCTCAGGGAGTTATTTAACATGACAGCAGATGAGCACCAATTTGCCTAGTCAGGTTAACCAAGTGTTTGCTCAGGAACTTGTAGGTTCCCAGACCAATTAGGTGTCAAGCAGATTCATAATTTGTGTCATTAATGCTCAGGTTCATTATTTGTTTATTGAATTCATGGTTACTTTCTACATGAGACCGGTTCAGATCCTAAAATAGTCTCAAAGCTTGATCATCCCTGCTCGCATCTTCTCCCTGGTTCCCAGGGCTAATTTAGGTGGGACATGGTTTAATCACAATTCTCCTTCCTTAAGAGATATCATGGAATCACAGATAGAAAATTAGCCTCTGAGCCAGGAAATCCTGGGTTCAATTCCTACTTTCTAAATGATCTGGGTAACTTGAGCTTCAGAAAAAGGGAAAATTAGTCTTGAAAGGGTGGATTTCCTTAGAAGAAAGCTCCCTATATCAATGGAAAGACAGTTTCAGTCCCTTACCCAACATTATCTGCTACACAAAGAGCAGGCCATGAACAATGGGCCAGAAAACCACCAACTTAAAACTAGGAAGCTAAAACAGGGCCCAAGAAACTAAATTTAGTGACCTGATAATTTGGTACAATTCAACCAAACAGTTCCCTAATAAACACTGATCTGTGCCCGTAACCGGACTACCTATGGTTAGACTGCACCAAACCACCTCCCTTTTTTAAAACCAATATCAGTTTTTGGATGGAAGCAGACAAAGGGCTGAGGAATGTATCCCACACAATCCATTTGCCGTGAGGGAAATAATTTCTGTTAGACTAGAGCCCCCTCCCCAAAATAATCCCAAAGCAGGCCAGCCCTCGCTCAGCTTTCATTAACGGCTTGAAGTTTGTACAATTTGTTTCTTACTGTGATGCATAAAGACCTAGAAAAGACAGAGAACATCAATAAAATACAATCACTGCCCAGAGATGCCCTGGGTGTGCTTGGGGGCACAGGAGCCATTTGCAGAAAGCCGGGGCTGCCCAAGACACACATCTGTTTGTGCAGCCCCAGTTTGGCAGGGGGAGGAATGAAAGATAGCTTCATTACCGAGATGCCATGAGTGAGTGAGCTCGCAGTCCCTGCCCTCCGCTCAGGCGGCCCCAGCTCGGCTCCTCACAAGGCACAGCGGCAGCCGGGAGATGGAGAGCCGGGCTCCGCGGGTCTCACCCGTGCCATCACCTGCTCAGTGGCACCCGGGGCATCCATTAATCAGCCCCATGCTGAAGGGCACGGGAAGGAATATTAAAGAGACAAAATTGAGCAGAGAACCGATCACTCCTCCACATCCACCCCACCTCTGGGCTCAATCCACGGCCTCTGGCTTCTAAAGCAGCCATTACCGAGCCCACAGGAGGAAGCTGGGAGAATGAGGAGGTGCTTCCACCTGATTCCTCTCCTGTTCTTTCTGGGCCAAACCAGGGCTACTTTGGATAATTCATCACAGAATCACAGCCTTGGAAAGCCATCTGGTCCAACTGAGACTTTAGCAAGGAATGATTCTTCAACATCCTTAGCAAGGGCTCATCCAACCTCTGCTTAAAGATGGCCAGAAAGGGGGAACCCAACACCTCCAGAGGTGGCCCAGTCCATCAATGCTTAGGAAATATTCCCCAATAAACCTCAATTTGCAACTCTGTACATCAGCCCCTTGTTCCTGGTTCTGTCCTCTGGGACCAAGAAGAACAAAATAGGTCCTGCTTCCTCATAACAGCATTTCAAATACTTGAAGATGGTTCCTGAGGTAGAACCATATCTCACCTTTTTTTCTAGCTAAGTATTTCCTTTCCTTCCATCCATCCTCAGTGAGAGGAGGCCCAAGGCCAGGAAGACATCCCCATCACGTGCTTGTTGGTATTCCCAGCACTGAGTTGGGAAGGTTTATTGAGGACAGACTTTTTGGTGATGGCCAACCACACCCTACATTTTTACGCTAATAACTGACATTTATATGGTGCTTTACTGATATTATTGCTTTTAAAGCCTGTGAGGGAAGAAGGTGAAATATATGTTATGATCCCCATTTTATAGATGAGAAACTGATGCTTTAAAAGTGCAGTACAAAGTTAGTAATGTTAGAGAAAGGGAAATGAAAACCAGATCTTCCTCTCTCCAAGTTTGGAACTCCATTCACTCTAGCTGGGGGTACAGGGTGGACACTGGCCCTGCCATCAGGAAGACTTGGCACTTACTAGCTATACTTAACCTCCACCTATCTCAGTTGCCTCAATTGTAAAATGTGAATAATAATAATAATATCTATCTCAGAGGATTGTTGTGAGGATCAACTGTAACATTTATAAAGCACTTAGTGCAGTATCTAGCACATAGTAGATGCTTAATTAATGCTTATTTCCTCCCTTCTTCCCCCGATCTTCCTTTCTCGTGTGTCTTAGATTTTACAAAGAATGTTCACATCTGATACGATTCTGCACTATATTCCCTTCTACAAATGAAGGAACTGAGGCATAAAGCAATTCAGCTAGCTGGCTTGCAAAAAAAAAAAAAAAAAATCACCGCAGACTCAGGATCTCGAATATGGTTTTCCAATTTAGGACCAATATTCTTTCCACCACACTTATCTGATTGCAGATAATGGCGATGATGATAACAAGGTGATTAAGTCCTTGGAGTTCGACAAAAATAATGATGTTGATTTGGCTGGAACCTTGAAGTTTCCTCCCTAGGAACATCAATAGTCTAACAGCCTCTATGATGGCAAGCAAGACATGTGTCAGCTCCAAAGTGGTAGTGATGATGGGAAATGTTCTCTACTGTGACATTCCATTTCCGGCTTCAGGCTAGCATCCAGCAGCAAGAAAAGATCCTTGGCTCCGGAATCAAAAGGTCTGGGTTAGAGACCCAGCTCCAGCATTTACTAGTGATTGGGACTATGGGGAAGTCCACTTTTCTGCCTCCTGCAAAACAGGAAAGCAGGCATACTAGCATCTGTGCTTCCTACTTACTTTAGAGGGTAGTTGGGGGGAAAGTATCACGCAAACCAAGAGGTTATTGAAATCTGCGGAGTTATTATCATCTGGTCTTGCTCTCTTTTTAAGCAAAATAATTCCAAGATGGTAAATCAAATCAAAGAGCCCTTTGCATAATGTGAAGCGCTCTAGAAATACGCATCTACTGTTTTAATCCTGCCCTCTATTTTGGCCAGGCAGGGGAAAAAAATCTATGCCATGAAGAAAACTATCAACAAGCATTTAGAAAGAAATCTTTATATCTCAAGTGCTATGCTCAGTGCTTGGGAGTATAGTGACAAAGTTATCATACGTATTTCTCTGTCTCTGTCTCTCTGTCTCTCTGTCTCTCTCTCTCTCTCTCTCTCTCTCTCTCTGTCTCTCTCTCTGTCTCTCTCTCTGTCTCTCTGTCTCTCTCTCTGTCTCTCTCTTTCTCTGTATGTGTATATGTGTATGTATGTGTGTTGAGAAATCAATAGTATTATTTCTTCAATTACATGTAAAAATAATTTTCAACACTCATTTTTGTAAGATTTTGCATTCCAAATTTTTTCTCTTTTACCTCCTTCCTCCCCAAGCAACTTTATATAATATATCATGTATATTTGTTAAATACATATATATATATATATCATGTATATATTATATGTATATGTTATACATGTACAACCTTTTTAAACATATTTCCATATTAGTGATGTTATAAAAGAAAAATAACAAAAGGGAAAAAACATGAGAAAGAAAGAGCAAACAAAAGTGAAAATAGTATGCTCCAATACTCATTTAGTCTCCATAATTCTCTCTATGGCTACAAGAGGCCATTCCAAGTCTACTGGAATTGTCTTGGACCAATGTAATGCTGACAAGAGCTAAGAATCATAATTGGCGATCATATAATCTTGCTGTAATTGTGTACAATGTTTTCCTGGTTCTGCCCACTTCACTCAGCTTTAGGTCATGCAAATCTTTCCAGAGTTTTTTTGAAATTAGCCTGCTCATCCTTTCTTATAGGATAATAATATCCCATTACATTCACATATCTTGATTTATTCAGCCATTCTCCAACTGATGGGCATTCACTCAGTTTCTAATTCTTTGTCACTACAAAAAGAGCTGCCACAAATATTTTTCCATATGTGGATCCTTTTCCCTCCATCATACCTATCCTCAAGGACCTTACATTCTCTCTATGGCCAAAAAACAATCAATAAGAATATCGAAGTTCAGAACTGGAATGGAACGCAACTAATCCAACCTCTTCATCCATCCTCATAATTACATGATAACAGCTACAGTTATGAACTTAGACATGGAAAGAAGACCTGGGTTCAAATTCCATTTCTGATAACATTAGCCCAATGATCACATAGAAATCATCCCCCTTTTTGTATCTGAGTTCCCTCCCCTATAAAATGGGAATGATAATATCTATAATACCAACTTCTTGCAAGATTGTGGTTAAGTACAAATATGATCTCATGAATAAAACACTTTGGAAACTTGAAATGGTTGGAAACAACAAATGTCAGTTGTTATTTTTTTATGAAAATTTTTGGCCAGTCATTCAACATTTATTCAGCCCTCACTTATGTGCCAGGCAGTGGGCTAAACACTGGAGATACAAAGAAAGCTCTCACCACTACCATGATCAAAAATCAAATGATCTTTGCCTTCAAAGAGCTTACATTCTAAATAATAACTTCTATCTTGGGAGACTTGGGACGATGTACAAATTAATTGATTAAGATTTTTGATTTGGCATTTCGTATTTCACTGGTACCTCAATTGCTTTTTAATACAGAGACAAAATTAGAGATGTTGCTGAAATTATCAAGAGATGGCACTAAAACTACTTCAGATAAGAATGAAAAAATCTATTTTTCCTAGAAACGCCTCTACAATTTTCTTTTGTTGTATGAAAGCAAAACTAACTAACAAACAAAGCTGATTACCCCTTTGGACAGGGTATAGGAAGGGTTTCAAAGCTCCTCATCAGCTCAGTCACAGACCAGTCACTACCTATTCACACTTCTTGGAAAGTAGAACAATAACCCAGGGTTTTCCTCAGCAGGAGCCACACAGTCTACTGTATTCTCCTTTGGGAAGGGAGAGGGCTCTCTAAAGAAGAGACAAAATTCAAGATGGACTTCAGAGATGCTTTGAACCCAATTTTTAGTGCAATAGCCTGAGCCATAGAACTAGCTGGTAGGACCCTTCCCACAGCCACTGGGCCACTGGTACTGCTGGAGGAATGACCAGCGGATCCAGAGCAGAACTAGAATCTGGCCAAGCCCTTAGCAATGACCTCCCCAGGCTAAGAGGGGTTTCTATAGAGCTTCAGCTTATAAGAAAAGGAGACAAAGTTTTCCTTGTCCTAACACTACTTTCATTACAGGCAACAATTCAGCAGGATTCAGGTACAGCTTCTGTGTGAGCAGAGCATCCTTGTGGATCTGCATTCAGGCAAGGTGACCAAGGCCACTTCCTTATTACTCCTGAGGGTCTCAGTCCCTTGGGTCCTAGATTGGGAGCCTGATTAGAACCCCTTTCGCTTTTCCAACCTTTTCCTCAAAATCAACCGCTTGGACATGTCTTGGATGGCAAAGCTTTTCTCTTGTAATTGAAGATTAAGTGAGTCATCCAAGTGACAATGCTGATCTTTGCACAACTGAGGTTTTGCTTCTCATGGGGCGGGAGAAGTATTCATTTAGGAATGAAAGAACAAGTTCATTTATAGACAAGAATTAAATTTCTTCTCTGTGACTGCATGCATTAAAGAATGGTAATTTGATTCCTGTCAGCTCGAGAGTTGGATTTTGATAGCACCACATTTAGAAGAAGAAATAAGGAAAAATAACACAAATGTTTTAGGAGATTATAGGGCGATGATGGGAGCGTTACATGGCCCCACAACTACCCTACCAAGAAAGGAACTGGGAATTCAAGGTGACCCTTGATGGGAATGGGTGATTGACAGGATCTTTATCCAGATTCGAAAGATCACTCAGGTAAACCAAATCAATATCTAGCTTGGTGGGATCTTCTCGGGCTGAAAGATTTTAGTGATTTCATCCTGCTAGGTCACAGAAACTGAAGCAATCAAGATGAGAGCTTGAGGAAAGGCAACGTGGGGTTATAGATCTTGAAGACCCATCTCTTTCCTGGATTGGGAATATAGCAATTCTCAGTCATCTGAGGGTGGAGGGAACAGCAAGGACAGGGAGAAGAAATTTGGCTCTCTTTAATTTTGGACACTTTCAGCGGCTTTTTCTTTACCCTTGAATTTCATTATACATTTCTTCCTACTCATAATTTCCTAAATTTCAAACAAATGGCCTGTGGCGCTCAAAACCACCAGCAAAATGGTTTTGTGATTATGAGAATTCATATGATTGATCTTCTGTGCCAAACTCTGTGTCTTTGGGCTTGTTTTGGCCAATGTCGTGTTCACAAACGACCAGTTCCAATCCATTCAGCAAACATTTATTGATCACTTGCTTTGTCTGCAGAGACAGTCTGAGGCCGGGGAAGGGAGTGAGATGTTTAGATAAAATGCAGTATCATCTCTCCTGCAGCTCAGGCAACTTGAATAAAGGCATAAATGCCAAAGATAATAATAATTCCAACAGCCAATAAGCAGTAATTATGTGCCAAGCACTGTGCTAAGGACTAGAAATAGGAAGAAAGGCAGTCCCAACTCTCAAGAAGCTCCCAGACTAATGGGAAACAAAATGGAAAAAGCTCTGTACAAGCGAGCTTTAGGCAGGAGAATTTGGAAATAATCAGCACAGCAAGGTTCTGGAATTAAGGAGGATCAGGAACAGATCTTGGAGAAAGGAGGGCTTTAGTCGTTATTTAAGGGAAGCCAAAGAGCCAGAGGCAGTGTGGAGGAGGGAGAGAATTCCAAGACTAGGTCAGTAAAAAATAAGCAAAGTCTGGAGTTGGAGCATCTTGTGTGCAGAGCAGCGAGGTGGCCATAGGGAGCCACTGGAGGCTATTGAATGGGGTTGGGGGGTGACATGGTCAGACCTGCACTGTAGGACAGTCACTTTGGTGACTGAATGAAGGATGGATTGGAGTGGGGAGGGTTTGAGGCAGCAGATCCACCTGCAGCTATTGTAGTAGACCAGCTGTAAGGGGGCAAGGGTTTGCACCTGAGTGGGGATGGTGTCAGAGGGGAAAGGGGGATGATGCGGCAAGAAATCAGCAGCCCTTGTCTTGGATGGAGGAAGAGCTGAGAGAAGAGAAGGAGCCCAGGATGATGCCTAGGTTTGGAGCCTGAGGGTCTGAAAGGATTACTCAACAGTAATAGGGAAGGCAAGGGTGGGAGGCAGAACTCAAGAAGTTTAAGAACTGGAGATGCCCACAACTAACATTTGTTTTTCCATTATCTTCTTTAGCAATTATTTCAGTAGAACAGTAGCCATAGCATGGGCTTGGGCTCAGGAATAAATGATCCTGCTTCTGGCATTTATTGTATGTGTGATTCTGGACTGGTCAGGAAACCTCTTTGAACCTTTACTTTCTCATCTGTAAAATGTAGGGGTTGAATTTGAGGGTCTCTAAGGACCGTTCCACCTCAAAATCTGTGGTCTTTTTGAATATATGAAGGATGAGAAATTCAAAGGAACAATTCAAACACCAAATGACAAAATCAAGACCAAAAATATAATTTCAAGTTAAAATATGACAAGATGAAATATAATGGGAACAAATGTAAGCCTTATATTATGAGGTGGAGGGACACCATTTGAGCAACTGCTGGATTGAAAAATCATTTGGAGATTTTAAGGGATTTCAAATTCAACCTAAATCATGTAACAGGATAGCCAAAAAGGCCAGTGGCATTAGACTCCCTCAAGAGGTGGAGGTCTAAACAGGATAATTTCAGAAAGGCCTGGAGAGACTTACATGAACTGATGCTGAGTGAAATGAGCAGGACCAGGAGATCATTATATACTTCAACAACAATACTATATGATGACCAGTTCTGATGGATCAGGCCATCCTCAGCAACGAGATCAACCAAATCATTTCTAAAGGAGCAGTAATGAACTGAACCAGCTATGCCCAGAAAAAGAACTCTGGGAGATGACTAAAAACCATTACATCGAATTCCCAATCCCTATATTTATGCCCACCTGCATTTTTGATTTCCTTCACAAGCTAATTGTACAATATTTCAGAGTCTGATTCTTTTTCTACAGCAAAATAACGTTTTGGTCAGGTATACTTATTGTGTATCTAATTTATATTTTAATATATTTAACATCTACTGGTCATCCTGCCATCTAGGGGAGGGGGTGGGGGGGGGTAAGAGGTGAAAAATTGGAACAAGAGGTTTGGCAATTGTTAATGCTGTAAAGTTACCCATGTATATATCCTGTAAATAAAAGGCTATTAAATAAAAAAAAAGAAAGAATATCCAGTCAAAAAAAAAAAAAAAGAGGTGGAGGTCTAGTGCCCAGAATGAGGGAGGTGAAGTGCCATTATACGCCAACAATGGAAGGCCACATCTAGGGTCCCATGTTCAGTTGTTCATGCCCCTTCATAAGAAGGACCACAATGAGTGGTCATTTGTCCAGGGGAGGCCAAGGAATCCATCAGCAAGCATTCATAAAGCACTTAATATGTGCCAGGCATTGTGCTAGGTACTGGAGATAGGAAGACATAAATGAAAGAACCCGTACCCTCAAGGAGTTTGTATTTATTTGCTGGGGTAATAAAGGAACTTAAAACCATATAGGAAGCCAGGCTGAAGGAGAAAGAGGACATTTGGTTTGGAGAAAAGACCAACAGGAGATAAAAATGCTTTTTTCCAGATTAGAAGGACTGGCCCTTGAAAGAGAAAGATTATCTTCAGAGGATAAAAATAAGAGAAAAAGAGGAAAGTTGTAGAAATCATGATCAAAAGGGAAACCACCTTAAAAATTAAGACTTGCTTTGATCCAGCAATGTTTCTACTGGGATTATATCCCAAAGAGATCTTAAAAGAGGGAAAGGGATCCATGTGTGCAAAAATGTTTGTGGCAGCCCTGTTTGTAGTGGCCAGAAATTGGAAACTGAGTGGATGCCCATCAGTGGGGAATGGCTGAATAACTTATGGTAGAAGAATGTTATGGAATATTATTGTTCTATAAGAAATGATCAGCAGGAGGATTTCAGAAAAGCCTGGAGAGACTTATAGGGACCGATGCTAAAAATGAGCAGAACCAGGAGATCATTGTACACGACAACAAGGTTATATGATGTTCAATTCTGATCAACGTTACTCTTTTCAACAATGAAACTATTCAGGACAGTTCTAATGGTCTTGTTATGAAGACAATCATCTGCACCCACAGAGAGGATTGTGGGAACTGAGTATGGTTCACAACATCACATTCTCCCTCTTTTTTGTTGTTTGCTGGCATTTTGTTTTCTTTCTCATTTTTTTCCTGGACACCATGATAATTATGGAAATATGTATTCAAGAATTGCACATGTTTAACATATATTAGGTTATTTGCTGACTAGGAGAGAGGTGGGGGAAAGGGAGGGAAAAATTAGAACACAGGGTTTTGTAGGGGTGAATGTCGAAAATTATCCATGTATATTTTTTGAAAATAAAAAGGTTTAATTAAAGAAAAAGAATTAGGGCTTACTCCAAGTGAAACGGGAAGATGTGGTTGAAGTCAGGTCCCAATAAATAACTGGAGCCCATGAAACAGAGCCTGACAACAGTGAACCGGAACAGAAAACAAAACTCATTGAGTTCATGTGATTGGTGAAAGGCTGAGACGTCCCTCAGGGACTCAGGGCAAGCATCTTTCAGGCAGAGGCATTTGAACTGAAATGAAAAGGCAAGCTTTCAATAAGCTAAATGGAGTCATTCTAGGATTTACCATGGGTTTCTTTGAGAAAATATGATGGCATTATTCTTCTACAATGACTAAGATCAACTGATAAATATTTATTAAACACCTACTAAGTGCAGGTCGCTGTGTTAAGAAGTAAGTATATAACAAAGGAGGGTCCCTGAGGAGGCAAGACACAAATAAACCTTTACAAGCAAGCTACACATAGGATTAAAAGGACATCATTAACAGAAGGAAGCCAAAGGAATTAAGAGGAGAGGAAGGCTTCCTTTAAGAAGTGGTGTCTCTCTGGGGCAAAAACTGAGTCAAAACAAATGTAAATAATGACAATTAACATTTCAAGGTACTTTGGTAGGTGTAAGCCCTTCACATACATTACTCATCTGAGCTTCAAAATAATCCTGTGAGGTAAGAAATGTAAGGGTGATTTTTCACCATTGTCTTGAAAAGGAAACTGAGGTTCACAGTGATCATAAGATCATAGCTAGAAGGGATTTCAAAGACCATTAAATCTACCTCCATCATTTTACGGAAAAGAAAATCATGATTCAATAGAGATGAAGTGACTTGATCAGGGTCACACTGGTAATAACTGTCAGGGAGGGATTTGAGTCCAGGTATTCTTGAAATAACGGTTTTAAAATGCTAAATATGGAGTCAGGAAGATGAGTTCAAATCCTACCTCAGGTACTTACTAGCTGTTGGACCCTGGACAAGTCACTTAGTTCCTTGTCTTTAAAATGAGAAGAATAGATTCTGGATGAACTCAAAGATCACTTCTGGCTCTTGATTGAGGAGAATACAGCACCCCATATCCAGTGCTGCAGCCTCCATGCCACATAGCCTCCAATCAATCAAGACACCTGGTCAAAGATGAAGATGGACATGTCCAGCTTATCCTTCTAGAACTATTATCAAGAGAGGAGAGAGAGAGACAGAGAGAGACAGAGAGGGAGAGAGAGACAGAGAGAGAGAGACAGAGAGAAACAGAGAGAGAGAGAGAGAGAGAGAGAGAGACAGAGAGAGAGAGAGAGAGACAGAGATAGAGACAGAGACAGAGGGAGAGACAGACACAGACACAGAGAGAGAGAGATAGAGACAGAGACAGACAGAGAGAGAGAGAGAGACAGAGAAACAGAGACAGAGACAGAGGGAGAGACAGAGAGACAGAGAGAGGGAGAGAGAAAGAGAGAGAGGAACAGAGAGATAGAGAGAGACAGAGAGGGGGAGGGGGGAGGGAAGAGTCTGATGGATAATTCTCATGCAATACACCACTAGGCAGGATCAAAAATAGAGGACAGCTTCAGATTTCTATAACATTACAAATTTCCTCATCAAAATCTAGCCATGTTTTACACAACACATAAAATCATAACGTTTGTTTCCTCTTCTGATGTGTCATCCACAGGAAAAGACCAGAAATGATGTCAAATGAAAATACATTCACATGACAAAGGAACTTTATTGCATTCAGGTCATCTGCAATATGGCAAGTGAATGGAATCATTCTCATTTTACAGACTCATGGACTATCCGGGCCAGGAGGGACTTTAGAGAATATCTGGGCCAACCAGGCCCCAATAAAAATGAGATTTTTCCAAGTTTATACAACTAGTCAGCAAAAAATGAGACCAGATCCCAGGTTTCTTGACCTCCAGTCAGTCCAGAAATATTTCCAGAGATCCATAAATTTTGGATGAATACATCTTTCCATTTTCTCTCATGTTTCCTTTTAATCAGGCACTGTGATTTCACCAGTGAGGGGAACTGTATCATAGAAGATTGCCCGAGGCAAAGTGAGGTGAAAACACTCACCTATGATCTCACAGTTGATAAGTATCAGAAGCAAAATTTGATGGAAATCTTTACATCTTCAAATCTTCCATCTTTTCATTAATTAAACTAGCATTTACTTTTTTAACTTTTTAAAATTCAATTTTGTTTCATTTTTCATACTGAATTTTCCCTCGCCTTCTACCTCCCACCTCTACTACCTATGGAGAAATGAGAAAAAAATAAAATCCATTACAAGTATTAACAAGTATTTATTAAAGGAATTATTGATGGAATAAATAATATATCAGAAATCATAGAGCAGCTAAGTGGCACCACAGTGGTATCTGTGCAGGGCCTGGAGGCAATTTTCTGTTTCAAATCTAACCTCAGGTACTAGCTGTGTGATCCTGCACAAGTCACTTATCAGTTTCTTCATCTGTAAAATAAGTTATAGAAAGAAATGGTAAACCATTCCAGTATCTCTGCAAAAAAAAAAAAAAAAGAAAAACAACAACAACAACAACAAATCCACAAATACAAAAAAATAAAAAAATAAAAAACCACTATCCCTAACCTCAAGTGACTTCTTTCTCTATCCATTAAGTTATGAATCTTTATTCTGGACCTGTTGATTTCAACAGGGTAGGGGGAAGTACTGACATAAAAATTTATTTTGCTCATTCTCAGCAGCAAGTCATCCATAACTTTAGAGTCTTAGAGGACTATTTACTTTCAGTGTTCCTTAGTTTACATGAAACCCAGAAATAATTCTCAGTGAAGGCCAACTGTGGGTGGAACAAAAAAAGCAAAAAGGGAGAGGGAAATTTTTTTTCTTCCTTTCAGGTGGTAACTAACTGACTGCTGATGGAGTGATTAAATCCGCAGTGTACATGACTGGAATTCTTACACGCAAAGAAAGAAAACCACAGCATGTAAAGCATTGTCCCCAGTGAAGGCTACAGTACTTTGCTCATCCACCATGAAATCAGACACAAACGTGGCCCCTCGTCCTGTTCGCAAAGCAGCTGCTAAGGCTTCCAACGCTGGCCCCAGATTTGGAAATAACTAGTTGAGGAAGTGGTTTATTTCTTGTTTGATTTTCTTTCCTTGGGGCCAGATTCTGAAAAGCTTTCCTTTATTTCAAAATCCAAATGCCATTCACAAAGTATGTGTCTGGGGGGAGGAGGAGAATTGTATGTTTCCCTCAGATTCAGCACTCTTTGAAGTCACAAAATACACAAAGCGCATAGAGAATAGAAAAGAGCCCTACCAATTTGATACAAGTACTTATTAAATATCTACTTCACACAAGGCACTCTAATGGGTGCTCAGCACAGATGGTTAGTGGTTGGTTGGTTGGTTGGTTGTTTGGTTGGTTAATCGGGTGGTTGGTTAATTGGTTGGTTAGTTGGATTGGTTGGTTGTTTGGTTGGTTAATTGGTTGGTTGGTTGGTTAATTGATTGATTAGTTGATTGGTTGTTTGGTTGGTTAATTGGTTGGTTGGTTGGTTAATTGATTGATTAGTTGATTGGTTGGTTGGTTGGTTGGTGGTTGGTTGGTTGGTTATTGGTTGTTTGTTTGTTTGGTTGGTTGGTTGATTGGTTAGTTGGTGTTCTTTGTTCTCAAAGAGGACCAAAATGGCATCACTATATGTTAAAGTTGAGTTACAGGGTGTCCAACTGTGGTTGATCAGACTGACATGACTTTGAAAGGCTCTGCCACAGGTTGGACACAAATAGTCCATATGAACTTTTGGGGTGGACTATCTAAATGTGCATCTCACCTTTCTTCTGAGCTATTCAATCCTTCTTTGCTCATAGAGCACAGCTCCTTCTCTAATGAGGGCACTCCATGCTAGGTGGCCCTGTGCCAGTGTTTCCCATGTCATGCAATCAGCTCTAAAGTTCTTAAGAGAGACCTTGAGGTGTCCTTGTATCACTTTTTGTGACCAGCTCATGTTCATATGGACTATTTGTGTTGTGACCAGGTGGTCGGGGTGGGTGGGTGGGGAGGAAGCCCAGCATATATAATACAAAGACAAAATCAAACATTCACTATTCTCTAGGAGTTTTTATAGAACTGTGTGTGGAGGAGAATGTTGAGCTAAAGCTGCAACATCTGTGTTCTTATGTGTCAATCAATCAGCAAATATTGGTTAAGTGCTTATCATATTCCAAGCTTAGTTCTGGAGACACAAAGAAAAGTTAAAACAGTCCTTGTCCTCAAGAAGCTTGTATTCTAAGGAGAGAGAGAAACTTGAAAACAATCAAGTAGACCCAAAATGAGATATTTTCTTTCCCTTTTCACTGATTTTTAGCAAGTCCTTCAATTTCTAATTTAAAAAGCAAGTATTCTGAGCCAGGGCACTTGGGCTTCATCACATTGTCAGAGGGATCCAAAACACACAAAAAGGTTAAGAAGTCCTTACTTAGGAGATAAATAAATATAATACATGCAAAGTAATGTCAAGAGGGAGGGAATATGGACAAATGGAGGGATTAGAGAAGGCTTCATGCTGGAGGTAGCACCTGGGCTAAGCTCTAAAAGATCTAAAATTTGGTGATTCTGATCTACCTTTCAGAATCACAAAATCTACCTTAAGGAGGATGGATGCGTGTCAGACATGCGGACCACCTGTGTGCATGATTGGGCATGAGGAGAAGCCCAATTCTTAGAGTGGCTTCAAGAACAAACCAGTTTTCACCCCTACAGAGGAAGTCCTTCCTTTGAAGCGCATCAATCCTGGCCAGAGCTTGCATCCCAGTGGTCTTTTCCATACCACAAGGTGGCACAGAAGGCAGGCCTTCAGGGAAGAACACTCATATCCATCTACATAATTTTCTCTGATGGAACATAAACTCCCTGAAGGCAAAGGCTCTTTTTCATTGGATATCAGGAAAGGAGTGTGGTATTTAAAAGCTGCCAATAAACTGTAGTGTAAAATCCACAGTCGCCTTCTTATAGTGATGGTCTTGAGTTCTTAAGGTTGCTAGACTGGACTTGGAATCCTGAAAATCTGAATTTTCATATTGCCTCAGGGACTTAGCTATGCATCTCTAGGCAAGTCACTTAGCTTTCAGTGCCTCAGTTTCCTCATCTGTAAAAATGAGGGTGACGGTCCTTACCTCTCAGGATTGTTGTAAAGATCAAATGTTATCTCATTTTGTAGATGTAGGATCAAATGAGATAACATCTGTAAAGTGTTTTGTGAACTTTAAGGTGTTATGTCGATATTATCACCAATATCATCATTACTATTAATACTATCATTCACATTGGCTATGCCCAACAGTACAAAAGCAGCTTTTTCCATGCCCAAAACCCTTTGGTTATAGTCCCATCAATTGACTTAACTTGATCTCCAAGAACTAAATGTTCTAAATGTACTCATTCTCTACAAGTTGGCCATTAAGTAATAAATGATATTTGACAATAGGAAACACTCCATCAACTCATAGCACGTGCATTTGCAAGTGGAAGGGACATCGGAGGCTGTGGAGTTCAACCCCCCTCATTCTGCAGATGAAGACACTGAGTTCAGACCCAATGAATACTTTCAGAGAGGCCACAGGGAGATATAAACCTACATCTTCTGACTCCAGAGCCAAAAAAAATTCTTCACCCTATGATCAACGAGGCCATCATCTTCTCACAACGTTGCTGGCCCAGTCCTGTACAATGGGTATAAAACCGGTTACTGTTTTCATCCTTTTGCACTTAGTAGGGCCTGACAGAACTTCACTGACCTGGTCTTTGGGCATCCATGGTCCCATCTATACCACTATTCAGATATCACACTTTAGTGGAGGAATAAGTAGCAAGAAGCCAAGGAAATAGTGATGAGAGGCTGGTCCAGCAGTTGGGGGGATCTGGGAGCTGTATCCTCTTCTCTCACTGAGCCATTTAAATCTCACAAGGTCACCAGAAAACTTTAATGGAACATGAGCCTTGAGATTGACTAGACTTTGTTTATCCTCCACAATCCAGGTGGGCTCCCCTCTGATTCACTCATCCCTCTGAGACCTACAACTCACTCCCTTCTACCCACAGCCCCTGCTCTGCCTGCATAAATCAGTGCTTTGTTTTTCTTGTTGAGCTAAGTGTGTAATCCATCCCAATGGAGACCAACAAAACCAAACAGCATGAGAAGTTTTCTCATGTGTCAGGCCCATCTCATCCAAAAATAATATGGAAAGAGATTGAAATAAACCCTCTGTACTCTTGCCTCCACAGGTTTCCCCCCTTTGGATGCAGCCCATTTCTGGTGTAAGGTTTTCTCCCAAGAAAATGAGCCTCAAACCTTGACCTGAGCTGCCATCATTTTCCATATGGTCCAATATTTCAATAACATTAGACAGACCGGTGAATACAGGACATTCTTGGTTCACCCAAGGAGTCGTCGCTGAGATGGAGTGATACGGTTCTTTCAGGCTAATGAAGAACCCAAAGTTCTGGCTGCAGATACCACAAGGGTAAGAGTATTGAATTTGGAATCAGAAAGTCCTGGGAACAGACCTCTGAGCTACGACTTTTGTTACTGTGGGGTTTGGGCAAAGCACTCTCTTATTTTCTTCCTCCTCCACAAAAATAAGGAGATTGGATTAAGTTCATCTCCGTGCCTGTTTCAGATTTGAAGCCAGTGATCCTCGGAAGAACCGACGGTGAATCACTTAAGTTTCACTGACCCTCGGTTCCTTCCTGTGTCAAATGGAGGCAATAGCACTATCGCTCATTTTGCCCCACACGGCTTTTAGGAAGATAAAAATCAGATTAACGCTAAACCACTACACATGTGTAAGCTCTCACTCCTATAACTATTGTTTTTATTTTCTTATTGTCTGGAATTATTTGACCTAGATCCAAAATATGATTAAGATTTCCTTGTGTGGAAAATCCATTCCTCAAAGATGATTGACAACGTGCAGTGTGAAAGGGTCGCTTAGAGCACTGAAAGACTGGTTTTTCCAGGGTCTAGTAAGCAATGTGTGTCAGACATGGGACTTGAACTCAATCCTTCTAGACTCTGAGGTCAGCTCTCTATCGACTATACCAGAAGGGCCCAATGCAGGCTGAGACCTCAACCACATTAAAATATAATGTGGAATAACAAAATAAATAAAAATAGAACATAATTAATGTTAATATGTGGTTTTCTAAGTCAATATGTGGCTGGAAAGGAACATTATCTATGATTTAGTGACTCGGTTTCTTTTTGAGTTTGATACAACTGGGTGATATATTACTGCCTGGCAAATAACTGTGAATCATTGAATTATGGAAGCAAGCCAAGAGTCTCGGTGGGTATGGAATCTGGCCCATTCATAAGCAGTATGGTCCTCGAAGGCCGTTTCTGACCGAGGCATCTCCCACTTCCTCCTGGCTGGTAGCTCTGCCCGGCCCATCTGTGGGTCAGCCATCTCTGAAATCTTCCTTGTGGGAAACTTCCAGCTTCTTAGTGAAATGATACCAGCTTAGCTACAATATCAGAGATATGGGATCGTTAGGAAAAACCTGCTCGAGATTGCTTCCTGTCACGTAAAACACCTGGCCATTTTTAAAATCATAGAATGATCTTATCAGTGCGGGAGGGACCCACACATTTCAGGATGAAACTGGGGAGGCTTTAAGGATCTAGCTCAATATGAGCAGCAGTTCTGACCCACCATCCTTACTACTTCCCTTCCTTATCCCACAGCAGGCACTGAATCCCAGAACCATTGCTCTGGAATTGGAGAGGACCTAGAGAGTTAGTAGCTCCAACCTCCTCATTTAACAGAGGGGGAAACTGAGGTCTAGGACATCCAAGTGGCTTCATAGTTCAAGGACCTGGAATTAGGAACACTCGTCTTCCTAAGCTCAAATCTGGACTCAGACACTTAACTAGCTATATGACTGTGGGCAAGTCACTTAACTCCATTTGCCTCAGTTTCCTCATTTGTAAAATGAACTGGAAAAGTAAATGACCAGCCAATCCAGTATTTTTGCCAAGAAAACCCCAGATGAGGCCACGAAGAGTGAGAAATGAGTGAAATGACTGAACAACTATAACAAACTGAGGTCTGGGCCTGAAGTCATTTATTCAGAACTTGGATCCATTGACTCTTTAGATCATGGGCCTGGGCCACTCCCTACTGGCTAAGATATATCTTTACCCTAATTTATCCAACTGTCTCTCATTTCTTGGGAGACTGTGATCCTCCTGAACTCCTTTTCTTTACCACCATCTACCTTTACTCTACTACGTGTCTCAAATCAAGCCCCAAGGTCTTCCCTTATATAGGCTGGAAAAAGCCAAATAGAACTCCCTGATTTCACCACTATTCTTCTTTAGAAACCCCCAAACTCACCCACCCATACTCCTAATTGGAAACCCTGACACCAAGGACACATGGTCCATAGTAAATTTGGGGCATATCGTCAACCAAAGCCAAGGTTTTTAGCCCTCTCTTCTCAAGCCAATAGGATAAATTAACTTGGTTATTCTTTAGTCTTTAAATTCAAACAATAGAAGTCTTCTCTTTAGAAACTCTGGTTCCCCAATACCTGAGACTTACTATGCTTTTACTGGGATGATACATAACATAGATCTCATCATGCTAATGCTAGACCACCCAAAGTTGCATGAGACCAACAGTTTTTCCTCCTATCAAAACAGTCAAGTTGTTTTGACTTTTTTCTGTAAGTATACGTCTCAGACTCTCTTACCATGGCCTGACTACTAATATTTTCCAGTGGCTAAAGCTGGGACACTTTTCTAAGCTCTACATGTACATACACAAAATCAAGTTTTGGTCCATTAATTTCTTTCTGTGTATTTCTTTTTTTAATGTCTAACTTATAGCAGCCAAAGGAACTATATTCTTGAAGGTTATAAAAACAGCTCTTACTCCCCCCAAAAAATCACTGTGGTCAGACTGCTATTAATTTGAACACAGAGATAATTTTATGGATGAATTACTAAAATTCACGTGTTTAGAATATAAAGAACGATCTAGATCTGTGGGTTTCGGTGTATTCACTTGTAACAACCAAACTAATCACCATTAAAATGCTGCATTTACAATATTTCCTTTCCGATATGAATGTTTCCCAAGTTTCCTGTCCTAAGTATCACCCAGCAGAGTTTTGAAGAACTGGGTCTCAGTATTCTTTTGCCTTGAAATCAGGCTCCTAGTTAAAAGGCATGTAAGGATGAAGAACACACAAAATCTCAAATCAGACTCTGCACACCTGGTTTCGGCACCATCTGGTCCAAAGAAGCATCTTTTTAAATGGAAGGTAAATTATCATCATTACCGTGGGCAACATCAGCAACATTTTAAACCCAATGACTAACCTCACTCTTGCAATTTCAACATGCCATTTTAATTTAAAACACATTCCCAGGCAGCTGTCTGCAAAGTCTGGGAGCGGGATCCAATCTGAGCCTTTCAAAGTAATAGGGGATCATAGGATTTAAAACTAGAAGAACCTCCAGAACCAAAATGAGTCCCAGTAGCTGAGGCCAGGACCATGAAGGAATTTGTCCAAAAGACTTCAACAGTCTGGATTTGAACCCAAGTCCTATGAATTCAAATTCAGTGGACTTTCTCTTGTTCCATGTTGCGAATTTAGAAAGCAACAATTAGAGTAACAGATATAAATATGGAGTCGTCAAGATGCCAAATATTTGACAAATGTCCATTATCTTCTGTTGATTTGAAGATTTGAGGGAAAAGAGTAGAAGGCTGGATCCAAAACATGGGGTTGTCTACCCTCTTGTTCTGCTTAAAGCAAATTGTTGATAGTTGGAGCCCCAAAGAGCAGCAAGATGGTGAAGCAGATAGAACAAAGACCCTGAACTCAAGAAGACCTGAGTTTTAAATGTGGCCTCAGTCATTTAATCTTTCCTAGTTGAATGACCCTGGGCAAGGCACTTAACCCCAAATGCCTCACCAAATATATATATAAATAAATAAAAGTTGGAGCCTCATGAATTTACATCAGGCTTATTCTTCAGATGATTTCCTTTTGCATGGATCCCCTTTTGATTTGTCTTTGTTTATCTCTCTCTCTCTCTCTCTCTCTCTCTCTCTCTCTCTCTCATTCTCTCTTTGTTCCTTGGATCTGTTACTCCCTGGATTATGGGAAACTTCGAGCAGCCTTTCTTAGTTGAGAGATCCTGGAATGGGAGAGCATTATATGCAGATCTTGCCCATTTCTAAGTGGGTGTTGACTTCTGAGCAGGCTACCCATTAATCTCTCACTAATACCTGGCACAGGCCTGACATGTGGCACAAGTGTCTCTCATGTCCCCACACCCATAAATCATACACTGAAAATACCTTATACTAGGGATCTGGTCACATCTACATTCCTGATTTCTACACTCAAAATAATGGCCCCCTCTGCTGCAGGCTCCTCCAGCCCATCCCCTGTCCTATTTGGCCAATGCGATTAAGGGACATTCAACATGGAGAGTCAAGCCATTGCCCTGTCCATTAATGGAGACTAGTGCCTCCACCGATTTCCTCGATAGAAAATAGGAACAATTATATTTGATTTCACACGGAGATGGAATGTGGTTTAAGCCCTCTGAACTCTTCAAAGGAAAGAAAAATTTCCAGTGTAAGGGATTCTGGACCAGACAGCTGGACTCTGTAATTATAGAGGAATTCAAATAGCACTCCTATCGCCTCCGCTCGCCTAGTAATTGCTTTGTATGGAATTCATATGTATTGGGGATTTATTTATCTATGTATTTGACATTTCTCTGAATAAAATATAAACTCCTCAAGAGCAGTGATGGCAGGTTTCTGCCTTTAAAGCCCAAGAAAGGCCAGAGCAAAGAAACTGACAGAATTCATCTCCGAAATTCTCCTCCTTGCCACCTCTCCCTGATGTTGGGACACCTGTGTCTTACTCACCATGCCCCGGGAAGCTCATTATTGGGAAAGCCCTTGTGGAGCTCTAAGATACCTTGGGACTCCAGCTCAGCAACCTTCTCCCTTCTCTGATGGGATGGTGGAGCCAGGAACTCCCAGAATGCCTTTGAAGGAGGGAGCCCTAGTCAGAACATCATCTGCTTTCTACTTTGGGATTTCTGACTTTGGGGTTACTTTCCCTGGCTTGCCTCTCTGAGATTCAGCTATATTTTGTATGCTTTCTTTCTCTGTCAGATTGTGAGCTCCCTAAAAGCAGGAACTGACTTTCTTCTTTTGCATTTGTATCCCCAGGTGCCTAGCATAATGCCTGGTATATGGTAGGTGCTTAATAAATGTCCGTTAATTGATTGTTAGGTACTGGATAAATGTGTATGGAATTGAATTTCATAAACATAAATCCAGGATGTAATGCTACTCAGATAACATATGATTATGGTTTTTCTAATACTAGCCATCTTGGGGATGAATAAAAAGAGAATTAAAAAGGAAAAATAAAAGAAATTTACATAATATAATCGTGTTGTATATTTGAAAGGAAGAGCAGGTTGTGCATAGCAGATTTGCAATTTCACATACAATCATCTTTTTTATTGTACTATATTATAGAAATACTTGTTTCATTCCATGGATTAATTTTTTAAAAGAAATGTTGGGAAATTTTACAATTCTTTTTGTCTTTTATTTGATATATATAATTCATTGATGTGTACCACCAGTGGACAAAAAGCCACATGTATAAATCAAAGATCCATTAAAAAAGCTGTGAATTCTGTCCTTAGCCCTGTTCTGTTCAACAGTTTACCAGTGACTTAGATGAAAGTCTAAATGGCGTATTTATCAGATTTATGGATGATACCAACCTGGGAAAAATAACAAATATTTGGATGACAGAAAGAGAATCCTAAAGATAGCTAAAATAATGAACTCAATTTAATAAAACTAAATGACTGACAGTAACTAACCAAAAGTTTCTTGAGTTGTTTTGGTTTAAAAAATAAAAATACATCATCTAGTGAGTGAGTTTCTGATAATGAGTTTCTCCTAAGCCATTAGGCCTAGTCATCCAAGGTCAGTCTAAATTCAGATTTGTATTTTAAAATCTCTCCAACTCCACAGAATGTGCCATAGATTGTTATCTCCCAGTATGTATGATCTTCAATATCCGAGGTTAACAATGCAATGAATTACCACAGTTGGCATTTAATGGGGATAGATGAAATTAAAGAGATTAAAGAGGTAAATGCAAAAACTGATATTAATGATACAAGCAAAAAATCAGCAATATGTTCATATGAAATAATAATTTATGTGAAAAAGACTTAAGGGTTTTAGGGGATTGCAAATTAATTTTCAAATACCAAGACTATAAAGACTAACAAATTTTAGACTATATTCAGCATACAGAATGAGAGAGGTGATCATCCCACTGTGCTTTACCATGGTTAGAACCCATCTGGAGTAATGTGTTCCTTTCTGAATACAATATTTTAAGAAGCACATTGACAAACAGGAGTAAGTTCAGAGAAGATCAACTAAGATGTGTGCCCTCAAAACTAGGCCAGACCTGGAGGGACTGATCAAATTGAGTATTAAACTGAAAGAAAAAAGACTCATGGAGGGATACATTGTATTTCAACCCTAGAGGGCAGAACTAAAAGTAATGCAGAAAAGTTGCCAATAGAAAGAAATCTATTCTGTGAGGAAGACTTTCTGAGTAACTGGAGCTGTCCAAAAACAAGATGGTGGAGATTGGATAGAATGACTGCTAAGGGTTTTGTAGCGCCACGACAACAGTGTTCTGAAGGCTAAATTCCCACTGTCATTCTTCAAAGTGGAAACATCAGACCTGCCAGACAATCTTGTTCCACTCCTAGTAGGATGAATGTAAATTTCAAACAGGCTAAAACTAGTAGCCAACATCCAGAACACTCAGAGCCAGGGTTCAAGGACCTCTACTTGGAGAGTTTCCTAAAGCACTTTCCCATCAATAAGGGGAAAAAAAGGAAAAGAAAACTTGTTTCTTTGAAGATACTACTAAAGAGTATATTGTTCACTGTGACCATGTTTTCCAGCCGTCTAGATGAATGGATGGCAAGAACTACTCAGAATATGTAGTATCAAGAAAGGCATCAAGTTTTAATGATTATCTAACCCTAAAAACTGCACTTTTTATGAAAAGATAATCATTTTAAGTTGAGTATGGCTCAAGGAAGTCAATTTTCTTTATGGTTCAACAATTTCCATATTTTTCCATGCGCTCCGGTATCAACCAAGTTCTAAGGTCCTGAGGACATGTGCATTTTCCTTTTGCTTTTATGCAAGATGATATTTAAAGTCAATGTGATCCATATTTTTCTAATTCATGTGCCCTTCATTCATTAACTGCTTTCTGAGAGAGATGTTTGATATCCAAGAAGGCTTCTGAGCATTCTCAAAGTCTTTAAAGTCCCTTTTCTTTGAACTTAGAAGCAGCAATTTTGCAGAGAAGAAAGGAACTAAATTGAACCTGAAAAGGTCCTAGCTCTGCCTGAAACACCCTTCCAAATGGGTTCTAAACCAGTATGTCAAGATGTCAGGTTCTCATTCATCCATCAATCATTTTCCCCCAATGTCTCCTGTTACAGATGCATAAAAATATGGGAAAGAAGTTATTTATAAAGGATGAGATTTACTTTAAAATTTTCATCTTAATTATCTTTTCACTCAAAGAAAAAATAAAAGGAGTATAATTTGACAGGATCAAAGCTCCTCAAATTGGGTAGAATACATTGAGGACACCAAGGTCAACCTTGTATCTGTACAAAAATTCTATCTACGGATCATCTGTCCTTTGCCTGAAATCATTCATTTAGGGGAAAATAATTTATTCTCATTAAACCCATTGGATAAAACCAGCAATAGCTGGAAGTTGGAAAGGGGTAAACTACAGCTTGATGTTAGGAAAATTTCCTTCCCATTCTGAACTAACCCAAGGAAGAATGGGTTGCTTTGAGCACTCCATCACTAGCGGTCTCCCCCTAGAATCTGGAGGGTCAATAGCAAGTCACATTGTAATGAGGATTTTTTTTATGAGTTAGATTAGAGGGCCACTGAAGCCCTAACTCTTAAATTCTGTGACTCTGTGATCTCTCTAATAAAATCCTATGAGTGGTGCTAATTAGGTCAAGTCTGCAAAACATAACATTCATATTCCAAAAGAATAGTCCTTATGGGCTGTGTAGACAATATTATCTCTAAAGACAATTCCTCCATATCGCATAACTGGCTATAATCTGGCCAATAAAAAAAAGTTAACCAGTGAAGATAATGAGCTAGCTTCCCCAACAAAATGAAAATCCCTAGTTCTGGGGTAGAAATGATTAGAATGTGTATCTTCAGTCTCCATCTCCATACTTTCCATCTGGATCTCAAAGTAAGTAAGACAGCTAGAGGGCCATAAGCTCATTCTTCCATTCTGAATGTCTGATGGCCTGGACTTCAAAGGAAAACCATAGACACTGGAATTATCTTCCATCATTTCTCCTCTGTAGTTAGGGTAACATAAGACATATTAATTGAAAGAAAATCTTTTCTTTGTATCATAAAAAGCCAGACATGTTAAACCCCCAGAACTAACAGATATTGCATGAGATAACTCTTTCTATTCCAGCCTTTATGTTCTCAGAGATACTATCCATCACATCTAGGCTAGGAACCCAGTGAATGGAACTCATCAACAAACAGATGAGAGACTGACAGAAGGATGGCCAGACTTTGGCCAGCCAACAAAAGATATCCATCTGCCACTACCCTTTGCAGCTGCTTGTGTCCTCCACAAAAAAACACCCTGTATCAATTTTGTATTTTCTACCTCTGTGTGTGTGTGTGTGTGTGTCTGGCTCTGGCCCTGTCTATCTCTGTGTGTGTGTCTCTCCCTGTTTTACTCTGTATATGTTTCTCTCTCTCTTTCTCTTTCTCTCTCTCTCTCTCTCTCTCTCTCTCTCTCTCTCACACACACACACTCTCACACACACACACACACACACACACACACACACACACACACACATGATCTAAGAGAACAAAGACTCTCTTGGTTTTTGAATCTCTAGCACTTAACACAATGATTGGCACATAAGAACTTAATAAATTTTTATTGAGTGATTGATCGATTATACAGAATGCATTCATTGTAGGATTACCATGCATTTACATCTCCGTAGATATCACATGTCTTCTCATCCACCAAGTAAAATGGGAATCCTTTGAAGACTGAAAGTATCTCCTCTGTGAATTCTCTCTACAGGGGAGAGTTAGGTGGAGCCAGCACCAGCCCTATTAATCAATGCTCACTGAATTCATAAGATCATTGATTCCTTCATTTAGAGCCAGGAGGAACCTCTAAGACCATTTAGTCTGACTCCATTTTACATGAGTAAAATGAGGATTAGAAAAGTGAACTGACTTGGTTAAATTCCCATTGGTAGCCAGCGTGGGATTCAAATTCATTTTCTAGGGTTCTGCTACTTTCCCATGGTGCCACCATGAGCTCACCTAAGGGTACATCTGCTTTGGAGGCCCAAGGTTCTGACAATAGTCTCAGCACACTGCAGTATTACCTGTTTGTTGAATGAATGAATGAATGATTGAATGATTCAGCTGTACCATGGCACCCTAACTGCCCTGTGACTAAAATCTTTCAATGCCGCATCCTCTCTATGGACAGAAGGGCTTCCTTTCATTGTCCCTCTTCTGTCTGAAGAAGCCTCTGCTGGCTTTATGTTCTGCTGTATTATGTATTTTTGTATTATTATTTCCCAGCCTCCCATACTGACCTTGGAGACTCAGTAAATAACTTCTTGCTGCCCAGCTCCCTGGCAAAGTGCAGAGGGAATGTGAAATGCAGAAATGGTCCACTGAATTCTAGGGGTTTGAGTGTCAGCAGAATCCACTAATCGCTCCTATAGATTTATGTAGCCCTAGCAATTATACAACCTGTCACAGGAGCTGAGAACAAACTGAAGTGAACTACAGGAGAATTCCTAGGAGAGAAGCAGTAAAAAAAAAATCCCAGCTCCTGCAGCCCTCAGCTCCTGGACCAGTCAGGGCCTCTATGATGGTAGCAGAGGCTGCTAGGCTAGACTTATGAGAAAGAACTAAAGGACCAGAGGAGCCCTCAGCTCCCACCTTCAAGTAGAACTTTCTACTGTTAACTATGAAGATGGTGCATTCCTCAAATGTAAATCAGTTCAGGTTTCTGGCCATGGACTGAGGGAAAAGACATCAAAAATATCTCTAATTCTCCAGATACATGCTATCAATAGGCCATGACCCTTGAAATATTTTTCTTTGGGGGCAGCTAGGTGGTGCAGTGGATAGAGCACCAGTCCTGAAGTCAGGAGGACCTGAGTGTTCAAATCTGGTCTCAGACACTTAACACTTCCTAGCTGTGTGGCCCTGGGCAAGTCACTTAATCCCAATTGCCTCAGCCAAAAAAAAATTGGAAAATATCATTTTTCCCCCAAATATGAAAACTGATTTACTTGTGAAGATTGGCACATAGCCTCTGGATTGCTGAGCTAAGCCACAGTGTCAGTTCCTATTTATAGCCAGGAAACTACATGACCTATGATGGAAACAATGGGGAAACCATGGTCTAACATCATTCATATCTGGCGTGCTCTCTGTGTTCATCTCTGTCTCCTATCATCTCCAGCTTCCACAGCTGACCCAGCATCACTAGCAGTGGTTTTGCCAAGGCTGAAGACTGACTTTCAGAAGAACTTTCAGAATCTTGGTCTCCCTCAGGAGCCAGCTCACATGCTTCCTTCTGCAGGCGGCCTTTCCCTCTAAAGCTAATTTCCACTTAATCAGTATTTACCTTATTTATATCTATTTCTATGCAGTATTTATATATATCTATTTATATGTCAGTATTTATATACATACACAAATATGTCATTTTCTCCCTTGAGAGCTTTTTCTTTATAGTATGGTGGTATATAGGAAGTGCCTAATAAATGTTTACTGACTATTGGGTTGCTTACTTTAAGTACTTTTCCCATTTATCACTGGATTGCATCAGACCCAGATGATCTATGAAATATACCTCCCATTTTCAGGAGCTGTGAAAGCCACAAAGCTTGAACAAAGGACTTGGCAAAAACAACTACAAACAACCTGTGTCCTGAAATGCCCCTGCTTTGTCATTATATAAAGAGATTGGATGGCTGCTTTAACTAAGTGGCCTTTTAATTTTTTAGGATCCCCTCCTACCATGTTTCTCTGGTACAAATCTATCCTGTGGCCATTACCCAAGATAATCAAAGCAGTCTCTTCCAGGGAGTGACTCTTCCAGACATCTGGGAGAAAAGCTTGGAAGTACCTGGGGACCTATGGAAATGAAGCTTTTGGTCTGGACTCAACACTTCTTTCCCTAAAAGCTACTTTCAATGCTGCCGCTCGAACAAAATGCTACTGATGAGTATATTTGGAAAGAAATGAGAATGACTTTGTAAATGGATTCCAAATAAACAAGAACTCAGAAATGTGGTATTTTTTTTAAAGATGTGGCTGTATTACATCCAACACAGTGACAAACAAGTAACAGTTTGGCAAAAATAGGTGCAAAAATCCTAAAGAAAATAATATCTTAAAAATCACAATTGACTAAATAGAAAAAAAAGAGGTAGAAAAAAATTTACTGGTGAAAACAACTCCTTAAAAATAACAGAATTGGTAAAATATAAAACAATGTTATAAAAGTTCACAGAAGAAAATTATTTCTTAAAAATTAGAACTTAGCAAGCCAAAGCACATAACTCCATGAGGCATTAAGAAGCAATATAATAAAGTCAAGAGAATGAAAAGAAAAAATATGGAAAATCATATTAGAAAAAAATAACATCAGCAATAACAACTGATCTGAAAAAAATATAGTAAGAAGAGATAATGTTGGATTACTTGAAAGCTATGATCAAAAAAGAATCTGGACATCAAATTTTGAGAAATTATAAAGGAAAATTGTCCTGATACCTTTGAATCAGAGGGTAAAACAAAAACAGAAAGAATTCATTCATCATCAACTGAAAGAGATCCCAAAATGAGAACTCCCGGGGATATTATAGCCAAATTCCAGAACTCCCAGGTCAAAGACAAAATGTTTCAAATTTTTACAGAACTGCAATAGGGATAGTGCAAGATTTAGCAACTACAACGCTAAAAGACTAGAGGGCTTGGAACATGATATTCTGGAAGGCAAAAAACTATAATTAAAATCAAGAATAAGCTACCCAGAAAAGCTGAGTGTAATTTTTCAAAAGAAAAATGTATATTTAATGAAATTGAGGATTTTCAAGCATTCTGGATTAAAAGACCAGAGATGAGTACAAAATTGGACTCTGAAATATAAGACTCAAGAGAAGCAGGAAGAGGTTAACAAGAAAGAAAAATCATAAGGGATTCAATAAGATTAAACTGTTTACTTTTCTATATGGGAATATGGAAAATGTATATTCTAATGGCATTATTATTATATTTGTTATATTTGGTATTATACATTTATATGGTATTAATTGCCATTATTAATACCATAATTACCATTATTATGGCAGTTAAAAGGATTCTACAAAGAAAGAGGATGTGAGTTGATTGTGTTAGGCTAATGTAAAAAAATGATAGGTGAGAAAAAGAGATGCCCTGGGAGAAAAAAGGGAGAAAATAAATGAGGGAAATTATCTTACATAAAAGAGACATATAAGAAAGAACTTTTATAGTGGAAAAGAACATAAAGGGGGGAGGCAATACTTGAACCTCATTCATATCTAAATTGGCTCAAAGAGGGAAAATATATTCTCAACTGGTAATAGATAAAATCTTCTTACCCAGCAGGGAAGTAGGACAGGAAGAAGACAAGAGGAGGGAGGAAAGATAGTTTTGTTTGTTTGTTTGTTTGTTTTTAAACGTAGATAAAAGAAAGCAGTAGTCAGAAGAAAAATGAACTTGAGAGGAGGGACAGGATTAAAAAAAAGAAAATGAGTGATAAACAGAAGAAAACAAGATAAAAGAAAATAGTTTATAATCCTAAATGTGAATGGAGTTAACTTACTCATAAAATAGAAGCGGGTAGCAGAGTAAATTAGAAACCAGAATCCAAGGATATGTTATTTATAAGAATCACATTTAAAACAGAGAAACACAAACTTAAAATCTTGGGCTGGAATAGGATATATTATGCATCAGTTGAAGTAAAAAAGGCAGAGATAATCATAATCTCAGACAAAGCAAAAACAAAAACAGACCTAATTAATAGGCATAACTAGAGAAATTACATCTTCCTAAAAGGAACCATAGACAATGAAATAATATCATTACTAAACATATCTTGCAAATGACATAGCATATAAATTCTTAGAGTTAAATTAATCATAGGAGAAAATAAGCAATAAAATTATACTAAAAAAAAAAAAAAGACCTCTGCCTTCCCTATTAGAGCTAAATAAATCTAACCATAAAATAAATAAGAAAAATCTCATGTATATAAGTAGAATCTTAGAAAAGTTAGATATAATAAAAATCTAGAGAAAAATTAATAGAAATAAAAAGAACAATGTCATCTCAGTTGTATATGACACTCATGAAAATTAACTATTTTTAGGGCATAAAATCTCACAAACAAATGCTTTTTAAAAAGCAGAAATATTAAGTATCCATTTCAGACCACAATGCAACAAAAATCACTCTTAATAAATATCTGTGGAGGCATATATTAAAAATTAATTGAAAATTAAACAATTTAATCCTAAACAATGATGTCAAAATCATAGAAACTATTGACATTAAAGAGAATGACAACAATGAGATAGCACTCCAAAATTTGTGGGTGCACCCAAAGCAGTATTTAGGGGAAATTTGTTTTTTTTTATGACCTCTATTTTTTTTTAATGATTTTGTTTGTTTTTGAGGCAACTGGGGGGGTTAAGTGGCCTGCCCAGGGGTCACATAGCTAGAAGTGTTAAGTGTCTTAGGCCAGCATTTTTGAATTCAGGTCCTCCTAAATTCAAGATTGGTGTTCTATCCACTGTGCCATCTAGCTGCCCCCATGGGAAATTTTATAAATCTAAATCCTTCCATTAATAAAAAAGAGAAAGATAAAAATCAATGAATTAGGCATGCAACTAAAAAACCTACAAAAAGAATGTTAAAAAACCAATTCAACATTAAATTAGAAATTCTGAACATTAAAGCAGAGAGTAATAAAATTAAAAGTAAAAAAAAAAAGTACTCATTTTAGCAATAAAACCAGAAGCTGGTTTTATGGGGAAAAAACATAAACCATTAATTTAATTTTTAAAAAGAAAATCAAATTACCAGTATCAAAAAGGAAAAGGATGAAAGTGCCACCAATGAAGATAAAATTAGAAGTTATTTTGACTGAGTGTATGTCGATAAAACTGACAGTCTAAGTGAAATGGATGAATATTTACAAATATATATATATATATATATATATATATATAAACTTCCCCATTAAACAAAATATAAAAATCAAATATTAAATAATCATATCTTATAAAAAGAAATTGAAAAGTTGGTCAATGGGCTACCAAAAAAAAAAAATTCCTGGCATCAGAAGAATTAACAAGTGAATTCTACCAAGTATTTAAAGAACAGTTAATTCCAATACTATATAAACTATTTGAGGAAAAATAGGTGAAAGAGTTCTAACAAATTCCTTTTACAACACGAATACAGTTTTGATGCCTAAATCGGAAGAACAAAAATAGACAAAGAAAACAATAGATAAATTTCTTTACTGGATAGTCATGTGAAAATTTTAAATAAAATTCTAGCGAGGAGATTATAGTATATCACAAAGACCATATATTATGACTCCATGTATTATGACTAAGTGATATTTATACTGGGAATGCAAGGCTTGTTCAATATTAAGAAAATTATCAGAATAATTGACCATGTCAATAACAAAAACAACCAAATTGATTATATCAATAGACACAAAAAAGCCTTTCACAAAATGCAATAGCCAGTCCTATTAAAACACAAGAAAGTAATGTAAAATGATAAGTAGTATCTATCTAAAAGGTAGATAGGAAAATGTGAAATGTATATACTAATAAATTTACCATTATTAGGAAAAGGATTATATGTAATGAAGCTAAGCTAGAAGCTTTCTTAATAAGATTAGGAATGATACAAGGATGTCCATTATCATCACTATTATTCAGTAATATATTAGAAATGTTAGGTATGGCAATAAGACAAGAAAAGAAAGTTGAAGGAATAAAAAATGGCAATGAGTAAACAAAACCATCTCTCTCTGCAGATGATATGTTATACGTAGAGAATGCTAGAGAATCAACTAAAAAATAGTTGAAACATGCAACAACTTCAGCAAAGTTGTAGGATATAAAATAAACTCACATAAATCATCAGCATTTCTATGTACTACCAACAAAAGTGAGAAGCAAGAGATAGAAATTCTATTTAAAATAAGGGCAGATAATAAAAAATACTTGGGAGTCTACCTGCCAAGACAAAACCAGGAATTATGTGAACACAATTACAAAACACTTTTCATAGAAATAAAGATCTAAAGAATTGGAGAAATACTAATTGCTTATGAATAGACTAAGCCAGTATAATAAAAATACCTGAATTAATTTACTTATTCAGTGTCAGACTAATCAAGCTACCAAAGAATCATTTTATAGAGCTAGAAAGAAATAATAACACAATTCATCTGGAAAAACAAAAGGTCAAGAATATAAAAGAAATTAGTGAAAAAAACAGATCCAACTGTACTGGATTTCAAACTAAATTACAATGAGATAATCATCAAAACAAGTACAAGAATGGTGGAAAAGAGCAATAAATAAGGTGTATAATACATAATAATAAATTATCATAGTAATCTAGTGCTTGATAAATCCAAAGATCTAAAGTTTGGGGTAAAAAATTTAGTATTTGATGAAAAATACTAGGGAAAATTAGAAAGCAATTTTATAAAAAATAGCATAGAACAGCATCTCTCAATATCTACCAAGATAACATCAAAATGGGTAAATGATTTCGACATAAAGGGAAATATCATAAGTAAATGAGAGAAACATAGGAGGAAAGTATCTATTAGCATTATAGATAAAAGGAGAGTTTATGATCAAACAAAAGAGAAAAAGCATCCTAAGTGATGGAATACTAGACTTGCATGAAATAATGAAGAGTGAAATGAAGAGAATACAGAAAATGTTGTATAAAGTAACATCAACATTGTAAAAGAATAACTGTAAAAAAAAAAAACTAAGCTATCTGAGTAATGTAAATATTCATATCAGCTAAAAAAGACTTATTGAGGAAGATACTATTTATCTCCAGATAAAGAACTGATAGACACATGTATAATTTGTGTGTGTGTGTGTGTGTGTGTGTGTGTATGTGAGTGAAATGGTTTTTCTAGTGAGGAGTAGAAAGAAAGAAAATAAGGGAAACAGTCCAAAATTTTAAATGTTAAAAATATAAATTTAATTTCTTTTTTTAAAAGTATCACAAGATGTAATATGGATCATTTTGATTATAAAAACTTAAAAGGTACATGTACAAATAAAACAAATGCAAACAAAATAAGAAGAAAAATAGAAAAATGGAGGGGAAAATTATGGCAAGTTTTTCCAATAAAGACTTTATTTCTTAAAAATATGGGGAACTAGGCCAAATTTATTTAAGAGAGAGAGAGAGAGATTCCCCAGTTTACAAATGGGAAAAATATGTGATCAAGTAGTTTTCAGAAAGAGAAATCAAAACTATCAATAGCTGGATTAAAAATGCTCTAAATTATTGCTGATTAGAGAGCTATAATTAAAGTAACTCTTAGAAACCATCTCATAATTATCAGATTGGCTAACATAACAGAAAAGGAAAATGACAAATGCTGAGAGAGGGGTGGAAAAAATCAGTGCACTAGTATATTGTTGGTGGAGCTATGAACTGTTCCCACTAACTTAACCCCAAATTTAAAAATTTGGAACTACTCCACATGGCTATAAAACTGTGAATACCCTTTGACTTGGCAATACCACTGACAGATCAAAGAAAAGTGAAAATAACCTATTTGTTCAAAGAATATTTATAGCAGCTTTTTCGTGGTGGCAAAGAATTGGAAATGAGAAATTATTGAACAAATTGTGATGCATGATTGTGATGGATTCTTATGCTATAAGAAATTATGGGCAACTCTAAATCACTATTGATTAGAGAAATGCAAATTAAGACAACTCTAAGATCTACAGATTGGTTAAGATGACAGGAAAAAATGATAAATGTGTGAGATGATATAGGAAAATGTGGACACTAATACATCATTGGTGGAGTTGTGAACTGATCCAATTATTCTGGAGAGTAATGGGCTAGTAAACTGTGCATAACTTTGATCCAACAGTCTCTCTACTGGGTCTGTATCCCAAAGAGATCATAAGAAAGGGAAAAGGACCCATATGCTCAAATATGTTTGTAATAGCAAGCAATTGAAAACTGAGTGGATGCCCATTCATTGGAGAATGAATAAGTTATGGTGTATGAATATTATGGAATATTATTTTTCTATAACAAACCATCAGCTGGATGGCTTTGGAAAGGCCTGAAGAGACTTAGAACTGATACTAAGTGAATTAAGTAGAATCAAGAGAACGTCATACACAGCAACAATAAGATTATGCGATGGTCACCATTGATGGACTTGACTCTTTTCAACAATGAGGTGATTTAGGCCAATTCCAGTGGATTTGTGATGCAGAGAGCCATCTGCAACCAGAAAGAGCATTATGGGGACTGAATGTGGATCACAAATTAGTATTTTCATCTGTTTTTGTTCTTGTTTGATTACTATTTTTTTTATCTGATTTTTCTTTTGCAGCATGGGAGATGTGGACGTATGTTTGAAGGAATCGTGCATGTTTGACCTATGTTGGATTGCTTGTGTCTAGTAGGTAAAGGGAAGGGAGAAAGAGAAATTTGGAACACAATTTTTTTTTGGTAAGGATGAATGTGGAAAACTATTTTTGCATGTATTTTTAAAATAAGCTATTATTTTAAAAAAAGAAATGATGAGGAAGATGGTTTCAGAAAAAACTCAGGAAGACATAAACTCATGCAAAGTGAGGTGAGAAGAAATAGGAGAACATTAAGACATAAGTAACAGGATTATTGTAAAGAGGATCAATTGTGAACAACTTATCTACTCGGATCAAGACAATGACCCAAGACGATTCCAAAACTCCCTTGAAGAAAAATACTTTCCACTTCCAGAGAGAGAACTAATGAAATCTTTAATTTATATTTAAGCATATTTTATTCGTTAAATTATGTATTTCCTGGTTACATGTAAAAATATTTTTTAAATTGAGTTTCAAATTCTCTCCTTCCATTCTATCCCTCCCACTTGAGAAGGCAAGAAATTTAACATCAACTATACAAGTGAAGTCATGCCAAATATTTCTATATTAGCCATGTTGCAAAAGAAAACACAGACAAAAAAAAAAGAAAAATGAAGTAAAAAAAAATCTTCACATCTCTCTTTCTGCAGGTGAATAATATTTTGCATCATGGATCCTCTGGATTTTTTTTAGATCACTTTATTTAGCTAGTATTTGAGTCCTTCACAGTTGATTAGAAATGCTGGACTCTTTCCCCCCCTGAGGCAATTGGGGGTTAAGTGACTTGCCCAGGGTCACACAGCTAGGAAGTGTTAAGTGTCTGATGTTAGATTTGAACTCAGGTCCTTTTGATTTCAGGGCTTGTGTTCTATCCATTGTACCATCTAGCTAACCCCGGATGAACTCTTAATACAGATTAAAGGATATTTTTTTTATTCTCTATTTTTATTGTTTCATTTTGTTTGTTTGTTTGTTTTTTGCCTGCGTATATTTAAACCTTGAGTATAGGGGAAAAGAAACTCATACATAGGGCCTCAAGATTAATCAAATGTCTCCTTTGGTCTCCCAGTCTCTTCTTCCCCCATTCTTCAAGCAAAAAGCATCATGGAGTAAGGAATAAAGAGCAAGCCCCACAGTCAAAGACAACTGGCTTCACATCATGCCTCTAAAGTTTAATGGCCGTGTGATCTTGGACAAGTCACTGCATCTCTTAGTGCCCTCAGACCATTCTCCAAAACTAGGAGCTGCAGACAAGATGCTGCTAAATTGAATAATTAGGTAGAGAAACCTCCCTTGGGAGTTCATTAATCTACTAAAATCACATATCCAGTCCATAAAATACATGAGGGTAGGGTAGGGACTTTTTCTTATCTGAATGTTCTCTCTCCATCATACATTGGTTCAATTTTCTAAATACAGTTGGTATGAAGATATTTGAAGTGAAAATTAAATTGGAGTGAATTTTTCCATATGTTTACCTAGGATAAATGTAATATATTCCCAAACATATTCAAGAAACTAGGATTAGTTGTAAGTGATTCTTCTTTGGTGGATAAACATTGTGTTACAGTGGAAAGAGAACTGAATTTGTAATCAAAGGCTATGGTTTCAAATCCTGAGTCTTTCATCACTCAAACCACTTAAGCTTGAGCAAAATACTCCTTCTGCTTCTGTGTGGACATAACTACAAAAGTTAGATGAATGAATTCAACGCAAAATATCTTGTCCATTTCTCATCTTAAGGTCCATGAATGAAAGAGTTTTGCTTGGTACCGAAGGGCAAAATTCAGAGCAAGAGGTAAGGTCACAGAGGCACCATATTTCTATGTGAGATGAAAGAAGAAATGTCCTTAATATTATCCCAAACTACAAGTGCCCCCCGTAGGTTGTGATGACCCTCTCATTGGAAGATATGGATGACCACTTGTAGACACTATATAAAGGGCCCAGACTAATGGCCTCTGGAGAGTGGGCTCTCTTCCAATTCTCAGATTCTATGATTCCACTGGAATTTGTATTTAAAATCAAGCTAATTTGAGATAAAAGCAGTTTAGCTGTAATCTTATTTGGCCATCTTCTAACTTCCCAATCTTGCATCAATGGAATGAACTGAGAACAGTTAAACATCCTTAGCCTTTCCACATGTAGAAATAATATCTGGGTTTCCAGTGTTTACATTTATCTTTGAAGCTAAAGTGTATCTAAGGACTTAGACCACTTTTTAAAAGTTTAATTTAAAGAGAAAATGGATCAATTTAGGGAAGATTGAGAATTATTCTATCTAATCTGTCTCAATCTGGTTAAATCTTTTAAGAAATACAGGGTTGTTATTTTGAAACTTTCCAAATTGAACTCAGACATCTTATAAAGCCAAAGGATCCATAAAGCCAGTAGATTCCCAATAATTACGTGACATGTCTGCTCTCCCAAAATGCTCAGGACTGCAGTGCTGCACTATGGGCTGTCCATTGGCTTTTCAGGAAAGAGCCAACCTTTAAGTTGTCTGTTTCTGTCATTTTCCCTTTTAGAAAAACATTTCCATCAATGACCCCTACCCTGGGAAGCTTACCTTCATTCTACTTAGAGAAATAAAAATGTCCAATGTATGACTTAATTGTATAACAACAATAACAACAACAAAAAATAAAAATAATAAATAACTAGCACTTAAATAGCTGACACTTTAAAGTTTATAAGCATTTTATATATGTCACTCATCTGATCCTCACAAAACCCTGTGAGATATGTATTAATATTATTCCCATTTTACAGATGAGGAAATTGGCAAACAGAAATGACTTGCCCAGGATCACAAAGCTATTCAATATGTGAGGCAAGATGCAAACTTAAGACTTCCTAATTCTACCCACTATGGCCTCTATCCTCTGCTTGATAGTCTTATCTCCATTTTCACTATGAGGGAGTTAAGGCAAATGACTTGCCCAAGCTCACACAACTCATCCCTCCAAGACAAGGTTCAAGCCCCGTTGCTCCCGACTGTAGGTCTAGAGCTTTCTCCATTGTGCTGCATATGGAGCTTCTGGAATTTTTGCAGCCAAACAGAAAACTAAAGCTTCCTCCTCACAAACTGAGACACAAATGGAAATTTCCCATCAGCTGAATTATGCTTTCGATTGTTTACAAGAAGAACATGATGAGTCCTTTCCCCCTCCCTGCCCAAGCCGATGGCGAGGGCAGCCACTGGAAAATGAGCTGTCTTCATCCAAATGCATTTCCTTCAGCCAGAGACAAAGCCCCCAAAAACATAATTAGATTCCCCGATTACTAGGACACGGTAACATTATTGGAGATGGTTTTCACATTTTTGTTAGTATTAGCACTTTATAATTTTGCTCTGAGCCCTCCCTTCCATAGCAGGGACTGACTTTCAAGCAACGGCAAGCAAGGTGAGTTACACTCAGCAAAGCAGAAATGGAGAGTCAATGAGTAATTATGAAGAGCTTCGAGAATATTAGCTAGTCCCAGCAGTGCGGTGATGGGGGATGGAATCATCCATTAGACATTTCTGTCCGAAGCCACTCCCAAGAATCGACTCCGATGTGAAATAGACGGGCGGCCTGATCGATACCGTAATCACTCTTATTGATGGATCGGTTTACGATCAGGTGCCATCCTCACCCGGGGTGGGCACAGGAGGCTCCCAGGCTGGCCGCAGCCCGGCCAGGGCAACAGTGCCTGGGTCCTTCTCAAATCAACACGCTATTGAGGCCGGGATGACAACCGTGAAATGAATTGTTCCAGTTCATGTAAGACCTGCATTCTTCTTTGGAGAGCCTAATTTGCTGCTGCATGTAGGCAGAGGGCTGGGGAAACTGCCTCTGGGCTGGGGGGTAGGGACTGATCCTGCTCAACCAGCCAGCTCTTCACTCTCTTGAGGGTCAAGAAGGCTTTTTCTGCCATTTGGCCCCAAGCTCCCGAGCGGCGGTACAAAATGAAAAACAAATCGTAGCTTTAGAGCTGGAAGGGCTCTTGTTGATGATCAAGTCATTTCTCAAAGGAGCAAACTGAGAATCAGAAAAAAAAAGACTTGTTCAACATCCCACAAGTGATAAGGATGGAGGCCAGGTCCTCTTGGTACTGTCCCACTATGGACAATGAGGACAACTGAGGTAAAATAGCGCACTGGCTGGAGCCAGGAATCCTGGGTCCCACTCCTGCCTTTGATAAAATGAGTTTACAAACCTCTGAGCTCTCACTTCCCCAGCTAAAAATTACCAATGAGTAGCAAATCTAATTGGGGGTTGGAGAGGATAGTTTCCTTGCCCAGTGTTCCATATTAGGATGACTACTCTGCCCAAGATAACAATAATAATTACAACTACCATTTATATAACAATATAGCACCTACTATGCGTCAGTGCTTTACAATTTTATCCTTACAACAGCCCTGAGAGGAAGGTGCTCTCATTATTCCCATTTTAGAGCTAAGACAACTGTGACAAGCAGAGGTCAAAGGGCTTGCTCAGGATCTCAAGCTAGTATCCGAACTCAGTCATCCTGCCTCCAGCTTCATCTCTCTAGCCAATGCTCCACCTCTCTGAGTATAAAAATAATAGGAAGGCTAATGGTTGATATTTATATGGCATTTCAACATTTACAAACACTTTTACATTCATCATCTCATCTGGTCCTACATACCTACTCTATGAGAGACCCTGGAGGGAAAATGAGGAAATGGAGACAAAGAGCCCAAGTATCACTATTTTCTAAAAATAATCGTGTTTTACTTCATGTAAGAAGAAGAAATTCTTAAGGGCAAGGATAATTACCCACATTTTCTTTGCAAACCCCAGTATTGAGCATTAGTGCTTTGGACCAACCAAGGCTCTTGTTGGGCTGGGGAGTCTAAGTCCCATTTACAGAGTATTTAAAGGTTTATCATGGACTTGGCTCACAGATACCCAAAAAGGAAGGGGGGCAGCATGGTAGAAACCACGTGTTTGGTATCAGAAGCCGTGGCTTTACCTCATGGAGTTGCTGTGACCTTTAGCAAGTTATTGTTCCTCAATGCTGTCACCTATAAGATGAAAATGTTCGAAACATGGTTTCTAAGGTTCCTTCCCATTCTGTGATCCTATCATCCCAGCAATCAACAAGCATTCATTACATGTCATCTATAGGCTGACAACTGGGGTCAATAGAAAGACAAACCAAAAAGGCATTCCTGACTTTATGGGCCTTCCAGTTTATACTAAGGGGGCCAAGCATCGGTCACAGCATGCACATTTTACAGCTGATGAAGTTGAGGCTCTAGGAGTTTAAATGATTCAAACAATTGGTAAGCAGGAGTAATAGGGCTCAAACCCAGTTCCAAGTCAGCTTCAGGCCCGATTTTGAACACTGTTCTTTATGCTGCCCGAGGTCAGGGCAGAAAATATCGGTCCCTCTGCAATCCGCAGTGGGGTGAAGACAATGACTGGATTGTCAGCTCTCCTGAAAAAAAAAAAGCCATTTCTTGAAGAGTCCAGATGAGCAGCCAAGAGATGATCCTTTCACTTAAGAAAGCCCCAGTTCATGGGAGGTTCAGCTTGGGATTTCTTTCTTCCTTGTAGACATTAGCATGAGAATATTTTGTGCTCTCGGTGATTGATACGGAGGGAAAAATCCAACTTAGAAAATGAGCTGGAGGACATTTTAGAGAGAGGTGATTCTATTGAAATTGAAAAGATGGGTTGCATCCACTTGGGGAAGTGTTTCAAGATGCTGACTGAACGCCTGCCAATGCCTGACTTACGGCGGAGACAAGTAGTAGTTAATAATCCATAAGCTATGAAAGTGAGAATGATGGGAAAGCACAAAAGCCCAGCTAATGGTCTGGAGGGATGGGCTCCTCATGAGCTTATAGAATTGTCACTGCCAATCATCTAATTAACAGCTAATTAACATTTAATTAATTTTACAGAGAAGGTAATTCAGGCTGAGGGGCCCAAAATGACTTTCTCGAAACCCCAAGGTTGAAAGTAGCAGATCTAAGATTTGGACCTGCTTCCTCTGACTAAAGTCAGGATTTTCCCACAGTTCTCTGGAGCCCCCTCATCCTCACTGTGTTAAAAATAAATAAAATAAGAACTCTTTATTGTAATATCTCTTTAACTCATCCCTCACTCATGATGCTCATCAGTCAGACCTGAGGAGAAGGAACATGGAACATCAGAAATAGGGACAGTTTATGGAACACTGGTTTCGAGTTGTTTACAGGACAAGAGTTTGAGGGCCACTAGTCATCAGTGGAATCTTAGATGGGTCATTTTATTTTCTTGAGCCCTGCTTTCCTTCTCTGTATAGTGTTCCCACAGCCCCCTGGTCATTTTAAGTCAATGATAGGGCTGCTCTAAGTTTCCTCTTAGAGGTACCCTGCTCAGCTCTTCTCTGTGGAGGCTGAAAGTCCAGATGCCATAGGATATGAGGGGAAAGAAGCCAGAGGCAAGAAAAAGCTTTCCTGATGGGTTTGGAGCTCTAGTAGGTAAGCTAAGTCTTATACTCTAGACATGGTCTATTTGGGTCTTCCAGTTGTATCCTTCAGCCCCACCCCTCCCACTTAACCACCTTAGATGCAAACGTCACCCCCAGATGACTTCCTCCCAAACTCTTGCCTTAATTCCCCTTCCACTCGCCAGCCCTCCTCCAGTGAGATTTACCCAAGGCCAACCAGTTCCACTCTGCCCTGTCCATAGGCCCTCGAATTCTAAACCCAAGATTCTTCTCTTTTCGGTGCTATTATACGTGGACAAACGAGGGAGAAGCCCAGAATTGCTTTGGTGTCTGGGCCTGATGGACTTGTCAGATACTCCAGTGATTTCTGTTTACATCCCCCCACCCCTGGAAAGAAGCTCAGGTTAGCCAGCCTGTGTCAAGTTGGAAATGGAGGTAGTGGCCCCAATGAGAAAGATTTGAAAGAGTTGGCATTTTATCCCAGAATCCCAGTGAAGGTTGTTTCTATGAAGCATGATCAGCGTCAGGAAGATTATTTTGGTAACCAAGTGGAAGATGGATTGAAACATGGGACGCAGGGGAATTGGTGTGTGGATAGAAAACCAGCCCTGGAGTCCCAAATCAATCAATCAATCAACAATCATTTACTGAATGCTTATTATGTGCCATGATAGGCAGCAGATTCAAGTACAGCCACTGACACATCCCTGCTGTGTGGCCGGACAATTCACTGAACTGTTCAGGGCTCTAGGCAAGTCCTTGAGCCTACAAGTTGTAGGAAAAGTGCCAACCTATACTAGTAAACAGCATTTCCTCCTCTGAAGTTCTCGAGTCCAATGAAATCACAGATAAGAGTTTCTTCCCCATCCCTCTCACATAATGTTTACGATGCATCCTATATCAATGCGCTACAGACAGCAGGACCCATTTATCAGATATCACCTCCTCCTTCCCTCCCCACTCTGCACTCCCAGCTACAAATCAATAAACCAAGGCCAGATGGAGCAGCATTAGGAGGACATCTCAAGACCTGCAGTGAGCCAAAATCCGGAGCCAGCCTTCGAGATATGCTTTCTGTAGTTTTTTTTTTTTTTTTTTCTACTTCTTTCAGACTAATTAAACCAGTCATTATTACTAAGAATTATCAACTGCTTCATTGGCCCTTGAGATGAACATCATGGAAGGAAAGCCACATCACTGGCACTGAGGAGCTACAAACAGGCTGGATTACAAATTGAGATGGCAGGTGGGTTTTGTCTTCTGCCAGCGCCCAGCCGCCTCCACAAAGATTAAGTATTCCTAGCTTGGTTCCAGGCTCTAAACTCAACCGAGTCCAGACAGACTAAGGCAGCCGCAATAAACAGAGTCCTTGACAATTAATTAAAAACTGTTTGCCAACAACCAGAGGGAGGGTATCTAATATCACTGCCCCCAGATGGGTGGGGGCCAGCAAGAGGGAGTTGCTCACTGGGGATCCAAGAAAGCACAAATTCTCTGAGTCATTGGAAGACCATTTGGTACCCAGATTTGCGGGTGTCACGTGATATCAGAACTTCAGGGATGGCCATGAAGGAGAGCCTGGGAGAGCAGGAAGAAGGCTAACTTGGAGTCAGGAGAACTGATTTTAACAACAACCACCAAGGCTTCTCAGTTATGGGTCCTGAACCTACCCAAGGAACCACTCTGAGCCTCAGTTTCTTCATCTGGAAAAAAGAACAAACCATGTTTATAACGGCTACCTCCTCAGATTGTTTTGAGACTCAAACAGGATGATGTAAGTCAAGGATTTTGCGATACAAAAGCAGCACTGGAGGAATGAGCTATGGTACAATCTGGGAGGAGGGTCAGAGCTGGAGGAAAATGACCGAAAGGATGGTTGAGGCTGAGATGAGAGCACAGGGCAGCCCAGCGGCATCCCTTATCAGCCTGTGTCCTGCAGTCTCCCTGTGTTTGGGAGATGCTCGATCAAGCTCTTTCACTCAAAGGCCTAGACTAAGGATGGAAAAGTCCTTCGAACTGCAGTGCTGCTGAACAAGAACTGTGTTTGGCTACGTTGGAAAACCCTGGTCACACCCCATGAAGCCCCTGGTCAAACCCTCAGGTGAGCTATAAAGACTAAGCTCCTTAGATTAATATTCATTTCAGAAAGTGGCTTTCTACACCCCCCAAGGAGCAAAGGTGGGACCAGGATGTGGTAAAGACAGATAGCAAAGAGGGATAGGTAGAATATCTGGGGGGAACCCCAAGAAAAGGCTGGTTCTCCCAGTGCTTGTCTATTCACACATGCTATAATAGAAACTGTCTCCTTACCCCAATATTTCCAGTAAACTGAATTTTGTCCCAATCATAAAGGAACTAAGTAGCAATTGAGATGAACAAGGCAGAGGGTCCAATCTCTGCCTTAGTGTTAGAAATTTCCCTAACTGGGGGCTCTAACCAATTGAGGCAACTCAAAACAAAAGCTATTAGTTCACAAGGGCCTTGCACTCCTGTTTCTGCATAGCCCTTAACTCTTTCCACCTAATGCCAGAACAAAGACCAGTGACACAAATCCCTGGATGATTCTCCAATAGTCCAGAGAATCGGTGATCTTCTCAGTGTTCATGTCCCCTCCAAGGAAGCTGAACATGGCCCAGCCTCACCTGTCCATCTTGGGCCTCCCCTAAGCTCACCACAAGGATTCCACCCAATGTCTCTTGGAACCCCAAGGTGGGTGGGATAAAAGCTGCCCATTCATTATCTCTGCCTCTCAAACTACAACCAGCCCATCCATTTTGGGGGCTCACACATTTCTTCAACAACATTCCCTGTGCTAGCTATTTTTAGTGGTTCCTTATTATATCATCTGCTCCTATTCCCCATGAGCTTCTCAGAATGACCCTCAAAGTCCTGGAACACCAAGTTGTCCATCCATCAAACTACTGAGCATTTATTCAGCACCTACTGTGTGCCGGGTACAGTGCTAGGCAAGAAAGATATAAAAACCAAGGCAAGGTGAGGACACTGAGACAAAAGGTGACTTCCCCAGAAACACACAGCTAGAAAGTCTAAGGCTGGATTTGAACTTGGGGAGATGAGCCTTCCCAACTCCAGTCTCTGTACTATGGCCCCTGTGCCATCTGAAGGAACAGGAATCGCCTCTACTAGGGTCAGGGGGAGGATTGGGTCCTGAGTCCAGCTCCATCACACATCACAGCCATGAAAGCCTCTCATCTCCATGTGTCCAAACTTGCTCCATAGGAATTGAGCCCATCAGAAGCCATATCAAATGGACATCAGGAGAATCTACAGCCTGTGGGTATTTGATCGACTCTCTGTGTCAGCTCCATATTGGATTGGGGCTTTCAGATGCCCTCCTGCTTCTTGCCAGAGGCAGCTCAGACAAAGGAGCTTCCTTTAATGCATTGAGGATGCAAATGGCCAAACGATGGGTGGCTGGGCGAGGAATCCGTGAGACTGGGGTTCCAAAGCTGCTCCTGGCTTTTCCTAACTGGGTGACCCTGAGATTCTTAAAAGAAGAAAAGGCTTTGACAGCTCTGGTTTTTGGCCATGTAGCAGCCTGTCCCACACTGGCCAGGTGCCATGCAGAGCCCGGCTTGCCCGGATGTGGTCCCAGGCAGGAGAGGGCTAAAAATCAGACCTTGCATCTCCTTCCTGTTTTGTAGCTTACCAAGCACTTCAACATTCATTAGCTCATAAAACAGTATGCCGACAGCCAGTTCCATTGGCCTCGGAGCCCCTCTGCTCCTCCAGCTGTCCCTTTCCAAAGAGCTGAGTAGAAACAATCCAAACTACAGCTTCCACGTTGGGAACCACGTGGAAACCACATAAAGAACACAAATTCTCCCTTTCTCTTTCCCCCGTCCCCCAGGGTGGTGAACGGTTCTCTCAAAACCCAACTGCTGCCTTCATATTCTGTTTTCCCTTCTCATTTGGGAGTCAAGCCCCAGAGTGGGAAATGGCCTTCATTTGGAGGCAGAAAACAAGAGTCCCAGCTCTGGCTCTGCCGGGACAGGGTGACACAGGACAAAGCACATGACCTCACTGGCCCATCTGCTAACGTTGAGTCATCCTGGATTCAGGTGGTTGGACTCAAAGGCATTTGAAGGACCTCCCAGCCCTCATCTGTGATCCTGACATTAGTATTCCGAATCAGTATCTTGTAAGAAGCACTCTGTATTTTCCCTGTCATTATGAAGAAACAATCGATTTTCCATAATTGCTTTAGTCCAGTGTTAATCTGCCTAGCAATTGTTATCTCCTGGGGAAGTTGTTTATCTTGCCTTTTTTTTAACCAATTCTGTGGTTGCATTAGTATTGGGAACTCCCCTTGAGGAGCTCATCGCCATCGGTGCCAGTTGGCCCCCATTCTAAAACTTGTGGTCTCCAAGAATAACTGAGGACATTGAGAGTATAAATGACTGGTCCAGCATCCCAGTCAATATGAGTCAAGGGCCAGGACTTGAACCCAAGGCCTCCCAACTAGGAGTTCTGGTCTCTGTCCACTACAACATGCTTATCATGGTCTATCTTTAAACCTTGTATAAAAGGCTGCTAGATTCTAATCCAATCCAATAAGCATTTATTTACTGCTTACTATATACAGCATCCAGCTAGGGCTTAGGATAATGGAATGAAGGCATGTTGGATTTAGAGCATGTGAGTTCAAATCTGGCTTTCAACACTTACTAGCTATGTGACCCTGCGCAAGTTATTTAATCCCTTTCTGTCTCAGTTTCATCATGGGTTAAAATGATAATAACAATGTTATTTAAAATTTAATAACACTAATATGGTTATCATCTTAAATTTTAATTTAATTATTTTATTGCTACTATGAATATAAATTATTAATTTATAAATCAATTTAGTAATATTTAATAATATTATTAATAACAATTAATAATGACACCTGCCTCCCAGGATTATTTTAAGGATCAAATGAGATAACATTTGTAAAACACAGCACAGTGTCTGATACACAGGAAGTGCTATATAAATGCTGGCTATCATTATTATTAGAATTTTAATTTTTATTATTAAACAATCCCTCTTTTATTTATAAAACATTGTCCTTTCTACATCCATGCCTTTTTGCATGCAGCTGGTAACAGTAAACACTTTAAAATTTCACATTTACTAACTTCCTCTTCCATCAAAGTCCTTGTCCAAAGCTTCATGGCCTGAAGGCAAAAATCTGAATTCTCAAAGTAATCCTCAGGGCCCCTCTCCAAGCCAAGAAGGCTTCCAGTGGAGACCTGCTCATGGACTAGACTTGGCTACATTCAGAGACGTTCCTCACCATATTGAGCAAAAAGGGATGACTGCTTGAACTCAGCAACATACGTCCAGTATCCATTAAACCATGAAGAAGGTGGAGACCTGTGCCTGTGGGAGAAGAACCCCTCCCAGAGTAAGCCCACTCTAGTCCTGTAAGTCTATAGTTCTTTCAAAGGAAGCTAAAGCTCTAAAGCCTCTCACTTCATTATTTCCATTCCTACAAACCTCAAAGTCTCTGGAACTTTGCAGTATATCTCATGGAAGAAGGAGATGGTCTTCGAGATTTTTCTTGTCCAGTCTTTTTTGGTTGTGTCTGACTCTCTGTGATCCCATTTGGGGTTTTCTTGTCAGAAATACTGGAATGATTTGCCATTTCTTTCTCCAGCTCATTTTACAGTTGAGAAAACTGAGGCAAACAGTATAATGATTTGCCTGGGGTCACACAGCTCTAGAAAATGTCTGAGGTTGGATTTGAACTCAGAAAGACTCTAGGCCAGCCACTCTATACAGCCCTCCCTAGCTGCCCCTTCCAGAATTGCTATGGCCAACAAAGAGCCTCTTCTTGTAGCCAGCTCAGCTGTTGAGCCTCTCTCCACATTTACCCAGGCTTGTACCTGGACAACTAATGTATTTTCACCTCCTTCACAGAGCAAACATGAGGCTCAAATGAGCAGGCCATTTCTTGAATACTGTATGATTTGCAACAGGATGACTTCAGAAAGGCCTGGAGAGACTTAGATGAACTGATGCTAAGTGAACTTTGTGGAACCAGGAGATCATTGTACACAGCAACAGCAAGATTATGTGATGATCAATTCTGATGGACGTGGCTCTTTTCAACAATGGGATGATTCAGGTCAGTTCCAACAAACTTGTGATGGAGAGAGCCATCTGTATCCAGACAGAGACCGTGGGGACCAAATGTGGATCACAGCATAGTATTTTTGCCTTTTGTTGTTCTTTGCTTGTTTGTTTTTTCTTTCTCAATTTTCCTTTTTAATCTGATTTTTTTTCTTGTGCATCATGATAAATGTGGAAATACATGTAGAACAATTGCACATGTTTAACATATATTGGATTACTTGTTGTCTAGGGAAGGGGGAGAAGGGAGAGAGAAATATATGGAACACAAGCTTTTACAATGGGAAATGTTGAAAACTATCTTCATGTATTTTGAAAATAAAAAGCTATTTTTTAAATGCGCTATGATTTGCAAATGTTAATGGAAAATGACACATCAGTAGCTGAGACCTTTACTGTCTACTTTAGACAGTAAGCTGCAGAAGCTGCCAACAGACATTAGTAGAAGCTTCCTCCCCTGTGAGCTGCCTAGGACCATGAAATGTGAGGGCCAGGCGCCGTCCCTCACCATCATTTCTTAAAAAACAGCAAAACTGGAAAAATCAGCTGAAGGTGTTAATGGATATTTTCTCCATAAAATGGTCACAGATAAAACAAACTATTTTGTTTTGATTCCATGAAATGAGGCTCTTTGGTCTAGCACAAAAAGGCCTGAATCTAGAGTCAAGGGTGGGGCTTCCATTACTTAGAACATGCAAATTGAAACAGAGCGCCTCCCCCTTGAATCCTCAGTTTCCTCATTTGTTAAAAAAATTGGACTTGGACTAGATGGGCTCTGAGATCCTTTCCAAATCTTGATTATAATCCCATTAGCAGCACAATAAGGGAAGATGACTTGGTTTTCTAAAGGTCAGACTTTCTACATGTTAATAACTGTAATTATATTCAATTAATAGAACAGAAGAGCCAAAAGTACTAAAGGAGGAAAGTACTTTACATGTATTCTGGTTCTCTCCCCCCTTCCCCTACTCTTGCATCTCTGGAAGGTGGTCCTCCAGCTCTTGCTTGAATATTCCTAATGTAAGGCAGTTCACAGCCTCCAGCTTGGAACTTTAGGGAGTCTTTCCTTTTATTTGTCCCAAATCTTCTTCCCTGAAATTTGGGTTCCAAGGTCTAGAGCTGAGAGGGACTTTAAAGGTCAGTTAATCCAATTCTCTCATTTTGATTAAAACAAAAAAACTTTGAAAAGAGAGGTGACTTACTCAAAATAAATATGAGGAACAGAATTAGAACACAAGTTTTCCAGATGTCAAATGCTGCCTGCTTCTTTTGAACTCTACATTTCCTGTATATGTAAATATGTAAAAATATGTAAAAAAATTAAAAATTTGTAAAAAAAATATATAGATATAGAATAGATACACACATACATCTATATGTATGTATATATGTATATGTATATTCCCTAGGCTCTAAAAAGGTAAGTTGACTCTCCAGGAGTATTCATATATAAAATGCTTGTTATTAAATGTAAGAAATTGTCCTTACAATTACAAGAAGGAAGGAAGAGAAAATTAATTTTCCTGGATCTTGATGACTTCTTGGAACATTTAAACTAGTCCTTTGTGAAGACTGAGTTAGCCCCCTGGATACCTTAGAATCAGCCAGAGCCAGGATAAGCAAAAGTCCTTGGTCTTTATTCTTGGTCTTTAGGGGTAGAAGTGAATTGGATGGACGCAGGATCTCCACGACCTCCTTCTTCCTCATCTACCGCCAAAGTGACCCTAGCTAGTCTTACTCTACCCCCTAGTCCCTCCTACAATTTTCTGTATATACCAATTATTGAGTCAGCACAGAATGGTGGGAAGGGCCATTTTCTAAGCATGTGCCTATAGAGTATTGTCCAATCGGTAATTAGCCTTAAGTGCTCGATTGTCCGACCTCGGTACATCGACTCAAGAGTTTCAGCCCTTTACAATCCTTCTAATTCAATTCCATTCAATTCAGTAATTATGATTTATGTTATGGACAAGGCACTGGACTACAGAAATACATAGAGAATTGACTTTGTTCTCAAGGACCTTACAAACTAGCCAAAGGAGAGAGACACGAACCATTGGTCAACCCAACAACCTCATCAAGGAACGGAAATGATGTTCATGTGCTGTGATTTCCTTTTAGCAAACCCAACCCACTTTTAAGCAAAGACCAATTCCCATTGACAATCTACAGAGAAGGAGGCCAAGGCTGTTACATTGGCAAGATCTGCAGCTGATTCCAGCCCATCAGATGGATCGGCAGGCTGGTCCCTCCCTCCTTTGTCCTTCGCTAATGACTTGCCACCTTTCTTGCCTGTCATACCCTTTGCTACAACACCTCTCAGAAACCGGCTGAGGTTGCAAGATCCCTTCACTCTCCAACTTTACCAAATGCTATATCCTTTTTATGAGTCAAATAAAAACATGATTTAAAGGTTTTCTTTTTTGGAAATGACCATGTGGCCCATGAGTAAGAACTACTCAGAAGGCCCAACAGAAGGAAACAAAGTATTTCTGGGAAGCTCATTCCATCCTGGGCATTCTGTGTATCTTAATGACAAGTGTATCTGCAGAAAGATGTGTAATGAGTAAAGATACAGATATATGTGTGTGTGTGAATAAATATATATGTTAGTGTTGTGTATATAGATATACACTTACATGTATGTATGTATGTACATACCCCTAGGTATGGGTTAGGTAAATGAGGTAAAATAACTCTTCTGGAGTATTCATTTAAATTCACATAAAATCCTTTTTTATTAAATATAAGAAATTGTCCTTGTCCAAGGGAGGAGGAAGGAGGAGAAAGTTAATTTAAAGTTCTGTGATTTGTTATAAGATTAACTCACCATTTTAGTTTTGTCTTAAAGAAAATGTCAGGAAGGTGACTCAACTTTACACTTCCCTCCTCTGTCAAGAGAAATTACAAAGTTGTTTTTTTTTGGTTTTGTTTTGTTTCAGAATCAGTCAATTCAACAATCATTTATTAAGTGACTATTGAATGTCAATCGTGTTGACATTGAATGAAATGTTCCCTGCTCTTATTGAATCTATAAAAAGGACCTCAGAGGCTATCCTCATGAATAAGAATATCTATATTGATAAATCCAACAAGTTTTCATCTTACCGTTGCATTAGTTACAGTGATTAATAATAGGAATAACAATAACAATAAGCATTCACAAAGCACTTTACATAGATTTATCTTATTTGATCCTCACAAAACCGCTATTTTCTCTATTTATTAAATTTACAGATAAAGATACCAAGGCAGACAGAGGTCCTTGTGTCCAGGGTCACACAGCCCCACAGATGGAAAGTGTCAGAGGCATTACTCAACTCCAGCCTTCTTGAGTCCAAACACAGCTCTCTAGCCTCTTTGCCATCCTGGCAGCCCATTCCCCCCAGTTCTAACAGTTAGAAAGCTTTTCTTTGCATCAAGCCTAAATCTGCCTCTTTATTCCTTGTTCCAAATGGAGCCAGTTCTCTGGAGCCAAAAAGAGCAGGTCTGATGTTCTACATGATGGACCTTCAGGTCCTAAAAAGGAGGGCCCTCACACCCCCCAAGTAGTCCCAGTTCTGCCAATGGACACTCATGGCTGTACCTGCCCTACTTACCCTCCTCCAGCTGGTTTGCACTTTAGTAGTGTCCTTTCTAAACTGCAAGGGGAAGAGGTTGAAGTGGAGCTGAACACCTTGCTGTATGCTGACCAGGGTCACCTTCCTAGCCCTGGGCACCGTGTGGTGCTTCACGCAACTCAAGACTCCACTGATTTTGGTTGCCATTACTCTTTTTTGGGGAAGGACCAGCCCAACAACTCCACCACCACCACCACCCTACTGCCCAACCCTGTTATATGAAGTTATGAAACTGGAAAAAAAATCTATTTTTGATTTCTCTATAATTTATCTGCATTTCAATTTGCTGATTTGTCTTGTAATCTGATCTCTTCCAATGATAGTAATATCCAATAATTTATCCAGGAAAAATCATCCCATTTCAGATATCTGTTGTTTACAAGTAAGAGGAATTTCTCCATGGGGATAAACCATCTTCACAAGGATATGCAGCTGGTCAGTAGTTCTTACTGCACTCTCAAAAAAACTTGAAAACCTACATATTGGGACAAAGAGAAGCCAATAGAATTCTCAAATTAAATTCTCTCTCTCACACACACACACACACACACACACACACACACATCATTACAGATTGTATCTTCTACTTCTACATTCAGGAGCCTTTTGCTTTTGTCTCCTTCTTATTCACTGATGATGGACAACTCTGTAATGATGCAGTTAAAAAGAAACACCCAACATCGAAAACTCAGTTCTAACAGAAAACTAGAGTGAGCATGGGAGAGGATGGAGAGAGAAGCAAAAAACCAATCAGGATTTGGGGAAACAGTGATTTTGAGACTTGCAGGAATACAGGACAAAGTTGTTAGTTCCATTCACCAGTTCTCCAATTAATACCTTCATCCATAATAATTATGTTAAAAACCAATCATGTTTCAAACATCCTGCTGGTGCTGGGGATGTAAATCAATCAAGTTTTCAATAAATATTAAGTGACAATTCTATGCCATGCATTGGGGATACAAATACAGAGAAGGAAGTCATTTCTAGCCACAAGACATTGCATTCATGGGAGAAAAGGTGCAATTATAACACAAAAATGAATAAACAGAATTAAAGACAAAATAGTTAAATACAAGATGGGCTGAGAATGAGGGCTTCAGCTATTGAGAGATTGAAGAGGATTTTATGAAAAAATGAGATGCTTAACCTTTTTGAGTGTCTTGAGACCCTTGGATAGTCTGGGAAGTCGATCTCAGAACCATGCTTTTAAATACAAAACAAACATCAAATACAAAACAAAATTAGAAAGGAAATCATTTATATTGAAATGCAACTATCAGAATATTTTCACAATAAGTTTGTAGACCCTACTTTTAAAACCCTCCCTATGAGGGGATGTAAAGGAAGAGATTTTCTAAGGCAGAATCCTGCCATGGAAGAGGATTAATTCAAAATTCTGTAGCAAGAAGATAGAGTTTTGTACATGAAGAACAAAGACAAGGCAATTTGGGCTGGAGAGCAGAATGCAAGAGGAAGAATAAAATCCAGTGAGGATGGAAAGATAAATTGAGCCAGTTTCTTTAGGTCTTTAAAAGTTCAACACAAAGATTTATATTTTATCCTAGAAGTAATAGGAGCCACTGGGGCCTTGCTAAGTAAAGTTCCAGTCTAATTTTCATGGCTATGATCCAGTGTTCATTGGGCCCAGAGTTGAAAAGGAAGAAGAGAGCAGGTTGGATTGCTTTCAGGAAATTGCCAAGTTCATTTATTGATCCCAAGATCGCCATGAAAGCAAAAGCCCGTCTTTTCAATCTCACATTTCATCCACACTGCTCTATGGTAATGTCACATGGAATGCCACGGCTTACTAAGAACTTAAAATGAATATCACACAGAGAGCAATGGAGAGGTGCATTGGTGGGCATGAGCAGGCAGTGACATATGACCAACAAAATACTCTGAGGTACAGGAGAAAAGAAGGCCATCAAGGAATAATGGGATGAGGAAATGGACCGTTCATGTGGCAAGAGTAAAGGGTGCTGCCCTTCTCCCTTCATAATGTAAGGGAAAAGCCTCCAGTCGATTGAAGGGAACTTCAGTGGTTGAACTTTTGGAGAAAGACCATGAATGAAAGGACAGTGACATATGACCAACAAAATACCCTGAGGAACAAGAGAAAAGAAGGCCATCAAGGATGAGAAGATGGACCATTCGTGTGGCAAAAGTAAGGGTGACAGACTAGTGGACAGAGAGGGTGCTGCCCTTCTACCTTCACAATGTAGAGGAAAAGCCTTCAGTTACTTGGAAAGATACCTTCAGGGATCATACTTTTGGAGCAAGAACATGAATGAAAGGACTTACCTGGGTAAGTATGGATGAACTGTGTTCAGAGTGAAAACTCTAGAAAGATGAGATCATAAATCCTTTGAAATATTGGGTACAATGTGTAAGAAGTTAGGTTGTTAAGAGTTACAGAGGCTTTTATCACCTGAAATAATAGCCAGCAGGAATGGTCAATGAGTTAAAGTAATTAAAACCAGACTGACCTAAGAGATTATTTATGTTTGCTTTGTTTTTGCTGACTGGCTAGGTATTATCAAGATAGATTGGTCTTAAGACCATGGGTTAGGCACAGCAAAAAAATAAGTGCTCCCTCCCTAATGGAAAAGGGACCCCAGGCAGCTGCAATTCACTGGAGAACTAATAAGTGACTTAGGGTAGAATCCATAGCAAAGAAGTACATCAGTTCATTTTAGGGAAGAATACATCCCCCAAAACACCACTAACAACTCTATGGGGACTTCGAAAGCAAAGTGGACTCGAGCTAGAAGACAACCTCAGGAGTATGGATTGCCTTGGGGACCCTTGTTCCATAGACATGTGGCTTCTCTATCACGTAGGTTAATTAGCCACACTCTTTTCAAAGCACTTTCACCTGTTATTGGTGTCTCTTGGAATCTTCTGGGGTCTCCCCACCTGCTATCTCTGGCTTCTTATATCACAAAAGAAAATCATTTCATGCATATCATTGCTAATAATCCCACTAAGATTTAATGTATTATCCCTACCAGGAGTATTTTAGATCTAAAGATAATTGTGCCTAATACAAAGAAACGAATCACAAATGGTGCAATTGTGGGGCGATGAGGAGATATTTTTCCAGCATTCCAGATAAACAACTATCTATTCCACAGCAGACCTTATGGACCCATGTTAAAGGCCCATTCCCCTCTTGTAGGAGGGCAGATTTCTGCTATTTGAGTTTACCTTCTTGCAGCAGTGTCGTGTAAATTTGGTTTTATGTTTGGGGGTAAACTAGAGAGCATTAACAAGGATCCTCCAGGTCTCCAATAACTACCCCAGTACATGTTTGCCAAGCAAATTCTTCAAGCCTCTCCTCTCCTCAAAGTCCCCAAAAGTACCCACATTAACATGCTGATGTCTCACACAATTCTGCCTCAGCCTACAAAATCTGCATCGTCAGCTCTTTAGATAAAAATTAGTCCTTACTTTTTATCTCATTAGCTAATTCTTCGCCCACCCACCCACTCCAATCCCTGCAGATTCGAGTAATTTAGCATGTAGATCTACTCAAAGGATAGTATTTTAGACTGCTGCTGAGTGATCTCTTTTTCATACTTATGATAAAATGATTTGTTTTGTTTTGATGACCGATGCAAAAAATATGGTCTATCCTCCACTCATTTCAGGCCATATTAAAAGTAAATTTGGCCATAAAATCACGTCTAACCTGTCTACCTAAAATTGATGAAGAAATCTGTAAACAAAGAGACAAATCAGAGAAAAATCGAAGAAATTTACTCAGATCTCCCAGCCAGAGAAGACACATACAGAGAAGAAGTTATGGAGACCATAATGTCCATTATAGCATGGCTTATTTTTTTGAGAATGGAAGAAATGACTCTTGCTTTGCCCCATCAGTCACATGATATGCTCCCACAAAGAACAAGAGCCAAGAAGTGTTTGTTGAGTGAATCAATAACTCCCTCCTTCTCGGGGAAATCTAACACGGGAACAAATTGTACAGCAGTCAAGAGAAATGAAAGAATTGGGAGGGGGGAAGAATCAAACATGTTGGTGACAGCTTACATTGGGCCAATTTAATTGTGTATGTGATTGCAAGCCTGGTATTTTTTAAAAGCTTTTTATTTTCTTTTAACAAATGGATCGAAAAGCTCATATCTCACATATTTTCATGCAAGTCATGTTTTGCTATAACATGGTGTGCACAGAGACCACAAATAGTTTGGGAAGGTGAGGATGATGGGAAGATTAGAGAGAAGGGAGATATCAAGCATTGAAAAATAAGGCTTTGAAAGTGTCAGATGGCAAGAACTCGGGGATGTTTTTTAGGAGCAACTCAAAAGGAGAGGGGACAAAACAAAAAACAGAACAGTATCCTCATAGAACAAGGGAGGGATAGCTCAGATGAGGAATGCTTTGGCCTAAATAAGAACACATGGGAGAAATAGAGATCTGGGGGCAGAAGCCATCACAGGACCCTAGATTCAGACCTGAGAGGGACCTTAGAAACCAACTAGCCCAAGCCCTCTCATTATAAAGATGAGAAACCTGGAGAAGATGACTACCTAGAAAGGTGACATGATTTCCTTCTTCTCCACCATTCGATCTCTTGCCATAAATGGCAAACCAAACTTGGGTTGGGGAGGAGAACATATGGGAAACCATATTGTCTATGGCTCTACAAGTAAGGCAATGGACAAAAGAGCTGGCCCAGAACTAACCAAGGGGAAAGAAGTGGACTGGATGACCCTTGGGAACCTCTGCAGCGCTTTTCTGACCTCAAGTTTCTCCCTAAATCTAAGGTTCATCTTAACAATATTCTTCCAGCACACATTATCCACTTCCAACACAGATAATTGATGGACTCAAGTACAGATAGAAGCATATTTTATTTTTCTTTTCTTTCTTTTGAATACAACTGATATGGAGATTTGTTTCATTTGACAATATGTATTCTCCCTAAATTTAAGGGTCATCTTAACAATATTTTTCCAGCACATATTATTCACCTCCACACAGATAACTGATGGACTCAAGTACAGATTGAAGCATATTTTATTTTTCTTTTCTTTCTTTCTTTTGTAGACAATTTAGATGGAGATTTATTTCATTTGACAATATGTATTTGTAACAGTTTTGTTTTTAACTTAGCTTCTCAATGGGTGGGGGAGGAAGTGATTAAAAATAGAATCCAGGACTCAAAATTTAATTTTTAAAAGAAAAATTAAAATAAAACTTTTAAAATTTAAAAAATATGTTCTTTTAGGGAAATTAAATGGCTTTAAGTCATGAAATGTCAAAATTTCTAAAGAATTAAAATTTAGTTATCCAAAAAGTAATGAAGTGCTTTGTGGGTATGAACCAGCCCCAGCATACAACTCATCAGAAATTATGAAAATTGGTCAATCAATTAGCAAATATGTTAGTATTTACTATGTGCCAGGCACTGTGTTAAGTCCTAAGAACATAAAAGATAAAAAGCAAATCTCTCTTCTAACAATCTGATGAGGAGACAGCATGCAAACAATTATATACAAATATATGTATGTGTACATGTGTGTATATGATGGATGGGGATGGTGACGATGATGGTGTTGGTGATGATTATAATAATGGCAACATGATAATAACCATTATGGATTATGATAAAGATACATACTGAAAAGAAGATGCACCAACTTTATAGCAGGAGCCAGGGATCACCAGTGATCAACTGGGATGCCCCCTTTGGATGTAAGATCCATCAGGTTGGATCAACATCCACAATGGGGGAATGGACTAAGTTGCAAAGCTACATTATTGGAAGGAAAGCCTACATCTGTGAGGTCACAGACCTAGGAAGGAATCCACATAATCAGCACCATGTAGCTCACAGCATATGTTTAAAGGTCAACTAAAGGATAAAGAATGTATTTTACAAAGCTATATCTTCTCATCAAGCTGAAGCAGAGGTAAATAATAATAATAAAAGACTTGATCTCACCCATCTCTGCACCAGCCGTGCCCCATGCTGACCACACAGTTTCCTGTAGATATATATTTTCATATCCCCTCTATATATCCAGTTACAGAAATCTTTCTTTTCATTCAAGGCTCAACCAAGGCATAATTCCTCTTTTTTTATTCCTTTTTTTGTATCTCCAGTGCTTAGCAAAGTTCCTATAATCTAGCATGTTTACTTGATTTGCCCTTTCATGAAGCCTTACTTTATATCCCTCCATTAGAAATGGCCTTTTCTGTTCTGGTATCTCATCCCTCCCTGTCAGGCTTTTTGACATTATAATTTGTGTTTTAATTATTTTCATACATGTTTCATTTCCCCTTCCCCCTGATCAGGGTATAAGCTGCTTGAAAACTGGGGCTATGTCTGAATTCATCTTTATAACTTCCCAATAACTAGAATACAGTAGGCACTTAATGAAGCTTATTGAATTGAAATTGCTTTTAAATAAGAGATAAGCAGTAAGTTATTTCTTTTCTCTTTTTGGGGGGAAGGTAAGTAAATATTTCTTGGAAGATGTGACACCAGCAATAATCCTATTGAACAACGCTCTGATAACAAACATCAGTGGAGACATGAAATTTGGAGATGTCAGTTTAACAAAGCTTCTGATTGAAGAAGTGCTGCTGCAGAACAGTGTCCTGGTTGCCAAAGGATTCCCTGATGGCCATAAGGTCCCACAGATGCTCCTGTTTGCAGATGACATTGTGGTGATTATTACATCAAGTCTGAAAAAGTGAGTGTTCACTCAAAGGGGTTAAGTCTGCCCATCTACACTGGAAAGACCAAGTGGACAAATAGTGTCTCTTGCCCAGCTTTCCTCATGAATCCAGATAGATACTTTATAGAACTTGTCCAATATGTGTATGTTTGGGGTGAGTTATGCTGATGGACCATGGGCTGGACCCAGAGTTGAACAGGAGACAGAGAGAAAGCTGGATGGCTGTTGGGAATCCACAAAAGTTCATCTTTTGACATGAATAGTTTTCGGTGATGTTTGATGGCAATGCTATCTGGACCTCCACGCTACCAAAGGAATAAAGGTGATCACTGCCCAAAGGGAAATGGAGAGCTGTGTGATAAATGGGAGTAGATTGAGATATAACCAAATTAATGGATGTCATAGAGAAATTATATACAAAAAGAGAAAATGATAAGAACAAAGGATGGCAAGGGGCATTCAGAGGGCTCCACCGGTCCTCCTGAGATATTAGGAGAAAGTGAGGAAGGCCTCCAGGATGTTGGAAGACATGCCCTCAGAGGCAGGACAGATGGGCTGCACTCTGATCCACTGGAGGAACACCCCAAACCATGACCATGGGTCTATTAGAAGGTGGAACGAGTTGATATCCATCCTTTATAGCTTGCAAGCCCTTTATGGACACATTCTCATTTGATCCTCAGAACAACTATGGGAGGAAGGCACTTAGAACATCATAATTCCCATTGTACAGAGGAGGAAGCTGAGGTTAAGTGAAGCGATTTATTCATGACAACACAGCTAAGTAATTTCAGAAGCAAGACAAACCAAGAACTTGCGTTTTCCTGACACTGACTCCAGTATTCTATCCATTAGGCCACACTGCCTTGAATAACTAGTCCCTATCCATCATAAATCATGACTCATGGGAAATAAACTCACAATGGGTGTAAGATAAAGCCTCTCATCACCATTTGTCTCAGTCATGTTCATTCATATTCTTCAAGATTAGATATCTTCTGGCAACACACGCAATTTGGGATCATTTAACTTATCTTTGTTTACTTCACTACATTAAACAGCAAAGGGAATATTTACAGAAGCAAGAGAGATGAATTTCCCCTGTGTGAACCTTGTTCTCAGTGAGAGTCTCTAATTTTACTTAAAAAAATAAGCCAATGCCAGATCTCCTGATCCAAAAGAAGGGCTGAGCTAGGGCTGTTGAGGTAATATGGAGATACATGGATCTCTCCCACTAGTTGATTGCCTCTCGTGTTAGTCAATCCAACATGGGTGCTTGTAGCTCATCAGTTTGAAGCTGCCTCTCACAGCAGTCCATGGAGGTTGGCTCTAGTATACTCTCTGTGGCTAAGAAACCATTTATCTATAAAAAGGTGAATTTATTTCTGACCTATACCTGACAAGGTGAGTTCAAATTTATTCTACAAACATACTATGCATTTTAAATAAATTAGGGAATGAGCTAAAAAACTGAAAGGAAAAGAAAAACTAAAAGTTGTCATAGTTATAAAGACCGAGCTGGACCTTGAAGAAGGATATGAGAGGCCATTTCTTGTCATTCTTTACAGAGATGACAGAAGGAAAGAAAGAAAAAAATGTTATGTATTAAGAGGTTACTATGAGTCCTGTGCTAAATGTTGCAGAGAACACACACATGTATACACATACATGCATATATACATATGTATGTGTATAGGTACACACATACATGTGTATGTGCATTTGTGTGCATACACACATGAATATATACATAGATACACACATATAAAAACAGTCTCTATCCTTAAGAAACTTACATTCTAAAAAATGTTTCAGCTTTTCAAAAGTAAGCTGAAAAAAAAGGATCAAGAGAGTTTAGGAGAGGAAGAAATGAAAGTATCTGAAGTAGGACGTTTTAAAACACTAAAAGACCAAGAATTTAAGAAGACATCTGAGGACCAAGCACAATTTTACACCAGTTGACATCCCTGTTCCTTCTTATGTTTTAAAGTCCAGAAATTCTTTTTTTTTTTAAAAAAGGAATGAAGGCAGGCTAGCTTGGGCCCTTCCACAAAACGGAGGTTCAAAGGTGGGGTTAATCAGAAATGGCAGGAGAATGGGTCTTGATGTAGGACCATCCAAAGTGAGCTTGCTACTCTGGGGTGAAGAGATCCCAAGAACTGGGGGATGTTCGAGGATGAGATAGTAAGCAACAGGGCTGGAGTGGGGGAGGACTGTAGAATAGGGCCTAGAATGGCAGACATGGTGAATACATTGGTTAGTTTTCCTGAATTTTGCTTTTCTTTTCTTTTCTTTTTCTTCTTTGTTTGTGGTTCTCAAAGTATGATCTAGAGAATCCTGGGGATCTCTGAAACCCTTTTAGAGGGTCTACAAATTCAAAAATAGTTTTTATTTCCAATATGATAAATGTCTATAAATATAACCCAGATAAACAAAAATGCTTTGGAGAGATCCTCAATCATTTTTAATAGGATAAAGATACTGAAAACAAAAGTTTGAGAACCACTGCTATAAAGGATGCCCCTCTGGAAAGAGAAATAGGGAAGGACGTCTGAGAAGGTGGAGTAAAAATCAATTTTTGAAATTTTTTTTCATTTGCCCCCATTTAATCACAAGTACATATAAGATTTGAGAGAAAAGCTTCAGAGAAAATCAAAAGGAAGGTCTGGCCCATTCAGAAACAAGGATTTCACTGGATATCAGGTCTGCACCTTTATGGAAACAGGAAAAAGAGTCAGGAAATGCATATTCAGCTGGCATAAAGAAAAAATGGAGCTGTGCCCATGATTTTATTTTTACCTCCATTAAAACTCTAGTACCTATTTCATGAGAGTCTTTTTAGGCTCCGAAATACAATTAAAGAGGAAATACTAACAGGTCTTAAATTTTTAAAATCACAGAGCAAGGTGACTGGTTGAAACAGATCAACATTTTATGGGTCCCATTCTAGGCAATGTTTCCTGCTAAAAATTAAACTCTTCTTTGGCCAACTTTCCCACTAACATAAGATTTTAATGTGGCTGGTCTTTTTCTCCCCTGCTTATTTAGAAGCTTCATGTGATGAAGTGGAAATAAGGAGACAGTAAAACATTAACCATAAAGGAAAAGACGATTTCATTTTGAAGACGTTCGTGGAATTAAAAAGGCACTTGTTGAAAGGGGAATTCGGCACAAGAAATAATCAAGTAGGGCCCAGACCAGCAAATTTGTCAGACTAAATAAAGGACTAGAAAAGGTCATGGATACTTGAGGGGTTACTGGCATTTTTATAGCCGCAGGGCTGCTACACAATACACTGAACACCAGAAGAAATAAAAGGAAGTAAGTCTCCAAGACTCTTCAAAGTTTTAAATCGTCCAAATTTTATTGAAAACATGAGAATCGGCCAAAAGAATATCCCATCTTTATAGGGGGATTCTGATCACTTGCTGCTGATCAACACTGGTCAGTGTTTATGGCAAGAAAGGAAATTAAGGTTTCCCTAACTCAATATTTGGTCCCCAGATTATTTCAAAGACATCTGGACTCCTCTGTGATGAAATCCACTGATTCTACTGCACAGAGACACTTTCATGCTCTGGGCTTATTGAATTTCCCTGATGTTTCTATGGGTACGCAGATCTGTGAAAGGCAACCACTGTGCGATGCTATAGAGAGCTAAATCCAGAAAGCTGGCTTTGGATGTCTGGTAGGGTGGAGAGATGGGTAGATAATGAAGGCAGGAATCAATAGATAGATGGATAAACAGACAAGGGTGGGAGATGAATAGAGAGATGAATGAAGGGATAGGCAAACGAATGGATGGAGAAATGGAAGAATGGAAGAATGAAAGAGGAGGAACAGATAGAAAGAAGGAGGGAGCGAGGAAGCAAGAAGATAAAGATAGATGGATGGTTGACTGATTGCTGGATGGACATGATGGCCCGGTAGGGGCAGCTAGGTGGTGCAGTAGATAGAGCAGTAGTCCTGAAATCAGGAGGACCTGAGTTCAAATCTGGTCTCAGACACTTAACACTTTCTAGCTGTGTGTGACTCTGGGCAAATCACTTAACCCCAATTGCCTCAGCAATAAATAAATAAATAATAGTCCAGTAGAATAAAAAACATGGCCTCATCCAAACAAGGAGGCACTATGAGATAGTAGAAAGAATACTGGAGTCAAAAACCCAGAACTGCCTTCCTAAGCTGTGTAACCCTGGCCAAGTCCCAGGGTACTTGGCCAGGTACTAGTTTTCTCATCTATAGAAGAATGGGGATGGATAAAGGAACCTACAATGTTCCCTGTGACTCTCTAGTATCCTAAACTCCCTTCTGAAATTCACCTACCATAGCAGCTGACTGAATGCTTCCAGGTCATTGCTTCTCTAAGACAGGAGCTTACAGGCCAGAAGGGGGAATAGGACCGGGTCTCCCTATCTACAATGCACAGTAGCACATATCACAAGGATTACCCAGATGCAAAGTCATAATAAGCAACTGGATTTCCAAAACTGAAGGCATAAAAACCCTGCAAACTTCTGGCTTGACTCCATGTAACACATTTCCAACAAGGACTGAGAAGGCTTCAAGTACTGGATCAAAAAGCTGCACTAAGTCCTATGAAAACGGATTAGAGAAACACGGCTCAGATGGGAGACCTCAAGCAAACCAGCCATTCTTCAATGACCCAGTTACCAGGAGAACAAAGCAAAATAAAAATGGATTGCTAATCCAGTTGAAATATTTCTTTTCCAAGAATCAGGTAGACAGTAGTCACTAGCAAAACTAAAGGAATGAGTAAAAGAGTACTAAGAATTCTTGGTTAATTGAAATGCCATTGTTAACGAGCTCCGAGAACTTCCTGCTTGTTGCTTCTGATCAGGTGTTCAGGATTATTCGCCAGCGCCGATCCCTGGGCTTTCAACAAAATTTTACTCCCGATGAGCATTTGTTAAATTTTCATCAATAGCAAAATGTTGAAAGAAATGAGAACAGATCCCTCCAATATGGATGAGAGGGAGGAGCACCAAGAAATACAGGATTTGAAGCCATCCTGCCCAGTGTCTTCTCCATATATTGAGAAAGGGGCATGAAGGAAAAGTAAGAGGGCAGCAGTCACAACTAAGTCCTGGGGCCACCTCCTGGATGAAGTCCTTCTTCATCTTTCTGAGATCCCCATGCCCTGACTCTGAGCATCCTTAAACCAAACCCTCACCCACACACAGAACTTTGTATTTAGATGGTTATATTTTGTACACATTTATCTGTGCATGTGTTGTTTTTACCCAAAAGAACCTAAGTCTCTTGAGGGCAGGGACGTCTCATCTTTGTCTTTCCATTTGCCCAGCATAGTGTCTGACTGATGGTAAGGGACTCGATAAATTGCTTCTTGAATTAAACTGGCAATATTTAACTTAGGGGAGAGATGACTCTGGGATATACAATAAATGTGTCCAAATACTTCAAGAATTGTCTTGTGGAAAAGGGATGGACTTTCTGGTTGGTCCTGGAAGGAAGAACAACTGGAGGAAATGGCAGAGAGGCAGTTAGGGTTGATGTCAGGTAGCTTTGGACAAGAGCTATCCCAAAGTAGGATGGTCTGATATGAGACAGAGAGAGAGAGAGAGAGAGAGAGAGAGAGAGAGAGAGAGCAGGAAGGAGGGAGGGAAGGAGGGAGGGAGAGAGAGACAGAGAGACAGAGAGATAGAGAGAGACAGAGAGTTTCTCCATTATAGTAGGTATCACATAGAAAACTGAGTGATCATTTGATGGAGAGACTAGAGAGAAGATTCCCTTCAGGTATACCTTAGGCAATCAATAAATGTTTATTAACACCAACTATGTTGGTACAGTCCCTGTGCCAGGTACTGAAGATACAAAGACAAATTTAAAAGATAATAAATGATCCCTGACCTCAAGAAACTAGATTTGATTAAACTCTGGGTTTCTTTCAAATGCTGAAGTTCTTGAAGAGAAGCTCTCTCTCAAAGGACGTTTTCACCTCTAAAATGCTACATCTGCATCACTTATACCAACATATTACACATCATTCATCAAAGGACATTTGGTCTTGTTCAGCAAAAATTACACAAGATGTTAAAATTTCATTTTCAGTTACATTGAAACATTAAATACCTAAATCAACAAAATTGTAGGCACATTTTCTCCCCGTGGGGAAAAATTTTCATCTCTTCCCTGGAAATGTTGTGAGGAATAATTAATGTTAATGTAGTGCTCCAAAATCTCTGCCAAAGATGACAAATGTTGGAGGAGCTGAAGGAATCCGGGCACGTTAATTCCCCATCGAGGAAGCTCTGAATTGGTCCATTCTCACTGAAAATCATTTTATAACTATGTCCCAAAAGCCACTAAGTGGTATATTTAAGGATCCACATTATGAAAACATTCATAGCACCTGCCTACATAGTAGTCAATAATTGAAAACCAAGAGACACCCTCAGGAATGACTACATAAATTATGGTATATTGATGTAATGGATAAGCCATCAGAAATGATAAAATGGATAGTTTCAAAGAAAACCAGGAAGATGTCTTTGAACTGATCCAAAGTGAGCAAGTCAAGTCAACAAGCGCTTATTAGGTGCTCACTATTTGTCAGGCACCAATTTAATTGCTAAAGGTACAAAGAAAGTCTAAAACAACCCCTCATCTAAGAAAGCTCACCATCTAATGGAGGAAGATAACATACAACCATGTATGACGCCAATGAGATATATACAGGGCAACTTGGAGATAATTTCAGAAATTAGAAACAAGTATTAAGAGGGATTAGAAAGGCTTGCTGCAGAAGGTGAATCTTGAAAGAAGCCAAAACATGGACATGAGGAGGGAGATTAGTTCAGTTTTAGGGAACACAGTGGAAATGCCATAATTCAAGAAATAAAGATTCATGTAGGAGGAACTTCAAGGAGATCAATATCATTGTTCTTGGAGTATGTGGGGAGAAAGGAAGTGCAAGACCCCAGAAAAGGCAGGAAGTCTGCACTAAATGACTGCAATAAATCTCATCTTCCACAGGAATCCTTCTCCAATTCTTCTTAATTCTAGGGACTTTCCTCTATTAATTATTTCCTTTTGTCCTGTATAGGGCTTGCTTTGCATTTTTGTATTTGCTTGCTGTCTCTCTCATTAGACTATAAGCTTTTTGAGGGCAAGGGTTGTCTTTTGCCCCTTTTTGTAATTATAGAATTTAGCACGGTGTCTAGCACATAGTAGGTGTTTAATAAATATTTATTGATTGATGAAATGTGGCTCCTTCACCAGGACAAAGCCTCAAGATGGCTGAGAAACAGTTCACTACATCAGTTAACCCTAAGGATTAGGCACAAGAACTAGCAAGAATTTGACAAGAAACTGAAAGTCCCATTAGGAGTAATAAAAATTTTGTGGTGAATATCAGAGAGTACAATCTTTGTGTTTACACCACTATATGCATAAAGCACAAGATGGTCTCCCTAAAAGAAAAGGTACAATTGTGAGAATTAAGAATAACTGAACTTCAGATTAAGACAAGGGATGAAATATCTATAAAGGAATAGGAGAAGGGCTTTCTGGAGCACACTCAGATCTTCTAAATCGATGCTGCCACAGAGAAGCCAAAAGCTCTAATTAACAGGGGCTAAATTATGAGAAATTTGGTCAAGAACGAGAGATGATAGAGAGCAGTTTGCCATATCTGTAGCCCTGGGCTCAGTTATGGACACTTCCTCTTAGGAAAGAGATACTCTGGTCTGTCCAGAAGAGAGCAGCCCAGAATATGAAAACCCTGGAGATTACCCTACAGAAGTACTTCATGAAGGATATTTCCCAGAAGAGAAAAAGCATCTTCTGAATCTTAGTATCTAAAAGGACACCAGATGAAAAGACAAATTAGACATGGTCTCCTTAACTCCAGAGAAAACTAGAACCAATGGGTTGGAGTCACAAAAAAGCAGCTTTCTGCTTGATGAACAACTTCCTAACAATTAATGCTATTTACTACTAGACTGGGCTGCCTTAGGAGGTGATGGCTTCTCCCTACTCCTAGAGGCTTCAAGCCTTCTAGGCCAACAAGTCTATGATGATGACGTGTTGATTATGTTGGACATTCAGGTACTTGGTAGACCCTAGAGATCCTTTCCATCCCTCATTCTGTGGTTCTGTAAGTGGAAGCAAGAATGAAAATTGCCCATTCATTATATCAAACATATAAACTAGTATCAGTCATACCAAACCCTGCCCAGAGTATAATCTTTGCAGATCAGCCTCAGTGGAACAAGATACATGAAAGCTACTGTCTATATTATGAAGCAGAAAATGGGGAGGGTGGATTTCATTAGGGGCTAGGAAAAAAGCACATTTCTAGCCAATTTCTACTGGTACTCTTGTCCTTAAAGGATTACCTGTAGAAAAGAGGCTCATAATTACTTTTATTTTTTTCAAATTTTAACTTCATTTTAATGCAAAAAATAAAATATGTAGAATTATGAAGGCAACTGATTATATTGAAATAGTTATCAAAATAGTTCAAAAAATAAGTATATGAACCTTAATTTAAAAACTGCTACTATTTAAGAAACATTTGACTATAATTATTGCAGTCTTTCCCTCATTATTCATTTTATAATCTACATGAGGAAATGACATGCCCTTCTATCTTTGTTGATTTCAGGAAAAGCTAAAGACTTAGTGGCATATTTCTAGGTAACTTTCCGATATGTTTAGTTAAATCACCAGTATTTTCAAAGCTTTCTTAACCTGACAATTATGCCACAGTGCCTTCCAGTCACAGTAGAATAAATCATGATGTTTTCTTTTAAGTGCTGATTTTACCTGCCTAATTAGTTTAAAAAGTTGGTGTCGAGCCAAAAGTTCAGTTATAAACTAGTAAGCACATCTCCAACATATTTGGATTCAGATGCACACACTTAAGTAAAAACTGGGCATGCCATTTTGTTCCATGTATAAAGTGATGAATAGCTCCCAAGATACAAACATGTTTGAAGAAATCATAACAAAGCTATAAACTATCTGTCTCAGTAGCCCTTTTTTGAAGTGCTATCTATTAAGGAGTTATTTTAAATTGGAAAATATCTGTAAATTTGTATATGTGTATACATATATATATATATATATGTGTGTACACATGCATAATTTGTTCAGTATATATAGACATATCCACATGTTATTTATAAATACAAATTTCCTATGTGCATATGTGTACTACATATATAATAGGAGATTCATGAGACATTATTGTCTTTGCTGAAATACTGAAAAGTTGAAGTATAGAAAGAATACAAAAGGACCAAATGAAGACAAAGCACAGGCCAACACGATGGTTCATTTTATTGAGTTGTTTTCCCCCAATTTGGAAATATTTAATAAGGAATAATAATATTTCCCTCTTGGAAGGGAAAAAAAACTGCTACATTGGAAAATTGAGGCAATTTTTTTTAAAAAAGATGAATAAAATGTATTTTTAAAAGAAAATAAAGGTAAGTTGTGATAATCAAATCCAGTGTCTTGGGTCACACCAAATGAACTTCGTTTTCTTATTTCAAAGAATAACTGGACTAGTATAATTGGGAAAATTGCAGAAACTATTCAGGAAAGTATTTGATGAGTTTTCCTCTCTAGCATGATGGAAAAAAGAGGGAGAGATGTAAGATAGATTATAGCACAGTTGGGTGGTGTTGGAAGTCATTGAAAGGTTGGACCCACAGGAATCTATCAATGGCTACATGAATCTTGGGTAGCAAGTCCTTGGTCTAGGCCGTTCTGCATTTTTATCAATGACTTAGAATAAAGGCATGAATTTAATGTTCCTCTTTAAATATTAATGGAGCATGAAGTTTCAAAGGGATAACCCAACTTCCAAAAGGTCTTGGCAGACTAGAATGAAGGCAGATCTGGGTTCAAAACACTTGGGTTCACAAAATCAACTTCACAATGTCAGCATAGGGGAAATGAGGTCAGACCACAACTTAACAAGAGTCAGTAACTTGATATACAAGCCACCAAAACTAATGCTGTCCTAAGATGAATAAAGAAGAGCATGGAATCCAGGATAAGAGCAATAATTTCCCTCTTCCTTGCCCTGAGTGGATCACATCTGAAGTTTGTGTCTAAAGATACCAAGGCATAAAATAGGCATGAAATGGTCTCTTGTATTACAGTTTTGGACAAATTCTCTGTTAAAATCTAGCAAGATTATACCTATAGAAATCCTCTGATTTGCTGTGGGTAGGGGAGAATGAAATCATTTGGTGTGAACATTTCTTGGTGATATTAGCTTTGTTCTTCAATGATTGCTGCTTCCTTTTCTAGATGTTATTCCTTTAAATAATGTCCCAGAATTCTAAAAAGCTATCCACAAGATGATGATAAGGATGCTGAGGACAGGAGATCATGCCATATTGAGGATAGTTGAAAAACTGGGGGAGGGGCACAGTGTTACTTGACTTAGGGAGGGAACACACTTCATGCAACTGAAGGGCTTTTCTGTATAACAGGTGTTAGACGAGTTCTGTTTGTCTCTTCAGGAGGGAAGCAATGTGCCATAGTGTTCATTTAAAGTCAAGAAAACTAGAGCTCAAATTACACATCAAACACTACTATTTGTGTGATGCTGAGAAAATTATTTAACCTCACTGAACTTCAGATTTCTCACTTGTAAAATGCAAATAATAGCACCTACCTCCCAGGATTATTGTGATATCAAAAGAGATGATATTTATAAAGGTTGGGCAAGTCCCAAAGCACTATTGAAAAGTTAGCTGTTGCTGCTGCTGCTGCTACTACTACTATTACTACCCCTGCTATTACCACTACTTCTTTTACTACTTCTATTGCTACTACTGCTGCTGCTATCATTATTACTTCTACTACTATCACTTCTATTACCACTACTTCTACTATCATTATTTCTTTTACTATTTCTACTACTATTGCTGCTACTGCTACTACTACTATTACTACCACTTCTATTACCACTATTTCTACTACTATCATTACTTCTTTTACTATTTCTACTACTACTGCTGCTACTACTACTACTACTACTATTACTACCACTTCTATTACCACTACTTCTACTACTATCATTACTTCTTTTACTGTTTCTACTACTATTGCTGCTACTACTACTACTACTATTACTACCACTTCTATTACCACTACTTCTACTACTATCATTACTTCTTTTACTGTTTCTACTACTATTGCTGCTGCTGCTACTACTACTACTATTACTACCACTTCTATTACCACTATTTCTACTACTATCATTACTTCTTTTACTGTTTCTACTACTATTGCTGCTGCTTCTAGTACAACTGCTACTGCTACTACTATTTCTGCTGCTGCTTCTAATGCTATCACTATTACTGCTATTGCTGCTACTACTGCTGCTGCTGCTGCTGCTACTATTTCTTCTGCTGCTCCTGCTACTACTACTACTATCACTGCTATTGTTGCTGCTGGGGGCTTACTGCTTATGCTACAACTAATACAGCTACTTCTATTATTGCTGCTGCTACTACTACTGCTGTTGCTGCTATTCCTTCTGCTGCTATTATTACTACTATTACTGCTATTGCTGCTGCTACTATTATTACTGTTACTACTGCTGCTGCTGCTGCTACTGCTGCTACTATTATTACTACTTGTTGCTGCTTATTACTGCTGCTACTTACATTACTGATTCTGTTGCTGCTATTACTACTGTTGATGCTACTATTATTGCTACTATTACTGTTGCAATTGCTTCTGCAACTACCTGCTGCTGCTACTATTACTATTATTACTACTACTGCTATTATTGCTCCTACTATTACTACTACTTCTACCACCTCTTCTATTACTATCACCATTACTATAGCTACAAGAAATCTCAGAGATCATCTAGTTCAATTTCATCATCATTATTGCAATAATAATATATAACAATGCAAATAATACCATAAAAATAACAGTTATGAACTAGGAGTACAGGAAGAAGTTTTAGGAAGGCATAAAGAAAACTTTCCCAACAATTGGAACTATATGAGGAAAATGGGCTTTTGTGTTCATGTTCAGCCCTTCCCCAATGGATAGGAATCCTCTTGATTTCTAGTTCGTGCTACAAACAAAAGGGATACGATAAATGTTTTAGTGCACATGGACATTTTTCCTTTTTTGTGCTCTCTTTGGAGCATCCATCAAATTGCTGTTTTTCCCCCAGCGGGGAAAATGAGAGCGAGTAAAAATAAGGTTTTGCTCATTAAAAATATTAAATTAGATTTTTAAAAGGATGGAATGGGCTGCCTAAAGAGGTGGTGAGTTCTTATTCACTGGAAGACAAATAGCCACTGGGCAGGGATATCACAGAGCAGATTCTGGATCAGGTATAAGTTGAATTCAGTGGCTCTCATGTCCTCTCCAGTTTGAGTTTTGGTGATTTTTCCCTCCAAAGAAGAGTAAAGATACAGATAAAAATCCCTGTCTATCAGCAGGGAGTCTGAGAGCTTCAGCATTGCAGCAACTTAAACAAATCCTTTTATTCCAAATCTTTTAGCTGCAAACAGCATCTCACTGTGAAGCTGTGAAGAGGCTGCCATGACAGGATCACATACAACAGATAAGAAAGGATATATGTCTGAGCTGGGAAAGATGGGCCAGGCCGGGACTCCAGGGAAGTTGTCCAAATGGCTGCAAACCTGGGTGCCTCTTTGATGGCAGCACCCGCTCTGGCCAGCAGAAGCAGATTATCCGAGAGGCTGAGCCCTCTTCTCCATACCAATCTTCCACTAAAGAGATCACTGAAAGCTGACAGTCAGAAGCGGGCTGCAGAGTGGGAGAGCCAGAGGTGGAGGGCTGGGGAGGACTCTGGCCCGGTCCCCACAAACTGCGAGCCCCCCTGACCAGGAAGAGAGGGGGCTAGGAAATGCTTCCCCACATTGGACTCCATCCTGATTTCTGTCCTAACACCATCTTGGCAGTAGACTGCACCCCAAGCCAATTTTTTCCCATTACTGGAGGGAACATTGACAATTTGGGGCCATTTTACTCAGTGCCGCAGCTTCAATAACGGAACTGTTGGCTTCCAGAGTCCGTCTCCCCTGTGCTATGGCACAGCATCAGGCATCTCAGTTTTTGAAGCCAGACCCAATCATCTCCTTAATTTGGCGAAGACTCCTTGGGCAGCGAGTGCCCGCAAATAAACACATCTGTGTGATTAGGGCCTTGGGACCAGAAAAGGCAGTGGACTGTTATCTTCTCCAGACAGACTCTTATCAACACAACCATTATGAAACAGTAAGCCACCACCAAGGAGACAATGGCTGGGAAGGCATTTTAAATGTATTATTGATGTGCTGCCGGGGTAGAAGAAAACCACCAAGTCTTTCAAGTCGTTAACCCATGCTGTCAAATCCCTGCATTAACACGGCAGAAAGACACTAATTAATAGAGTGAGATTTTCACGGGACGAAAATGCCTGCAAGCCTAACATATTAATGCAGTTTATATATTTATGAGTCTGTTTATATATGGAAATGTATGTGTGTAGCCTCTTAAATCCCTCTTTTCCAAATCTTTAAGCTGGGAATATATTTATTTATATATAAAGATAAATATGTGTATGTATAAATATATGTTTTATATATGTATGTGTATTTTATAGATACACACATTTATTTTTACATATTTACACATATATATGTATATATATACATATCCCAGTTTTTGTTTATATATATGTATATGTATATATGTGTGTGTATACACACTTAAAGGAAGAAGTTTTTAGGGAAAATAAAACACTTCTAAGCAGGGATTATCCTGAGGAGGAGGAGAAGGAGGAAGAATCCATTTTGAAATTCCTTGCAATAAATGTCCCAATTGGTGCAGGCACTGGGGGAACCATGCTTTTCTACTAGCCCAGCCCTTTTAGCAACTTGAGGATTAAAACAGAATGAAAAATCATAGGCTCGGGGTACACTCCATCCCTTTCCAAGAATCCATTCCAAAGGCCACATGGGTAAAATTGTATTTTGGGGAGACCCATAACAATTATTTTACCAGTTTATAAAAGTCCTTTGATTATAACCAGGGTATTTATTGTGATTTTTCCATACTCTAAGGTCTTTATAGGATTATGGAATCAAAAGATCTAGGATTTTAAGTTGAGGTCACAGAGGCCATCTAGTCCCACTCCTTCCTTTTATAGAGGAGGAGTTCAAGGTCCAAGTCAACATAAGGATTTGCCCAGAGCTACACAGGAAGCTGAAAACTGACTCCCAGATGAGTTCCCTTTCTACTGACCCAACTTTGATGACATTGCTCTCCTCCCATTTCCAAATGTCTTATCTCAGCTATATTTATAAGAGATGAATGTTTAAATTGGAAGAAAGCAAGACTGGACTGACTTCAGGATATCATGGAGCTCTTTTTTCCCCCTGAGGCAATTGGGGTTAAATGACTTGCCCAGGGTCACGCAGCCAGGAAGTGTGTTAAGTGTCAGAGATCGGATTTGAACTCAAGTCCTCCTGACTTCAGGGCTGATGCTCTATCCACCGTGCCATCTAATTGCCCTTTGGAATTCTTTTTTTTTAATCATGGAGCTCTTTTAATGAGCCCAAGATTCTCCCCAACATTCTATTCCTAATGTTGTTTGATTGTGAGACATGGGACCAGGCAGTCTCCAAAGAATTGAAGATGAGCATCAAACAGAGGGCAATGGAGATGCACGTGGTGGCTATGAACTGGAGGAGCTACAAACAAGATCTAGGCGCGAAAGATGATCATCTGCTTCCTAAGTGAAATGAACGAACCAGGAGATCACTATACATGGCAACAACAAGACTATATGATGATCAATTCTGATGCAAGTGGCTCTTTCTGACAATGAGATGATTCAGGCTAGCTCCAATGATCTTGTGATGAAAAGAGCCATCTACATGCAGAGAGAGGACTGTGGGAACTGAATGGGGATCACATCATAGCATCCTCACTCTCTCTGTTGTTGTTTGCTTGCATTTTGTTTTCTTTCCCAGGTTTTTTCTTCCTTCTTGATCTGATTTTTCTTGTGTAGCAAGATAACTATAAATATGTATACATATATTGGATTTAACATATATTTTAACATATTTAACATGTATTGAACTACCTGCCATCTAGGGGAGAGGGTGGGGGAAGGAGGGAAAAATTGGAACAGAAGGTTTTCAAGGGTCAATGTTGAAAAATTATCCTTGCATATGTTTTGTAAATAAAAGGCTTTAATTAAAAAAAAAAAAGAGGATAGCAAGTGGACATCCAGAATACCCTGGTACCCTTGAAGTGGGTAAGGGGAAGTAAGCAAGTTCTCTATTCCTTTGAGTGTACTTCTTGGGTGAGCTTATGGGAGGATAAGCTCAAGAATTATAGTATGCAGGGATGAATAGTGATCCACATTGTTAGAAAGAACATAATACATGAGATCATGGATCCACTGGATTATTCCATTGGAATTGAATTATCCATTGAAATGATGCAGTTTCAACAGAGCACCTCCCCCAAGTTTTACTGGTTAAGCAAACCTATCGCTTGTTGACTGATTTGTTGATTTATTTGTATTTCTTTTTTCTTTTATAGGCACACCCATTTTATTTTATAGTCTGACCCAATTTCAATCCCACTCAATGAAGTAGTACTTGCTGGAACATCAGAGAAGAATTAGATGATCCATTAAATGCTGAAAGCAATGGTCCTTTACTCAGCCAGCTTAAATACAAGACTAGGGATTAACTGGAGAGACCCATGGGTGGAATAATAAAAGAAGAACAAAAGATTGCAAGCACCCCCTAAACTGAGGCAGCAGCTGCCACCTCTGAAACCGGATGAGGAAGAATGGAGCAAGGAGAGAACTAGAGACATCAGCCAAAAACCTCAACTATGGAGATAAGAAAACGGGGTCAAATCCAGTTTCTGACAGGTTACTAGCCAGAGCAAGCAATTTCACTTCTCTGCAACTCACTTTCCTCATCAGTAAAATGAGTATAGTAGCAGCGGGTACCTTATAGGGTTGCTGAGAGAGACAAATGACTTCAAGAGGACCAAACTCTTGAGATATTTTGAAAGGTAACCTCAGTGGGATGGTTCTCGGACCCTGGCAGGGATGGGGAGGCTTGCAGAGTCCCACAAGTGCACTGTTAACACTCAGCTCCCCCATCACTTACCAGGCAATTGGGGGATGCTGACCAGGACCAAGTGGTCTCTCTCAAATAGCTTCTGACATCACAAGGAAGGAAGGGTCAATGGTAGGGTTGCACAAGAGAAGGGATTTTCCAGGCAGAGTCCAGAGGGGAAGGGGGACTAGGCAGCAGAATGATGTACAGTCTGATGGAAACAGCCCATTAGAACGGTCAATGTCTGAATAGCCATATGGACAAAACAGAATATTTACCGGTGATTTTTCTAAAAGGACTCTTGCCATTACTCACAATGACAGTGGGGGATGGGAGAGTAAGTGGGCACCTCCTGGAGCACATTTAAGTGTTAGTTTACAGACCATTAACTACTTGGGAGAGAGACTGGGAACGGAGAGACTTGAAGCCAAAGTCTTGGGAGCCTCTGCCAATGAAAAATCAATCAGAAAGGAAGATGAGCCATTCGTGAAAGGCTAATGGAGATCATCGGGAGATTATGATTCAGTTTACCAAAAATCAATTTGTGTTTGAATGGATCTTTACAAACAAGTCTCAGGAACACACACATCAGCGTCAGAGGGTGAGCCCTGGTCACTGTCCAGAGGTGACCATCAGGCTCCTGACCCGGCTCCTACAAAATGGAGTCTTCGAGTGGGGGGTAGGTTCCAACTGGAAAGACCTCCTGCTCACTAACAGCTTTCTTCACCTTCCCTTTATTAGAGAATCCTTTCTGTAAAAAACATTTTAATGCAAATAACCCCCTCACGAACAGTTACACATTGCTAAGAATTACTTAAATTAGGTAATCATCCTGAAAGCTAGTTTAAATCAGCCTCACAGGAAGAACGGGAAGGGCAAACACAACACAGAAGATTTCAGACTCATCTCTATTGAGTTTCTTATCTTAGATTCAATTCATCAAACCACGATTTTTTTTTGGGGGGGGGGAATTTATTTGAATCTAATTTATTAGCTGTCCCTCCCACGTCATCAACACCTTCTCGTGAGTCACTGAAAACCATCACTAACCAGTATGGGGATCAATAGCAGATTCCTGGGGGACTTCAATGAAGACTATCTCCCTTCAAGGTGAAATCAGTCTGACAAGATTTCTTGCACAATTCTTAAACATACAAGTTTATTATTATTATTATTATTAAAGCTTTTTATTTTCAAAATACATGCATGGATAATTTTCAACATTCACCCTTGGAAAACCTTGTGTTCCCCACTTTTTCCCTCCCTTCTCCCTGCCCCATCCCCTAGAAGGCAAGTAATCCAATATATAAGCATACAAGTTTTGCTGAAATATATATCCAGTGCTTCCCTGATCCACCTGATTTTCTCTAGAAAAGATAATGAATTTCACTGGATATGACCTTTTCTCCATGAAGAAAACCTTCTAGCATTGTTGTCCTTTTAAGATATTCACAAATTATCCTTGTGATTCAAGGTTAGTATTTTTTCCTGCTAGCTGTGAACTTGTTTTAAACACCCTAATGAATGTATTCATTCCCTTATAAACTTAAAAATTATAGATTAAGAAGATTTTAATAGGTTTCACTAAACTGCGCAAGGGATACACCACACACATACACACACATGTGTGCGCATACATAGACGTATACACAAGCACACACATGTACATGATGAAAAATGACTGTTTAAAGAATCCTATTCTAGATTTCTTCCAAGCAGAGAACTAAAGTTTTCTCTCTTCTCTGAGCTCTCTTCAATTTGTTCTCTGAACAAATTAAGATTTGTTTCTTAATTGAGACATTTTCCCTATTTCAGTCCTATTGCCCTTGGCCAGTCTCAATAATCTTTCCAAAATTATGACCTTCATACTAATACATCTCACCATTATCCCCATGGTTCTTGGATTTGTTTTTAAACCAGAGCCTTTCTTCCTAATTATGCAATGCTATTTTGCTAGCTTTATTAAATCCCTTTTAATCAAGGTATAGATACTCTTTAGGAGTTCGTTTAATTAATCAATAAACAAGCATTTACTGTTATTCTTTTTCCAAGCACTAACTGGTCACTGGGAATATGAAAAGGGATAGACAAGACAGAGATAAAGATAGGAGAGGGCAGCCAGGGGGGCGACAGACTAGATAGAGCTCCAGGCATAGAGTCAGGAAGACTCCACTTCAAAAGCTCAAGTCCAGCCTCAGACACTGGCCAGCTGGGTGACCCTGGCCAAGTCACCTCACCTGTTTTGCCTCAGTTTTCTCATCTGTAAACTAAGATAGAGAAGGAAATGACTAACCATTCCAGGATCTTTGCCAGGAAAATTCCAAATGGAGTCACAGAGTCAGGCAACAAAGAGATAAGACAATAGTAATTCAAAGCATTTAGGATAATTCCTGCCCTCTGAAAGCTTACATTCTAAGGATGGCAGAAAACATACTGCCGGGCAAGTACAAACATATACAAAATAGAGGGACTTGTGAAACTGAGACCGTCTTAAATCCCATCCTAGCTTGGGATTCCTATTAGAATTCTTGATGTTAGTCAAAATATAAACTTCATTTCCTTCTATTAGGATCCCTGGTCTGCTTTGGTTCCTTCTCACAATGTGTGCATTTCTGTGTAGACAAGTTAAAGTGACTCATTCCATGTCACACATAATAAGCAAATAGCAAGACTAGATTATTCAAACAGTTTATTAGACTCCTAATCAATTTTTTTCCTACTATATTATTTTGTGAGGAAGGTTCCCCCCATTTTCTAGATGAGGAAACTGAGGATCTGAAAATGAGTTGGCAGCAAAGTTAGTTCTCACCCCCAGATTTTTTTTTATCATGTCATTGCCCTTTCCACTAAACTATGATTATCATCTTTTCAATCAGCATTGAAATTCCCCTTCTCCCCAAATCATGGGCATTATATAATATATTTGCGTGCTTAAATATACGTGTATTTATATGTGTATAGATAGATGTTACACAACTCTGAGGAAGAAGTAAATACTCAATAGCTACCCCAAGCCCAAAAGACCTGAGAATGAATTCAAAGTCAAAATGAAGAGCATCAGCAAAAATTGCAATAACGGCTGAGCCATCGCTTAGCAGGTGGACAACAGGTTACGTGATATCCTGGAGATAATGCTAAATCTGGAACCAGAAGACTGTGAGGTTGGGTCCCAGTGATGCCGTCCATCAGTTGTGAGAGCTTGGACAAGTCACTCTCAGCTTTAATTTCCCCCTCCTAAAATGAAGGCTTGGGTTACATGGCTTCTGGGCTCATCTATAATCTGAGCATCTATAATCTTGGATTATCTTTTATGGAGGGTTTAAAGATTATTTGAACAGCTATGATAAGGGGTTGAAAACCTGATGAAAAGATTTCAGGGAAGTGGTTCCATCTCCCCACTCTAGAAGCCACTGTTCTGAGAGGGGAGTTTTTTGTTTGTTTGTTTTCCATTTCCATCATGGGCTTCCTCTTCAGTATTTTCTGATTGACAGCCTTCTGTAAACCATATTAGACCCAAAAAGAACCAGGTCTCTATCATTGAGAATAAGGGATCCTCAAGGTACTACGATCACCAGACACATGGATGCCCTCTCATCCACATTAAAAAAGAAAGACTTGTTAGAATTCATGGAAAGTCATATATCAACCTCAATTTATCAAAGAACGTTTTAAGGAGAAGATAAGAAGGAAAACTGAGAAATTTGGATGAAAGATGGTGGTTCTCAGAACTTTCCGGCCCTCAAAGTGGCCTTTCTATGGACATGGAACAAAGCTAATAAGCATGGAGTCACCAAATATAATCTCTCTAATAAGACGGAAGACCATTGGGCCTAAGCATGGACCTTAACATCAGCCCGGACACTACACTGCCCAACTGAGTGGGTCCTGTTCTCCGCCTTGCCACTACTCCCCAGGTGCTCAAGAACTGTTACTTGACCTGCTAGTGTGTACTAATGATCCCTTGGTATCTATTCTACAGCTGCACCTTTAGGACCACTGAGCCCTTCCATCCATCCACCCTGAACTCTCTTATCGAGTTCCCTTCCCCAATGAAAATCTGAAGTCCTTAAGAGTAGAAACTGCCCTACTTTTTCCTACCTGTACCCCTTCCTTAGTATAATGCTTTGGAGCTAGCCCTTAATCCATATATTTTCATTTCTTCATTCACATGAAGGTTAATCCCTTTCAAAACATCTTTCCTCACTTCCGAGAACAAATCCTCGGAGAACTTCCCTTCCCAGGTTTACAAGCTGATGACTAGTTAAACATTTTAAAAATATAAGAAAGGCAGAGTCACAATGGACAAAAAGGGAAGAAAGAGAAAACACAGAATGAACACATTTTAGGGGGAAAGAGTTAGAGCAGATGCCTCTGAATAGATACGGGAACAACAAGACAGGAAGGCAAAAGAGAGAAGAAAAACCCTGTTAAAGAAAAAAAAAGTGAAATCTACTTAGACAAAAGGAATTAATAACAACAGTAATAATCTACCCAGGAGTTAGGAAAGCAAGTTTTAAAAACTACTGGTAAGGGGGACTTCTCTACCACAAAGCAATAACCTCTATGGCTCTCGAGAGAGTGGCCGGTTCAATCAATTTTATAGTCTCTTTTAAAGAATATTTATGGCAATAGGGAAAGCAGGATCATGATTAAAAACAAACAAACAAATAATCCTGCTTATTAGTCCCCAAATGTTACACTTAAACTGTCGGCAAAAATTACTGCAACTGAGGGAGCTTGTTCCAAATGTTCCCAATATAATTTTTGACCTAGAAAACAGAAAGCTACAAACTCAAAACCAAGCCCCAAGAATCCATTTATTCATCCTGTTCATTCATTCCTCATTCGGTCTGTCATCCATTGAGTTTCAGTTAACAACCTACATATTGCCCTAGTCTCAGAAGGTTGTAGGGATAAAAATTGAGAAATAGGAAGCAATGTTGTCACGTAGATGGAGAGCTGGACTTGGAGGCAGGAAGAAAAGTTCCAGTTCCACTCTGCTGCCTTCTGACTGGGTGACCTAAGTAAATCATTTAGTTGCTCTGAGCCTCAGCTCCCTCATCTGTAAAATGGGGACAAGAAAGCCTTTCATGTCTGCCTGATAAAATGTTCGGAGAATTTTAGAGCACTAGATAATCATCAGCTCTTATTAGGAATTGACATTCTAGGCCAGAATCCAGGACAAGCATGAAGCACTAAAGAATGTAAAGCAATTCCCAGTGAGTCGCAAGCTGGATTTATGAGTTGGACACTATTAGGGAAGGGTCAGTGAACTTGTACATGGAAGAATTCTTGGTGGGGAAGGAGGGGAGCTGTCTGAAAACTGATGAGAGGAACATGGATGTGGAAAAGAAAGGAGATTAGGGGATAATTCAAGGAAAGGAAATAGACAAGGAAAATAAATTAATTTTAAAATGGAAGAGATTTCAGGCAAGAATGTGATGGAGCTGACTCCGAGATCATTTTTAAATTTTCACTTCTTCATGCATAAGTGAATGCTACAAATCTGGGCTTCATTTATTGTTTTGTTGATTTTCTGGCCTTACAAAGATGATGGATAAATATAAATACTGCAAATTAAAATATGTGTTTCATGTGTAAATTTTTTTCACAAAAAAAGTTTGTGAAGTTGATTGTTAAATATTTACCAGCACATCCCTGCCCTAAAGACCATCTAATACAATCTCTCATTTTTCAGAGGAAGAAACTAAGTCAAGAGAAGTTGATTAATGCACCGAAAATCCCATAATCAGTGATTGGCTTTCCTGTCTTTCAATCCAATCTACTTCTTATCATAACAAATTACTCCAAGTTCCTTTAAAATTGTGACATGGATTTTTTTTAATGTATATTTGGTGGGAAGTAGTCACCTTACCTCACTTAATACCATTTCCACTTTCTTATACACCCACAAGATACTAAATTGCTAGAGCCCCATTGTGTTGGTTCCCTTGTCATCAGTAATAAGACTAATTGTCATTGAAGATCTGGGCCATCTATCCCCTTTCACATCTCTTTGTTTTCTTCCTTGGAAAAGATCTTGGGATGAAAGCGCACAAGACCTGAAGATCCAGAACTTACCCCACTTAACCCTCCTCTTCCTCAGTTTGCTCAGATGTAGATTAGGAATAATGACAGCACTAACCTCACAAGGTCATTGAAAGGATCAACTGAGATAACTCAAAAAACAATTTTCCTATTATTATTATTCTATATCACAAGAAGTAAAGCATCCTACATTATAAAACACAATACAACAAAGCCACAATAGGGATAAAATATTTGTTTCAAATCTTTGATGTATTTCTTTTAAATGAATAATTCCCAATCTTTCCTTTCGGTAAAAAGTTATACAAATTACTGGAGAGAATGGGGAATATGAGGACTTTCTGTGTCCCCCACTAACCCTAAAATTGCAGACCATTTCTTGGCTAACCCTAGACAGAGTTGCCCAGTTTGGAGAATGAGGATGTCCAAAGTTGAGCCATGGATTCTACCATGCAATGAACTTTAGGGACAGTCCTCTCCCAGGAGTATTTTGTATTATCTATTAAACATCTATTTAAACAAGTTGGATGCAAAACAGTCTCAAACAAGTGTAAACAAGAAACACTTTAAAATGCCTTTCCTCCTTCTCAGTTGGATGCCTTCTACTCAAAATAGATGAAATTGTTTTCTAATGAAAAGTCAGTTTAGCCTCTATGTTAGTGAGACAGAATGGAGGGCTAGAAGGTTTGCTTTGCCCTGTTTTCTTTGTATTACTTTAGAAGCTTTTAACAAAATACAAAGCTACCCTGAATTTCTTCCTTTTTTGGAAGAAAGAACAGAGAACGACCTATCCAAATACATCTTCAGAATGACTTTTCTCATACTCAGTGAGTGGGAGCATGGGTGACTAGCACAGGAAATCAGAAATGACAGGGACTCAAATGATGCAGTGGAAAATGGTGCATTGTTTGCATTAAGTCTGAAAGGAAAATCAGCTGCCCCGAGGAGAGTCTACGAGTGTTTAAATATCATCAAATTTTCATTCTTAACCTGCTTGCCCTCCTTATCTGAGAATCCTCCTGGTTTTCTTCAAAGCTCAGCCCAAATGTCACTTATTTCTGAAGGCCTTTTCCCACCCCCCACACTGGGCATCCTTCCCCATCATTGGGATAATGTCCCATTTACCTTGCACGGCTCTTCAGTCTTTTCTGAATCCATGCTGTCTCCCTCTTAGAAAGTGGAGCAAAGAACTGTTTCTCTGCGATTACTTCCCATTGACCCTGCACATTTCTTTAGCCTTTTTGTTTCCATGCTGTCTCACCCATTAGAACATGGGGCAAAGAATGGTTTCTCTGCTTCTTCTTTGTATCCCCAGCACTTAACACAATCTCTGGCACATAGTAGGCTCTTAATCAATGACGGTTTATTGATCCAGTGAGGCTCAATGCTTTTCAATCCACACAAAAGCAAAAAGACAGTCCCAACTGGGACACTAGAATAGTCATGTAGCCTTGAGAGAGTGAGAGGCAAATCAGGAAAAAATGAGTGGGAACCTTTTCATCGCCTTTCAAAACTACATGCACTTCCTTTTAAATAACCCCAGGAGAGTCTCGGAAATGGTCGCTGTGAACAAAGCCATTCGGCGGACCAAAAACAGACCCGGCTGACTGCATTGTTCCAAACGACTGAAATAACAAGTGGTGAGTGGTGAGTCCAAATGAATAGGTCCAGTATCCATCAGTCTGGGGCGCCCAGCACCCATTCTTCAAGTCTCTTATTGCCATATTTGTCTGGCTGGTCCCTTGACATATCCCCAGAGGCAGTAGACGGATCCCTTGATTAGAACCCCAATTTTGCCACCCCCCCTTGGGTCTCTTCCCCCTCCCCTGTCCTTCCTTCATTAGTAGAAGTTTCACACACACCCCCAGGGGGATGGGGGGGGAATCCAGACCACAAAGCACAGCAGAAAGCTGGATGGCAGCTATCCACATCTTTTCCACATCTGGTGGTTGTGGCCTGAATCGAAAGATGAGGGCGGAAGGGAATCTATAAGGAGTTCTTTTCTTTTAGGTATTCAAAAAAGTTGGACATAAAGACATTAGGTAGCACATCTGAGAGAGCTTTGAGAATTTATTTTAAAAAATTTTAAGAGATATTGATAGGCAAGTGGAACAGACTTAGTTTCCTCAAAGCTTAGGGCAAGCAATACCCCTTCCCCCTCAAGTCCTCCTGCTTCCCCCATCCCCTTAGACTTGTTGCTAATATACTTAAATAAGTACACGTGCCCTTCCCCATAGAATGCAATCTACTTAAGGGCAGGGAGTACTTTGCTTCTGTCTCTGTATCCCCAGCTGGTGCAGAGTAGGTACAGAATAAAAATCTACTGGCCGCTCAGTTGTAAGAGAAAAGGGGACAGATTTAGCATGAGCACCTATGACATCACATCACTGTGTTCTAAGGGCTTTACAAGTATTATCTTATCTGTTCTTCACCACAGCCCTAGAAAGAAAGTACTTTGGGCATTGACACTTTAGGGATGAGGAAGCAGACACTGAGAGAGGGTCCCAAGCTGCCTCTTGCTGCCTACCTTGGACCCAGCGAGTCTGAATCGGCTCACTCTCAATCCACCCTCCTTCTCGGAAAGACTAAAGCATCCTTGGGGCTCGTCTCAGGATGCTTTGATAAAGAGCTTGGTGAATGATCACTTAGGGATCGAATGTTTATAAAATCCTCCCACCAACAATCCCCTTCCCAGGGACAAACACATGGAAATGCGAAGTTGCCGGGATGCAAATGATCTCATCGCTGGCACCCTGGGGAGGGGAGAGGGCCCTTTCCTCCTCGCCTGGTTCCTATGGCATCCAAGGGACCCTGTCAGTTTTCACGTTATGAATATGTATGTGACGCCCAGACCTCCTTGGCGTCCCATATGTTCTCCTGTCTCCTTCGTGCCACATTTAGAACGATGGTATTCTCAGCCTAGAGTCAGTCAGGCAAAGGGGCCGGCCACGGGCGCCCGGGAGATGCCCAAGGCAGATGTGAACCTTCCACTCCGCAGCCACAGCAGAGCTTGGGCCCGAGAGGGATTCCCCGAGCTCAACATAATCAGGGAAATTAGGGCGATTCCGGACTGAACGGTCCCCCCCCGCCCCTCCCCATGTTTACACTAAAGCAGTTGGCAGATTGTTCGCAAGCCCTTTCAAAATGACTGGGAGTGTGGGGGGTCCCTTTGGGAGAGGGGGAGCAGATGTCAGGGATGGGTTGCTCTTCCTGGCAGGAGCTGGAGTCTCTGGCTCCGTGGCTCCGGGAGGAGGCTGGGGAGGAAGGGCCGAAGGTCTTGGTTCCACTTTGCTTTATTGGAGAAGTCATTGGTAGAGGGAGGGGAAACGTCGGCTCTGGGGGGGAGGATGCTGAATTCGAGCCATGAGAATAGGCAGGGAGGTCCGGGAGCTGGGAGTCCTTGGCTAGTTAGTGCCTGGATCGGTATCAGGACCGGCCCAGGGCTCCCCTGCCCTCTGGGCCTTTGTTTCAGTAGAACAGAAGCCCTCTGAGGGCAGGGGCCCTCTTGCCTTGGTACCGCTGTTGAGGGAATGTCACCGATGGGGAAACTCCTAGTAAAAAAACACTTGCTCCAAGTGGCCACTGGGTGGAGCCAAAGAGCACAGCGAGAAAAGCCAGTTCAGATATGGCCCTAGACGTGTAACAGATGTGTGATCGTGGACAAGTCACTCAACTTACTTTCCTCATCTGTAAAATGGGAACCTTCACAGGGGAAGCTCGAATGAGGCCCAGTGTGCCAGGCATACAGCAGGTGCTTAATAGAAGCACGCTCCCTTCCATTCCGCCTGTCCACCCAGAGAGTTACCTCAGGCACAGAGAGGTTCAGTGACCTAGCCAGTAAAAGTCACGAGTGGACCTTGAACCAGAACTTGCTGTCTTTAAAGTCTGCCTCGCCAAATTGATCCCCCGCTTTCAGTCTTTCCCATCCCATTTTCATGCCAAAATAATCTTCCCAGATTACCAAGGTCTGACCCTGCCACTTGTCCTGCTCTAGAAGGTTCAGGGACTCCCTATTCCCTCTGGGAAGAACACTCCCTGCCCAGCTTGTGCTTCCCACTCTTAGCTTGGGTTTCTAGGCTGACATAGATGGTTGGGGGTGTCTGGGAGAATAGCTAAGGGCTGTTCCTGATTCCCCATCCCTCTGCTCTTTCTTCACCTGACCCTCTTGCAGCAGCAGCTGAGGGGCAGGGGAGGACCGATGGATGGAGAGTAAGCAGACCTATGTCCCAATGCCAACTCTGCCACTTTCTGGTACCCACGTGATCATGGGGGGAACTTTAAACTCTCCAAGCCTCACCTGGAAATCACAATCCAGCAGCATTGCCCCTGCTTCCAAGGCCCTCGAGAAAAGTTAAATGACTAGTCCAGGATATACAGCCAACATATGTCAGAGACAAGAACTGAACCCGAGTCTTCCGGCCCCAAGCCCCCTCTCCCAGGCTGGCTCCACCTCCATAACGCCATGCTCATCAATGTCAGCGTTGCTCTTATTTAGATAGTGTCCCAAAAGCCTCAGTGTGGTTCCGATCAAAGCTGGCCTCCGCACCTAGATTTGTGGGACACTCTGCGTATGGAACAATTGGAGAACAAAAATAAAATCGATATTAGCATATGTAAAATAACCCTGTAGTGGGAACAATAGCAGTAATGAAGGGGAACTTCATTCTCCTGCAGATGAAGAAATTTCTTCAAGAAGATAATAGATTGGTTCCAAACACTTTCCCTCAATTCTGCTCTAACACAAGAATATGAAGTTCCATTTCAGTCTCCACCGTGTTACGGTGATGAGATGCCCAGAAAGGAAATAAAATTTGATGGTAAAAAATTAAAATTGTCAGATCTTTTTATGCTGAACATTTCCTCCACACTGACTTATGGGGATCATCTTGTTCAACAGAGGCTCTGAGGAATAGGGGGGCCAGGCCTTTGTAGATAAAAAATTTAGACAAGACAAAAACTGTAAAGAATCATTTTGAAAGAACATTTCATTTTAAATGTATTTTATTTAGACACGGCCACACTCATGTTCCTTCCACATTTTAGAAATGAATGAACCGAGCATTTCATCACCATGAAAAAGTGTTAATTGGAAGCTCCCGGGTTCCTCCTTATTAATAGCACCAATCTAGAGGCCACAAAAGACACAATCTTACTTCAGATTCAACAGAACCTGCTTTGATTACTTCTAGTACCATTTTCCTTTCATCAATTATAAAACTGACTTGAGGAGAGCTAAGTGCTGTTTGCCCCAGGCAGGAGAAGTACTGGGTATGACTCTGAGTCAAGAGGGAGGGAAGGAGGGAAGGAAGGAAGGAGGGAAGGAAAGAAGGAAGGAAGGAGGGAAGGAAAGAAGGAAGGAAGGAGGGAAGGAAAGAAGGAAGGAAGGAAGGAGGGAAGGAAAGAAGGAAGGAAGGAAGGAGGGAAGGAAGGAAGGAAGGAAGGAGGGAAGGAAGGAAGGAAGGAAGGAAGGAAGGAAGGAAGGAAGGAAGGAAGGAAGGAGGGAGGGAGGGAGGGAGGGAGGGAGGGAAGGAAGGAAAGAAGGAAAGAAGAAAAGAAAAAAGAAAAAAAGAAAGAAGAAAGGAAGGAAGGAGAAGAAAATTTAAAGTACATTAAAAGGATGGTTAAGATGTTGGATTGTTTCTCTCTAACCTACTTGCTCACATCCTCTGTGTGAGCAACACTGATGACATATAGAGAATTGTGCCATTAACATCCTCAAAAGAAACTTTTTTCCTGCCTCCCTCCCAAGGATGATTTTAATGTGTCCAATTAGTTTCTTGCTAAATACCAGAAGGGCCGTATCCAGGTGGGGACACTGACTGCTATTTGATTCCAGCTAAAGTCAGGCTTTGGGGCCTAACCCGAGAGAGCTCAGTAGCATCAGAGCCCAAACCCAAGAAATGAGAAGCAACAGCACTTCTCCCAGCCTCCAGCTGGATCCAGTTACTGATCTGCCAGACCGTGAGTGTGACTTTCAGCGTCAAGTAGCACTTGGACTGAAACCACCGAATGGGATTGTTCACAGGTACAAAAATAGCCTCCCTGCTCTTCCCACAGACAGGAGCCCCGAGAGGAAGTGGGAAGGCACCTGAAGGAGATGAGAGGGACAAAGGTTCAGACCTTCGACATCATCCCAGGCCTGGCCCATTAGGAGACGCTTAACCAACACTTCCTAAAGAAAAGGAGAGCTAGAAGTGAATCTTGTACAATGATACAAAGAGCACACTCTCTCTTGAAGAAGAGACCTAATGAGACACTTCTCCCAACCTTTTAGCAGACACAGGGGTTAGGCGGATGGCAAACTGGTAGAGTCTGGCCAGCTTTATTATGCTGTGACATTTTTCTTCGTTAACTCTTTGTTATAAGAATTCGTCCTGTGGAAGGAGAAGGGGAGGGATGATGCATCGTGAAATATAGGTGATATAAAAAAATGTATTAGTATTTTTTTTCAATTTATTGCTGTATTTAATTGAATTGAATATTGTCCAAGCTTTTTTTTTCTTTTTCTTTTGGAGGACAAGGTAAGGGAGGGAATTACAAACCTGTTTCATCATTGTATCATGGGGATATGAGCGTATGCAAGGCCCCCATTACTTTGTCCAGATAGTTCTCTCCACAAGGAGGATGCTGGAGATAACGGCTTCTGGCAGAACTGGGGAGAAATGCCTTGTGGAGACTGAAGAACATGGAGACATCCAGTAGCTGCTTCTTCCCATCCATACGTCCAGCTTTTTCCACTGAGTCCACATTTCCTATCGCTACTGCACTGAAGTGATTCCATCACTCTTGGTTGCCTATGAGAGGCTATAGTTATCAGAGAGAGACTCGGGGCCTTGCTGCCTCCTTCTGAGACCAGACTCCCACAACTGACTTTTTTGCTTATTTTGTCTGTTCTAGGTGCAAAAAGCATCCAGTTATCAGAGGGCAAAGCACAGGAGTCAGAATCTTAGCTGGGAGTTTCAGCCAGTGTAGCCTTGAAGCCCTAAGAAGGGAAGTAGCAGTTTTGGAAGCGCCCTTCAGGGCCCCAGCCCCCCAGAAGAAATCTTCCAGTGGTCAAAATAAATTTATTGGGATCAATTTTATCTAAAAATTGAGCTAAGTTTTGTCTTTACTCCCCTTTACCAAGGGGATGTATAAGCTCAAGGTGCTGGGAGAAATGCCCGCAGGTTTGTTCTTGCTCTATGTTTGAAGTCTACTTGCATAGAAGTTAATTGATGTTAACCAGTTAAATGGAATGGGGTCACTAGCCTTTGACCCCTAACAATGGGAAGGAATCAGCACATGGACAGATACTCTAAAGTGAGATTTGAACTCAGTTCTTCCTGACTCCAGAACAGCCTGGACTCCTTCATAAAAATGGAGAGAAATCCAATGTGGAAACTCCCTCTACTCAGACAGACTGGCAAGAGTGTGCCTTGTGATCTTAGCTTCCTGGAGCACTGAGCAGCCAAGCAACTAGTCCCTGCCCTTGCAATTGTTGTGTGTAAAAGTCAGGTCGTCTAGATAGCAGGGATGCTCTATCTATTGGACAACACCATCACAATTTCCCCTAACCAATATTAACGTCTTCCAACCTGTCTACAAGTTACAGGTGAGGAAACAGAAGTCCAGAGAGGTAAATGATGACCAAAAACCCAGCAGAGACAAATTGGAACTTGTATCTTCTGACTTCCAATCCAAGTCTTCGTCCCATTGAGCCACACGGCCATCCGAAAGAAGCAAAAGTCATGTTTTACCAGGTTGAAATTTCTCTTTCCGCTCTCTGTTCTTCCTGGGTAGGCCGCAAGAACCCAGCTGACTGCTGCACATGGAGACTCCTACTTGATATGAAAATCAGATCTTATTGTAGCCCATTGCTGAGGAAGTTTCCTTCCAAAGCAGCATCCTCGTCAATCTTTGTCACCCAAACAACAACATGGTCTCCATCTTTTCCCAGAACTTACAGAACTCCCTCAGGCCAACATGGAGCTCAGGTTCTCTGGAAAGCCTCCTAAGAGACTCCATTCAATTTAAGATTTTCCATTGCCTCCTACCTCTCCTAAGAGATGCTGATATCCACGCTTGGCTTTTGCTTTCAGCAAGGTGAGCCTCCATTGAGCCTCCGTACTCATAAGTAATCTCTGCAGGCAATGTGACCTCCCAAAGGTTTACTGGGATTTGTGAAGGATTCGTGCCATTTGATTCAACTCTAATTAATTTTCTATTATTCCTCCTCCCCAAGGAAAATGGCACAGTCCCTGTCTTCAAGGTGCTTTCTTAGGGGATTCCATTGAGAAATAAAGAAGTAAAAACAAAAAAACCAAAGTCATTTCAAGAGGAGGAATCAGGGAAGACCTCCTGTAAGAACTGCCCCCTGAGCTGTGTTTGGGAAGGAAAGTCAGCATTCTAATAGTGAAAAGTAAGGGGGCAGGGGGTACCTATGCTGAGTAAGATTGCAGAAACAGCTTGTTGAAAATCCCCTCATGAGACAGAATAAAAGTCTGAAGCCAAAGGAGACAGAAGGATTTGTCCAAATCACCCAGCTCTTAAGCACCAGAGGGCTCTCGAACTCGGCTCCTCTGACTCCAGAGTCAATATTTTTTTTCCATTCTAGCTGCTATAAGTTACATCCAGTAAGAAATCTGTCCGGCAAAGAGATAGAACAGCTAACAGGTCGTCCTGAATACAGAGAGCACATAAAGGGGAATAATATGAAATAAACCTATAGCAATAGTTGGGAGCCACTTTCTGTAGGGTTCTCCATGATGACTTGGGAGGATATTGAGGCAATAGGGAGCCACAGAAAATGCTTGAGTAGGAGACTCATGATGAGATTCTATATTGAGGAAGATAAATAAGAGAGGGGAGAGATTAGAATTAGGGAGACCAATTAGGAGGCTTCATACTAAAGAAACTACTCTTTAATTATAAAAAGTTACTAGAATCATATGCAGCTAATTAGTCAGTGCCAAATTTATATGAGGAAACATCAAGCATTATTTTCAATTCAAGAATTTTCCCCTTCAGCACAAACATAGCAAAGAGGTTTATAGTTGTCAAAATACATACTCCACAGTGAAAAGAAAGGACTTTTTGGGAGCAGTTTGAAAACGATTTTCTGGAAGTGGGAGGACAGGAGCCTGCCCACACTGGCAGCACTCGGTGCAGCTGAGTGATAGAAAATAAAAACACTTGATTGAGTGTTGTCCTTGTGGACCCCAAAAAAACTTTGACAAAGGGTGTTCAGTCCTTGCAAAAAGAGAACAAAGTAAGATGGGAGGAGATAAGGAGAAGGAGGAGGAGGAGGAGAAAGAAGAGGGAGAAGGAGAAGAAAGAGGAGGAGGAAGAAGAGGGAAGAGGAGGAGAAGGATGGGGCGTCAAATCAGCATCAAAGCCATTTTCTGAATGGCACCCATTTCAAAGGCAGAGGAAGCTTATCGAGCCAGCTCCTAATAAAATGAATGACCCCTCAAAATAGACCACAGCTTTAGAGCTTGGAAGTCTCCCCTCACCCAAGACCATAGAATCATAGGTGGAGAGCTGGACAAGACCTTAGACTTCCCGTGGTCCAGCTCTCCCCCCACTCATTTACCGATGAGGAAATGAAGTCCAGAGAGAAGTGACTTTCCAAGTAATTACAGAGGCAGATTTTGAACCTGAGCCCTTCCTCATACTTTAGAGGGAGGACCCTTTTCACCTCCAAAATATTAAGTGGCCACCCTGCCCCTTCAAAAGGTACGTCTCTTGATTGACCACCGCCATCATCATTGTCATTGTCCCCCACTTTCTAGTAGCAGACAGGAAATTTGTGAGAAGCCTCAATTGCTCAAGGATGCTCTACATGGGCCTGGACTTGAAACGGTGAATCCCAGCTTTTATATCGCCAAGCTGACACTGCTTAAAACAGAACCCTAGACTGCCTTCTTCCTCACATAATCTAGAAATCCAACAGCTAATCTGAAAATTAATTTTGCTGAGAGCAAAAGTTGTTTCAGTTAATGATAATGTTTATAAATAAAATATGCAAATAGGTGCCCGAGGCTCGAATCCCCATTCCTTCTTCTTGATTGAACCTTCCTGAAAGCTGGGATTACTGACTTGTCAAAGTCAAACAAAAATGGATTCTATGACCTTGCAATGCAAATGGAAATTTAAGGGTGAAAGGTCAAAGTGCTGATTCTGGCCATAGAGGGTCAATACCAATGATAATATCATTCTGTCAAAAGATGGGACAAAAGAAATTGGGAGATCTGGAACAGACCGTTCTATCTCCTATCTCCCACCTTTGCAAAGGCTTTTCTCATGGCTGGAATGCTCTCTTCCCTTATCCCATCTCTTAAAACACTTAGATCCCTATTGAGGCTCGGGAACCTTCAATGGTTCCCTATTACTCATTGTATCAAATACCAGATCTTTAAATTGGCCTTTAATGTTCCTTGAAAGATAATTTCAATCTAAATCTCCAACCATTTGACACAACATCCCTTCCTGAACTTTGTCTCCTTGGGGGAAAAACAGAATCACAGAACTGGAGAGTCATAAAGTTCCTCTGTGGCAATTAGTATAACCTGAAAGGCATTTCCACATTCCCCACCAGCCCCCAATTCATCTTGAGTTTTCTCATCTCTGTCCCTCTGCATTTGTCATCCCCATGTTCATCTCTTAAAATCCCTCGCCTCCTTAAAAGCCCAATGTGGAGTTGGAAATTAGGAGCCCATCACCTCCTTGTGGCTACTGAAGAACTCCTGGGCTAAGCCTGAGCAAAGACATGTCTTGGGACAGCCATGGATGGTCAAGACTCACGCCAGTTCTTGGAAAGGAACTGGCCTTGGGGCAGTTAGATATGGTTATTATGGTCAAATTGTTCATCAACCTTAGAAATGGGTACCATAGGCCAATCCTATTTCCTTGGTTGATGATGCAGATTTTACTCAGATAACACAAGATCTCCAGGTCTTTGGCTCTGGGATTTTGTAGTAGAGAGGCAGAGGGAGACTCCCCTATCCTTCCCAAGTCATCTTCAGCCAATCACTGACTCAAAGAAATGAATGCAGATGTCTTTGCAGGTTGGACCCGGGGTCTTTCTGGATGAAAGAGGACATCCTGGAGCCAGATTTCTCAAAGGCTGAAAAACCTCGAGCTGAAAATCTATGATCCTGTTATCCCTAGAACAACAGCCCACCTCTGCCTCTCATCCCAGTTTCCTCTGTTGGCCCTAAACTTTTCCCAATGGCAACCTAGAACTTAAGGTAAGGTGTCACAATTGGACCTCTCTACTAGAAGCTTTTATTAAATATCTGGCTAGAATCCTAGAGTAACTCTTTCAGGGACCTACATAGCCATAGCCCCCAGCTTGGACTATGGATATCATCTTCCTGAATTTATGCTCCTATTCCTCCACTTGGCTCCTCCTTATGCCCATTTCCTCCCTAGCCATCTGGACAGTTTTTTTCTCTAGTCCCCACTCCCCTTTATTACTTTTTCCATTACTGAGTTTGACTTCTATCTGCCCCTTTCCAAGAGCATAATAAATGCATAAATATCCCATCAAAAATCCAGAGAAATAATTTTTTTGAGCCTGTATCCTGATTTTTTTGGCTCTAACAACACAATCACTTTGTCTCTAGGGTGCCTGGACAGAAGTCAGGAGGGGTTTGATAGAAAAGTCATTATCTACCCTGATTTTCTGCTGCTTTCACCCTTCAGGGCCAATCCAGTGAGGGGTCTCTATCGGCAGGCACCAGGCCCTTATGCTCCAGGACCCTAAGCAGACCTCTGCAGCCAACTTAGTCGAGAAGAGTGTCCCACTTTTCCTTACTTCTCAAATGTATGGGGAACTGAGCCAAATCTCTAAAAACAGAAGCCCTTCCTTCCCCAAATGATAAGTAGTCAAAAGGATATAAATAGTTTTCAGAAGAAATCCAAGATATCAATATTCACAAAATTACTACTGATTAGAAAAATACAAATTAAAGCAACTCTGAGGTAGCACCTCACACCTATCAAATTCTATAATGTGACAGAAAAGGAAAATGACAAATGATGGAGAGCATGTGAGAAAATAGGAACACTAATGTACCATCTCCAGAGTAGTGAACTGGTCCAACCATCGTGGAGAGCAATTGGGAATAATGCCCAAAGGGCAATCAAACTGTACATTCCCTTGACCCAGCAATATCACAAGCAGATGAAAGAAAAGGGAAAAGGACTTATAACGGGGAGGGACTGTTTGGTGAGGGTAGAGCCTGGAGACCCTGAGATTTAACAGAAGGCTAGTCCTGAGGACTAACCTCCCTGAGGAGAGGGTTGATGAAACTTGACATAGGGTAGTGGTCATAGAAGCAGAAGAAAAGCCGGTAGGGAGAGAGACTTAGTAGGTGAATTTGTGAATATGGATGAGCCGGGTCTGGTGTGAACAAATTGATTTGGTCCAGCAAAACAAACACAGATAAAACTAAATCTGTGAGTGACTGGGAAAGTGGAGTATCTTTAAAATTATACAACATAAACATCAGAAAATTGAATCTAGGGGAAAAAGGGATTCATGAATGTCTTTTGACTTTATTTTTTAAAAATTGACCAGGATTTTTCAGAAGACTAAAAAAGGGTCACCATTACAAATCCAAAGACAGCAAAGAGTTCAGGTCCATTATCTTTGCACGAGAGGTAATTACAGTCATCATGTTGTAGGAAGGAAAATGAACGGAAAAAGCTTAAAGGCTCATGTGAAAGAATGACTGGATTGACACCACTTGATCTCTAATGTAGAGGAAAATGTTCCTGGAAGTCATTAAAATACATCTCTATCATCCTCTAAGCAATGACTTCACCCACCACCTTTCTCAAACCACAGTCCTGACTTGGAGCACACAGCACAGTTGTGCTCACTTCCAAAGCAGCCTTTTCCCATAGCCCTCTGCATCTTGTAAAGAGCTTTTCCCAAAACAATCCTGCAAGGTGGGGGGCACTTCATTTATTTTTCTCTTCTTTGTTCAGGTCTTCTGACTCTAGGACTCACCTCAATAGGCAGTTACTGCCAAAGACCAAAGAGCTAGACCTTATTACCATATTTATAGGGCTTTAGCAAGTAGAGATGGCCTTTGTTTTGGATGTACTGGCTTATGCAAACAACCATGATTTAGATTTTTCTCTTGAGGGACTGGCTGAATATGTTGAATTCTCTTTCAAGCCTGGCTAACATTATGTTCCAGGGAGAGGAAAGGGAAAGACAATTAAGAAGATATAGGTTGAGATGTAAGTTTACGGCACATGGACGTGGTTTAACGTGAATACACACATAAATATCCATAGATGGCAAATTTCTGGTGGGAGAGACACAATAAGTTTCTGGTTAAAAACAGTATAGAAATTTTTTGGTTAAAATTATTAAAAATTTCTGGCAAGAAATATTATGGTAAACTCCTAGTTTAAAAAAAAAAAGACGTAAAAAAAATTTAGAAAAGAAATTACAGCAAAGATATCCTTCTGCATTGGTGCAGGAAGGTTCCTCACCTGAAAGTTCCTTATACTCATAAAGCCAAAGGTCCTATTGCTGTTCCTATCTCTGAAGAAACAGCTTAATATCATTTTAATATTACCTTTATGCTCACCATTCAAAGCCCTGTCTAGAATATACATAAATTTTCCATAAGCTAAAAGACCTGTGCCTGAATATGAATCATTGAAATCCATAGTTTCTAGATTTTGCTTTTTAAGCAATCAGCAAGCACTTATTAAGCGCCTATTGTATGCTAGACATACTAGATGCTGTGTGTATGCTTTACTTTCTGGTTTGAATTTACTGACTCAATAGGAAAATAAAGACTACTTGTATAGTTTGTTTAAAAAAAAAACCATTTATTCTAGCACAGGCAACCAAAAATCCCAGTTTCTTTTACCTGAAATGGCACTTGATACACCTTTCTTTCCAAAGGGCTGCTTCAATTGTTGTCAACAAAAGCAAGAGTTCTAATGGCTGCCTATCGGGGAACTGGTGGGTCCAAGTCTTGGGCCCGCTGAACATGCTGCTTCCTTGAATGTTGGTTATGTCAAAGCAGTAAGCACACAAATTTCATCAATATGGAGCCTGATTTGTTCCATTCAAAACTTGACTCCCCTACAAGCTGTCGATAAAATTAAGCCATTGTTTCCCTTCAAAATGTCTCAGGAATACAATGTTTTCTTTTGTTTTCCTCTGAATATCCAAAAAGCAGAACCAGTCTGTTCTGATTTCTCTGGGACACTGGGGAAAACGGAACCCCCCAGGGAGTGTATAAAGCCCTTTTCCCCATGAATACCATGATGAAACAGAAGAAAGCCATGTGTCAGAGGTCAGTGGGCAGCAAGACAACCTCCCAGCATGGTGAGAACAGTTGGTCCCTCAAAGGGACTCATTTTTCATCAGAGCTGGGAGGGGGAGGGAGTGCAGAAGGGAAGAAGGATTCTCATTATTACACAACCCTCTACCTCCCAGCAAGCTCCTGGGTACCTACCCTCTCTTCTGCCTCACAGAGGAAGCCAAGCTTCTACCTTTGTATGAATGATGGTTCCCAGACCTCCATATGCCCACTATTGTGCCTTCCTCAGCATGTTCAGAATCCAGACTCTTTGAATGCTGTTCCCCTTCTGTAAAACACCATTACGGGTACACAGACAGTCACTAAAATAGAGAGGATGTCACACCAGGGGACCATCCGCTATCACCTAAAGTGAAGCCCTTTTGGTCCAGAACAAAAGAGCTGCCCACTGTAAGTCACTGCTCAGCTTCTACCAGACACTGCTGTCCCCCTTAGGCTGAGATCAGTGGAGATCTGGGAGCTGAGACAAAAGCTCCAGGAACAGTATCAAGAGGCTTGTCACGGACCTTGAGAATTATAGCATAAGGGTATATAGTGTGATTAAAAGGTATTAAAATAAATAAATTTCTTTGCTTAAGTGGGTAAGAAGTTTTAAAGTTATCAAACCAATTTTTGGCATGCTAACAACCCTAAACCAAACCCATTAGAGAGAGTCAGAGACAAAGATAAAGAAGAGAGAAGGGAGAAGAGGGAGAAAGAGAAAAGATAAGGAGACAGAGAAAGAGATAGAGACAGAAAGAGAAAGAGAGAGAGAGGTAGAAAGAGACATAGAGACAGAAAAAGAAAGAAATAGAAAAAGACAGAAAGAAAGAAAAACAGAGACAGACACACACAGAGAAAGACAAAGACAGACAGAAGCAGAAACAGAAGGAAAGGGAAAAGAGAGAAGAGGTATTATAAAAATCCTTTTAATTACACATCCTACATTTGTCCATTTCTGCAGGAATCAGTGCGAAATGAGGCTACTTCTATAATGTCCCTTTGCCATAAAATCTTCCTCACACACTCAAGCTCATCAGTATTCCATAACCCCATCCATCAGAACAGAGAAATCTATTTGCTAAAATGAGATTTTGTTTGATTGCTGTTTTTATTTTGAAAATCTAATTTTAGTTCTTTGTCCCTTATAATAACAACTTTTTTGATAAATATTGTCACACTTTATTATAAGTGAGAAGAGAAAGATAACAAGGGGCTCTCGGCAACAGGAGAGCCTAATAAACACCATTAGGCGTTAGATGTGTGCCGTCTTGTTTCTATTTGGTCATAAATGCCTCCCTCTCTGAAGGGCAAGGGAGAGAAGCGGCACGATACGACGTGAAGATTGATTTAACACAACCTCGAAAAAACTTTTAAAATGGACTGATTTCTGAATTTTTTAAAGCAGAGACAGAAGCAATAGATGAAAATGGGAATGGCCGTCTCATCAGCTTTGCAGCAGCGGCAATTACTTAATTGTAGCAATTATTTCTGATTGGATTCTTCTGCAGGATGACTCAATGACTGCATGGTCCAGGGAGAGTACCTTGGAAAGGGTGGTCTTGGAATGAAAGGCAGATTCTGAGAGGATGAGAGGCTGGGAGACTCTCTGAGAAGACCCCTTCAAAGAGTGTACTCCCCTGGTGGGGGGTGATCACATTATAGGTCAAAGGATCAAAGGTAAGGAGAAGGAAATGATCTCAGATCTATCTAGTCCAGCCCCCTCATTTTATAAGTGAAGAAACTGAGGCCCATGAGGGGAGGGAGTGAATAGTGAAAGATAGGTTACTAAGAAAACCTGTCAAAGAAAGTGCTTTATAAATGTTTATTTGTTGGTTTTTGGTCATTTCAATCATGCCCAAATCTCTGTGACCCTATTTAGAGTTTTCTTGGCAGAGATACTGTAGTGGTTGGCCATTTCCTTCTCCAGCTCATTTTACAGATGAGGAAACTATAGCAAATAGGAATAAATGACTTGCCCAGACTCACACAGATAGTAAGTGTCTGCAGCAGGATTTGAAGTCAAGTCTTTCTGCCTCCAGGTCCAGTGCTCTACCCACTGAGTCACCTAACTGCCCTTTATAAATCTTCAATGCTAGCATTACAATTTGCCAAAACCATTAAGATATACTTTGGTTTTGGTTTTAGAGTTGTGATTTCACAGGTGGCAGGTTGGTGATGAATACGCCACTTTTATCTGGTCTTAAAAAGTTGTTTGAAGGGCTTTGAGAAATGACTTGCCCAAGATCATCAGTCAGGAGAACTAGTGGCCAAGGTCAGAAAGACCCTGTCCAGAGCTCCATGCATGATGGCCAGTAGCTTCTCCTCAACTGACCCAGAGACAAAATGGCCGGAGGAGCTGTCCTTGGTGAGGCAGTGTTACAAAGCCTCGTTGTCTGAGAACAAAAACAAAAGCCGAAGGAAAACCCAGCTTGAAGAGAAGGAAGGCTCATTGATTGTGTCTCCATCCATCCTTACTTAGCTAAGAGCCAAACAACAGGAGGAAAAGGGAAAGAAACATCAACAGGAGCCCAGCATTTAAAAACAACCGATTTCTTTAATCAGGAGCTCCCTACGAATGGGAATGCATTTTTCCCTTTCTCCGAATCATCAGAGCTTACCACAGTCTCTGGCACATAGTAGATGCTTAATAAATGTATTGTGACTATTGAGTGTCTAAGGTATAGATCTGACCAGGTTTTAAACTGAAAGAAATCTATGACAAGTAGTCAGCAATGAGGGAGGATTAGAGAGACACACTCAAGGTCCACACACTGTGTGACAAGTCACTTGACTTCCCAATCCTCCCAGAAAATCGTCTAATACCCTAGGCTGTATTTACAGGTTACAAGGGTCCATCTTCACTGACAGTGAGATTTTTTTCTGGGAGGTCCCTACACCATTGAAATGACAGATGTGGACAAAAACAATCTGCTCTAAGTATGTGTCTCCTTAAGTACACTTGCCTGGCAGGGAGGACCTTTCAGTGCCTTGTCATTCATAATAATAGATGACATTTTATAAAAGCTTTCAAGTTGGCAGAGTTTCCCAAACATCATCTCATTGGCGCCTCATTTTGGAGCAATGGAAGGAAGAGCTTCTTCGGGATCAGAAGAGCTGGCTTTAAATGTCAGTTCTGCTATAGACAATCTGGACAACCTTAGGCTGATGTTCTCTTGTTAGCAGAGTCCCCAGATGTAGGACAAGGGAGTTGGATTCTGGAGCACCGGAAATTTCTTTCATCTCTGACTCTATGATCCCATAAGGCTCGTGCTGAAGTTCCCATCAGCCCCATTTTTACAAATTTTTACATCAGCTCAGGAAGCAGGGTGCTGTCCAGTGACTGAAGTGGGACTGGAATTTAAGTGTTCTAGATTTTCCAGGCCATAGTATGATCCATAGTATTATCCTATATTAAACCACAACTCAACAAAAGTTTTTCTAGGAATAGCCACCAGGGCTTAGTGATGAGAAGGTGAAACTGGAAAGCTTCAATTCATTCTTGGCAACATTGATTTAATTTTACAGTCCCTTGGTCCCTGCAACTATTAGATATGAAGAGCAGGATTAATAGCACAAGTGTAATTGGTGTCCAGGATCTATTCATCATGGCAGCTCTGTTTCTTTATAAAGTTCCTCTTTCTAGAATAAGGGTACAACTTTTACATTCTAGCTGACAACATGATTAATGACCCTGGGGCTAGACCCTTTCACATCATCAGCAGAAGGTGAGAATTGTAAATGTCAGTCATTCTATTGTGTTTCAACTTTACTTAGCACTATCCATTGTCAATAGAGAGAAGAAAAATGATCAGTCATGAGTCATGAGAACCAGTAGGACATTCACTTTCTGTTAGAGTGGTACCGGATGGCCATGTTTGCTCCAAAAAAGTAGTCCAGAGGGGTTAAGTCAAAAAAATATACAATCCATCTCGAGTGACACAGCTGGAGGGGCTGTCAGAGGCAGTCTTTGAACCCCATTTTCTTGTTCCTCGATTGGTCTTTTGTCCATCATAATACTGACTTTTACTAGCTATGAATCTAGGATTACCAGGAAGCCATATCTATGTGTACACTTCTGGAATCTATCCGAAGACATAGATGATTATTCTATTGAAAAAGAAACCTGGGACTGGAAATCAGGAAATTTGAAGTCTAGGTCTATCTGAGACAAACCAGTTGGATCCATCCATTTAGTCTCTTCAATTACCCTTTGTTTAATTTTTAAAAATGACTTCCTTGAATGGACACATTAGTCAAATTCTCACGGTCTTTTTTATTAGGCTGGAACCAATGACCACATTTTACATAATAATAATAATTCAAATAATATGACTTTTAATACATGAAACCACTTTAGGGGATTCATTATATGTATTAATCAAGACCCGCCTGTACTTTCTGACCTTGCCTGAGTCCATTCACTTCCCTCTTTCTTAGTTTACTCATCTATCAAAAAGATTCAGAGACTCATAGAGGTAAAGCTAGAAAGGACCTCCAGTGTCCTTAGCCAACTATCGGTCTGAAAGGATGAGGTCACATTCAGGGTCATAGGTGATTAGTAATAGAGCTGGAGACAGATTATAGACTTTCTAATCCTCACTTCAGAACTCCTTCCCTGCCCAGGGTACACTGATAACAACATCTACCATATCATCATTCGATAAAGTTCGAAATGAATTTCAAATTGGAAAGTTAAAATCACTTTATGAATGTTCATATTTGTGCAGCTTGGTGATTTTTTTTAATCTTACTGCTATTGTTTATTTTTATCCTATATTAGAGCCTTGGGAATCATTGCCTTTACAAAATTATTTATAATAATATATCAAGAAATATTTTCAATAAAATATTTCAAAGAAGTATCTCCCTTTTGTAAGCAGCATCCCAATTTACCCTACTGTATCTTCCATGAGTGGAGCTTCCCCTAACTCTGCCGAGAAATCTTCATGAATTATACTTCATCTTCCTGTTTCCTTTATGAATTGTTCTCTTCCATTTGAATGTAAATCCCTTGGAGGTAGTGCTACCTTGATGGCTTTTATCGCCATCCCTAGCACTTAGAATCACACCTGACCCTCGCCTCTTCTGTTCATCTGGTACCCCTTTTCTTCCAGCAGCCAACAGAACTACGTAAGTATTTCCTTACACAATAGTTTGGGGGGAAATAGGATTTTCCTCTAGAGTCCTTGTCTTAAAGTTAATGACTAGTCTGATAGCACTCGTGTGTTCAAACACATCCAATGCATTTTCAGGGAGAAAAATCATCAGATCACAGAACTTTCATGGTGTAAAGTACCTGAGAAGCTGCTTAATCTAATGTATATATGTGTGTGTGTGAGAGAGAGAGAGATCGTTATCCTCCAATCTGCATAATTTCCAATAGGAATTCCTCCAGTCTTCACATCAAGACATTCCATAATGAAAAATCATGATTTCTAAAGGCAACACAATTAGAACAATTCTAATTTCTAAGAAGATTTATCTTTCCTATGTCAAAGTAAAATCTATCCTTTTTTCCAACTTGTGTTTTTTAATTCTGGCTCTGAAACGTCCATCCACTATACTTGGTCCTGAAGAATGTTGTCCTTTTCTTCTGGTTCTGCTATTTCTGTTCATTATGATTGTTTATTCTCTGAGTGCAAAAAGTATATATAAATAAATACAATCTTGCTTTAATATAAAAATCACTACATAAATATGCAGCATAAAATCTATTTCCACTCTTTTTGATTTTTCTATCTTTTTTTTTCAGGACAATTGAAAGAAAATCAAAGGAAAGAACTGTAAAAAAATTGGCTAAGATGACCTTAAGAAACTCTGAAAAAAATCAACAAAGTTAAGAAATTCGATGATATTCTAAGACTATATTGAACTTTTAAGCTAATATATATAATAACTAAAACAAGTTTGGCTCAGAGGAGAGTGATCAAGACAGAGAAAGAGACAGACATAGAGACAGAGATGGAAACATGAAGGACACTAATTTAGGAGTCAGAGGACTCATTTATTATTAGGTGTGTAATAATGTGTGACCTTGAACAAAACATTTGACCTTTCGGTTTTTACATGTTCAAAATGAGGGGAGTCCAATGAGATGGCCTATAAGATCATTTCTTATTGTTAGATCTATGATCCCCTGAAAGTACCTGGACTATTTACTTTTCTTCACAGCTTTTAGCATTGTCAAATGAAGGTAGTGGGCTAAACAAGAAATGAGATCCTGGCAGATCCTTTGATTTTTTGATTCTGTAGTTCGCTACTTTTCACAACTGTTAAATGAGGGCAGCTGAGTGGTACAGTAGACAGACTGCTAGGTCTGTAGTCAGAAGAGTTGAGTTCAAATACTGCCTTGGCTACTCCCTAGTTGTGTATCTTTGAGCAAGTCATTTAAAAAAAACTCTGCCTCAGTTTCCCCATATGTAAAATCAGGATAAATAACACCCACCTCCAAGGGTTATTGTAAGGATCAGATCAGATGATATTTACAAAGCACTTAGCATAGTTCCTCCATAAATGTTAGGGGGAAGGAAGAGGAAGAGAAGGAAAAGTGGAGGAGGAGGAGAAAGAGAGGCCAAAATAGATCAGTGGTTCTCATCTATAAGTCTACAATTGTCAGGTAATAGATGGGGAGATGGCTACATAGACAAGGAACCTATTCATTGAAAGATTCAGTATAAGGAGAGGATTCTGGGAAGAGAATGGAGTAGGTCAGAAAATCCCAAGCTCTACAGATCTACTCCACTGACAGAACAAAATTGCATCTCAGGGTGAATGTAGAGCTGTAAAAACAAATAAGAGTTGGAACAGAAAAGTGGTCTTCCTGGTATGATTAGGGAAGATCTACAGAATGATTATAAAACAAGCTTCTATTTTTAAAAAATGAGCAGGCAAAAGGGAAAGAGCCCAACCATAGAATATTATTATAAGACCTTGGGTTGGTCTTCAGAGTAAGATACTCAAGGGGGGAAAGTTTCTTTTTCCCCAAAGAGTAATATCAAACATTCACGTGCCCAAAACAAATTCATAGAAGAACTCAAAAAAAAATGCTTTAAATTCAAATAAGACTAATTGAGGGGGGAATTTAAACAAAAAGAACAATCCAAGAAAAACAAGAAACTTATGAAAAGAAAGTCATGGAAAAGGAGATGCAGAATCTTACAGAAGAAAATGACTCCTTGAAAAATTAGAATTGGGCAAGAGAAAGCCAGCAAAGTTATAAGAGCAAGGAATAAGAAAACAAAATAGAAAGAATAAAAAAATAGAAGAGAATGTGAAACATGGCATTAGAAAAACAATTGATTTAAAGAATAGAGCGAGAAAGGAAAAGGAAAGAATAATTGAACCACATTAAAACTAAGAATAGGAAAAAAAATCTTGATACAATAATACAAGAAATGATTAAAGAAAAATGTCCTAAAGTGTTAAAAACAAAAGGGGAAAGTAGAAATAGAAAAAAAATCACTGATTACCATCTGGAAAAAATCTTAGGAGGAAAACCTATAGATATCATAGATCCTTTTATTCTCAGCATTTTCCTTCCTTTGAGGTCACTGGATCCTGACTCAGGATGAAATACCATCCTTAGCAGATCAAATTAAACACAATGCCAATGACAGGACTGCCAATTTAAAGCTGGACCAGACCTCAGAAACCAGTGAAGTTCATTCCCTCATGCTTACCAGACATGGCTAGCTAGTATCAGAGGCAGAGTTTGAATCCTGGTGTTCCAGTCTCCAACTCTATGCCATTCTACCTTCCAGCATTTCCAGGATTTCATACGATTGATAGATTCTACCCATCAAAATGGGAGCAAACTGGGGAATTTAGCATCCCGCCACTGACCATGTTTGCAATAATCCTCTGGAGAAGTCTCCATGCCCTCATCACTTTAGAAGCAGACACTTTTCTTAATCCCCTTTCTTGTTATTTCAACATCACTTTTCACAAAGGACTCATTTTTATTTTGACAAATTATTTCTGCTAATGATATCTATTAGTCATAGTCAGCTTCTGACAAACTGTTCTATTAGGACAGCAGGCAGATTTAATTTAAATAAATGCATGCAGCCCACACTTTGGCTCCCTCTGATGCCTCCTCATGATGGGGTAGCGACCCCAGGTCCTCGAAGGCTTCAACATCAGAGTGTAAGCTCTAGCAGATCTAAGCCCAGAAGGCTTTGACAGGCCTGTCACATGCTGCTTCCTAAGAACTAGTCTTGCCAAGGTCCTGGAAGTTCAGTATCAGCTGTTAAGGATTTTGGGTTTTGATCAAAAGTCACTTATGAAGTTGTATGCACTAAATTTGAAGAAGCACTACAATTTATATACAGAAAACCATCTCCACAGATAAAACAACAGAACTGTGTGGATTACTGAGGGGAAAAAACACAGCCTTTGTTCATAATTATGTTCATTGAAAGTATTTTAATATGATAATAGATTTATGATTAGTAATCAATTAATTGTCAAAATCCTCAAAGATTAGGATCACCAGCCCCTATATTGAGAGCCAGGAGGGATCTCAGAGGCTCCCCTAGTCCAAAGATGAGGAAACTGAGACCCAGATGGAAGGGACTAGTTTAGCTTAGCAAAGTGCTAGACCTATTGTAAGTCCTTGATAGACACTTTCTTTCCCTCCCTCTCTTCACCTCTACCTTCTCTTTTTCTTCTTCCATCCTTCTTCATCCCTCCCTCTCCCTCTCTCTCTTTCCCATTCTAATTCTTTCCAACCATGAAAGTCACAGGCCATCCACAACTTCTTCTTCTGTGTGGATCTGTGAAACTTCATTCGGTGATTTCTCTGCAAAAGTGTCCACTCAACAATCTGGAGACCTTCATTTTTAGGATGGAAGAACAAAGGCTGATCATTCCTGTTCACCTCTCTGTTTTCCTACATGATGATCCTGTGTCCTTTGCAGTGATACACCTCCTACATGACATTTCCACTGCTTCTCCTGTGGGCTTGCCATTGATAAAGTCATTCATTCAGTCTTCAACTTTGATTCATGGAAGACTACGTATTCCAAGACTTCTATCCATATTTATATGCTTTGCAATCTTTAAAGTATTATATGAATGTTATTATTGTTAGGTTAGAATTAATATATGATTTAATATATGTAACATAATACATTAATTAGTAGCTATATGTGACATAGAAATCTCCAAAAGCCACTCAGCCTGCTCCTTTCCTATTTAATTTTGCCCTAGCCCATTGTCTATCCATGGATCTGTCCAAGGTATATGCACTGATGAGGAGATTAGATGTCATAGGCTGAATGTGGTACCATAGTGCATAAAGCACTGGGTTTAGTGTCAAGACCACCCAAGTTCAAATCCTGTTTCAGACACTTACTAGCAAGTCATATAACCCCTGTTTGTCTCAGTTTTCTCATTTATGAAGTGGGAATGATTCTGGAACTTAGCTCAGAGGATTATTGTGGAGATAAAATGAAATAACATGTAGAGTTCTTTGCATTCCTCCAAAGGGCCATATAAATGTTAGCTTTTTGTCATTTCTTCTACTTTGATTTTCCTGAATGCATTGCTGATTTAGGCAACTCTTCCAAATATAAAAAAGTTAAACATACAAAATGTAAGAACTGAAATTGTAAAGGAAATATCAGAAAAATATGTTTCTCATCTGTAATGAGGGCAACAAACCTCTTCTTTTTGTTATTTGCCTTGCATGCTAACAGTCATGCTAACAAGAAATCTGGATGGTCTCTGTTCCCAATGGGACCAAGCGAGGCTAGGGGCTACCTCCCTTTCACACAGGAGTCCTGACAGTGTATATACAGAATTGGGACAGGCCCGAATAGTGTTCAAGAAATGCTTATTAAGCCATTGATTCAACTCTCATATAGCTAATCATGAATGGAAAAAATAATAAGAGATTCTGTAGAAAGGGAAGAGCTATATTTTGCAAGGCTCTGCTCCCAGTGTATGACAGTGATCCAAGATGGCCCTAGGGTGGCCATTCCTCCAACAAATGTTGGTTCTGGAATCAGAGAAACTGGATCGAAATCCGGCCTTTGATACATATTGCTTATGTGATCCTGACTAAGTCTCTAGTCTCAGTTTCTCTATCTGCAATATAAGGAGTAGATAACCTGTTAGACTTTCTTAGCTCCAAAACTTTAATCCTAAGAATTAGAAGGTGTAATCCCCCCCCCAAAATTGATCCCTCCACAGCCAATCAGGCACTGATACTCTGAATGTAGCTTTGCTTGTTCTCAGGTAGCAGACTTGCCATCCTTAACTAGGACCACACTCAAGCCCTTTCCAACTTACCAGAACTTTGCCTTCTACCGTCAGAGCTGGATTATCTACCAAGCTCAATGAGGCATCCAAAGAAAACTTTATGAAGGAAATTCTCATCTTCATCTAATGTATCATGAAGAAGTGACACAGTGAGAGACAACAAGTTTTTCATTTGCAGAATCCTCATAAAGTTAGCTCCTGAATCTCTGGCAAGTACCCCAGAGCCTATAAGCAAAGCCTCAGAGTGGGCACAAGATGGCGGTCCAGAAATGGTCCTTCCACCTTTACCTGAGAGCATCCTGGCCCCTTATTTTATGCTGAATTCATTTCTATTTCTATGGAAACAGCCATAGAAAGAAAGCAGGAGCCAGCCAGCACCGAAAGAAATCCTTAGCAGCTATCTCCTAATTCTATTTCCATGGAAACAGATGACAGATCAGGGAAAATAAGGTAACACTTTAAAACCACATAATCTTTATTTAAAAAAAAACTTCTTCTTACCTAATTTTCCACCAATTTTTATATATCTGTTCATGGAAGCAGAATTTGAGAATGAATGCTACCAATCAATTATAAAAACTAAGTCTTCATTTGAATTTACAGTAAAAATAAAGCATAAATAATACACAGTAGGCCACAATGGAAAACAGCCAAAAAAGGAAAATAAAAGACAGCCATGGTGGCAAAGAAAGGAAAAGTAATAGCCTATTGTTTACCTGTAATTTAGCATTTATTTTATGCCCTTCACTTCTAAACTACCACATGAATCTTTCAAAATCTTGCTTCACTATATTATATTTTTACAAAAAGTTTGTAGAGAAGGTACAAAACTGAGCCAAATCATCTCAAGGACTTTTAGGGATGAAACTTGAATGAGGACTCTGAACAGACAAAAAATGGAAAAGATCTGTCGAAACCTATCAAATATTGCAATATTTTTTCCAAAGAAAGCTAATTTATTTCCTAACATCAACTTTATCACTACTATGATACTTACTTGACAAACAACCTCAGATTAAGCTAACATGAGTTTTTAGGCTTGATCAAAAGTTGGGGTAGAAAGAACACTCTGGAGCTTCTGAGAACCCAATACTTTGTCATAGAAAGTAAAAAGAACCAAAAATCACATAAACAATCATGCTGTTTTTAGAGTTACAGTTAAAAGCTACAAATTGCTAATTTTATTTCTGAGTCTGTGGGGGATTTGTATTGTTTTGCTTTGTTTTCTGTTTTTACTAGACTTATCATTCATTAATATAGGGATTCCTAGTGAGGAAATTGTATCTACCAAGGTCCCTCAGCACGTATTTTCATCCATCCATTAGAAAGTTGTCTAGGGACACTGAGAGCTTAAGTGAATCACCTGAGGTCCAGAGTCAGAATTCATCTGAACTCAGTATTCCTGACTCTAAAGTCAAATCTTCGTTGCTTGAGTCAAAAAGAAACATAGGATAGACATAGAATGTAGAACCTGACACAATGAATATGAGGCTTCAAATCTCTCCAATGAGGCTTCCCCAGATTAGTCTTAAGAAGTCAGCTCTCTGAACCCCCCTTTCCTCATTGCAGAGAAGAAGGTTGGACCCAATGATTTCTAAAGACCCTTCCAGCTCTTGATCTATAATCCTATGACCTCTGTACATCACATCATGCTGGCTTTCATGCTCTGGCTAATCTCAGTCGCTCCAGTCCCAGCCTCCAACTCTCCCCTGCCTCTACAAATTCATCTTCTCTGCCAGGTTGAAATGGATTGACTTAGGTGCCTGGGCAGCTCTAAATGTGTAATGCCTTGATGCTACGTTAACTACCACGTCAAATCTGTTTGTTCTCTAACTGGTCCACCATGGGTCCTGCTCACCCATCTCCACAATAAATGCTTGGCATAAATCCCTAACTCTCCTTTTTGGACACTCACACCTGCCTACACAATATCTTGACTCTCATTCTCTTTATTCCCCTTAACAGTGTCGCTCAACACTTTGCAACCACCTATTGGAAGAGCTTAAGCTGTAGGCAAGCCTGCTTCCTCCTCAAGACAGCATGGTTCACTGCCTATTCTCCCCTGCACCTCCACAGAGGCTGCTCCAAACCTCCTTTCTTCATATCCCCTTTCCCCCATTATTCCCCTCTTCCCTCTCACCTGCCTGTATGTACCTCTGGCTCTTTCTCTCTGTCTTCTCTCTCTGTGTCTTTCTTTTATTTCGTCTCTATGTGTGTGTGTATCTGTCTCTCTCTGTCTGTCTCTGTTTCTGTCTCTCTCTGTCTCCAACTCTCTCTCCCTTCCTTCCTCCTTCCCTCCTTTCCTCCTTTCTCTCCCTTTCTCTTATGTAACTTTTCCCTATCTACTGGCTCTTTTCTTGTGGTCTATAAAGAAGTCCAAGTCTTTTCCAATCCATTTATCACTAGTAACCACTCTATCCTCGTGGAGAGTTTCTCTTCTCTGGACTCTTGTGACATTGCTTCCTCTTGTTTCTCCCCTCACCACTCCTGTTCAGTGTCCTTCGCTAGCTCATGATCTAAACCAACAAGTACCCCCCAAGTGTCTACCCAGGCCCCTCCTCTCTTTTCTCCCTATACTTTCCCACCCATCTCCTGAGGTCCCACAGGTTCAATTAGCTCTACTCAAGTGACTCTCAGATCTATAGATGCAGCCCCACTGTTTCTTCTGATCTTCAGTGCCAGTGAGTCAATCAACAAGTACTTAGCAAGTACCTACTCTTGCACAGTGCCAAGCACTGAGTCCTACAGACACACTGCCTAGGGCCTATTTCCAACTAGATGTACTAGACACACCTCAACCTCCCTGGATCCAAAGCAGGATTCAGTGTCTCTGCCCCTAAACCCAGCCCTCTTCCAAACTTCCCTAAGTCTTTGATGGGGATCACCATCCTTCCAGGTCCTGATGTTTGCAGTTTTATAGTTATCCTTGAAAAGGTGATGATGATGATGATAATGATGATAATGATGATGAATGCAATGAAGATGATGATGATAATGATGATAATAATGATGATGATGATGATGATAAAGATGATGATGATGATGTAACCATTTTTGAGCACACTTAATCTGCCCAGCATGGAACCTACTGTGTCCTTACAACATGGAATACCTGCCTCAGACTAGCTATTTGAATATTTCAAAGTAATACCAAGCCAGCTGCTCTCTTTCTTCCATCTTCCTGCTGTGCTCTTAGCTGCTGCTTTCCCTTTTATCTCAGATCCAAGAAATGGGCCCAAGCCTGCTTATTTCTGTTTTGGGTTATTTACCTTTGGTTTGAGGTATCAGAGGTGATTCTCAAGGGTTCAAGCGATGGAAAACCTGCAGCCAGGTTGGTACAGTACAGCCAAATTGCCATCCAAGAAGTCAGAAGTACCACAAATCAAGGGAAGAAGGTTGGAGTTCCCCTGCTCTCACTAACTCTGCCCAGCCCTCACACATGGGTGATATTCATCCCCCCCCCCCAAAAAAAAAGAATAGTTCTGATTATCAATTGGCTTTGAAACAGAGGGGACAGCAACAACAACAGCAACAATAAAATAAATAACTAGCGGGTATATAGCACTTTAAGAACAGCAAAGCTTTTCAGTCCTGAGCTCAAATAGTATCTCCTTTGATCCTCACAGTAACCCTAGGAAGTAGCTGCTATCACCAGTCCCATTTTATAGATGAGGGAATTAAGGCAAACTGATCTTAGGTGACTTGGCCAGGGTCACCCAATTTTAAGTGTCTGATGCCTTATTTGAACTGAGGTCTTCCTAACTCTGGATCTAATATTCTAACCAATGCACCCCCTAGCTTGCTCACCCTATATCTAACCTGCTTCTATTGTTTACAGATTCTACTGTGCATCCCACCTGTCCATTTTCCTTGCTCCTTATTCAGGTCTTATTACCTTTTCCTGTACATTACTGTATCTCACCAACCGTCCTGGTCTCCATTTTCTCCTATCCATACTCCACAAGGTGCCAAAATGCTATTGCTAAGTCACCTGCTGGACCATGTTGATCCCCAGCTCCAGAGCATCATGGCATCTGTTTGGTTCTAGGATTAAAAGCAGACTCCTTTATTTGACATTTAAAGCCCTTTGCATTCAAAGTCCAGCCAGCAATTCCAGACTTACTACATTATCCTCCCTCTATGTTTAAGCAACTCCCCACTCATTAATAAGTACTTAATAATAATTATTATTATTATTACAATAATGTCCAGGCTCCTTACTTTGTACAAGCTGAAGCCCTTGTCTGTAATATACTCCCTTCTTTTCTCTGCCTCTTAAAAATCTCCTTCCTTCAAAGCTCACCTCAAATGTTACTGCCTGCAGGGAGTCTTTCCTGATTGCTCCACCTGTTAATGCTGCCCTCTCTGAAAATTACCTCGGATTTACTATTATTCTGGGAAAATGAGGCAATTGGGTTAATACCTGGTATTTACATAGTACATGCTTTGCATTATAGGTTTATATGTTATTTTCTCTGATAGAATTTAAGGTCCTTGAGAACAGAGATTATTGAATACTTACATAGCATATGCAAATAGCATGTATTTGTATGAAACATGTACTTACTAGTATATGCAGCATGTGGCACAATGCCTGGCACGTAGTTGGCACTTAACCAATGCTTGTTGATTGAATGACTACTCTTTAGTTTTTAAATTGACATGACTACTGTTCTGCCATGAATTATGATGGCAATAATAACAGCCACAACTTAGATAGCACTTTACAACTCACAATGTCCCTCATATACATTGTCCCCTTGGATCTTCCTAACAATCCTGAAAGTTTGGTACCAGCATGCTCCTCATTTTACATTTGACAAAACTGAGGTTAAGTGACTTGTCCTACTACATATCTAAGGCAGGATTTAGCCTGAAGTTTCCTTGATTTCAAGACCAGTGTTTTACTACTACTGGTTGTCCCTAAATAAATATTTTAAATGTGAATTGATTTCTTGATAAGGACTATAAAAATCAAAATTTGTAAAAGAGACAATATGTTCTGAAACATAGGGGAAAAGGAGTATTAGTTCAGAAGCATGGAAACTGCAAACCAGAGAGAAAAGATAATTATACTATACCCTTATGTTTGTCCATCAAACAAGAGCAGAATGAAAAGAAAGAAAATTAATATTCATGGAGAAAACTCTGGTGCATTATGCACTGTAGGTGATAAACAAATAATTTTAAGAAAAAATATATTGGAGAACAGTTAAAATGAGAATAAAAAAGGTAGGATGCAGATTTCAAAAGATCAAAAAGCTGCACAATATTTTAAAGTAGAATAACCTCAAAATTAAAAAAAACAAAGATTTTTAATGACTTTGTAATAAAAATAGCAATAGGAAAAATGGGAGCGAATGGGTTTTGTTAAAGAATAATCTTTTCTATTTGGTATCACGGCATCAATAACAATGAGCTCCAAAACTTAAACAAAGTCTGGCAAAGATACAAAAATACATAGTCTAAATATTTGCCAAATGGAGGCATTAGGGGACATTAGAGACAAATCAAAGATCCCAGCTCTGGGATGACCCAATGTGAATATAACTCAGAATAATACCATTATACAATATGAATCATTACAGTTTCTGAGGGGCAGAGGAGACAGGAGAGAGAGGGATAATATGATAGTTCCTAGAAAATTTAAGGATGAGAAGATAGTCATAATGGAACTGACCCCTTCAATATCTCTCTTCTAAAACCACAAGAGAAATTACAGAAGAGAAAAAACCTCAGATATGCTCAAAAGATAATTTGAAAACCATGTAGAGAAATGAGCAAAGGAAAAATCAGAGATCACAGAGGATCCCCACCCATCCACCCACCTACCATCCTCTCGCAAAAAAATAAAAAGTCAAAACAATATTATTGTGAGCATCAGGATAAAGGTTCATTTTTTTAAAGTCACAATAAAATGAAAAGAAAATATCAAAAGATGGGATTTTGACCCTAAGTTTATTTAGGGCAGGGCAATTTTTTTAGATTTGTTTTTATATCACCAGTATCTAGTACAATAACTTATATACAGACACTTAATAAAAATGGTTGCTAAATTCAATGCTGAATTCATCAAACAAGGGCAACTAAGGAATTAAGCATAGGATGATGATGAAATGAAAGTTTAGAAATATCTGTAGAAAATTTGAATGAAACTATAGATTGGATAAAAATTAGAATTCTATTTTTTGGAGAACAGAATGGTGTAACAAATAGTAAAAGCAATAAAATAAAGCTAACATGGGGGGGGGGGAACAAATTTGGAAAAAAATAAGGAAGAAAACATAAGAATTATTAGGCTTTCCAAAAACTGTAAACTATTCTTTCAGGAAAGCATAGCAAAAATTTCCAAAAATATTGAAAAATGGAATGGACTGCAAATGTATAGAGTGCAAAAAAGATGAACAAGAGTAAATCCTTGGTCGATTCATGTAGGGTTCTCTACTATGAGCAGATTATTATATATAAACAAAAATCACAGCATTTATATTAGAAGGGACATGAGTGATCACCAAGTTCAACCCATACCTAAAAGAATCCCCACTAAAGTATTCTTGATAAGAATGTATCCAAACTCTGCTTGAAGAGACACAAGGAAAGGAAGCACTTCCAAAGGATTCTCATCCTGTGAGAAATTTAGAATAAGAAAGGGAATACAGCAAATGCTAAGTCTCAGACAAATATATATAGACAAATCAATTAAAATCACAGATCTATTTGAGTGTTATCCAAAGGAAAGAAGAACAGGAAAATTAAAGTGGAGGAGTAGGGCATGGAGAAGAGCTGAGATAACAATAAAGAGGCTGAGTTTACATGAAAATGGTATAATTATTTATATATGTGTGTCTGTATGTGAGCACAAATACATATGTTTATGATAAATTTGCGAAAGAACTAATATTACCAAAATAAGGAAGACCGCCTTACCTTTTTAAAAAAAATCATTATTTAACAAAGAATAATAGAGAGTAAGTCAAATTTAATCATTATAACTTTAAATTAAAATGAATTTAGTTCTTCTATTAAAAAGATTACAATGGTTTAAAATAAAATGATTCAACAATATTGCCTACAGCAAGCTGATCTAATGATAAAAGTTGTATGCAAATTTAAGAGGAAAGGGTGGCTTCAAATATACCACGTTTCAATTAATTAAAGAAAATACCAAGTTTCAGTGATGAAATCTGACAAAGCTGAATTTAAATAAGAAAATATTAAAAGAGACAATCAAGATAATTATGTCGCGCTAAAAGGTACCATTGACAATGAGAAAATGACAAGGTTAAGTATTTGCAAATCTAATGGTTATAGCAATTGAATTCATAAAGAAAAGTTAATGGAATTGCAAAAAGAATTAGATTTAAAATCAATAGGAATGGGAAGCTTAAATAATACATTAACAGATTTTGACAAATATAACAAAATTATAAACAAGAAAGAATAGAGCACTGAAGAAAGCAGAGTTGATCATCATATGTAGAGAACTGGATGAGAAAAGTAGCATACATCCGAACATTCACAAAAACGCTCTTATTCTCAGGCACAAACATTATAGATAAATTCAGAAAGGCATATTTTTAAACACTACATTTATGAATCATGATGCAGCAAGAATTCTAATCAACAAGGAAAATATGATCAAAATATAGATCTCTCTGGAGTAATATTACTGACTGAGCAGTGCTTGCGTTAGAGAACAATTCATAGAAATGATAACATATTATTTGTAAGATAACAACAATAAAAATACAGCATATCAAAATTTATGGAATGCAGCCATAGACGTATTCAAAAACAAATTTATATCCCTGAACACAGGGACACAGGAACACAGAGAGAAAAAGGAAATTATTGAATTGAGTTTGCAGTTTAAAAAACTTAAAAGGAATAAATTAGTATGGTAAGAAAAAGGATAAAGATGGAAATTAAATTGAATGAAAAAATAATAAAATATTAAATAAAAGTAATTCAGTTAGGAAATAAAACAAAGGTCTATTTTTTAAAGGCTTCTGAAGTTGTAAGAGAAGTAATGTGGTATATAAGTCAAGAAAATTTAAGTTCAGGTCTAGTCTTTGATAGACCCTTGAGCTTAGGAAAATCACCATTGGGAAAGCTCCATTAGTCTTAGTACTACAGGCAAAATTCTAAGAATAGTAGTTGCAGTCAATTTTGGAAAGTTTCCAGAATGAGAGTTTTCCCCACTGATTAATTTATAACTCTAGCTCAACCTGCCCTACCCCATCCCCCAAAAAAGAAAGAAAAAAACAGTAGAAAAATGAATCAAAGGGAACAGAGAATATATTTTTTGAAATAGGGACAATCACAAAAGAAATAAACCATTAGACTATTCCAAGTAGTGACATATCAACAAAACTAAGCATAAGCAAGTGTAATACCCACATTAGGTATTTATAAAAATGCCCAAATTTAAAAAAAGGAAATAGATAATCCAAATAGATTAATCTCAGATGATTCTTTCAATTAATGAGCCATCATGTCGTTTTTTAAAAGACAAGAGGACAAGATATATTGCCAAGTATGAACTATATTTGATACTGACAAAGCAAATAAATACCAACAGCTCGGAAACTGTTTGTAAAATTAAGATACCTAATTTTTTTAAAGTAGCAAATAAGTCTCTGATTCCCAAACCCAGAAAATTTAGAAAATAAAAACAAATAAGCCAATTTCATGAATAAAGCATTATACAACTACTTGCTTCCTTCTGGGAGAAATCTTCCCTGATCCCTCCATTTGCTCATTTGTCATTGGTCTCTCACTTCTCAAGTATCAATTGCAATTTCCATGAAATCTAAACTGATCATTCCCTAATTTCTAGTGCTCTCCCAAAGATGTCTTAAATAGACTTTTGCTCTGTTTGTGTGGATATTGTATCTTCCCCTAGAGGTCAGCTTCCTTGATGGTAGCAATGTTTGATTTTGTCACTGTATCTGTAGCTCCTAATATGGTGTCTGGTACATAGTAAATACTTAATAAAATCTTCTCCAGTTGGATTGAATGAGAGACAGACTGTCTTTTTGAAGAGGGAAATTTTAACAGGAAATATGATTTACAAAGGGGTTTTAAATCTTTAACACATAGGAGAAAATCTGTCCCAAGTTTCTAGCTGAAGGGCATAGAATTCTATTGTCCTTTCACTAGTCCCAGACTGCCAAAGAAGCCCTGTCAAAATCTTGATGCAAAGCAAACATACTTTATGAATAATTTGTTTTCTGCCAAATCAAATGAACACCTGTGGGCATGTGTTTCCACTGGCATCCAAGCCCAGAATAAACAGGACGGCTAAGATTGGGAGAAACAAAGGGGAGTGCTCTGATGCTTGAGTGAAAGAAGAATCCCCGGAAAGGGAAAAACTTGATGGGGGACAACCTTGCTAAGATTGTCTAACAGTAGAGGTTCATGTTGGCCTTGGGCAGACATGGCTAACCAATGGAGCACACTGCTTGGATTAAGGGTCCATGAATGGAAACTCAAGGCTGACCCTTCCTGTTGAATAGAATAAGATTTGTTACAGATGAAAAATATAATTTTAACTGAATTCTTAAGAAACCAACTAAGAAATAAAAGAGAGGGGAGAAAAGTTGAGGAGGTACAGGGACAAAAAGACAGAGCAAAAATGTGAAGAAACTTTGGATCAGAGTTTTAAATTTTTTTTAAAGATTATCTCCTGTTCTCCTGCACCATCACATCCATTTCTTCTGAGTTATTGCCAATTATCTCAAGCCACAATGGCTAAGCTTTCCCCGGCATTATCATCTCAGCTAAACTGAAGGCAAAGAAATTTGTCTTGTCCTTTTTCTTGCTTGGTCAGATGTTTATGCAGGCTTGCAAGTTGTCCCCCGAAATAATCATTCATTTGTGGAGATGCCAGGAAATATTTGAGTTTTTTGAATTAATATTCTATTCCTATTTTTCATCCTCTTCAGTCTTTGGACTATATTTTGCTACTATAATTTGTGCCTTTTGAAATAAAAGGTCCCTTATACTAGTATTTCTAGGTCATAAAGACATAAAATTATAGTATTTAATTTTTTTTACTAATTCTCCCATGTGTTTGGGACAAATGGAAAGTCTATTCCATATGTACAGAAAATTCTAAAAATACAAAAATGACAAATAATGAGGTCAGGTGTTAGTATGCCTTCTATAGAAATGTGAACTTTAAGTGACAAAATATGTCAAGAACACCAAAGGGTGCTACCCCAACATTGGGTAATCTCACAAATACTGATTTACATGTGCTAAAATAAGTGTCAAAGTCCTCATTCTTTTATTTTAGAGATAACCAAGCTACTCATAATTACTTAAAATGCAAAAAAAAATAGGCTTTGAAAAAGAAAGAATGAAAAAAATCAATTGAGAAGCTATCTATAAATCACTGGGTCAATCTTAAAGGCTCATAAAAGTATAAACCATTGTATTTTTAATAGAACTGTGATATTTCATCCCTGTAGGGAGCTTTGAGTGAGAAGTCACCTTCTATTAACACAGCTCTGTACCTCTATAATTTAGAAATTAAGTTCTTAACTGGAGGAATATGGGAGCTTTTTCTAAAAAGAAACAAAAAACCTATTTTGATTATACTTAATATAATTGATTATCCTGTGTATTTCATTTTATGCATATAAAAACATAATACTGAAAAGGAGTCCCTGGGCTTCAGTAGAGACTTGCCAAAAGATCTATAACATAAAAAGTAAAGAGCCCCTGACTTAAAGTGCTTTATACTGGCATGGCACACTGAGAAAGAGGTGATGGGACTTGATTAGGGAGACACCATCAGTATCAGAGGCAAGAGTGAAGTCCAGGCTAATGGGGTATGGAGGCCCGCTTTCTAACCTCTCCGTGATCACCCAATAATACATAAATTCATTGAGGAGGTTTTTTTAATTTTTTATTTTTATTCCCAGAATAGATTAACACAGAACCTGACACATTAAAACCTCTTCCTAAGTGCTTATGGACTGATTACTTATAAAGGTATTATCCATAGTAATAGCTATAGTTGATGGCTAATATCAATAGTATCCTTATTATTACACTTTGCCTGTAAAATAGCCAACAGAAACTCAGATTGGACTAAGCCCAAATAAAAACTCCATTGATCCTTTAAAAAAAAAAAGTTCTGGAAACACCCTAGAAAAAACCCCAGAGGAATACAGGAATCTCCTCCTCCCTACGGCTCAACACACTCTTGATGAAGATTTAGTGTCTTCCCAAAGAATAGAATCTAAAAGTGATTCCTATTAGATGTTAGTAAAAAGCTCTCCCAGAGCATGATCTGTTCCAATAAAAGAAATCTTTCCCCTCTTAGCCCCAGAGGTGACATTCACAAACAAGCCTGCCCTTTATAAAATCAGCTTCTTTCTCCTCACTTAGGGCAAAATTAGACCAAAAAAGAGACCTGGTGGAAGATGTTTTGCAAAAACGCCTGGAAATCACCCAACATGTACCTCGGGGAGCCCTAAACTAGACAAAAAGCAGGGTACTTTCCAAGCTTGCTAATTTTAAGTGATCCTTTCTTTGCCAAATAAGGAAGAATTACTGGATATACGGATAGGTGTTTGTGTGCGTGTGTGTATACGAGCATCCCTGGAGAATCATAGACTCTCAGAGTTGGAAGTGACCTCAGAAGCCGCCTCTGGTCTAACTCATGTCTCACCTAGGGTCCCCCAACCATGTTCTCCCCATTCCCTGCCTGAATGCCTCTGGCAAAGGGGATTCTGCCGTTTCCTGATATTTATCACTGATTTCTGACTGCATATAATTAAAAGTTTTAGCCATTTCTCTATTCTTAATTAGGTGTTGGCAACCTTTTACCCTTAAAAAGGCTTGAAATAGAAATTTTAATGAGAAGTCAGACAGAAAGCAACAATTACATTGGCCCAGTTCCCTTCATAATTATCTCTGTTGTTAGAATGGAGAAAGTCTTGATTCTCAAGTAAGAAAATGCTCCTGGGGTCAGCTAGTTGGTTTAGTGGTTAGAGCACCAAGTACCAGCCCTGAACTCAAGAGGACCTGATTCTTAACACTTCCTATTTGTGTGACCCTGGATAAGTCATTTAACCCCAAAAAAAATGCTCCTGTGACGGGGAGAGGGGCAGGTTCTCTTGAGCATGGAATCTCATAATTTCTGAGATACGCGTGACTGGTGCCTTTCTGGAGGTCAAGAGTCTTTAACCTAATGAGTTTTCTTTATAAGGTGACAACTATATTTCAACACAATTAATTTCCTTTATCTTATATACTTTATTTTGTGCATTGAAAGGCCTTCTGAGAAGGGATCACTGACTTCAGCAGTCTTCTCGCCAAGGGCATCATGACACACAAGAAATTCACTGGCTCCCTCCCCAATCTATCCTAGATCTGTCCAGGAACTTCTGGCCATGTGCTACCTCTTTCTTTTCAATGAAGTTGTGGCTGAATCCCCAACACAGCTTGCCCATGAATATACTCAGATAATCGTGATATAGACAAAATGGGAATAGAAAAGATGAAAGAAATATGGTCCCTGCTCTCGAGGAGCTTAAACAACATGGGAAAGAGTATCTCAAAGGGTGGTTGTAATCATCACCTCAAGATCATTAGAACCCTTAAAATATCAACTATGTGTCACCCAAGATCATCCCTTCATCCCCAGCAGCTGCAGGTCTTTCTCTTGCCTCCAACATAGTTTTTAAAAATCCATTTTGTCTTCCTTGCCAATGTTAGGTCATTCTAGACATCAGTGTGCATGATACCAATCTGAAACCGTCTACCACAAGGCTCGGGACACAATAGACACTTATTAAATGTTAGTGACTGATGGATTGAACAACTGACTCCAGAACTACGACTGTTTGTATTCATCTACCATTTCCCATCTTGCTTTTATCTTCCACATCATTTCCACACAGAAGCTGACCGTCATGTTCCTGACCAATCTCATCACTCACCTTAGACAGTCCTCCTTTTTAAGGGATTTTGTTGGTGTCTTTGAAATTTCATTCTTCAGAATTTCCAATCCTATCCCCAGGGCTCACTGGTTGTCCTTTTCCTATGTGCAAAAAAATCTCCTTTCTCAAAATTCTGGGTGCATTTCTGACCAGATTGGGCTTCCAGCATAATTCTAAAGTGTGGCGGTCATTTCCTCCCATGTTTCCCATGAGTTTATTTTTTAAATCAAAAGTAAGTCCAGAATCACAATTCTTTCTTTACTTCCTCCATTTTGTAAAGAAAATAAATTATCATTGAGGCAATTCAAGAGCTTATCCATTGTTCAGCTTTTAGTAGGGAGAAAATCTGGATACTTACATACTTCCAGCTCCCTATCACTACTACTTCAACATTTTTCTTTCCCAGGTTGGTGACCTTTCTTAAATGTCTCCATCTCCTCCTTCTGACCAGTAGGTCTGTAGAGTACTTTCATGATAATATTTTTTAATGTTTTACTCTGTTGACGTTCATTCAATTTTAATACAACTTTCTTCCCATGACTATATTTTTCTAATGTAGAATGCCACTCTGCCCTAGGCTTCTTTCAACAATTTTATTCCTATTGAATAAAATATCCCAATTAATTCTATATTTCAGACATAATTCCCAAAGCGCTAGTTTCAAGGATACCAAAGAGGCCACATTTGCCTCCTTGCATTTTTTATCCCTTCAAGCATTATATGGATGTGTAAACTGGCATTTTAATTTATACCAGGAAACGCCACTACCTGCTTCAGTACACAGATGAGGAAACTGAGGCTATCGGAGATCTCTGCTAAGTGATTTTCCCATAATCACACTGCAGGTCAATATAAGAGGCAGATTTTAAAATGAGTGTTTGGATTTCAAATCCAGTGCCCTCTTTCCACTACATCACAGTAAAGCTTTGTAAACTGGCAGAATCCTCCCTTGATGGATAAGCGTCTCTTGATGAATGATATTGGGTCATATTCTTGACAACAGGATCCCTGGTCCAGGAGGGACCATCCTGGATCTCTGCAGGATTTTACATAAACCCTCCCCAGCACATAATCATCTCTGCAAGAGCTGGACATAAGCATATGCCCCAAAGAGAGCTCACTTAGTCTCTGCATCTCTCCAGCAAGCAAACATGCAAAAGGCTCTATCTGATAGTAACCAATAGCACAGCAATGCAAAGAAGTACACTTGTGGTAGGTAATTATGGGAAACCCAACAAAGAAGGCAGCAGGAACTCAGCTCTTCCAAAGGATCTGATTGCACCCTTGGCCTCCTCCCAAAGGAAAAAAAAAGACTCATTTTTCTATGACGAAAAAGGCAACTACTGACTGTGAGCTGGGAAAACACCTCACTTCTCTGAAACCATGGCAACTTCTTTAATATTAAATCACAATGGTGTAAAATGTAAAAATTGTATCTACGGTAACAACAAGATTCAGTGATGATCAATTCTGATGGACAGTGGCTCTCTTCAACAGTGAGATGATTCAGACCAGTTCCAATGATCTTGTGATGGAGAGAGCATCTATCCTCAGAGAGAGATTGTAGGGACTGAGTGTGATTCACGACATAACATTTTCACTTTTTTTGTTGTTGTTTGATTGCATTTTGTTTTCTTACTCATTTTTTCCTGTTCCATTTGATTTTTCTTGTGCAGCAAGATAATTGCATCAATATGTATGTACATATCGGATTTAACATATATTTCTGCCATGTTTAACATATATTGGACCATCTAGGGGAAGGGATGGGGGAAGGAGGGGAAATTGGAACACAAGGTTAATGTTGAAAAATTATCCATGCATATGTTTTGAAAATAAAAAAAAATGTGTGCAAATGGTGATCTTCCTTCATGAAGGAAGTTTTCATGTTGGAAGGTTCCCCATTCTAATAAAAATCCCAGGTCCAGAGCCCACAAAAATATAGACAAATAAGTAGACTAACAGAAAACAAAGTGGCAAGGAGTTCTTTTTCTTTTAAGATATCAGCCTCTGTAAAATGTTCACTTTCATCGGGATAGTTTTATGGGGAAAACATTCTAAAATTCATCAACTTCAGTCAAGTGTAAATAAAGCTATCAGTATTTTTCACATCATTAAATCAGGACTCTTCCTCTCGCCACAACAAAGGTGTGTCTGGAGGACTGCCATGGAAATGTCCCTCCAAAATTAAAATGCTCATCAAGGCTCAAAAGATCACCTGGCAAATCCAATCCAAGCTTCCACCTTCATTGCCTCAAAATTAAAACACTAGAGCAGGAAACACAATGTGGGAAATAACAACCTGATGAAAGGCCTAGCACAGAAAGAACCCTATTTCCCCCAGCCTCAAAATTTTGATCTAATTAGATTAACACAAATAAAAAGGTCAAGGCCACACCCACATCTTGGAAATGAACCTGCTGTCACAGATTCAATTAATGAGCGGCAATGGATGACTAGCTAATTTTCTCTTCTATTCACGGGATTTCAAGGTGAACAGCTAATCACTCGCCCTGAGTTGCTTGCTTAAAATTAATGGTATTCAGCAGGGAGGGTTATAATTTAGTGAATGTCATCCTTGGAAGAATAAACGAGAGAGTTGGCATCTTGGAAGCATTTGCCAGTGGGCTCTAGGACCCCCAGGCATCCCCCCTTGTCTCTCCCCATACACACAAACGTTCACCACCACCGACGTGACTCCCCAACCTCACACTTCCTGTCTGAAACACTGGGACAGCTGGCAGTGAAAGAGGGTCAGCTCCATCAGGGTGGATGTGCATCATTTGCATATTTCTGGACAAAGCTGCCTGCCTTTCTTCCCAGTGTCTGGCAGACAGAAGCTTAACAGCAATATTTTCACACCTGGTCCCTTTTACTAACAATATGCTAAAGCCCTATCTCCTTGTGAGTATCTTTCCTACGTAGATTGGACTCCAGGGTCCCTAAGATCCCGTCCAACTCTCAGATTTTGATTCTCTTTGTCTTTGCCTGATGGATCAGAAATTGATAGGCTTTGGAAGAGCCTCACAGGCTGTTTAGTCAACTCCTTCTTTTACAGATGAGGAAACAGAGGCTAAGAGGTGAAGTATCTTGCCCAAAGCCACACTGATTTAAGTGACTGGGTCCACATCTTCTGACCCCCAAGCCAGTTCCCCCTCCTTACCAGGCCTCTTCCCCAACAGGAAAAATCATATTACATGCCCTGGAGTCACAGCAGGGTCCCCACAGACAGCTTACTCCGTGTCTCCATTTTGCCCACAATCCCCTCAGCATGTTAGCAAGCACATGAATGACACTGGGACAAAGTGAGATTCCCTGGAACAAATCTGTCTGTTCCCTTATTTGTTGGAAACCCATCCCACAGCATGTGGGGGCGAGGGTGCTTAAATGTCAGAGAAAATGAAGCATATCTCAGTTGGCCAACAACAGAGCTGAGGTAAATAGCTAATGCCTTCCTTCCTTACTGATTGGGGAACGGAACTGGGCTCTGCCTGAATAGTTATTGTCTGGTTCTTATCCAAAAGGCAAGATTGTGAACGGATATGAAAAAGGGGAAAGAGGAAGAGAAGGAGGGAAGGAAGGAAGGAGGGAGGTAAGGAGAGAAGGAAGGAAGGAGGGAGGAAAGGAGGGAAGGGGAGGAAGGAAGGAAGGAGGGAGGGAAGGAGGGAAGGAAGGAAGGAAGGAGGGAAGGAGGGAAGGAAGGAAGAAGGGAGGGAAGGAAGGAAGGAAGGAAGGAAGGAAGGAAGGAAGGAAAAGGGGGAAGAAGGGAAGGAAAGAAGGAAGGAGGGAGGGAAGAAGGGAAGGAGGGAAGGAAGGAGGGAAGAAGCAAAATAAGGAAGGAGGGAGGAAAGAAGGGAGGGAGGAAAGGAGGGAGGGAGGAAAGGAGAGAGGGAGGAAAAGGGGGAAGAAGGGAAGGAAAGAAGGAAGGAGGGAGGGAAGGAGGGAGGAGGAAGGAGGAGAAAGGGAAGGGAGCGAAAGAAGGAAGGAAGGAAGGAGGGAAGGAGGGAAGGAAGGAAGAAGGGAGGGAAGGAAGGAGGGAGCAATCCTAAATTGGGATCTGCTTTCTTGAAGGAAATACCTACCCTAATGAGACCAGATCCGTTCAAATATTTTTGCCTAAATCTAAACCACAGTGATGGGGAATATCGCAGCAACTTCTTTCATGGTGGAAAAGAATTATAGGTGTTCTATATCAAGGCAGCCATCCCTTGACAAGGTTTGCTTTGATTCCACCATCATTGGGTTTCCTCCATAAGTCACCTGTCCAGATAAAAGCATTCCCACAGATGAAAGGATCACTACTCAAGGAGGAGCTCTACCTCCTGCAGAAGTGCTGCTTCTCCTCTACATGGTGCAAAGAACAGATATCATGGTAGGATGGAAAGAAAATGAGGAGACAACAACTTGGAGTCACAAGACGTCAACTGGAACCCTCACTCTTCCACCTAACGCTTGTGGACTGAACAATTCTCTTATCCCTGAGAACCCAGGTTTTCATTAATACTCTTTAACTCCTAAAACACATTCATTCCCTCTCAGTAAAACCTGCCCTTCCTATTAATATAAGACATGAGTGAGCACCAATGAAATGAGTAGGAAAGTATGAAAGACTCATGTAAAAAAAAGTGACTTTCATTTGTCTGCTGTGGGGAGCTTCTAGAATAGGTTTCCTCTTACAGAAGCAGATGGGCCCCAACTCTGCAACCTATCCTCATGGGAAAGAGCCTGAGATGCTACAAGATTAAGTGATTTTTCCAGAGTCACACAGTCATTACGTGCCAGGTTTTACCAACTAGAAGATCACTTCTCTTACCATTACACTGTGAACCTCATATAACTGAACAACTTAAATAAGCCATCAGTCCTATAAGACATCAAATCTAAAATATCAGTTTTTGCCTAAATTTCTCTGCTTGATGTATGCAACTGATTGATCTCAGGCAGCTGGATATATCAATGGTTAGTGCAGGATGTGGAATCAAGAAGACCCGAGTCCATATTGTATCTCAGACACTTATTTGATATGTGTCCCTGGGAAAGTCAATTAGCCCCTCAACTTTAGTATCCTAATCTGTAAAATCGAAATAATAATAGCTCCTACATCATAGGATTTCTGTGAGGATCCAGTAAGATAACATGAAGTGTTTTGCAAACCTTAAAGTGCTAAATAAGTGTTAACTATTATTATTTTTCTCCTCCCCAAGCCCAGCTGTATGATATTTTAATGACAAAAACAACGCCATTTTATGGATCCTAAAATTTATTGCCTTTTTTAATGAAGTCATTTTTAGATAGTATAAAATGACCCACGAATGGTGCTATAGCTAATTTTGGCCTCTTTATTTTGTTATTTTTAATAAATTTTCAATTAAGCCTTAATTAAATTTCCAATTGACCTCTTCATTTGGAAGTAGGGCATTATCTGATCTTATAAAATCACAGTTAAATAAATCTTCCTTATTAAAGTGACAAGAAAACCAAGAGTTTTTTTTCTCTATCGTCCATCAGAGGACATTCATCCAAATTCAGGATGGCAGGTGTCTACAAAAGAAAAAAAGAAAGAAAGAAAGAAAGAAAAAATTTGTTCATGATAAATAACAAAATATTTCTTTCTGAGAGCATGAAAAAAACTCCTTGAAAATCCAGAGTCTACCTATTAGAATTCCCCATGGTCTCATCTATATTATTGAGAATGGAAAGTGTCAGTAATGTCTTTGTATTTTAAAGTCTCCTTCATTTGCTTCTCAACTCTAATCCAAACCTGGCCAATTCCATCATTCTTTATTGCCATAATGGACTAGAACATATTCTCACACATTTCCCTCTTAGGAGCTTTTTTTCACACTGGGTCCAATGCCCAGATTCATAGGATGTGAGATTTGAAACTGAAGAGAACCTTAGATGCCATTGAGTTCAATATCCTCACTTGAAGAGAAGCAGGAGAACAGCTTCATTGTCCAATGATCAAATGGGAACGACTTAGCTCCTCTCAATAATGCAACGATCCAAGACAATTCCAAAAGACTCATGATGAAAAATGTTTTCCAGCTTCACAGAAAGAAATAATGGAGTCTGAATGCAGATCGAAATCTACTATTTTTCACTTTATTTTTGTGGGCTTTTTTTTCCTGATTTGTTTCTTCTTTCACAAGATGACTAATATGGAAATACATTTTGCATGATCACACGTGTATAACCAATATTGCTTACTGTGTCAGGGGAAGGAGAAAAAGGAGAGAGAAAGAAAGAATTCAGAACTCAAAATTTAAAAAAATAAATGAATGTTAGAACTTTTTATGTGGAATTGGGGGGAAATACAATATTATTAAAATTTTAAAAATTACTCTCACATTTTCAAGTCCTGATCTGATTTCATTAATGTGAAAAATTCTTGGTATGAAATTCCCTCCACTGATGCAGAGAGCTACATAGCTGCATTCAAAGCCTTAAAGTGCTGTCTGGGGCACTGAGAAGTTTAGGGATTTGCTGAGAGTCACATGGCTAGTATTTGTCAAAGACAGAACTTGTACCTAATTCTAGGTAACTTGTGACTAGGCTGCTACTATGGGACTCAAGCAGGAATTTTACCCAAATCTTCCTGACTACCTGTTCTTGCCACCAAAGCAGATCAAAACTCTTTAATGCCTTAGCAGACACTGTACTATGAATTGGTTCAGTCAAGACTATCAAAAATAAAAATAAAAAAGAATGATCCCTTTAGGGTAACAGCCTTTTGAAGAGTTCATCCAATCATAGTTGATTTAGTCCTTGTGCCATTGGAATAATACTGGACACCCTTCCAGTCTTGAACGCCAGTGGCTGGCCTCTGAGAACCCAGCACAATCTTCAACATGGAGAAAGCATCTGAGGACAACTTCAACCTGAGATTTCCAATCAGGTTCTATGGATTCTTAAAGGACAGAGATCATAATTTTCTGTATTTTTTCTATTCCTCGCATAATACTTAATAAGATATTTGCCTCAACAAGCCACAGCGCAAATTCCATGAATGAAAATTGTCATCAAACATCACAATATTGGGTGACAATAGGTGCTAACTTGATCCAACCATCCAAAGGCAAAAGAAAACACTATAGAAATTGGAACACAATCATTTGGTCCACTGGGTCTCGTGTTATTCAAGGAGATCACATTTTATATAAAACGGAAAAGTTCGTTTATCCTGGAATGGAGACACTCCATAGAACCCTGATTGGTCTTGGCAAAGAGAAGCAAAAGACCACCCCATGCTGCTCAGAGTTCAAAAAAGGGCCTTTTTCTAGACAAATGATGGATAGATTCCAGTTGCCTACAAAGGTAGAATCAATACAGAAACATTCCCAAATGGACCTCCCAACAAAACCTCCACAAAAGTCATCAAAAGAAAAATTCATAAAGCAAAAGGACAGTCTCCAAGAGGAGAAGCGAAGGCAGCTTGTTTCTGCTGACTGACCTCACCTCCCCCCGTGGGGAGAAGGGTTAGGGGGAGGAGAGACAAATAAAAGGCCACCCAAAAGGCAAACTGGGGGCTTTCCAACATATGCCATATCCCTGCCAAAGAATCACACGACAGCCCACAAAGCCGGGCCTTTGAGCAGGCCTGATGGCACCAAATCTGTCCAAGATGCCAAAGATAATAAAGGCAAATGGGGAAGGGGGTGCTGTTCAGCCCTTTTATTTCTGGAAAGCTGCTGAGCCACTAGGGCTGGGATTATGGTTTTTCTTGGAAATGATAAAATTTTTGTTTTGTTTTGTTTTACTAAAATTATATGTTGCACCTCGCCTCCCAAAGACTTCTGAATGCAGGGAATGGAGGGCACTAGTAAATAAAAAGATCTACTCCAGATGAGAAAGACTCGATTCCCCTGTCTGTCCAATCCCTACTAAAAAGTACAAAATCATTCTGTTACCTGATAACGTTAGAAGATGACTTGAAGGAAAGAAGAAGGGGAGAGACTGATGGACATGAAGCCAGGAAGACCTGGGCTGAAATCCCACCTCACATATATCCTGCCTGTGTGACCTTCAACTGATCATCTCACTTTCTCATCTATAAATTGAGGAGGTCCAATGATCCTGTTTAGTTTAGAAGATATCTCAATTGTTTTCCTGTCCCCATCCCACCAATAATAACTATGTCTGAGGAGGTATTCATGCAGAGGATGAAAACACAGTTGTTGACAATATAATAGAAATGACTGATCCTTTGGTCTAAGGTCTCTACAACTCAGAGTCTAAGGAAATAAGATGTGCTTGTGAGAGAGACTAAAAGTAAATCATGAATCAATCAACCAGCAAATATGGATTAAGTATCTACATTCAGCTAGGCGTAGGGATATAAATGAAACAACAGTGAAAGACCTTATTCTCTAGGAGCATACGTTCTCATATAGCTCAAGGGAAATGAAATCTACCTGTGTTAGTACATAGCAGATATATAGAAAATAAATATGTGATAGTCTGGGTAGTAGAGATCAGGAAGGACATTAAGTAGAAGGTGCCATTTGAACCTGAGTTTTAAAAGAAAGATAGGTTTCTAGGTGTCTGAGCAATTTCCTGCAGCCTATCACCTCTTAGTGGGCAGAGAAAAGAACCTTGGGAGATCATTTGGGGCTTCTAAGAAAGTATACAGTTGATGGAGCCCCAGGATGAGCTGCTAGATTTTGATAGGATATGCCAGAAGTTTCCAGGGAGATAACTTCCGTGATAACTTGCTAGGACTTTGGAGGCTTTCACAAGTTCCATGTGACAGGCATTAATCCTTGCTTTGGTTTTCATTACTGCCCCAATGATTTCTCACTAAATTTACCTATTCTACTTCACATTTATATGCTAATATAGAATATCTTCCTAGACTTAATTATGTCAGTTAAAAGTCCCTTCAAGTCTTCCAGCATTAGTCAGGGCCCAGATCGTCCCGAGTTTCTTAATGCCAAGTATTCCCATGTCATTCCCACTTATTGCTCACCTTTAAATGAAGGTCAGTAACCATCCTGGTCCATATCCATACCTTGACCACTGAGATTTTTAGATGTCTTCCATGGAAAAGAAAAAACTTCCTTTTCTTTAATCCAACATTTTAAATGATCTTAAAGGTATTAAATCACTGAAAGTCCAATTTAAGCTTCTCTGTCCAGCTGGTTTTCTGATAGATTAAAAAACGATTCTATTGAACGTCACCGTCGGCACAAGGCAGACGATGAGGAAAAAGGAATATTATATAACTTTCGTCGCTGTTCCATCCTCGAGACAGTAGCCACCAGCCAGAGAGCAGGTAGGCTGTCAAGATCATGGTCTTGCCAAAGATGGAGCCCAAATTAGCTAAGGAAGTGGGTGTTGGTGAAATGTACCAAGGAAGGTGCAAATCAGGAGCATCTCCGTATCGTAGCTGTGGTCCATTCTGAGGAAGTCACTCCAAGAAACACAATGACCCAACAAGGTCAGGAAGAGAGGACAGAGAAGAGAAACAAAGATTGTTTTGTTGCCTTAAGAGTTCTCTCTGAGGGCAGTTAGGATCAAGTAATTTGGAAAGTGCTCAGCCTAATGCCCTGCACAAAGTACGTGCTAAAGAAATGCTTATTCTCTTGCCTTCCCTGCTTTCTAAGCTTGCTCTGTCCACACTGGACTGACTCACTGACCCTCTCCTTCCTTCTACACAAGTTCTTTTTGTGCACAGACCCTTTGCTAGGGCTCTGGCATTGCCTACTGGTCAGAAGCTTCCTGGCCCTGTGATAACCTAGAAACTCCAGGAGTCTTCCAGAGAAAGGAACTATGGAATACAAGCTGAACCTGCATTCAGGAATTGCTGGTGAGCCAGAAGTTTCCTGGACTCATGATCTGGAGCAGTAGTTCTTGACCGGGGCTCTATGGCCTCTTTCTTAAATGCTCTCAAAGGGTTCTAGGACATGAAGTAGCTGAGGCACTCCTGGACCAGATGAGAAGAGAAATCAGCTAGATTAGAAATTGGACATGGAAAATGCTGCTTGGTTTCTGACATGAAAAGTTGTTCCAGGTTTTGAGGGATGGCCATTTTTGGCCTTCCTCAAAAGACTTCCATGTGATCTGAAAATTTGGGGAGAGCTTCCAGTTCTTTCAATAATCCTCTACTCCTATTGTAGAAATATGGTGCATTGTGACAGGGAAGAAGCCTAGAATTGGTGAAGAGACTGTGGTCCCAGTGTCTATAAAACAATCAAATATAATTTTCTTCTGTGGCTAATCCACTTCTCATGGTGGGAACACCAAAGATACTGCTCCAGCTTTGGGCGCTTTGCTCTGACTATAGGTTCCAGGTCTCAAAGTGAGTTAGGCTGCTCTCTTAGTACAGTGGCCCATGCTTGGTCCAGAGCCTGACTTATAGTCAGTATTTAATAAATGTTCTTTGACCAATTGATTGTCTGTTGTTTCCAAACAGAAAACTGTGGTCAGAGATGAAGGTGATGCAGGTGGAAAGTCTCCTAGAGAAAGAAGTTGATGATTTCTCAAGTCCAAGGTGAGGGTGAAAACTGACAAGGGAGAAAATGGGCAATCGGATTTCAAGGCTGCCCATCGCTGCCCAAGGCTGGAAACTTGATCCCGGGATGGGAACTTCCATAATAATAAAATCCAGGCACTTTCTCACCTGTTGACATGGCAACACTGGAAGGAGCTGAAGGAGTTTCATGGGCTTTTTGCCTAAACCTTTGGTCCTGGTCCAAACATCACTGGTTCGTTCAGACTGGTAATGACATGATGAATTCCAAGCCAGCAAAAGTCCCCATCCAGCAACAACAATACTAAGAGGAACACCAAACATTTAGATGTGCCTTAAAGTTTTTTTAACTGATTTACATAGGTTACATCATTTGGTCCTTACTATAGCCCTGTGAGGTAAGTGTTATTATTATCCCCTTTTTACAGTTGAGAAAAGCTAAATGACTTTTCTAAGGTCACAGGAGACAATGAATGTTCCCTGTCACATAGTAGGTGCTTTCTAAATGCCTAAGGATGGATGGACCGACTCTCTGGGGAGTTGGCAGAATGATGGCATTGGGACGCTCTTTCATGCCCTTTCTAGGCCTGAGAACAACTTTGGGGCCTGCCATCTCACTTGAAATTCTGAAATTATGCAGCTTCATCTACACGACAGTCGGCCTGGATCTCCAGGTTCAGGAGACCCTGCAAAGCAGCAAAAGCTCCCGACAGTTCTTGTAATTAGGGGTGTGAGAAACTAAGAGGGTGGGTCGTATTAGAAAACCATCAGCAGGTTCGATACATGTGGCAGGGTGGATGTGGGATATCTACCCTACAACACGTCTCCCAAAATGCATAATATTTCATGATTGATTATCTTATAGATTCCATCACAGAAATCACACCAAACTTCATTTTTCCAGCTCCCAAATCCCAGAGTGATTTCCAAGTTAATCCATGAAAGCATCTCTCCCTTGGCCCTTTCATTCTGGATCCTCCCCAATTCTATTATTCCTGTTATCTCCAGGGCCCAATTCAAATTTCCCCCCAACAATCATCTTGTCTATCTCAGAGTCCTCAACAGAAAGGAGCTGCATTTCTCCTTGAAGAGAAGATGGTAATCTTAGTGGGCCACTTGCCCATTTAAACAAATTATAAGCAGCGGTAGGAGCACATTGAAGTTCAATAGGAAATTGAGCATGATAACAATCTCCCTGAACCACAGCTCACAGCCCTTATCTCTACTGATAGGCAAGGTTTAATCTGGGAAGCAGAGGCCCTCCTCTGTCTGCCTATTTTTGCCAGGAGTATGAGGACCAATGGCAAAGGAGGCAGCATCAATCCACTCCAAGAGCATCACCCACCCTAGACTCTGGATTCTAGTGCCAAAGACAGCAGAGGTTTAATTTTTCAAAAACTTTAAAATGTTATTAAATTATTAATATTAATTATTATTATATAAATATAATTAATGCTATTATTCATTAATAATCCATGTATGATTAGTTAATACTTTAAATCTTTATTTAAAAATTTAAGAAGAGTAATAAAATTACTGCTCAAGGGAATCTCCAAAATACTCTGCTATGCCTTTCTTTTTTTATATTTTTAACTAAGATAACACAAGCAGGGCTCCGGGAGGTCTGTCCTAAGCTTCTTTAGTGTGGTAGAAACTCCCAGGATGGAGATTCCCTCCCCTGTGCCCATCAGCCACTCTCCTGGATAGCTGTTTCATCAACACTCTTAGAAATTATAAAACCAAATCAGTATGGAAGGCCAGACTTTTGTGTCCTGTTCTGACCCTGTTTCTGTCTCCCTGTGTACCTTTAAGCAAGTTATCCCTGTAGTCCCATTATGCCGCAGGCCCATCCACCCTCCCACGGGTGCCTGACACCTGCTTATCTCACTAGACCAGAGAGAATAAATGACCCACATTCTGGGAGTCACACTGGGACGCATTTAATCAGGGAAGGCTTTCTGGAGAATAACTGGGCTCCTCTTACAAAATGGCACAAGAGACACTGTCTGGCCCATTGTTCCTCTGAGATGAAGACTCACAGGTTTCCGAGTCCATAACCTCCAAGACCCAGATTTGGGGATATGCACGCTCATCACTGTACGAGACACCGTTTGGACTGGTGACAGCCAAGCCGGAGGAAGTCGGACTTGCAACGTGCAGACCTGGGCAGATTCGGGAGGGGCTAAGGAATGGGGGATGGGGGAATCAACCCGCAGCATCCTCCCTGGTCACATCCAGGGACTCTGCCTGGCCCCCCAAATGCTTCCTCTGACAGCTCATTCCTCACTGGGCCCTGCTTCTGTTGTCCTGCAGTGACCTCGGCTGCTGAGTCAGGACCAAGAAACCGGAGGGCATCGGGAGCAATGACATCAAGGACAGTCTGGAGAGACTAAAATATCCTCCGTGTCAGGGTCGATGGGCCATGGAGGGCAGGAAATCCCTCAGGAGAAAATTGAGCAGCATTTCCTATAACCTTGAGAAGAGGGCAGACCCCAGAGACCCCTCTTCTTGTTCCGTATCACAGCTGCAATTAGTGCTCATGAAAGGTCTCGTCTGACCTCCATATTTCACGCCCCCAGGGATTTGGGCAAAGAATGAGAGATCAGGGGTACTTATCATTTTTGTGTCTTGGACTCCTTGGATCTGTTACAGACAAATTTCTTCTGCAAATAATGTTTGTAAATGCAAAAAAAATGGACTATGTGGGACTATAAAAGAATAAAATGCATTGAAACGTAGCTATAATTTCTAAAATTCATAGCCCCCCCCAGGTTATAAAACTCTGATTTATCTTAAGGATTTTGATTATATGACTATGTTAGGAGGCAACATATACAAAGAACTTGAAAGTAGAAGATTCAGATTCAAATCCTCTCTGTGTTGCTTATTATGGGGGATCCTGGGCAAACATCTCCCCAGATTTTGGTGTTCTCATCTAGAAAACGGTGAGAGGGTGTTTCAGACTCGATAGACAAGCTCTAGATCTAAGATCTGTGACCAGGGTTCAAATTCTTCCCGACCTTCCTATTCATGTGACCAAAAGCAGTAACTGTGTGAGGCTCAATTTCTTAATCTGCAGGTTGGGGATGCTAATAATGGCCCCCATTTCCGGATGAGAACAAAACAAGCTCGTATATGTAAAATGTTTTACTGGCCTTAATGAACCACATAAATGCTACTAGACCTGTGATTACATTGACATAGGGATGTACCTGGGGAGCAAAGTCCTTCATCAATACAGGTAGGCTCCTGATCTGCAATTTATGGCCTAACAGCGTAATCTAGACATTGACAAGTTAAATGAGGTGCCCAGGGTAACATGGCCAGTGTCTCAGAGGCAAGCCTGGAAGCCAGATCTTCTTGCCTGTAAGTCCTGTTCCTTATTTACTCTCAATGTATGAGCCCCTGATCCCACTCTGTTATCCTGTGCACACCAGAGTCCAGTGGATCTCCTTTTAAGAATGGGAATCTCACTGGGAGGTCTGAGCATAATTAACCATCATTCAGACAAACAGGCAGTAGTTCTGTCTGCTCTTTCCTGGAGCAGAAGCACAGAAGGAATAGGAAGCAAAGTAGTCATTGGATAACCCAGAATCCTCTGTGGCAATGTCAGAAAGGGGCCAGGATCAACAGGAAAGAGGAACTCTGGGGGCAAAAGACCAATCTTCCATTGCCAATCACTTCTCCATGCTTTCGAAAAAATGATCTCAGTTCCAAGGTAGCTGGATGAGTTTTGGAAGGTCCCAAGGGAGTTGGAAGGTTTTGTTGTGTACAAGACAAAAAACCAGGGGGTCCTTCTGTGATGACCTAGAGGGAAATCTGCAAACAGGGTCCCCCGATCCACACCAGGGAGCACCATGGCACTGAATAAGTAACTTCAAAATGGTCCATAGTAGAAATGGATACTCTTAGAACCTCCAGAGAACCAGTATCTCTAGACAGAAGTGCAAAGTTCAATTCACCAAACGTATAGTGATCATCCATTATGTACAAGATATAAGCCAAGCCACAGAGATTTAAAGCCAGAAACAAAATCAGCCCCTGACCATACAGAGTATACAATGCTGAAGGGAGACAACCTTCACCAAGAGCAGTAAGTATGAAATTAGAAATACATATCTGCACACAGATGTGTTCATATGGGTTTGTATATACACATACACACATCTGTGTACATAAATGGAAAATATATATATATATATATTTACATATAATCAGACCCAATAAAATATATACATATAATACATACAATATCTACACACATATAATAAATATGTGCACAGTGTTGACAACACATATACATTTTTATATATTTACATATAAATATTTATATATATATATATTTACATATATATAATATTTACATATAAAATAATTATTCACACAATAGTTACACATATATTGTATGCATATAATATTTATAGCTCTACATAATATTTCATGTATATAATACATAAATAGAATATACATACAATATTCATCTATGCTATATGTATATATTTAAGATTTACACATCTACACTATATATAAACAGTATTCACACATGTATACTACATATACATATATTTACACTCATAGATTACAATGTTTACAATCTATATATGTATCCACGCAATATTTACACATGTATACTGTATACACATAATGTTTACAGGTGTATACTATATATACATGCAATCTTTATAATCTATATAATATGTACACATATGCAAAACATATTTATGCATGGATAAAATGTATACATATAATATCTACATATAAAATATTTACACATGTAGGGAGTGTGTATGCATACAGTGTTTATGCATATATATCAGATACATATATACAATGTTAGCATTCATATACTACATATATTCAATATTTACAAATTTATATAATGTACACACATGCACAGGTAACATTCACACATGTGTACTAGTGTAATATTTACACATCTGTATAATGTGTTCGCCTATGTATAACAATATTTACACACATGTTGCATGCTTTATATAATGTTTGCATGCATGCACCATATGCACACGTGATGTTTGCATGGTTACATAATCTGTACGTGTTAGCACAGATGTTTCCACATGTGTGCTGTGTGTATATAATGTTTACAAGCATGTACCGTATGCACATGCAACGTTTGCACGATTGCATAATCTGTACTCATTAGCAGAGATGTTTCCACATATATACTCTGCATATAGAATGTTTGCACACATACACGACATGCAATATTTGCGCAGTTACATATGCACACACTCACACAAACAAAATTGACATGTGCATACTACATATATCCAATGTTTGACGTATATACTAATGGCACACAATTACATACGATATTACACACACACACACACAGTGACGAGGTGAGGCTGTCCGAGGGACCCGACACTCTGTGCCTCAGGCTGGCGGCCTTGCTGGCCTCTCTGGTCCCTACGGTTCCCTGGGAGAGAAAGCCTTCCCGTGGGGGCGGCCCCCAAGCCGGGGCGGCTCCAGGGCGCAGCGGAGGGGGGGCTCCGGCCAGAGGCAGCCTTCCCACAGGAGATGGCAGTCTCCAGAGTGAGGGGTTTAGGGACAATGTCACGTGGTGGTTCATTTTGGGGGTTTCCGCGAGCTTTTGGCCGATTCTTTTTCAGTTATTCACCACAAAGAGTTCTTGGGCTCCTTCTCCTCCCCAGGGCGCCCGTTGTGAGGGCGCAGCCCCCGGCCCGGCCCATCTCCCCGAGCTGCGGGAGCTGTCCAGCTCGCGGACTGAAGGCAGCTCCTTCTCTCCTGCGTCTTACTCTTGCTGCCATCCTGTGCTAGGATCGAGCAAGTGCATCGGAGAATCCCCCGGCGGAGGGAGGGGAGGCCGGCCGTGCTCCCTCCGTCCTCGGTCTTTCCCCCAAGCCCTCCCCCGGCCAGCTCCACAAGGGCCAGCCCCGGCTGCTAGGCCGGCCGCACACGGCTCGGTACTCGTTCCTCGCTTTGGGCTCCCCCGGGAGACCGAGATCCGGGCGAAATCTCTGCCGGGGGCTCCCAATGCAGAGAACAACGGGCAGCGAGCCGGGAGAATTAGAACTGAGGCACGGGGCTGGGGTGGGCGGAGGGGAGGCATTCAAGACTAGCACCATTCACGTCCCTCCCCCAAAAATAAGAATCCCAATTCTCCGTCCAGGAGATCAAGGACCAGCTCTTAGCAAGTGTCTCAACGTTTGCAAAGCGCCTCGTGTAGATCAGTCAGTCCAAGACTGGTTAAGCACCTACTAAGCGCCAGGCTGTGACCATGCTAAGTACTAGGGAAACCAAGGGACCCCCTCCCAAAGAGCCCCCAGTGTAACGGGGGAGAGGATATGGACGCGCCACGTGCAGAATAAACGGGGGAGGGTTTCAGAAGGATGGCACCAGTACCGGCGCTGGGGGCGGGTGGCCGGGAACCATCCATTTACAAATACCCGTAGGAGAGAGTCCCTCTGGGAATCCTCACTAGCCCGAAACAAAGGCCCATTTTTACAGCAAGATCTCCGGGGGCCTTGGTAGCTGGAGTGATACGGCGGCCCTTTAGAAGCCTTGGATAGAGTGAGGCAAGACTTTCTAGCTGTGTGAGCCTGGGGGAGGTCACCTACTCTATCTCAGCCTCAGTTTCCTTATCTGTAAAATTACAGTTGGGTTTTTACAGCACCCAACTGAAAAAGTCGTTGTGAGGATCAAATGAGAGGAATAGGCATAAAAGAATCTGAAAACCTAAGGTGCTATAGAAGGGCTGTTCTTGCTCTTATTCCCCCATTAGAATGTTGGCTCCCCGAGGTCGGGTGTTTGCACACCGTCGGCGCTTCATAAAGGCTCTCTCTATCTGCCCGTCCATCTGCCTTGAAGGATGCTGGTGAGCCACAGTAGATCATCAGCTCAGTAGACTTGAAGCCGGGATTTCACGGAAAGCGTGTGTGGCTGCCAGGCTGTGCAAACGTGACAGACATTGAGTTCCTTAAAAGAAACGGTCTCAGGCACAGCATCAGAGAGCAGCCCAGAGCAAGATGAGGAGCATGTGGACAGCACTCCCGGCCAAGTCAAGAGAATGGGGAGGGATGAGCTGCACCAGGAGGGGGAGAATCAGAGCCCTCCAGGGTTACACTATCCCCTCAATGGCCACTTAAGGTAGGAGGAAATTAAACTGTTTCCATTTAGCAAATGGGGCAAGACTGCTCACTTGAAACCAGGCTCAGGTCCTAACTCCCAGATTTCTTCACCTCCTCCCCACCCACTTTCTTATGTTAAAGACTCCTTCATTGATGTTTCTTTCCTTTTCCTCCTCTACCTTCCCTTCTTCTTCCTCCCCATCTTCCTTTTCTTTCTGCTTCATCTGCCTCTTCCTCCTCCCCTTTTTCTTCCTCTTCTTCCCCTTCTTTCTGCCTCTTCCTCCTTTTCTACTTTCCACCTTCCTCCTATTCTTTCTTCTCTTCTTTTTCCCTGGTTTCTTCTTTTCTTCTTCCTCTTCCTTCTCCTCTTCTTCCTTCCTTTTTTCTTCCACTTCCTTCTTTCCCTTTCTCCTCTTCTTCCCCTTCTCTCTCTTCTTCCTTCTCTCTTTTTCTTCCTCTCCTCTTCCTTTTTTTCATCTTTTCTTTCCTTCTCTTCTTCACCCTTCTTTTCCTCCTCCCCTTCCTTTTCTTTCTTCTTTTCTCCCTCTTTTCTTCCTTTCCTTCCCTCCTCCTCTCCCTCCTTTCTTCTCCTTTTCTTTCTTTCCTCATCATTTTCTTCTTCTTTCTGCCTTTTCCTTTTCCACCTCCTCCTCCTCTCCCACCTCCTACCTTTGTCCTCTTCCTCCTCCTCTGCAGGTTATGCTTACTTCAGAGCAGCTCAGCTCCTGACTCTCCTTACCTGTCTACCTTCTCGTACCACACACCCCTTTTCATCTCCCTTTCCTGCTGATCTTTTGACTATCTTCCTAAAAAGAGTGCACTCATCACACTAATAGCTCATCAACCAAAATCATTTGGGAAAATGACACTTTCTCATCTTTTTCCCGCACTCCAAGCAGCCTGCCACATAGTAGGCACTTAATAATGTTCATCTATTGATTGTTTAATTGCAAAATAAAATGGTTTTAAACATAGAGGACTTGGTATGGCTGGATGGTATAAGGGATAGTGCTACATGTGGAATCAACTCCTGCCTCAGGCATTTACTAGCTGTGTGTCAATTAACATCTCTGTGTCTTTAAAATGAAGGAAGGTCTGAAAGTTCCCTTCCAACTCTAAATCCACCATCCAAGGATTCCATCATCCATGAAACAGCTGTGTGGGAGGGCTTTCCCCTCCCCCTGCCTCAGTTGTATTCTTTGTCAAATGAAGGCTTTATCCTCTAAATTCCATTATCTCCTTTCTCTATGTCACATGACAGTTAATCTATTTTCAAACATGGTCACCTCCAAATTCATTTTGTACGCAGTATCGTTTCAGAGACTTCCATGACCCTTAAGAGAACAAGGGGCGGGGGGAGGAGGAGAAAGTCCAAAACCTCAGCTCCGAATCTGGCAAGCCTCGGGGATCAGGTTTCTTCTCAGGATCTAATTTGAACTCTTAATGCTCTGGTGCAAGCCCAGCTGTGTGCTCTTATTGCAGGCCCTGGGGAGGCGGTGAAGGGTTGGTGCTTCCCAGTAGGGTTGGGAGCCTCAGAGATGCTGAGCCCTCTCTGGTGGGGAGACCCATCTTGCCGGAGCCATGAAGCCAGTGGGAGGGAAACCTTTGGCAAACGCCTCGACCCAGCCCTCCTCCTCAGAATACCTACGCAGAGGAAAATGGGACTCGGGTTTTAATGTCTCTTCCCAAAGGCCTCCCACAGAGCTAGCGACATGATCTTCAATTCATCTACCTTAAAAGGATAAAAAAGCGAGTTAACCCCGCCAGGGCATAAACCTCGAGCTGTTTCCAGCCTGATGCTTTTAGTTCACTAAGACAGAATAGATTTACATAATGGAACTGAACACAATAGGGAAAAGACACTAGTCAAAATCTAATACATCGGGGGTGGGGAGAGGTTCACTTATTTGGCTGGTGTTGCTAAGTCTGGATAACTTGGAGAAGCCTGAGGCTCACAGATCAAAAGGGAAGTTGAGGTAGATAATAGTCCCTCTCTGCTTTCCCCGACTTAGAAATATCTTCATATATTGTTTAAATAGACAACACCGATTTGAAAATAATCCAAATTTCCTAAAACCATAACAGAGTCCAATTGGACAAGCTATTCATGAAAGAAGTCCGATTCTGTCCCCCAGGCTAGGTGGTTTCCACCGATCCATTTATCAATCAGTCGATCGACAAGATTTATTAGATGTTTACCATGCTGAGCATACAAAGACAAAGATGAACCAGTTCCCATCTTCAAGGAGCTTAAATCTATTAGGGTTGGTAATAATAAATCAGTCATTCGATAAACAGGCATTTATTAAGTGCCTACTGTGTGCTAGGCACTGTGATAGCCACATAAGACAGAAGAACAAAATGGAAAGTCGAGAAATATTAAGCACTACATGGGTACAAAAAGGTCCAAGAATGTTTCTGCCCTCAAGAAGCTCACAATCTAACTGAACCTAGATACTCTAGGAGGAGAGAGAAGATGTATCTAAATCAGTAACTACAAACCATAACATGGTTATGAGTTAGTGGGAGGGCAGCCTGTGGTAGTGGACAAGGAACCAATCTCAAGCTAGGAAGTCTTTCTTCTAACTCATACAGACTGGATGACTCTGAGCTGGGTCCTGCAGTCATCTTTCAGTCATGTCCAATTCTATGTGGAGTTCTTTAGAAGCAATTTGCCTTTACCATTTCATTTCACGGTTAGGGAAACTGAGGCAAAGAGTATTGCAATACTTGACCAGATCACATAGCTAGAAAGTTCCAGAGGTTGGATTTGAACTCAGATCCTCCTGACTCCAGGACCTTTTTCTGTTGAGCCATTGAACTGCTCTGATGTCTCTGAATAAGTCATTTTATTTCTCAGAGCTCTAGGCAAGTTTTTCAGACTCTAAATTGCAGAGAAATGCTAACTTGCCTTGGAATTGGAACTGGAAATACCTCATACACATGAAATGAGAGGTCCCAGCCTTCTCCCTGTTTGTGTGACATAATGGATAAATTCTCAGAAGTTACTTGAAGAACAATTGTTTATGTGATCTGCTGTGTTCCCATGGTTCAATCGGATTTGGGGGAGAAATAAGAAGTCCAGTTCTCTATCCACTCTGCCACTCTACCTCATTGAATTACCATCAGTGGATTCAACAAATCATCACATGTTTCAAAGACGTTTCCATTTTCTTTTCCAAAGCTGTGACCCCAGGCTACCAAATCATATATGGAGACCATCCCTTCCTGGAACCCCCATTTTCATCCTCTTGTTAATTGCTATAATGAATGAGGAGGACACTGAGGCGGGGTATGACTGTAAAGATGGGTGATTAGAGAAGAGCCTCACCCCACAGGAACATAGGGTAGAAAAGGGAGTCAGAGACATGAAGTTCAAGCTATACCCAAATGAGAATCTCGTTCCCAGTAGCCATCATGCCACGGGTTCTGGAATCAGAGGACTTAGCCTCAAATCCATTTTCTAATGTTGCTTACCGATGTGACCCTGAGCCCAAAAGTCATTGCACATCTCCAGGTCGCCATTACCTGGTTTATAAAGTATTTGCAAAGAGCCCTGATGCCCCTTCTAGTTATAGATCCATGATCCCTGAAAAGTGATCCTCCATCTTTGATAACCAACAAAAGTCATTGTCCCTTTGCTCACCAAATTTTCACATTAGAATCACAGGAAAGACATCAAGGTGCCAAGATCTAAAGAGACTTGGCCAAGATTACAAAGTGGGTCCATGGTGGAATTGGGGTGAGAGCCAAAGTTGGAGCTTCTCCTCTGTCCCATCCTGCCGCCATATGCCAAGAAACATTTAATGATGGTTAAGAGCTGCTACTGGGAGTGGGGGGGGCAGTAGATGGCACAGAGGATGGAGCACCAGCCCTGAAGTCAGGAGGACCCAAGTTCAAATCTGGCCTCAGACACTTAACACTTCCTGGCTGTGTGACCCTGGACAAGTCTCTTAACCCCAATTGCCTCAGGGGGGGAAAAGCTGCTACCAGATTTGTCTGGTTTATATGAAAAGAGGGTGAATGAATTGTACTCTTTCATCAAGCATTTAATAATAGCCTGCTTTGAGTCAGATACTGTGCTAGGCACTGGAGCTACCAACCAGTCTCAATAATCCCTGCCCTCTGGGAGTTTACAATCAAGCTGGGGAGGAAACATGTCTATGAATTTAGTTTTATTTCTATTTATATATACACACACACACACATACACACACACATATATACTTAGGTAAAAGCAAAATAGATATAAGGTAACTGGGCAACAAGGATGGGAGCAGGGAGCCACTAGCATCTAAGTGGAGAAGGGAAATCTTCATGTAAAAAATGATGCTTGAATGTAACCTTAAAGAAATCTAAGAAGTCCAAGAGACAGAAACAAGAAATGGGCGCGTTCCAGGCAGAGGGATGAGCTCAAGCTAGGCGGGAGACAGAATGCCCTTTTATGTCTTGTGTTTGAACTGAATCCTGTCCAGGGCCAGACTCCATTAAGTTCCCATAATACTTGAGACCGAGAAGAAAGACTCGTGCATTAAGGGAGATTGTTAGCACTCGCACACTCTTGTCATACTATTTTCTTCCCAGTAGAACACAGAAGCTCTCCATAGTCCAAGGCCAAAGAGAGCTCTCTCTGCTGCATCTTGGTCTTTCCCAAGGTCCAGCAACCAGAGGGCTCAGGTTCCTGGGCCTGGCCCCTGGCTGCCTGCCCTGCAGCCGGGCACTCAGAACCCATGTTGGAACCCTTCCCCTAGTTCTCATACCTTTCGGAGATGTTATTAAATGGCTGAGCAGCAAGGTTCCCTAAAAGGAGAAGCACAATTCTTCGCTGGGTCTGAATCCTTGTCTCTCAAGCTAGCGTTAAATTTGCTTCTCTTTAGCATTCAGGCTTCAGGAGGCAAACTCTAAGCTTCCAGCATGCTTTCATTATGAAAATACATCGCTTCACCCGACTGACACATGCACCACACAAACACAAATCTGGAAATATCACCATTTATTCTCGGGTTTTAATGCTCGCCTATCTAACTGTCATCTTCCCTCATTTTCATTAGTCACTGTTGAATTCGGCAATTACTGTGCCCCTTGATTTATAATTGGCTACTAAAGTGATCCCACTTGGGAGGGGAGAAAGGAAGGAAAGTATTCTCTTCTAACAGCCAGAATCCACTTACTTACATCAGAGGCAGATTCTTTTCAAAGCTAGTCGTCTTCTTGGAATGGCTCCATGCTAAGACCTGAAGGACTCACTTCCAGGGCTCACGCCTGCTAGACCTTGAAGGTGAAATCCTACCTGAGCAACAGCTGCCCCCACCAGGGACGTCTCTCTGTGACATACCCACAATGAAGCTTGGGCATCTTTTTATAACTTATGTGAATGGATTAGGGAACAATCTTTTGAATCTCTTTTTAAATAGGGTCTGTGTGTGTGTGTGTGTGTGTGTGTGTGTGTGTGTGTATCTCTCTCTGTCTCTATCTTTCTTTCTTTCTCTCTCTCTTTCTTTTTCTCTCTTTCTCTTCCTTTCTTTTTCTCTCTTTCTCTTTCTCTCTCTTTCTCTTTTTTCTTTCTCTCTCTTTCTTTCTTTCTCTCTCTTTTTTCTCTTTCTCTTTTTCTCTCTCTCTCTCTTTCTCTTTCTCTCTCTTTCTCATTTTCTCTCTTTCTCTCTCTCTCTCTCTCTCTCTCTCTCTCTCTCTCTCTCTCTCTCTCTCTCCCACACACACCCACACACACACACACACACTTCTTCATTCCAAACAGCAATTCTTTTATAGTTAACTCACTACTAAAAAGAATCTAAATCTTCAGGAACAATCTGAGGGTTCATTTTGCCAGTAGCGAAGCTGCCTTTGTCATACGATTTTATTTGGGGATGCCAAGAAGCCCAGAACCCATCTCCATTCTCAAATCTTCTCCATCTCCCATTAATCAGTAACTAGTCCTAAAATTTAGCCATAGTATTCAAGGCTTATATAGTCCAAATGTCTCCCAAATATCCAGGGAGAGGACATGAAGTGCCAGAGCTGGCCTGTGGAGTAAAGAGCAGAACCAGCCTCTGAACTCAGCCCCTCTGCTATTGTCTCCCTCATGGTCATTTCCTTAAATTTTGAAGATCCTCTGATTTTTAGGGAGAATCCCCATTAATATGACAATATCCCCGGTGAAGAAGACCAGTTAAAGCCTTTTGCCAATCAGCACCTTTTAAAATCTGAAGTGAAGAATGAAGTTCACAGCTTTTTGATCACTCAGGAAAAGATAAATCAACTTTTTTGTCTCTGTCTCTAAGATTTCCTTATTTCCTTCAAGACAGTTCAAGCTGCAGCTACTTAAGACCTTTTCTGCTACCTCGGATATTAGTAATCCTCCTCCACACTGAACTCACTTTATATTTTCTTTTTAGCTTATTTTGCATACTTTCTCTTTCCCCCAGAAAAATGGAAGCCTGGGAGAGCGGGGACTTTTCTCTCTGATCTTGTGTCCTGGCACTTCTGGACAGTAACTGACACAAAGTAGCTGCTCATTGGAAGAATTAAAGTGAATTAGGAACAGAGAGAAACAGATAAGATATAAAGACAGAGAAATAGGAGATGGGAAGACGCAAACGATGAGCTTCTCTTGCTTTTCAATTTTGCCCCAAGTTGCCCGTGATTCTCAAGTTTTTCCTTTTTTTGGACCTGCCTCCAGATCTCATGAAACAAAATCATTGATAATCAACGAGCCAAAGCTGGTTGTAGCCTATGAATAACCACCATCACTTAAAGGTAGCCCAAGTCATTCAGCTGGAAGTCTCAGTTCCAATTGAATGGGAATTCTGCTTTGGCTCTGATGACTTTGGGGGAGGAAGGGGGTGGGGAGAGAGACGAGGGAAGCTTGTTTCAGCCTCCAACCTCAGCCAAATAACATAGAACAAAGAGGACAAGTTCTGAGGTTTGCCAGCCCATTTCACAACCCCCGGGGGGCTTTCTTTGTTTTATTCTCCACTGAGATCCACTGGAAGAAAATATTGAGGTTCTCCCAATTTCCAGAAATTGAGGACTAGCGGGTAAGGGAGAAGCTGTTTCTGTCTGGACAGGTTCTGGTGCCTTAGTGTGAGCACAAATTCCATCCTGGCTTTTCAGGGGGACCATAATAATCAATGACATTTTCATGGTGTTTTACATACATTATTTCCTTCCGTATTCCCAACAACCCTACGAGGTAAACTACAGTTACATTTTGGAGACAGGGAAAAAAGTCTGATGGGAGTGAGCTGGTTCTCGCCAGGATTACTCTGCTGCTAAGTAGTCAGAGGTGAGAATCGAACCTATGGCTTTCTGACTCCAAGCCTAGACCTCTCTTCTCCTGCTTCAGATGTTTCTACAACAAATAGAAACCACCTGGGAGCCTGAGGGGTGGGACAGGTCTTAGAGATCAGTTTACATGTAAATAAAAGGCTGCCCTGGCCCCTTGTAATCCCTGAGGAGTCAGCACCATTCAACTAAATAGTGTGGAAGAAGTGAAACTCTTCCCTCTTCAGGCTTCAGACCATGGACCAATAGCAGGACCAATAGCAGACTAGGAAAGGAGGACTATCCTGAATCAACATAATAATAAAAACAACAATTTGCATCCTTAAAGTCTCTTGGGGTTTTCAAGGCACTTTACACATAAAACCTCCTTTTCATCCTCACCAAAACTCTGTGAGTAGGTGCTGTTATTATTCTCATTTTACAGATAAATAAACAGGTTGAAAGATGGTGATTTTTTTCAATATGAAGCAGGATTTGAATTCAGGTCTTCCTGAAACCCGGTTCAACATTCTATATACTTTGCCATCTAACTGCTTCAATATCCTCAACAGAGATTCCCTATTCTTGACGTCATTCCTAGGCTAAGGCTAAAGTAAAACTCCTTTTAAGTATTGAAAACGGATGGGGGTGGGGGGAGAGAAACATAAACAGAGAGAAGGAGGTGGGGGGAGGAGATAGGGAGAAGATAGGGAGAAGATGGAGAGAGAGGGTGGGGAGTGAGAGAAGGAGGGAGGAAAAGAAGGAAGGAGAAAGGGAGGGAGACCAGGAGAGAGAAAGAAAGATAAAGGAAGGGGGAGAAGGAGAAAGAGACAAGGGAAGAGAGAGACACAGAGAGAGAGAGAGAAAAAAACATAGGAAAGAGAGAGAGAAAAAAAAATAGAGAGAACAAGTATATAAATAGGATAGATAGATAACATAGGACAGTTAGATTAAATACATAGATTAAATAGGATAGATTGTATAGATAGGAAAGATAGATTATATGGACAGAATAGGTAGATTCCACAGCTCAAAGATAGATTGCATGTATAGATATAGAGCATGAGATTAATAAATTAATACATGTGTTCGCAGAAAATCACATAAACATATGAAGATTCTAAACGAGCTATTACCACTTGCCTTCCCCAAAAATGAATCAATCTCTCTCTCTCTCTCTCTCTCTCTCTCTCTCTCTCTCTCTCTCTGCCTCTCTGTCTCTCTGTCTCTCTGTCTCTCTGTCTCTCTCTCTCTGCCTGTCTCTGTCTCTGTCTCTCTCTCTCTTTCTCTTTATCTCTCTCTCTCTCTCTCTCTCTCTCTCTCTCTCTCTCTCTTTCTTTGTCTGTCTCTCTCTCTCTCTGTATATATATATATAATATATATATGTAATATATATATATTATATGTATAATGTACATATTTGTCCATGTTTCCTAGAGAGCAGATACTATTTCATCTTTTGGTTTTGCAACCTATAGTTTCCAGAACAGGTACTGGCCAATAATAGGGGCTTAATAAATACTTATTGATGATCGATTGATAGGAACACACCAGCAGAAATTTATTGGTGATGTCACACTGAAAAGTGGGAAATCATGGACTGGTCTGTGGTCTCCTCTGGTAAGGTACTGGCAAAAGTAGACACCAATCTTTAAGATAAAAGAGATTTTGTTTCTCAAGAGGAAGGTAGGGAGAGATCCTTATAGATAACATCTGCTAAAGAAAATGCTATTCTTCGTCATTGTCCAAGAAGCTCAAAAGCATTGGTACATGTGGTTTGTCTGCTTACTTAAAACAGCTTTCGGAGGGTATAGTAGGGTCAGTGTTTTCAACTTGCTTACTTAGAGACAGAGCCCTGCTCCTCAATTCAAGTCATCCTTAGACACTAACTGTGTGACCTGGGACAAATCATTTAATATGTATACCTCAGTTTTCTCAACTATAAAATGGAGACAATAAAAAGTCTTGTATCCTTGAGTTATGGTCTCAAAGAGACCCGAGTCTAAAAAGAGATGCTATTTGTGAAACTTGCCCTGGTGTCTGACACATAGTAGATGTTCCCCTCCTTTACTGAATATCCCTTTCACTGCCTAGTGATGGTTCTTACAACAAGCACAGCATGGAAACTGAGCCTCAGAGAAGGATCAAATCATTAATGTACCGACTGCATGTCCTGCACTCTGGCCACTATATTCCTACTGTCAATTTATCCTATGAAGGTTCTGAATTGGCTAAGAGCAAATCCTTTGTGTGTTTTTGGTTTTATTTCTCCTGTTTTTAGTTTATGGAATAAGCAAAATTTTAAAGATTTCTAAGATTCCTTTGAGCTCTAAAATCTAGAGCATTGGCCTCAGAATCTGGAAAATCCAAATTCAAATCCTGCCACAGATCTGTGCCTCAGTTTCCTCCCCTGTAAATAACAAGAGCATCTACTTCTCATGGTTATTTTGAGGATTAAAGGAGACAATATATGTGAAGTGCTTCTCAAACATTAAAGAAATAGATAAATATATGTACATATATACATTTATGTTAACTAGTATTATTATTACTAGGGGCATCTAGATAATTCAGTGGATAAAGTGCTGGGCCTGGAATCAAGATGATTTCAAATCCAATACTCATTACTCCTGGGCAAGTTATTTAACCCTATTTGTCTCAGTTTCCTCCTCTGTAAAATGAGCTGGAGAAAGAAATGGCAAACCAGTCTAGTATCTCTGCCAGGAAAACCCCATGAAGACTTGGACATGACTGAAGATTGACTGAACAACTATTTCTATTGTTGTTATAATTATTTCAAAGATCCCTTTCAGCCTCGCCTATGAATGTGTCCAAATCAAGCTAAGCAGTACCTTAGTTCTGTTTCAAGTTAATGCAGTTCGAAAGTGCCTACCTTTCCTCTGAAGGGAACAATATCCCAGGAGCCAGGGGAATCGGGATCAGCATTTTGTACCCAGATGTTCACAAGAGGTTTTGCTGATTGAGAACCATTTAGCATCAGCCCCAAGAGCCAGTTTTATAGGAATGAGAGCATCTGGTCCCGGGTGAGCCAAAGGCTAGTCTGTACCCCACAAAGGAGACAGAGGCCAAGTCGAATCAAGGGGAGGATTTTCAAATGTTGCAAACACAGTTCTGTTTAGTGTCAAATAAATAGCTGAAAGTTTGCCACTCAAGGGAAACTGTCTCAACAAAATAGCCTATCCTATGGGATTTTCTTCCAGGTCGGACACAGGTAGCCACTCAATAAATATTTCTTAAATGAGTGAGAGGATATGAGAAGTGCCAGGAAAAAAAAAAATGGCTGGATTGTGTGTTAGAGAGCCGAGTTCAAATCCTGATGCTGCTAATATTCCCCATGCATCCTTAAAAAATTGATCCAGGAGCATTTATTAAATGCCTACTATATGCCAGGCATTAGGCAAAGTGCTGTAAAGACAAAAAATAAAAGTCCCATCCCTTTAAACTCACATTGCATTGGGCAAGTCCCTTCCTTTCTTTATCTGTAAAAGAAAGGAGTGGGGTCAGTTAATCTCAAATCTTTTCCAGCTCTGAAAACATTAAATGAATAAAGGAAAAAAAATAGACAAGTCATCAGTTTTCTACTAAAATAACTCAGTTTTCCACAATGGTGTTCAATAGTGTTCTACCCATATACTGAATCTATGTACAGATAATGCAAAGTAACAAATTAAAGAAATTCTCCAAATAGTGAGCCCTACTCCCACTCTTTCAAAATCCCCTCTGTGCTAGAAAAAGTGAGTTTTGCCCCCAGGCTTCCAGACAGGCCATCTGTGGGTGGTGATTAAGTCCAGGGATCATTACTTTCTCTTCATTTCCCTTGGCCCGGGTATGTTCAGTAAAAGTGACACTTAGTGACCCATTTGGACCAAGAATCTTTGCTTTGAATTTTTGCCTTTGAATCCTCAGTACTTAGCACTTTGCTTGGCACATAAGACACCCCTAAAATAAATGGGTACTCAACTAATTGTGCTTAAATAATATAAATTGGTAAAAGAGGCATTTTCATTTTTTTTAATTTATGGGATAAAATAAGTATGTTCATAATATATCATAAAAAGATGACTGCATATGAAACAACTCTGTTGTATACAACTTGCTATTCCTATAAATTTAAAGTATAATTGCTATCATATAAATTTCCTTTTTTCTTTTCATTTCTTCCCTCCTCCCTATCCTTGAGATGAATACCCTTACACACATACACACACACACACACACACACACACACACACGTACATTATACTATACATACTTCTAGTTATCATTTCTTCTCTGGGTGCAGTTAGCATCTTTTTTCATATATCCTTTATTTTTAATTTATGTATTTACAAGAGGCAAAATAACTTTATCAAATATTCACAATAAATGTGGGTTTAAGCTGAGGAAAGGGTGAAAACACCGAAAGCCTTAACTTCCCTTCAGCCTCCCAAGGCAGGCGTCTTCCAGGGAACAACCCATCTACAGGATAAATAACATCAGAAGAAAAATTAGGATTTAATTACTTCAATAAACATTTAACAAGTGCCTTCTACATACACCCAAAGATGAATATGACAGAGGATTATATTCAACTTGGAAAAATTGAGTCAGGGACACAGAAAAGTATTTTATGAGATAACAGACCCCAATTCTCTAGAAAAAGTTGAGAAAGAACTAACTTCTTTCCTAAAGACATTTTCTGACATCTTGATCAAATCTTTGCATTGATATGTTTTTAATTTATTTTTCTATGAAATGGGAACTAGACTTCTATATACTTTTTTTTCTATTTGGAAAGGAAGGAGTGAAATGAGAAAATGACTTGTAACAGACCCCAATTTTCTAGAAAAATTGAGGAAGAAGTAACTTCTCTTCTAAAGACATTTTCTGGCATCTTGATCAAATCTTTGCATTGACATGTTTTAATTTCTTTTTCTGTGAAATGGGAACTAGACTTTGATATGCTTTTTTTTTCTATTTGATAGGGAAGGAGTAAAATGAGAAAAGGGATTCCATTCTCCTATTGCCTCAGGACAACTGATGTAATAAAAAAAGAATGCCTTAATTCTAGTTTGAGTTTTGCAAGTCACAGTGACTATAAGCAAGTCCCTTTTCCTCTAGGGACCTCAGTTTACTCATCTGGTTTTTTTTAATTGAGACCAGAGAATGTGATGATTTCCATGGTTGCTTCTAGTTCTATAACACTTTGATTCTACTACCTTTAAGTGAGTAAGACAAGCACTTTTCAGGGATGAATTTTATAATTTCAGCTCATTCATGCATCATTCAGGAAATTACTGGTTTATAGTTATAGATTCTGGATTTTTAGTGACCAGAAATAATCCTAAGAAGTGGGCAGATTTCTGGGGAGGAGCTCATGCAATAGGATGAGCTTGGCTGACAGTGCTTGGACTTCATCAAAAATCCGGGCTGATGGTGGTGATCTAGGATAGATACAACAGGGAAATGCTGGGATGGAAAACAACCTCCACTGATCACCAACTTTTCTATAACATAAGTCTTAGGTTACCTGGAGAGTTACCTGGAGCACTGAGAAGTTACCTTCACCAGATCCACAAAGCTGGTGTGTGTGTGTCATAAGTGGGAATCGAACTTGGGGCTTCCAGAATCCAATATAAGCCCTCTCCCCACCACACTCCCACTGCCTAAAAATTTGAATTGAGTAGTTCTTGGCAACAAGAGCCCCATCAAATGCATCTAATCTAATTGACTGCCAGCTGCTCCCCTCACTTCATATGCCCCAAACTCTCTAGGTACATAAACTAGGCAGGCCTCTGAGAGACAAGCAGGGAGCCTGCAATCAAAGTGCCAAGAAAATGACCCAAAAGGATCTCACGCGCCCGTGCCTGTCGAGTCCTTGTACACTGCACACTCAGTCTTCCATAGAGAGGACAGACAGTGTTTGTGCAAGATTGGGGGTAGACAGCCTGTGATAGTTTAGCACGTGTCATGCAGAGAGAGGAAACTGCCTCCATTGACACGCAGGCTCTATATCTATGGGTTGTGGTGGAATATGGGATGGCCGTCTGCATGGCCCCCCACAAAAGGCAGCCCCCATTCAGCAGGCACGCAATGTACGTGGGTCCATATTTCATGGTGACGGGTCTCTGCAGAAGGCATGACAAGGACACGGGAGAGGGGAAAGGACAGAGATGGAAACTCCTATTTCTCCTCACTGTCCTTCCTAATGGGTTGGAAGAAAGAAGGCAAGGAGGAAATCCAGCAGAAGCCCGGTCGTCTGCCTTCCACTCGGCCAGCCAGCTCCGTGGCGAGGCGTCTTGCTTGGTGCTCCTCCTGCACAGACACAAGACTGCAGTGCCTCATCCTGCTGCTGCAGGGGAACGAGGATGTAGCCCCAGGCTCGCTGCTGGGACTCAGCTCCCGGTGTTTGCCTCAGGTGCCCCCTCTGTTCCTCCCACTCATAAAAAGAGTGGGGTCAAGGACTGTCTGGATGCCACGGGAGGTCACGAGAGCTGAGAGGAGCGAGCCAAGAACATCTGGTCTGGTTCCTTCTGGCTGGCTCCAAGCCTGCCTGTCCTGCTGACATTGAGATGGGAGGGTGAGGATCGCAGGCTCCGGAGTCCACCTTGGGCATCTGGGAGGCGGGCAGCTCCATGGTGATCAAGTGCCAGGTGTAAATGGCAGCTTCATGAGACCCTCCTGCTAGAAAGGGGGGGCAGGCTCAACCCAGGTACAGATTCTGCAACCGTGACTACCACTCGTCCTTTGGGAAATGGGGATGGAAGGGTGCAGTTAGGATCCAGCACGTTCCCAAATCTGCCACAAATAATCGTCACCAATGAAGCCACTAAACAATTGGCACACCATTAAACTGACCACAGGAGAAAGCTCTTGCTTAAACAGGACAGTTAGGGTTTATGGCATCCAATCTAGCCATCGGTAATAAATAGCAAAATGGCCACAGTTTCACTATAACGAGGGGCTGCTTCTATCCAAAAATGTAATCACAAAAGAGGGAAATAAACCCATTACTATAAAGGGATGAGGGAAAAGGCAAAGTCAGCTAAATTCAATTAGGTTTCCAGAAAAGCTTCTAAAAAATCACAACAAATGAATGAAGAGTCTCTGAAAAGAGATAGAAGAAGGGCATTAAAACTTAGCAAATCAAGGAAAGGGGGGGAGAAACACCAGATGAATTACTTGGTCTCCCCCTCCCCCATCTCATCATTCCTCTCCTTTTTATGAGGCTAGATTAGAAAGGACAATTGCAATAACCCAGACAACATCTGGAGCAAACAGTCAGTAGGAAACTCAAAGGAGGAAAGAATCATAGAGGCGAATTAAAAAAAAAAATCAAAAGCTGTTGAGTGAATTCAGGGAGAATAAAAGTTTCCACCAACCAGATTGCTCTAACAGAAGGGCCATCTCTGCTGATTAATGGCATACTAGGAAGCTGCTTGTTCCCTGGGAACACTGAGGTTTGGTCCTCTTCCACAGAGGGAACTCACACTGATTTTTACAATCCCAGGACCTGCGTGCAATCCATGTCTTGGACCTTTGCTACCCAGAGAGACAATTCACAGGGCTGGGCCAAGTCACAACCTCCTGAGCCTCAGTTCCCTTTGCTACAAAATGAGACTGGACTAGATACCAGCTCCAGATCCATAAAGCCTGGGAGAAAGCAGAGAGCATTAAGTCATTCAGGGGACATTCCTTCCCTGAAAGAAGCACATAAGCAAAGTCATCCAGTGACTCGACCTGATCAGCTCTAGAAGGAAGGAATATGGCCTCCCCGTTCTCCCAGGAACTGGCTGACAAATGTACTCACTTCCATAACAGCTCTTGCAAAGGGCCATCTGGAAGGCAAGATGAACGTCTTTAAAAAGCTGATGGCTTTCCAAGTCCATCACCTTTACCACTCTGGAAATATCTCCATCCTACAGGACCCCCAAACTTAGCCAGGATGGCCAAAATCCAGCTGTGATTCCCAATATCCCTCTGAACATTCAGTCCTGACCACTTTAAACCTTTTTGCTTTTTTTAAAGAATGAGGGAACCACCTACCCCTTCCAGAGAGGACGATAACTTTAGAGGTGGAAAGAACCTTAGAGATCAACAAACTCAGGCTTTCCATTTTACAAAAGAAGAAACTGAGTCCCAGAAGGAAGTGATAGGCTTATTTCTTACTTTAAATGATGACCCACTGATGTTTCTCTATAAAATGATAGTTTTACAATTGACTCCTTAATAAGATCTTTAGTACTTAATTTTATTAATTTATTAGTATTTGATTTTAATGTTATTAAAAGTGGATTGCTGGGATATGGCAGAAGTGGGAATGAGTATGGTTAAAATCTCAATTCAACTATTATTTTTGTGACCTTAGACAAGCCACTCAATCATAAGTATTAATTAAGCACCTTCGATGTGCCAGGAAACTATTAAAAAAAACAGTCAAAATGTCCTCCTCGATGGGCTTATATCCTATTAGAAAAGAAAATAATAACAGGGTTACTAGGGAAAAGATGCCAGGAGCCAAGGGAATCCTACACTCACAAAAATGAAAATAGTACAGTATAGTAAAGGATTAACTTCTTTACCTTTGAATGTTAGTAGTAATTTTGCAGTAAAATTCACAAAATGCAGTCAGTCTCCTGCTTTGGGGAGTAGATTTAATCTCTGTGTCCTAGCTTCTTTATCAGTCATAGCAGAGGCTTGAAACAGATGGCCTCTGATGCAACTTCTTCTGGCTCAAATCGGTGATCCAATGTGTGACTTATGGGCAACCCATTTAATCACCCAAGTCCTTAGTTTCCTATCTGTAAACTAGATTTTGGAATCAATAGCCTCTGAGGTGACTTCTAGCTCTGAAGTCACCCACCATGCTTTACAATCGCATCTTAGATATTCATTTAAATAGAAACTGCTCAGATCTGCAAAAATTCTATTCTTCCAGAAGGAATATCCAGTCTTCAGCGTTGCCTTCCCAGGGGCCCAACACTGATCAGCTTGTGACAGCAGGGCAAAATCTATGCCCATTGAGCTGTTGGAGCAAGATGCGATCATATTACATTAATAGAAATTCTCACTGATAATGGAAACTGGTGGGAGGCGAAGAGCAGAGCTTTATGTTATATCTTGCAGCCATGAAGTGGCTACATCCAATGGATTGATCACCTCCCACACATATGGTTCTCTTTACATTATTTCTCGGCCTTGGCGTCGACAAAGCACAATACAAGGGGCATTATGGATGGGACCGTTCCGAGGAGCCCAGAGGCCCACTCCATATTTCAAACTCTCACCTGGCTGCTCGTATTCCATACAATTATAAAGCAAATCAAATGTGAATTCTGGCAACTGCCTGCATCTGCATCGTAGGATGCAAGGCAACAAAGTATTTTTTTAAGCCGTGATAATCTCCTATGGTCATATGTCAAGTGTTTGGATTCCTGTTATACCATGGCCACTTTTAAGGAGGGCACAAAATTCCTTAACTGCCCTCATCTTCCCAAATAAATGCAGCCTCGGGCTCACCGAAATCCCAGAATGTGCTCTGCCATTGGCCTAATGCACAAAGGGAAAGTATATCCATATTGAGAAAACGCCCCCCGAAGAGGAATAACTCTATCCCTGAGTTACCATTCAACCCATTTATATTCCCTGAAAAGACTCCTTTCCAAATTCTGGTTTCCTTTTATTTCTACATTGTACATTTTTACGCCGGTGCAGTGAAAATTGTATTAAAAGTCAGAGAAGCTGGATCCAAATATTAGTTCTGTCAGTTCCTAGCTGTGTGACCCTGAATATGTCATCATTTTCTCATCTAGAAAGTGAAGGAGTTGCCCTTCATGATCTCTCTGGTCTCTGACAGCTCAATGATCTTACCATCTTGCAGAGAGCAGGTCCTCAACAAAGATCTTTTATTTTTTTCTGGACTGTGGCCATTTGCAAGGTTCACAGTGGACAAACAAAACCACAACATTCTTCATTCCGCCCTAGAATGGTGGAGGACGTTAAATCTTCGATAAGAACAGAACCTTCCAGGAGAGACACAGAAAAAGACATTCAGAAGTGCACTGCTTCTTCTGCCTTGCCTTTCCAACTGCGGCCTTCGTTCAGCACCAGGCCTCCGGTGGATAGCTCAGTTAAACATAATTAAAAAGTTGACTGATTCTCCTAATGAAAAGAAGCTAAAGCTGCCCAGGCTGAAGGCATCCTGGTCAGAATCTCCCACTTCCCAGCTTTGTAGACATAAGAGAAATGCCATAAAATGCTGCTGTTCACTTCTGGTCTCGGGGATTCCTGCCAGGCTTGATAAGTTCAGAGTAGGTAGGGCCGGTCTGCAGATTGTTCCATGAATCACCATCAAATTCAAGTCTGTGACACTACCACAGGGACAATCATCCTGAATGCCTGAAAATGTTTTGCCCTCATCTCACCTGAGTCTCTGCAGGCAAAGTGTAGTGCAGGGTTTAAGTGAGGGTTGGGGGATTTCAAGAGAGAAAGGGGATTGGACCGATTTAACTTTAAAGAATGGGCTAGATTGGGAAGAATTCTCTTTCTCCTATCCATTCCTTCCTTTCTAGACCTCCCTGAGGTCTAGGATCATAAGGACCATGATCTTAAGTCCATCTACTAATTTAGAGCATCATATAATCCACTTTACAGATGAGGACATCGAGGCCAGAAAAGCAAAGGAACTCATTCAAGATCACAAGGTAATAAGTGGCCAAGCCAGGAATCAAAGCCCCATTTCTATTTAACCCACTACCCCAGAGAGTAAAGATCCAGTATTGTATTAGGGGGAAAGTGTTGTAGCTGAAACCAGAAGACTTGGGTTCAAATGCTGCCTCTATCATTTCCACCTGTGTGACAATTCCCTTCCCTGAGCCTTAGTGTCTTCATCTATAAAGTAAAGGGATTGCATTAGATACCCTTTGAGATCCCTGTCAGTACTAGATCCAGATTCCATGATCTGAGATGGTTAATGTAAAGAAAGAAGTCTAGACCTGCCCAAGAGCTTCTTTTGTCGGCTTTCAACCTTAGGCCACAAAGCAAGCTTTTGTGAAAAGGCCAGGAGGTCCCCGTGGCAAACTGGTTCCCAAGAGGGAGCCTGGAATTGTGTCAGAGCGCAGAACTTGGAATAGGACTGTGAGCATTTGAAGCTCTGAGCCAGTCTCCTCCCCACACACACATCAATGCACACAACATAGCTCTGTACCCCCTGGCCTGGAACATTTGAAGTGCTTCTCTATTAAAGGCAAGGGCATCCTTCATAGCCAAATCAACAAGTTTGAGGGGAAAGTCTCAGGGCAGGGGTCAACCATAAACCTGGAAGAAGATCCCAGAGTACCACAATGTTCACATCCACTCACCAGAAGATTGAGTCCCATTAGGAAACTGATTTCCCAGGAAAAACACAGTTTCCCCACCTGTTAAAGAAGGTAGTTGGTGAGCACAACACTGGAGGCACTTGCTAGCTTATCCTTTCTTAGGAAATATTGAATATAAAACACACATAATCCCTAGAGTATCATACAAATAGTTGTCGGTTATCATCCCTGTTGAGGTCATTTATGCTCTCAAGCCAAAGTACAACTCATTTACATGGGCGTCAGCTCCTTTTACCTGGACACCTGATGACTTGCTAACCCAGAACACAAAAACAAATCATCAGAAAAGCACAAAATAGTGAAATTTTCATCTATTTCTTGTCGAGAGAGAGAGAGAGAGAGAGAGAGAGAGAGAGAGAGAGAGAGAGAGACCGAGACCTGCCTGCCAAGGAGTGTCCTTGAAAACATCCACAAGAGGAGTTTCTGTTATTGGCAATATTTATTTTTGTAGCACTAATTTCAAATCTCCAGGACACCAGGCACCTTATAAATTTAATACGCATTTAAACAGCCTCAGAGCAAGCGGGTCTGGCATCCAACCAGCATCATCCAAAGGGAATGGAAATGAGCTTCATTGGATGCTCAGCATTGACTGAAAACTTCCTGGGTCGTTCTCAATTGTGTTGATGAAGAAAAAGGAAGAAGCCCTGAGTGATGTACAATAACAATGCAAAAGTGTTAGCCTTTAGTAACAACCAGAGGGTCTCCTGACATAATGGGGAGAATGCTGGCTTTGGAGTCAGAAGCCCCGAGTTTGAATCCTGTCTCAGAAGCTCATTAGCTGTGTGACCTTGGAAAAGTCCAAGTCTCAGTTCCTCATCTGTCAAATGAGATAGAATTCAATGACCATTAAGGCTCCCACTAGATCTAAATATTTGATTCAGTGTCATACAATAAATATTCATCCAAATAACAGCTGGCTTTTATATAGCTACCCATAAAATGAATTAGCATGTAATGTGCTTTGCAAACCTTAAATCGCTGTATAAATACTTGCTATTATTAGCAAGAACTAATTATATAATGCTTGAAAGTTTGCAAAAGGACAGACCTGGGAGATGAGTAAAACAGGTGTTCTTTTCTTTTTTAATAGTATTTTTTTTTATTAATTTCATATCAAGACAATTATTAGCATTTTTTTTTTTGCTGAGGCAATTGGGGTTAAGTGACTTACCCAGGGTCACACAATTAGGAAGTGTTAAGTGTCTGAGACCAGATTTGAACTCAGGTCCGTCTGACTTCAGGGCTGGTGCTCTATCCACTGTACTACCTCACTGCTCCTTTAGATTTGATTTTTACAAGATTGTAACTTTCAAATTTTTCTTCCTCTCTCCTTCCCCTCCCTCTTCCAATAATGAGGCCAATTTGATATAGATTATACATGTTTCCATAATAGACACAGTAGTAAAAAAAGAAACAAATCAAAAGAAGGAAAAACATGAAAAAAATTGAGTGGGAAAAATATGCTTTACTCTGCATCAAAGTTCATCAGTTCTTTGTTGGATGTGAATAGCATTTTCCTTCACAAGAACTTTGTACTTGTCTTTGATCATTGTGTTGCTGAGAAGAGCAAAGTCAATCATATTGGTCATCACACCATGTCACTAATACTGAGTACAATGTTTTCCTAGTTTTTCTCACTTCACTTTGCATCCGTTTGTACAAGTCTTCCCAGGTTCTTCTGAAATCTAAAGTTCCATTTTGCATGTGGAAAAACTGAGGCTCAACAAGATTAAATGTCTTGCCTGTAAACATATAGCAAGGAAGTGGCCGAGGTGAGTTTCACAGTCACTCCCTGACTCCACACCATGGAGACCTGGTAGATGGTTACACAGGTGTTGTTCCTGATCCCTGAACCATGTCATTTCTCCCACTCTGACCAGCATGACCCAAAGGGTTCTCTAATAAAGCCAAGAAGGGAAATCAAACAACTTCATCTGGAGAAGTAAAAGGGACATCACTGTCCACTGACACTGAATAATAACACTGCACGAGGCCATAAAATAGCAGAGCATTTTCCTCACAATTACTTCAGGAGATAGATGTTAGTAGGGAAATACCTATTATTATTCCCATCTCACAAGGGAGAAAACTGAAGTTCAGAGAAGTGAATGGATTTGGCCAAGGGCAAAGATGGAATTCAACTGGAGATGTCTGCTAACCTCAGGGTCAAATCTCTTCCTCTATAAAATGACCCCTTGAAGAGACTTAATGGAGGCTCTGACTACGGTCCAAAGCAACAAGTGATTGGAACATTGTCTTTTAAGTAATGTCCCCTTGGGCTCCACTATGAAATAATGTCCCCTTATGCCTACACATAGTGAAAAATCACTATGGTGTAGTATGGGCCAAGATTTCTTTCATTGCCCATATGATCATTATCTCCTTACAATATCATTAAGTCTTTCTTTTTATCTCCCAGAACGGGGCCTCATATACAACAAGGGCTTAATAAATATCTATTGACCCAACCAATAAAATAGCTTGGAAAGTAATCTATAGGATACTATTTCCACACCATCATTTTCCCATAAAACAATGCAGTCAACATCTAAGTCAATAGAGTTTACTGGATAGACGGTCAAAGAAGCAAGTACAGAATTTGAAGAACTCAAGGGATATTCATTTGATGAAGTCACATGCTCTCAGATAGGCTGCTTGGTCTAGTGGATAGAGAATGAGGAAAAAGTGAATTCAAATCCCATGTCAAACCCTCGTAGCTGTGTGACCCTAGACACAGTGTCTTTGTACAGATCAAATAAGATAAATGCAAAGTGATTTCCAGTGTGTTTTTGTTGTTGCTCTTCAAAGCATTGTTTAATTGACGATTATTATAGCTCTAGACCTAAAGTTTGGGGGTAAGACTGCTTAATGTCACATATATGCTCAACTGACATGTCAAACTTCCACTTCTGTATATATAAAGTATAAATGCAAGGGAGTCAATTCAAGTAAAAGGGACACACCCGTGCCCCGTGGGACTCGAAAGGTCTCATTTTCCCATAGGTCTTGCTTTCACTTAAAAGCAGAACTGGGTTTTGCTCAGACTGTAAGGGAGGTCTAAGAATCCTAAGCTTAAAATATCTTTATCCCTTCACCCATTTGGACTGAAGCCGTTTAGCGCATTTTTAATTCCAACACTGTGATTAACTCTCTGCCTTGAAAAGCCTGGGCATGGGTTACCCGTGTCATACAGATAATCCCCCCTGGCACAGGATCCAAGATTCCCATTCAGCAGGAAAACCAAGCCTGCCCTTTGATTTGTTTTCATTCACCAGACTAGAGCATCACTAAACCTCCCGACCTCACTGACCAAGCAAGCTTGAGTGGTTCCTTTGAATAAGAGGAAATCAAAACGGAGACATGCCCTGGCAGGAGTAAATTTTACAGAAGGAAAAGGAAGACATGCAATTAACAATTAGGTGGCTTGCCCAAACCTCGGTGAATCTGTGGAAAATGAAGTTCAGAAAACGGCAAGTCACCATTTTATGTGTTTTAAAATTAAAGATAGATGTTCTGCATGAATGAGATGCATGTCCTGAATGCTAATTGATTTACCATTAGAATAATGTATGGATGTCTCCCCTCTTGTAGGAAACAGGCATCCCTGAAAGGCTGAAAACCATCCTCTCAAAGAGCTAGCTGGGGTTTAATATCAATGACTCAAAAAGAACCTGTCTGAAAACATGATGATCTGAAATGGCCTCGTGGATTAAAGGCACTGCAGAGTAGGATTAATGCCTGCATAGTGCACGGAGCACAGTACTGGATGTCAGCGGATGAGTGTTTATTCAACAAGAATGCTCCTCCCTTAGGTGAATACCCCCCATAACCTAGAAGTCGCTGGTATCAGGCATCCTGTAGCACTCTCCTCCTCCCAGATTCCAGATAAGTGAGTCTATTTCATTATTTAATAGTTTGATGATTCCCCCATTGATGAAAAGCAATACCTGTCCAAATGTTTAAAACAACCAACCTTTTACCTCCCTGACTGTCCTAGAGATAGACCTCAATTTCCCATATGAGAAACGTTTTTGAAATGAATACTTGATAAAAGCCCTTTTATGCACTCCAAGCATCTCTGCTCTGAGAACTAGAAGAGGTTTATCAGGCAAAAGTCCATTCTTTTTTCCTAATTTTTATGAAGATCCTGTTAGCCATTTTCCTCCCTATCTAGGATTATTGCCACCTTGGAATATGCATCTGGAAAGAAACCTTTATGCTTTTGAATTCTGGAAAACAAGTCCCACAATCTCCAGACTGCGACTTCTGTAGAATTCTCACTCAGGCAAGTGAAATAAACACCACCAGGCTTTAAATTATGCTTATTGAGAACATTGGAAGAACAGCCTCCAGGTGAAATAGAGGAAGCCACTGTCTCTATGTCAGTGGGGCCTCGTGATTTCCCAAATAGGATATTATAAAAATGTGGGTTTTAAAAGTATTCCCAAAGAGGCCAGACGACACTTGACATTTTGGATGGATGGGGAGGAGGAGGCTGGAGAAAGCTAAGGGCAACTGAATTCTTGTGTGGCTACGTCGCAGAGGGAACTTAATTTCAATTTACACCAAAATGATAAGCCCGGCAGCGTGAGGTAACTAGGAGAGGACGGCCTGACTGTTTATACAGTAGCACACAGACATCTTCCTTTATGGTGCCAAATCCATATGACAAGTGGAAAACTTCACTAAATTAGATACAAGCCCAACACAGCCTTGCATCAATGCCTTCCCTTCAGGACCAAAGCACACAGTGTTCTAGAACTCTGCTGAGATCATGATAGTGGGTTTAAAAGTTACTTTTTAAAACTGATAAATATATTCACAGCTTGCTATTTCCTTGTTTGTGAGGAAGAGGTTAAAAAAAAAGAATTGGGGGGAAAATGAACCTCAAATGTCCAATATTCATTATTTTGAGCTAAAATCACCTAACTTGGGATATAAAGTCGTAGTTGTTAAAATATTCTCTTTTCTTATAAAAATCTAACAAAGCTAGGCAAATAAAGCATATATAATGTTTTTGAAATTTTATTTACAAACGATAAAGTCATAACAATGTTACCTCAAATTTCATAATTTTATAAGAATCAACGACCTAAAAGAAATATTCTAAAATTGATGTCAAATGTATACATATATTATATTTAACTTATACTTTAACATCTTTAACATGTATTGGTCAACCTGCCATCTGAGGGAGGGGTGGAGGGAAGGAGGGGAAAAGTTGGAAAAGAAGGTTTTGCAATTGTCAATGCTGAAAAATTATCCATGCATATAACTTGTAAATAAAAAGCTATAATAAAAAAAAAAGAAAAAATAGGGAAAAAATAAATAAATAAAATTAATGTCAAGCCAGTGCTGAGTTTCTAGTGATTGTCATGAGATTTTAAAGTTTCAGGTACTAAATTCCCACTCCGAAATTATCTGCTATTTCACTGATGCAGAGTACAAAGGGTTATTTAGAAATCTCATGCAATATATAAAATGATACGGTCCCTTTCAGTAAACCTTAAAACAATGTTTTAAAGAAATGTTATCGTCCAAGGGCATTTCCCTTCTCTTACACAACATAGCGTGTCTTCTTAAGGTCTTCTGGAGACATCGTTAAAGCATTGGATCAGGGCGACACATTTTACAGAAAAAAAAAAAAGTTAAAAGCAACTTTACCATTAACGATAGAGTTCTAAGATCTGAGCGTTCCTTTCATGGCAAATGACATCAGACATTTATAGATATGAGCTGCTGCTAGATGGCTAGTTTCTCTAAAAGCATCATGCAAAAAGATATTTAAAACTATATTTCCATTTGCATCTCTCCTCTGCCTTTGCTTGGCCAAGTGTTGCCAAGCATCTCGTTCTGAGGTACTCACGTGTTCTCCCAGGCACATTGGGAATTCTCTAAGCCAATGATCTGATCATTAATAAACCAACTAAATAAAATCTAAACTTGGATCACAAAATATAACTCCTGGAGCATATAAATCCTCGCAAATGTTGACTAATTTTTTTTCCAGTTGACTACTTACTCCAATCCAAATATTGATTAAGTGTATCTCATAGGATAGGCCTTATTGAGGTGCTTGTGGCATTGATACTTATATGTGTGTGTTTGTGTATGTAGGTTTATGGCCACCTAGCAGATATTTAAGAGGTGGGATTCTAACAAAAGTCCTTTCTCCAAATCCCAAACTTTGTCAAATGATGGTTTCTTTAATGGAAATTTAAAAGGAGTGAGAAGAAACAGGTCTTTATAAATTATCATTTTAAAATAATATCACATTATTTCAAACATAACTAAGATGAGTAGACGATACAAAATCATATAATGTTTACAGTTCCTTAGTCACCAAAAATGTAATAAAATTATTATTTAACTTCATAGATAGAATAACAATCAGTTTCAAATACTTTCCTCTAATCAGACTCCCCTCATGCACATTAAGATGTATGCATTCAGGGAGCTCTAGTTCCAGAATCATCCTGAAACGGCTCCACTTAGTGTGTCTGAAGGCATCGCTATACCTTATACCATTCTACTGCCCCTGCACTTGCACTTGACCTGTATCCTCATTTTCCCCAAACCCTAAAGGGGCGAAGACGATGTACACTGGAGAGCAGCTAGATTTGACAATGGAGAAACCCCTCTCAGAATCAGTGCTACATGACCCACACTTTAATGCTAAACAAATTCAAAGCCATCCCTTTTCATCAGGCAATAGAGCACCATGCAGAAGTAAGAAGTAACAACAAAAGCAATAAACAGCTGGAAAAAATTAGACCATTGTCAAGCTGCAGGCATGACAAAAACAAATCTCTGCTCATGGATTCAATATGAGAAAGGATGCTGATGAGAAGGTAAAAGCATCACTTTCACTGGTTCCAATTAGCTACTATTGAATAGCCAATAGGAAGATCGTGTGTGTGTGTGTGTGTGTGTGTAGATTAACTTCAGAGAGAAAAGAGACAGCAATTTCACAGGCTCTAAGAAAGTGGCCAAATCAGATGCTCGAGAGTAACTAAGAAATTCACAAACTCTCCCTGGCTTCTCTCACAGCCTTTAGCACTCCCTTTGTACCCAGTGTTCTCCAGGGGGGGTAAAAAATCCCAAAGTTTTGCACATGCCCACCCTACTTAAAAAATTCAAACTGCATCTGGATAATGGACAAGGCCAAACAGCGCAGTGACACATCGGATGGCAGGACAGAAACCCAAGTAGCAAAGTAGAGTTTGATAGCTACCCCAGAAACAGAGAGGGGGGACTGGTCTTTGCATCCTATGTCCCGAAACTTCCTATTACCCCTCCCCCACTGGCATACTAGAACCTGAAGAACTAACCAGCTGGTTCTAATGGGGCTGACGTCATTTTGACAATGGCGATATTAAGCCAACCTTTCTCTTTTGGGGGGCTCCCAAGAACAGGCATAAATCAGGACCCCTTTGCTAACAGGATGCTCGTATTGCTCCATTTTTAACTCATTCTTTATTCATTACAGAATAAGGTTTGTTTTAGGGACCAACGTGCAAAACTGCTTCCCATCATTTCCCAAAGTTTCCTTTGAAACTCAACGCTATAAATAAAATACATACTTAGTTACCAGGCAGAACGTATAACACATATGTTACTTTGGCCCAAACAGCATAGGGGGAAAAAATCTCAAAAGTTATGTTGATCATCAAATCTGTTTGGAACCACAATAGGGAATCGGTTTCTACTGGAAGTACATCTCTTTATATCTATATTTTTTTCCCCCAACTCTTTCTGTAAATTCTCCTGACTGGCCAATCCACAGTCCTTTCAGCCCCTCTCTTTCCCCCTAATCCAACGCCAAACAACCCCCTTCTTAAGGAGACTCTCTCTCCCAGAAGGCTGCATATTGAAATTCAAGTTGATAAAGCTCTTGATAAAGGCCTAATAATCAATTCTCCATCCTCATTACTCTTCAGGATTATGTAGACACAGCCCAATTTCTCCAGTTTGTGGCTACTTTCAGAGGTTATTACCCAGTGTGCAGCTGAGCAGAAAGATAACCACATTCATTCCCCTTATCTGTAATGATGTATGTAATACATCCCAGCACTGGGGTGAGATGATTGGGGAATAATGGGGGTTGTAAGAACTGCAGCGATGACAAACAATAGTGTAGCCTCCTTTCCCTGAGAGTGAACTGCACGGCCAGGGCCAAGGTGAAAGGCAGGCAGATCCGGGCATCGGCCCCACCATCAAGTGAGCGTTTTCCCACCGGGGAACAGCTGTTTTCCTCCCTGAAAGAGCAGTATCCCCACGGAGGCTAGAACAGGCACAAGGTTCCACTCTCCGGCTCTGGCCAGGACACTGCCAGTGAGTACCCAGGCTCCTCGGTGTTTGGAATCAAGTGTCAGCTAAAAATAACCACGGAGTCGGGGACAAGTCGGCGCGGGTCTGCTGGCCAGAGGCAGGGGCCGCGGCCCCCCGCCGAGGGCTGGAGCCCAGCCCTCCCGCTTGTTTGGCAAACTAAGTCTGCCTCCATTTTCTGAGCTCGGCTCCTAAGACATAGCTGCCTGCCAGGCAGGCGGAGGAGCCCTTACCTTCTGCAGGAGCTGGGAACCTGAGTACTTGGCTGCAATGGATTTGATCTCCCCACCAAAAGCAGAGGCCCAGAGCTTCACACTGCAAAGGAGAGCAGAGGGAGACGGGTCACCCAAGGGGTCACACGGGCAACACGGCTCCATCACACACACACACACACACACACACACTCACACTACTGTTGCTTCAAGTGCATCCTCATGGAGTGTTAGAGAGAAAAAGCCACCAGCAGCCAAGCCAGGCTCCCAAGTGCAAGTTCAGGAGCAGGGAGTTCACCTGCCAGGTCAAGGCCGGGCCTGGCTCCCTCCGGCTCCCCCCAAAAGTCGCTGCTGGATTTTGTGTAGACACCCAAAGGGAGCCCGGTTGGCTCAGCCGTGAACTCGGACCAACTTGGGCAGCCCAGTTCGCAGCACACACACACACACACACACACACACACACACACCCAACCAAGCTGCTCCCGAGAGCGTGAGGGGCTTGCTGGAGGCTCTCGGGAAAGTTTGGTTAGGTAATGGGCGGCCGAGTTGGCGAGGGAGGGCGACGCCGGGACCTGCAGTGGTCCTGCCCTAGCCGGGGATTTGGGGGAAGGAGTGCAAAGCCGGCTTCGGGGCTGCTGTCCCCAGCATGCAGCTGAAAACCCAGCCGGCGCCTTAAGGCTCTTCCCGGATGGGGCACCTGCACTCGCCGGCCCAAAGTTGGGAGGCGGCGGCGGCGGCCGGGGCAGCCGCGAAGCCGAGCCCCCGGCCCTGGGAGCCCCAGCCCGGAAGGGGGAGCGGAGCCCTGAAGGTGGGGAAAGCGGCAGCCGGAGAGGGCACTTACACGGAGAGGGGGATCTGCTGCTCCGAGCCGACCACGTCCACCAGCGTGGCGTTCAGGAACACGGTCCAGAAGAGCACGAAGATGCCCCGGCAAGAGCGCAGCGGGCTCGGCAGCGCCCGCATGGTGGGCTAGCGGTCGGGGGCACTTGCCGGAGACACTCGCGCGGGAAAGCTAGCCCCAACCCCCAGCGGAGCGCAGCGGGGTGGACGGGCTCCTCCTCCTCCTTCTCCTCCCCCTCCTCTCTCTTCCTCCTCCTCCTCCTCCTCCTCGTCCTCCTCCTCCTCGCCTCTCTCTCCCTCTCGGTCTCTCTCTGCCGGCTGAGAGCTCACTTGGGAAGGAGCAAAAGGGAAAGGGAAGGGGGAGGGAGGAGAGAGATGAGGGAAGGATGGAGGGAGGGAGGAGGAGAGGAGGAGGGAGAAGTAGGTAGAGGGAGGGAGGGAGAGGAGGGCAGACGCCGGCCGGGAGGCTCTCCCAGTTGCTGTGTCCTCGTCGCTCCACCAGCACCCCACCCCACCCCGCCCCTGCGAGCCACTGCCCCGGGGAGGGCTGGAGCGACGGAGAGATGAAGGGATGGAGCGAGGGAGGCTGGCAACGGAGCGAGGACCCTCCGGAGGCGCAGCGCGAATGACTTGAAAAGTACTGTGTGTGTGAGAGGCAGAGAGAGAGTTGTGTGTGTGTGAGTGTGTGAGTGAGTGTGTGTGTCCTTGGTAACGGTGGCGAAGCGCTCGCCCGCCCGCCCGCTCTCAGCAGCAGCAGCAGCAGCAGCAGCAGCAGCAGCAGCAGCAGCAGCCAGAGCCTAAGCCCCAGCCCCTCTGCAGCCTGTGCCTGAGCCGGAGCCCGCACCGCCGCTGCCTGCGCGCAGTCCGCCCCAACTCCGCAGTGAGCGGCGTGAGCGCGGGGCTGCCTCCGGCCTGACCCCGCGGCGCCCCCGCCCTCCTCCTCCTCCTCCTCCTCCTCCCTTCTGTCTGCACTTCCCCCTCCCCCGCCCCCCCGCCGGGGAGCGCCCACCGCCCCGGAGAGGGCCCGGCCGGTCCCCGGCCAGCCAGGCGCCCGCAAGGGGGAACGGGGCCAGAATGGCGGGATGATGGAGGTCCGGGGGCGCCGGGGCGCTCTGGCCCGCTCCCCAGCTCAGCCCAATCCTCCCTCTCCCCGGGTCCGGCCGGTTTGGGCACTGCCCCCTCTCCCGGGCTTGCGCCGGGGTCCCCCTTGCGCCCAGCCCCGTCTAACCCACGCCCCGGCCCAGCCACCGACGGGGGAACGGGGGGCTGCTGCCGCTGCCTGGGCCGGGGCCCGGGGAGGGGGCAGCCGGCGGAAAAAGTCTGAAGTTGAGCTCTGGGCTGTGAGGTGAGCGAGGGACGGGCTGGCCCGGGCGCCCCAGAGAGCGGAGGGGCCGGACCTCGGCGTTTCCGGGGGGGCCTGGCTGGTGGATTGGGGCTTGTTAGGGCTAAAACCTCGGGCCCCGGGGGAGCCCCGGCTAATTCTGGCGAGCGCACTGCTGCGTGACGAGCATCTGCCATCCAGCCCCGGCCGGAGGAGGAGGAGGAGGAGGAGGAGGAGGAGGTGCAGGAGCGCGGGCCGGGCCTCGGCGCCGGGGGCTGGCCCCCCACTCTCTGCCCGACCCGGGAGACAAAGCGGCGGCTTCCCCGCGCTGCCCCCTCTCCTCCGGCTCCGGGTCCGGATCCCACAGAGAACTGAGTCCTGTGCGTGCAGCGTGTTCCCTAGCCGGGCACCGAGCCACGCTGGGGGCTGGGGAGGACAAGGCTCGGGCTGCGGGGGCCGGGGGGGGGGGGGACTTGCGGTGTCCTCCCTCACCCTGCTTGTAAGTTGCTGCTCAGATCCAGGCACCTCCTCCCCTCTCCCTACGCTCCCCACACTCCCGTAGCCCCAGGTCACAGGGTGGTGGGTGCAGATGCTGCCTCGGTGCGCCCGGGCAGACTGAGGAACAGAGCCCAGCAATACGGGCTTCATGGGGGGGGGGGGAAGACAGGGGCCAGGAGATCCCGAAAGGCCCGGGGAGCCAGGCCGGGGTGGGGGGCGCCGCTCGCGCCTATCCCCGCCCTCTTCCCCAGCATCCCCAAGCATCCCTCCTCCGGGGCTGGGATGCCGCACAGAGCCTTGCCCCCCCCCCCCTTTGATCTTCGCCCCCCCCGGGGCCTGTTGGGTTCCGCGAGGTTCTCCATCACCTGGAGAAGGGGAAGATGTTCCCGGGTGGGGGAACTTCGCCAGGTAGAGCAGAGCGCGCCGGGGCGGGGATGCCGCGGCCCGCGTGGGCTGAGTCATCCTCGCCCGGCCGGGAGCTGAACTCCGCCGCCGCCGGGATGCGCGCGGCCCGAGCACGGCTGGCACTTTCGCCCATTGGTTGGGCGGCAGAGGCCGCTGCCTTCAAGGAGAAAGGGGGGAGGCGAGGCCAGGGCGAGATGTCTCTTGCCTTGATTTAATTTATTTCCATGACTCGTGTTTTATCCCCCCCCCCCGACTTTCATCCCATTTAAATGAAAATCTCTGCCCTAAACATCTGGCTTGACATTCTGGCCACCCCGGACCTGTTCTGATGAGAGCCCCTCGCCTGCTGAGACCCCGTAGATCCACGGAGCGAGAAGCTGCCAAAAACCTGGAAAGTTGGGGAGAGCCTGGCCTCTGGGGGGCAGGGGAGACCAGCCCTCCTGCCCGATCGCCACCTCCCCCCGAAAACCGGCGCGTCATTGGAGAATTGGGAGGGAGAAGCACAAGGGCCAGCTTGCTTTTGATTTGGGGAGGACGGAAAGGGGGAGAACTCCCCCCTTTCCTCAGAAATCCCCCGCCCTGGGCTCTGGGCTGCCTGCCATCCAGGGCGAATTTCCGTGCCCGAGTTTGTTATGGTTCATTCTAGGTAGTGCCAGGGGCCGTCCTTAGCCAAGCAGAAAGCAAAGCTTTCCGTGGATGGCTGACCAGGTGGGTGAGCTTTCGCACACCCAAAGCTCCCCCTTTAACAGCAAGAAAAAGCTTCCCTGAGCAAGACTGCCGCCCAAAAATGCTTCCTGCGGGGGACAGGGCTCCCACTGGGATGAGTTGGTTTGGAGGGTTTTTACTTTCTCATTTGTGGGGCAGAAAGTCAGTCTCGCTACCCACTGAGTGACTTCCCCAGCTCACTGTGCTTGTCCTCCCCCCGAAATCCAGTTATTAAATGGCCTGAGACTTTCCAGTTTGTTTGGAGGTGAAAATGGGAAGTAGCTTCAAAGTAGCATCAGAGAGATTTTTGGAAATGCCCCCCCCCCATCTTTCAAAGGCTGTAAGGATAGAGTGACCTGTGATACCAAGGTCTGATTCTAGGCCTGAGACTCTCTTCCAATAGATGGATGTATTTTTGCCTTATTTTGAAGCTCCCAAGTTCCCCTTCCTATCCAATCTAATTCTAGGAGTGTTTGGGAATCATCCACTGGGTGGCAGGGACCATGCTAAGTGCTGGGGATACAAAGGCAAAAGGGAAAGCCTCTCCTTTCAAGGTGCTTACATGATGCTCACAGATGTTCCTCCACCCCAGGGCTATTTTCCGACCACTATTGACCGGCCAGAATCCCAGGGATTGTTGTCCATTGCTCTCCACAGAATTCTACGCTTAAGCCTAAGAAATTGGGGTTTCTGGCAATCACTCGGAAGCTTGCCATCAATAGCTAGTCAGCTTCAGTATATTTTTAGGAAAGATATTTATCAGGATAAAGAGATCGATATTTAAAAAATCTCCCCAGACTTGAGCACACGCCTCCCCTTGTGCACATTCTCACTGGAGGAAGACAACAATCTTCCTGTAGAGAAGAGGCTGCAAAGGGCTAACTCCTACCATCAGAAGTGCTTTTCTCCCTTGCTAGAGTCCTTACAGAGTTCCCCTCAGTGTAGCTCTCTGCTGGACTTCAAAGGCTGGTGCTTTCTAGCATCCAAAGCTGGCATTCTCTCTGCATCATGGGTCACAAAGCTAAAGCTGCTTCATCTCTTACTCAGCTCTTCTTCAGGAAGTCTCCTGTATCTGCCTGGGACTCTGTTTTTCCCTGTTTCTCACTGGTGTGTCTCCCTCTTCTCCCAACTGGATCTATATTGTCTTCTACTGGTCTAATCTCTCTTCAATGGGAGAACTGAGGGAGGAGAGTGTAACCCTCACTCCCTCGGGGCTCACTACCACACCCCCATCTTTTTATTGCCCTCCGATAGAAATATGTAAGGGGTCTTCCTCCTCAAAGCTTTTCTGATCCTAGAATTTTCCATCCATGCTGGACTAAGCCAAGTGCTGACATTTCTCTGATGTTTAAAGGTCCCCAGGTGTGCCATTAGCTTGTGTATTGTACCAATCAGCTCTTCTCTTCCTGATCCAAAGGTGCCGGTACCTCATTAAAATTATGCGAACCATCTCATTTATATATTTAAAATCTCATTGCTTGTGACCATCTTCACACTAAACATCTTGCAATTACGTTAATTGGACAGGTATGAGACCCTAGTCTTTATATGCAAAATAAATACATGGAACTGAAGGAGGGAGATGGCAACTGGTAGAATCAAAAAAGGCCTAATGGAAGAGAGAGTGTGTGACCTTGAAGGAAACTTGGAACTAAGAGGCAAAATCAATGACAAATCATACCTTCTGGGAGCATCTGGGATGCTGGGAGCTACAACTAGCAAACAATTCCCAGGATTTGGAGTTGGGAAGGGCACCAATAGAATAGCACCAAGTAAAAGCTTCAGCTCGGAGATGGAATAGGTACTGAGGAGCCATCCTGCTCAAAAGGTGGATCTGTGCTGAGATCAGTGGATCAGCAACATTTGTAAGCACTTCTATGGGCCAAGTGCTATATGAGGCACCAAGGATCCCAAGGTCATTCCCACCCTCAAGGAGCTTGCAATCTGATATAGAAAACAGCATGTAAATGTGACTAGATGTAAAAATATACATATTATACATGATGTATACATATCACATACATAGACAAAAAAATAAGTGAATATAAAATTGGAAAGAAGCACTGACTGATGAAAATTTCTTATAAGAACAAAGTGAAATCATCAAGCTTACAGAAGGGCTTTGTTGGGAAAGCGCAGCATGGTTTGGGCTGCAAAAATTGGACTTTGCTTCAAATCCCACTTCAGATACTTAATGACGTGTTGATCCTAAGGAAGGCACACATTCTCTGAGCCTCCTTTTCCTCATCCTCACAAAGGGAAATAATAATGGCACTCCCATCCCAAGATAAACATCCCATGTTTATCTTGTCAGTTTGAATGATTCCATCAGTCCTTCACCCACAAACCATTGTTAGAAAAATCTTAGAATTAGATCTAAGAAAGGACCTGGATGTCATGTAGTTCCATCTCTCTGGTTTAACAGAGGACAAAACATGAGTCTATGCCAAAAGGCTGTGTTTTCTCAAAAGAAAAAAATGCCTGGCTCTGACTGGGAAAGAGCTACCAAGAAGTCGAATCCCATTCTAATGAGCCTCTTACTTTACCATGCTTCAGCATCACTAAGCCCTTACTTCTAATTACTCCAAAGTCAGGACCAGGCAAGTTTTCCATTTTGATTAATATTTTTCCATTTCCTGAATGCTCTAGTTTCTCCTAGGCCTGGTCAGCAGCTCTCCAGTCATGTGTGATAAAAGTCACCATGAGAACACAGACTCCAAGACAATGGAAATGGCTCTTGCTCCTCTCAGCCACAGGATGGTCACATCCCCTTAGCGTCTCTGCACAAGTGAGATAGCGCCTCATGGATCCAGGTTTCCTGCTGAATTCTCATGTTCTATTTAGAGTAAATGGCAGCTCTGGGGTTGGAAGAGTAAACGTGGGCAGTGCCCACAAAGAGGAAACACCATTTGTGATTCTTGCTGACTAGGAGTATACAGCTGGATTTGGGGGGGAAAGACAATATACCGAGAGGCAGAAAGCTTTCATTCAAGTCACTGACTGGCTCTATGAACTTGCCTTCAGTTTCCTCAGATGTAAAATGAGGAAGTAAGAAACAGTGGTGTGGTAGGAAAAGCCTAGCTTTGGATTCAGAGGACTTAAGGGGAAATCCTATTGTTGTCACTTACTACCCAGGTAACCTTGGGCTCTGAATTTCCTACTCTAGAAAAGAAAAAGCTTGGTAGCTCTAACTTTGGGAAATTTATTCTTCTCTACTCACTGGATAGAGTAACAATGGAAACACCTCAGAGAAGCACCCAGACAAAAGTCAGTTGGGCCTTCTTTTTACCTGCTGTCTTCTCCCACCTACTCTATTTATTCAGATCCCCAGGGAGGAAGTGATGGGGAGAAGAGGAAAGGAGTGAGGGAAGGAGGAAGGAGAGAAAGAAAGGAGGAAATTCACCATAACCAGAGAGAACTTCCCATTGACATGAATGTGCAAATGCCCATCTTTGTTTCTCAGAGATAATTCTCCATATGTGATCAGAGGCAAGTAGCTGGACCGGAACACTAGCAGGAATAGCTGTGTAACTCCCCAAAGCCTCCATGTTTTCAGGCAACCCTCTCCATGACAATAAATTGCTGAACACATTAATCCGTTTTGGTGAAAAGTTTCCTCAAGGGCTGCCCGGACCAATCAAATCACAGCTCATTCCTCCTCTCCCATGTGAATGCTTAATAAACATCTTCCCAAAATGACCCAGACTCAGTCATTTGGTCAATGGATATTTCTGCTATGTCTGCTACATATGTATTTATGTTTCTGTAAACCATCATGCTAATCAGATACAATGGAAATATACACCATTGCCCTAGATCTTCAGGAGTTTATAATCTAATTTGGAACCTCTATGACCACACGGAGGAAGCAAGTAAGAAAGCTAGGCAGGAAAGAAACGGGGTGACAATGACCCTGCAACCAGGAAGACCTGGCTCGGAATATTGCTTTTGACGCTAGGAATCTTTCTGGGCCTCTTCTGTCATGATGATGATGAAGATGAAGAAGAAAATGAACTAATTTATTTCAAAATGTTTTTAGATCTTTTTAGACTTTGACACACTATATAAATATAAGCTATTATAAAAATTAGTGTTATTTAGGCAGTTTTCAGACAAAGAAATCAAATCAATCTATACTCATATAAAATGCTCCAAATTACTATTAATTATAGAAATGCAAATTAAAACAACTTTGAGATGCTACCTCACACCAATCTGGTTGGCTAATATGACAAAAAAAAAGTAAAATGGCGGATGGCAGAGGGGATATGGGAAAATTGGGACACTAGTGGATTTTTGGTAGAGTTGTGAATTTATCCAACCATTCCAAAGAGTGATTTGGAACTCTGCCTAAAAGGCTGTCAAACTGTGCGTACCCTTTGATCCAGCAATACTAATAGTTAGTCTATATGCCAAAGATATGCCCAAAAAGGAAAAGAACAGACGTATAAAAATATATATATCCACTTTTTGTGATGGATAAGAATTGAACATCAAAGGGATGCCCATCAATGGGAGGAGTGGCTAAACAAATTGTGGTATGTGGTTGTTGTGTATGTGGTTGTTGTAGTATATGATTGTGCTCTAAGAAATGACAAGCAGGATGATTTCCAAAAAACCTGGGAAGACTTACATAAATTGATGCAAAGTGAAGTAAGCAGAACTAGGAGAATCTTGTACATAGGGAAAAGAATTTTGTTCGTTGATCAAATTTGAATGATTTGCTATACTCAGCAATACAATGATCCAAGGCAATCCCAAAGAACTAATGATGAGGCATATTATCTACTCCATATTGTTTGAATTTAGGCTGAAGAATACTATTTTTCACTTTAAGTCGTCTTATACAAAATGATTAATATGCAACATAATTGCACATGTATAACTTATATCTGATTGCTTACCATGTCAGAGAGGGGGAAGAGGAGGAAGAGAGAGAATTTGGGACTCAAAATTTTAAATCAAAATGTTTAAAAGTTTGAAAAAATGATTGTTATTACTAGTATTATACAATTAAGTATCATTGGTCTTTTTTGAATGCTCATTCATGTGCCTTTTCTGTAGCACTGAATCCCTTTTCTTGTCCCTTGGTTTCTATGTCCCTAAACTTTTCTGGTTCTCCTACCTCTATGACCATTTCTCAGCCTCCCTCCCAACCTCCATTTTTTCCTTCTATCTCTTCTTTGCCCCTCTTGGGATTGCAGAATTTAGAGCCACAGGGAGTTTCAGAGGTCAACTAAATCAACCCTCATCATTTTGTACCAAGGTCCAGATTGTGACCCTTTCAATGGCACAGAAAGTGCAAATGGCAGAAATGGGATTTTTGCCCAGATTCACAGCTTCAGTTTTCTGTTCATTCCTATGCAGATCATTATTTTCAGCCCCTATGTCTTTCCCAAGCTCCAGACCCACATTTCCACTGCCAATTGGTCACAGATTCATAGCTTCAATGAGCTGGAAGGGACCTTAGAAGACACCTAGCCCAACCCACTCATTTTCTAAGTAAAGAAAATGAGAGTAAGAAAGTGAGAAAAGGAAAGCATCACATGGGTAATAAGCAGAACTGGGATAGATCTTCTGTCATCAAATCCCAGGCTCTTTCCACTTTTCCAGTGTCCTCCTGGACTCTCAAGCTTATCATATTCTACTCTCTAAGGGAGTAAAATCTCCCCTCCCCACTTTATATGTATGTGAGATAAGATAAAGAGCAACATTATAATTTCCATTTCTTGATATGAGTAATCATATGTAAAAATAGGCTTCCATTATAATGTAAATGGACAATCTATTCTAATTCCTGTGCTTTGCTTTCCTTTATCCCAGTTCTTGTAAAAGAGCAACTGAAACACAAAGTATCTACTATTTTTAACTCTGAGGCTAGTGATGGGGGAGCAGATTAAGATATCTCTATCCCATCCCCTAAAAAATAAAACAACCCCAATGGCAATAACTGGCCATTGCTAACCCAGTACTATTGGTTTTGGTATCGGAGAGAACTGCTTTGAATTGAGACTCCCACTTGCCCCCTAGAGATACACCGGTGAGATGCACCAGGTGTTACTTCTCCTTGACTTGACTTGTAACTGTTCATAAAATAAAGCCTTTTACTAACCTATAGTCTAAACTGTAATGAAACAGATTTGTTTTCCACAACACATGGCACCAAAGAGACAAAAAAGGACAATTTGAGATTTTGAAGAGCTTATAATATACTGGAAGTAAGCTTGGCAAGGTGTGGTCAAACTATAAGAGAACTATTTTCAAGTACCAGGTGGAAGAGTTTGGACTTTATCCAGCTCTAAACAACTGTCAATGGGAAATTGGACAGTAGCCACCAATCCTATGGAATCCTAAACAATTGGCCGGGTCACTAAATACTTGATGATCTGAAAGTCCAATATTGATAAAACTGTGAAATCAATCTATCAGCAAGCAATTATGAAGAACATACTACTTATAGACACAAGCATTTATTATTTTTATGTGCCAGGAGCAGGATTTAGCTTTGGGAATGTTAAGAATAACAAGTCTCTGGTTTTAAGGAGTTTAGAATCTAAGGTATTCTATGTTAGACACTGGGGAAACTAAGGCAGATTTCAGACAGCTCTTTCCTTTAAGGAGCTTCCATTACACCAGGAGTAACGTAGCTGCACATTTAGAAATAAATACAAAGGAGAGGCCAATGGAAGCTACAAATAGATGATCAGTTCTCACCTACAGTGGAGCTGTGCTCACAAGTCAAAGATAATGGATTTAAATATGAAGAAGGAGCCAGTGGGAGTGCTTGAAAAGAGTTGTCACAATATAGACTCTGCGTTCAATAGATTGGACCAAGGAAAGATTAGAAAAAGAATATCCAGTGGGGTAATAGTTCTGGTATCAAGGTTCTGGTATCAAGAGAAAAGAAGGAAGAGATAAAAGAGTACTGGAAAATAATTGCTTTATTTTTAGATTCCCCATATTTCAGAAGACTAAGGCACTTACCACAAATCCCCATGCATAGAAAAATCACAGAAGTAAAATTTCTCTGTTGGAATGGACTAAGTAGCCATCTAGCCTAATCCATTATGAGATCTAAAATTCCCCTTCTAATAGCTCCACCACAAAGTCATCCATCCTTTGATGGACAAGCTACAGGAAGAGATGAACCTCCTCCTTTCTGGGTCAGTCCTTTCTGTGTTTGATCAATCCTTCCTTCCAAAGCAAAAGAGGTACCTACTTTTTAAATGTGCTCTATAATCCAAAAGCATAATCCAAGTTCTGTCTTCAACCGTGACGCATGAAATTTATCAAAAAAAATAATATCTCTTATGGAGTAGATGTCCATAGCTATTAAGGCAACACCTAAAATGACTGTAGTCACATTACAAACAGTGAAATTTTGGCCAGGAAACCTGGGTCTTCCTTATCATTCGTACTAAAGATGAAGGATGTAGAAGAAATGAACTAACTGTGAATGAACTGCAGAAAACTTGATCTAAAACCCTTTAGCCAAGCATAATGATAGGCTTGAACCTTGTTTTTTGTTTTCCTGCCACCAGTTCCAGGATATTTTTTTTATTTCAGATATATCGGCTCTGTTTTGAATGAATTGCACAAACTAATGGAAATTCATAAATGAGAAATATAACTAACCGGTCACTATAAATAAGAGTAGAGTCCCATATTGAGCCTACGTAGCTGAGCCTGATAGCCTCCATGCACTACAGCCCAGCAGCAGATCAACTTATCCTACAAAGAAAAAATACTCAAATCTAGATAATCTATCCATTCATTTAAAAAACATGCCCATGACTGGGGATAGTTGGCCCAGCTGAGAAGTAGACGAGTTCATTCATCTTTGATGTAATGTCCTGTAGTAAACTTCTCTGAGAGTCTCAAAAAAAAAAAAATAAGAATATTGAGGCTGTGTTGTCCCAGAGTTGTAAGTCACCCTTCATTCCATCAGTTCTCTGAGTATCATTGTACTTGCTCTGTGATACTCACTACTATCCCCCACAGCTTCTGTACATAAAGTGTGCTCCTCAGAATTGTGGGAGAAGGACTTCATGATTGCTTTCTTTGTTGTACACCTTGAGTAAATAAATGCCTTTTTTTCCTAAAAGCTAGTCTGCTGTCTGATAACTAATAGGAAGCATACCAGTGGGGGCTGCCAAATGGCATGATTAGTGACCCGTAGTCACCTACAGATTTATTACTAGAATAGGAGCTGTCTCTCTGGGGATCTAACTTGTTAGTGTGCATGCAAATTGTGGGGTAGAGGGGAAGGATGGAGAACAGTATGCTACAAAAGAGAAATAAAAATTATCACAATAGTAAGATTTGACTTCTCTCCATGAAAATTGGGAAATATGTCAGGATATTGAAATAGCCTTCAATAGAGTTGTAAGAAGAGAGGAATCTGAAGCATTGTTAGTGGAATGGAGAGGTGCTCCAACTCTTCTGAATTTCAATTAGAAATTAATAAAAATGACTTGACCCAGTGATCACAATACTGGGCATCTAGCCCAAGGAAGTCAAAAACAGAAATAAGTGTCTAATGTGTAACAAAATATCCATAACACCACTCATTATAGTAATAAATAAATAGAATAGAATAGAAAATGCAGTTAGGAAATGGTTGGAAAAGCCATAGTCTATGAAAGTAATGGAAAATTGTTATGCATCATGCATATGATCAAATATACAGTCCACTACACTCCTGAGTGCAAACTAAACCAGATTAAATCTTAATTGGAAAATGTTTATTAAAATAAAATTATAATAAGAGATAGATAATATTAATACATGGCTTTATTTTTTTAAAAGCTTTTTTATTTTCAAAACATATACAAAGTTAGTTTTTAACATTCACCCTTGCAAAATCTTGTGTTTCATTTTTTTTCTCCCTCCCTTCCTCCCACACCCTCCTTTAAATGGCAAGTAATCCAATATAGGTTAAACATGTGCAATTCTTCCATACATATTTCCCCAATTATCATGCTCCACAAGAAAAATCAGATCAAAAAGGGGGAATGAGAAAAAAATAAAGCAAGCAAACGACAACAAAAAGAGTGAAAATGCTATGTTGTGATCCATACTTAGTTTCCACAGTGCTCTTTCTGGGTGCAGATGGCTCTCTCCATCACAAGTCTGTTGGAATTAGTCTGATTCACCTCGATGTTTAAAAGAGCCACATCCTTCAGAATTGAGCATCGTATAATCTTGCTGTTGCCGTGTATCTCCTGGTTCTGTTCACTTCACTTAGCATCAGTTCATGTACGTCTCTCCAGATCTCTCTGAAATCCTACTAATCGTTTCTTATGGAATAATAATATTCCATGACATTCAAATACTATTACTTATTCAGCCATTCTCCAACTGATGGCCATTGAATATGTGGATTTCGAAGTTAATGTGCAGCAGGGTGAGATCTTCATATATGGTTTAGTGATCCCAGTAAAGGCTACAGAATAGGAGGAATTCAAAAAAGTATAGGAGTACTGTAACACTATATACAGTGATCACAACCAATGTACATGAAAAGTCCATCAAAAGGAGTCTGAATCCTAAATAATAGAGACCAAAACAAAGGCCCTAGAAATGAGATCACCAAAAAATTACCCCACAAAACTATAGCAGTAAAGTTACTTCCAGGAGAGAGGTGGAGGTTTCAGAGGATTCAGGAGGATTCAGACACAGAAGAGGATACACATTATAAGACACATTTTCTCTAATGTGGTTTTTGTCAATTGTTTTTCTTTGCCATGAGGGAGCACTTGAGTAAAACTAAACAGTAAGGAAAAGACTAAAGACAAAAGACATTGGCAAATGTATTTGAAAAAAGTCACTCTCTCCCTACATAATGTGTCCAGAGAAAAATGCCTGTGTTTGTGTGTTGAGACACACATACACACACACACACACACACACACACACACACACATATACAAACACAAAAATGTATAAACATACAAATAATTTTCAGTAACTACTTGGGAACAAGAAGATAATGTGAGTGCAAATTTGTGAATATTTTCATGAATATGTTTACTTGTGCCAAAGATACTTTTTAAATAAGAAAATTCCTCCCCCAAATTGTTTCTTTTTATATACCAAAATATTTTAAAAGTAGGTTTTCTTAATGGATAGACCTGTCAGTCATAATAAACACTGATATAGAATCATAATATGCACTGACAATAATTACCGGCCACCTGAAATTTCATCATTATAGCATTTAAGACAGTTTAGGAAACTCAACATTTTTTTCAATTCCTTTGGCTGGAGGGTGGAGCATTAAACTTCTCTTAAAGTTTTCCTTTATAAAGGGATTTTCCAGCCATCATTCCCCTTCCTGCATCTTTGCTTGGTTTATACTCCTTGGAACAGGATGTCCTGTTGCCAGGTAACCTTAGGAGGTTCCTCCCAGAACACCCATTTTCAAGTTTCATTTTATATGTTTATCCTACCCATTAGGTTGTAAGCTGTTTCTTAGGGATTATCTCTTAAGAGCTGTCTCTTTTTTTTTCTTATTTGTATCCCCTGCACTTAGCACAGTACGGGGCATATAATAAGTATTTAATAAATATTTATTGAATTAAATTAACCTTTCTGCAATGAGCTAAGGTTCTCTATGCACTTTTAATTCTTTATCTTATTTGTTCCTGTTGGAGGTAACATCTGGAACCAAGTTTTCTTGGTTCTAAGCCTAGTGCTTCATCCACCATACATGGACTGCCTCTTGCCAATTTTCCAGGGTCACTATCTGTGGGAAAAAAGGCCTCCTTGACTCTAGGTCCAATCTAGAGCATCAAAAACAATGATGAGCATTTATTTTTATAAATATTTTTCCAATTACATGAACAATTTTCAACTTCCATTTTTTTTTACTTTTAAGTTTCAAATCCTTTCTTTCCTTCCCTCCTCATTGAGAAGTTTTAATTTAGTTCTTTGATGTAGTCTATACATGTGGAATCACACAAAATATATTTCCATATTAGTCATGAATAATAAGTATTTATTAAGTGCTTATTCATTGAATAACATGATCACTCTACTCCTCAATAGAGCTTAGTGCCAAACACTGTATTAAGTGCTGGGAATAAAACTACAAGCAGCTTCCATTCTAATGGATAGAGACAATAAATAAATGGAAGCTGAAACATAGGTTTGGGGAAAGCATAAGGGAAGATGGCTGGTGCTGGAATAGATTGTTCAGGGGAACAGGGTGGGCAGCATCAAAAAGAATAAAGACATGGTTGGCTCAGGCTTCCAACATAAAAGGGAAATTTTGGGAGGAAGCAGTCAACCAGAGGAGTTGAAGGTACAATTCCTCAATGGGTTGAGAGTACTTCCAGGGGTAGTCCAGGGAGAGCCAGTAAATTATTTCAAGTCAGAGAATAATCATTCAAGGAATATACCTCACCTTATTTTATAACCAGATTTAAAAATCTAAATAAAATTGAATTTTGGCTATTTGTTGACAAATTATGCAATTGATGGATTTTTCTTCCCCAATTTCTCTTTTCACTTTAGAGTAAGTAAAGCATCCTAGTCACAAAAGGAGCAAACAGATCCAGCTTCCCTTCCTCATGTTATCATTTGCCAGTGAAGTCCTCATTTTAGTCAGAAAGCTGAATTTGTTCTCCAAGTCCCTTCACCCCAAAACAGACATCACAATTTGTCTCATGGCCCGAAGGAATTTAAATGTAATGGAGCTTAAACTAAAGCCTCCCTTCATCTAGTTTTAACATCCCCACAAGGAGTTAAAAATGTAAAAGAGAACTTTCAACTCATACCAGAGGCCTCCTTCAGTTCTGAAGACATGAGTAAGAGCATTTCAGACTCAAGATGTTTATAGCCACCAAGATCAAATGTAAGCGGTCTGCTGTGACTCCCTGGCTAGCCTCATTTCTTACAGGATTCATTTATCTTCAAACTTCCCATCACTGAAGGAGATCCAGCTTTTTTATTTCTCTGAGTATCAAGCTCAGAAATGAACTCTTCTCCCAGCTGGTTAACTCTCTTTAACCCCCGCAGGCAGCTGCGATATTGTATGCCTTAATTCCACAGCATTACAAATTCTCTAAAATTGAACCAAGAAAAATGAGATAAATATTAAATGTGATGGGGAGAACGTTGCTGGGAAGAAGATGATTTTTATATGCTTTAATCAGGAAAAGTTTCTTTCTAAATGATGAATACTGGATATTCAGAAATGAAAAAAGAAAAATACTAATTCAGGTAATCACCAGAGCCCGAGGATAAGGAAGCCACGTATCCTTCAAATTCAACCTGCCGAAAGAGGCTAATCTCTTAGGTGAGGGCTAGAGAGGAGATTTCTTTTCTTTGATATTTTCAAATCGGGGTTAGATTGTAAACAATTTGTAATTCAGTGATAAAGATGAAAATCCCCTAAGAAACCCCAGCTTAGCCAATAAAAAGAAATTATTTCCATTTCTTAACGAGGATTATTCGGAGAGGGAAACAAAAACTACCACTCTCATCACAAAACACCATCAGAGGTAAGATATGAGAGAACTCTAAGGGCAAAAATGGGAATTCATTTCATTTCCACAAATAAGTGTTAACATTCTGCTAAGTGCCAGGACCAAGGACAGCTCAGTATTTCAGAGTCCAGGTGATTTAATGGGCTCAACAGTACCCCTGCTGGTGCAGTTCATAATACAGCCACATTTTGTCGTGGGAAATCTTGTGCCTGTCTTTCCATTTAGCTTTCCTATAGAATCCAATCAACACAATGAAGATCTTCCTCTTTATTCTTTTATTTGGTTTAATCGTGATTTTTGGTTTTTACTGTATCGTGATGAAGAGCAATAAATTCAAGCTGGAATATAGTGTGCAGGAATGGAACAATGTCCAAGGAGGACAGAAATGGAAAGGTTGTGAGATGAGTTCCATTTGTGAGGAAGAGAGAGAGCCAATTTGACCCATAGAAGGTGGGCAAAGGAGGAGCATATAAAGAAGCTAGAAAGATAGGTCAGAGTCAGTTTGTGAAGGACTTTGAAAGCTAAACATAAGAGTTCATCTTTTATGCGAGAGGCAATAGGGAATCATTGAATTAAGCTCTATTGAGGAATAGAGTGATCATGTTATTCAATGAATAAGCAACTGAGTTCCTTTTCTGAGTAAATCTGTTCTTGATGATGGACTTTATAAAGCCATCACTGGTCCAAATCTTTCTATGAGTCTTTCCTTTGTCTCGTAGCTTACCTACCTCTTACTTTACCTAAGACTGTGGTGCTCCACAATATGGCCATACAGAGACCTCTAAAATTTGGATTTTCTAAAAATTATAGGCTTTTGGAACTTGGAATCAATGAGAGTGCCACATAGTTTTCCAAATGTTATCCAGCCTGCTCTCCTGCTATTTAATTATCGATGGTTTAAAATTGTATCAACTCCAACATAAGCCCAGATGGTTCTAGAAGAAAAAGTGAAGCTGATGACTTCACCCAGCTCACCCTCACTTAGATCCAATTCACTTGTATGTCATGATATCATCTCCATGTTGTCATGATCCTTTTTAAGAATGAAGGACAAACAACGAGTAGGAGGGAGCTTCTGGTCAAATAATAGTCACTTTGGGGAGATGCTTCTTTGGTTGCAGAGCCAGAAATGATGACATAAGGTGTCATACCTGCTCAAAGAAATTGTTTCTTTCTGCTTTTCTCAGATGCAATCCTCCAGGTGACAAGATGGGATAGAAATACAAGGTAAAGAAAAATGACTCTTCTCTTCCCCAATATGATGGCCATGGGAGTCACTATGTAATAGAACTCAACTAGCCAAATTTATGTCACAACCCTTGGATAACTTTGCCTCCCATATATTTTCTTCCTTGTGAGAATTAAAGGGTCTGTTTGGTGGTCTGGTACATAAGCAACAGAAAGGAGAGTGTCAAAACAGTGCCAGAAAGAGAGATTTGATACCAAAAATGGCCTCTGAAAGGTAAAACTTGGCTATTTGGTAAAAGAAGAAAAAGAAGTAATAATTAATAGTCTCATAAAAATGTTTAATATCTCAATAAATGACTGTATGTGTCATAATTAAGATTCTGTCGGAATCATTGTCATAAATAACAATATTTTTCTCTTATGTCTATGAGTTCATGTGGGAGAATAAATGACTTCCTCTATATCTGATTTATATAGTTCATTGGATGCTACTTTTATATCCCCCTTTTTGGAAAAACCCTATGCTAGAGCCAAAAGTATGATTGACTTCCAGAGTATTCAGGGTAGGGATTTGATGAGCTAATAAACGTGAGAGTAAGGAGCCTATTTTTAATGCTGAGAAATCAAGCTTCCCTAGAGCTGAATCTTGGACTGGAACACATTTCTTGTACAGTGAAAAGGGAGGCAGGTACCCTGAGTCATTACGGGTTCCAACATCAATTGCCTCCAGATATTATGCTGGATTAACAAAATAATACTATTTATCTCATGGCTTATGGTTCACAAAAAGCTTTCTTCACAATAACACTCTGGGATCAGTTCTTGCAGTCATATTTTGAGAGTACTTTGATCATCTAGAGACTGTTCAAAAGAATGATAATGGAATGGTGAAAAACATACCGTACTTGGGAGGAACCAAAATTTGTCTCCAAATACTTTTAGGACTGGGATGCAGAAAAAGGAATAAACTTTTTTTTTGCTTAATCCCCAAAAGACGAAGTAGGAGCAATTAGAAATTGCAGAAAATTCGATCTAGGTTGGATATAAGGAGAATTAGGATTAGCCCAGAATGGAATGGACTTGCTTAAAAGTAGTGAGCTATCCTTACTGGAAGTCTTCAAGGGATATCTGAATTTGACAGATACCTCATAGAGTAGATACTTTTTTGGGTTAGTGGGATGGATGGTCTCTGAGGTCTCTCGCAACTCAAAGGTTCTATGAATTAGATAGTATATGTTTATTGTATGATGAATCCAAGGATCAATGAAGTTTAATTATGATGACATGATGATATTGGAATAAAATTTGAAACTGGTGATCTCTTCACTATTCTACATGGCTGTGGTGGTTTGGGGACCCTGGGTGACTCCAAGTGGGAACAGAAAAGATCTAAAACAATAGCTAAAGGGACTTGATTTTGTTGATATGTGTATGTGAGAGACAGAGACAAGGAGAGCAAAAGCACTCTTCCAGTGTGAGCTGTGAATCTATGTGCTCCCCACTCTGGGTAGCTTATGTATCTCAAGGTGAGATGGCACAATGTTCAGGCATCTAGGCAAGGGAAGTCTATTCAGGAGTCAGTCCAGTCACCTCATAACTGCTTTTGATTTTTTTTTATTTTTTAAGAAAAACATTTTATTTTCAAAACATATGCATAGATAATTTTCAACGTTCACCCTTGTAAAACCTTGTGCTCTAAATGTTTCCCTCCCTTCCCTCTACCCCCTCCTCCAAACATCAAGTAATCCAATATATGTTAAACATGTGCACTTCTTCTATGCATATTTCCACAAATATCATGTTTGTTCTCTTAATTTCAACAAAATTTAAATGTCTACTTCCCAGGGTTTTAAAAATGATAAATCGCTACTAAAGTGTTATGAACACATTATCTTTGTGGTCTCAGTTAACTGATTTAACTTTCCTAGAACTCAGTTTCCCCACCGCTAAAATGAGAGGCAAACAAAATGACCTCTAAGATCTCTTTCAGCTTTAAAAACTACGATCCTATAAAGCAAGTTAATATTTTGGTTATAATTATTATTGCCTTGAGAACCATCTGGACTACGCCTGGTTTTAGAAAGACTTGGTAGGGATCGGGAGCATAACAGATGTCATAAACTCATCCAAAAACATTTAAGAATGTCAGTAAAGAAGAACTTATTGCTGGGAACTTGAGACCTGAATGCCAGCATGGAAAGGGAAGATGATCGGGCAGGACCTTCCAGATCCCATTACCTCTTCCTCTAAATGCACCAGCAGCAGAGTCAAAGAAGAAAAACATTTGTTTGGCAGAGACATTTCAATTGCCAGTAAGTAATAGCTCAGGACTAGAGCTCGATTCTGAGGCAAAAGAAAAGCAAGTACAAGGATTTTGAAACACAGGACGATACAACTTCTTTAACAGAACACATCCCATGTCAAGTTCTCCCTAGATCATCTATCTGGTGGCTTATGGGTCCCAAAATGCTTTCCTCACAATAACACTCTGGGATCCGTTCTTGCTGTCATACTTTAAGAGTACTCTGATTTATACCTTCTCATTTGCTCAGTGGACCTTCCAGGCAAAGGAATCCTTGTTTCAAGACCTGCATCCATTTTCAAAACTGCAACTCATGAGCCCCCACTAAGATCTTTACCTTTACTAGTTAGACAGAGGACAATTTAAAGGCAAGGCATGAAATGAAATAGCATGGTAGTCTAAATAGCAATAAAGCATTTTACCCATAAACCTAGAGCACAATCTCCCACCAAAAAAAAGAGACCATCAATGGAAGATGGGATGTACATTATGAATAGACTAGGGGCTGTGAGTGGGGAAACATATGTGAACAGGATGTACCCATTCAGGGACATAAAAGTAGGGAACACATGTGGCCAAAATACATGTGCACACAAGACCCGTTTCCTAGCCAACAGGAAGTCCCTGGCATTTGTTGTTTTGGCCATTGCACTGAGTTTTAGGGTTCCTTTTTCCCTTCCACAAATGCTGGGATGTCTTACAGCCTGGTAGCACCCAGGACTATGGGCCACAAACAGCCAGGGCACACCTCTAATCCTTCCATGGTTATCTGGCAGAGCTCTCTGCTGAGTATAATAGGTTTGCTGAAATATGGATGGCAAAGACTAAAAAAAAATGAATAACATTTGTGAATATATTTATGCTTATGCAAAATATTTTTCAGAAACCCGCCTTTCCGGTTTGGAGATTTGACTAATCCATCACCGTGACACTAATGTTCCCAGAAACAGATCTGTCAGGCTGCTTCCTATTACTTTTTAATGGGCCCCTCCCTTTTCAGCAATCATGCTTACAAATTCAGGACATGAGGCAGCCAGCTTGCAAGTCACATAGACCCACAAGGGCTTTGTGAATGTGGTCCTGAGCAAGCAGGTTTGTACATAGGGAACTAGGTCTATGGGAGGTGGGGAAATCTCAAGAAAAAACTGGGGGGAGACAAATTTTCCAGAGCCATCTCCAAATCTAGATAGAACAATCAGTTGTGGAGGTATCTGTTTCACTGGTTTCCCCTCCTCTCCAGAATTCCATTTTCTATGTGCCGGAAAGGATCTGGTCTGGAAAGTCAAAAACTCCCTACTCAGAGCAGGAGTGCATGAGCTTCATGTTATGTGGAGCAGTAAAGAGTCCTGGATTTGAAGTCAGAGGACTTTTGGGGGTTTTCAATAACGAACATCTCCCAACTGTGTTACTTTAGGTAGGATGCTTTGATTTCCTGAGCCTCAGTTTCCCCATCTGAAAAAATGAGGAAGTTGGACTCAATGGCTTCTAAAGTCCCTCAGTTCTAAACTTTTAATAGTACAATCTTAATGATATAAGTATTTGGAAGATCCGTATTGTCATTCATGTGGGAAATTCCCACATAAAAACTATCATAACCTGTAACAATAAGAGAACCCTTAAGTGTTTTGTCCTGGACCCCTTTGGCAAGTTGATGAAGCCTATGAATCCCTTCTCAAAATAGCATTTTATTTCCTACACTCATAGTTAAGGAAATGCTAAATTTCTGTCAGAATTTAATGACAATAAAAAAGTAAGCTTTTTTTCCTCATCCATATTCATAAGATCCATGAAAAGCACAGGTTACAAACACCTGAGATAACCACAATAGTAATGATAATTGCTGGCATTTATATGATACTTTAAGGTATGCAACATGCTTTACAAATATCATTTCTTTTGATCTTCATAACAGTTCTGGGAAATAGATGCTATTATTATCCCCATTTTACAGATGAGGAAACTGAGGTAGGCAGAATTTGCAAAATTTCTCAGCATCGCAGAGCATCTGAAGCTGGATTTGAGCTCAAATTCCTGATGCCAGGTCCAGCACCCATCAGCCTAGATTAGTCCTAGGGGATTGCCCAAGACATACAGAAGTGGCTTGCCTTGAACTCTGACCTTCCTGCCACAAATCTAGCACATACTCTGTCTACCAGTCTATGCAGTCTTTGTCTATAAATTATGTAAGATACTCAGAACGCTGCATGTGGATCATGCAGCCAAAGTGTTGTAAGTTGCTATTATTCTATTGAAATTGCTTTCTGGAGGATCCAATGGCAGTGTTTCCTAAGCCTGTGAAATATCCATGGCTCTGTGAAAGGTCTTCTCACGTGCTCCTCCCCCCTCCTACCACCTTTCTCTCCAGTGATGTCATCCCCAGCCACAGTAACTTCAAAAACTTGCCAGCATTCTACTGAAAAAAATCAGCAGACAGCTTCAAAAAATTTTAAATAATGCTTCTATTTTAAGTTTCCTTAGGGTCAGCTTGGAGGATATGTCCAGAAATGAGGGTAGAATTGACTCTCTCCACTCAGAGAACATTCTCACAAAATCCAAGGCACCCAAGAGGGTGATTGTTCCCTTCTAAAGCTATAACTAATTTATTTGAATAAATAGGCCCCACGTGGCATGTCCTTCCTAGCTTCCCCACTGGTAGCCTGATGATGGCACTGGGTCTCTGAATTTGAGAGAGAGAGAGAGAGAGAAAGAGAGAGAGAGAGAGAGAGAGAGAGAGAGAGAGAGAAGATAGACACAGACAGACAGACAGAGAAAGAGACAGACAGAGACAGAGAGGAGACAGAGACAGAGAGGAGACAGAGACAGAGAGGAGACAGAGACAGAGAGGAGACAGAGACAGAGAGGAGACAGAGACAGAGAGAGACAGAGACAGAGACAGAGAATTAATGTTATGGTTTAAATAAATATGTTGATGCTATAAAAAATATAAAAAATATTTTAAAATATTAAAAAAATAAAAAATATTTAAAAAATATAAAAAAGATGCTATAAAAATTGATTTGAGGGTATTTTTCATGTTGTTCACCATGGCTATCAAAAATTTGCCAGTTATAGATCTTCTCACTTAAAAATCATTGGTTCCCCAAAAAGAGTAGATAATTTAGGGAAATCCACCAAAGACTAGATTTGAATCAAGGGGAGTCATGGGAAGGACATACATCTATGTGCTAAAGATCTAAAAGCAGGTAGAAAATGGGCCAAATGGAAAGAAAAAGCATCTCCCCCAAATATTATCTTCTAGGTTTGTTTCATATACATCTCTATACTTGGAACAAGGAGATGCCTTGAGAATAATGATATGACAAAGAGAATGAAGAAATCCAAAGTGCCCTAACAGGTCTGCCTAAACAACTTAATTCAACTATTTTGCATATGTTTGTATTTAGTCATATTATATTTTATTTATATACATACACACACACTTGTTGCTTCCTGCATTAAAATGTAAAGTGTTAATGAGTAAGTATTGCTCTGTTTTGTGTACTTGTTTCCCCAGCATCTAGCTTGGTGTCTACCACATAGTAGCCTTCCTCTGGATGAGTTTAACATTATGTGGGTAATAGGGAAAGTCCCCCATCATCCCCTTCATCACAATACATGAGCCACTGCCTCCTTTTTCTGATGATATCTTTCTTAGAGGACGTCACTTAAGCCAGTCCCATAAATGCTAATATACAAATGTCTAATGACAACATGGGTCTCTCTATAGTCCACTGGGACATTTGATTCTTAGAAGATTTCAGAATTCAGGCTTCACAGTCTTAAAAATATTAGAATTTTAAAAGATGGGCTTTTGTTGGAAGAAAATTGTCTGGAATCATTGGAAAAAAAATTAAGATCATGGCACAAATGGCATTTGGTTTTTAGTTTTCTTTCTTATACTAAAGTCTAGATCCAACTCAATGACCATTTGCAAGATCTGTTTAAGCTATAAGAACCGATAGGCCATTACATTGGCCCTTAGATAAAAGTTATCTATTTATTGTAATAGAGTGTGGTAAAATCTCTAGTCCCCATGTGAAAAAGAAAGGAATTGGAGCAAGGCACAAAAACATTTGGGTACCTCTTGAAGAATCACATACCAGTCTCCTAAGAAGTCAAATAAACCTTGGCTCCTCTTCTTTTTATCAGAGAAAAGATTCAGTAAATATCTGTATAACTGAAATGCTTCATCACTGCTTTATCCCACTTCTTTGACAGGTTTGGGATGGTTGCCAAACTCATCATCTCTTTCCTCTTTCTGTCCAGTTGGTCCGTAGTATACTCCAATAACAAAACCACTACTTTTTCTTTCTTCTTTTATATTCACTTAAATAGTTTCTATAATGCGTCCCTGCTCTACTTCTTTGATTTTTTCACATGATTATACTTTCTTCACATAACATATTACCTCTTCATTACCTTTTGAGTAAAGTATAACCGTCTGGAATTATGGACCAATCATAAGCTTCATCCCACTAAATATCAGTGATACCTAAAAGGTCAAATCAGCTGATATCCGCTCCTTTTTCAAGTATTCAAGTATTTCAAAGTTGAAACTTTAGTCTGTCACCTCAACATTTATCAGAAAAAAAGTCTCCACGTCAAGCACATTTTTAAAATTTAATTTTATTTATTTGTCGTTACATTTTAAGTTTTGAAATCTGTCCCTCCTTCCCTTCCCATCCTCCACTAAAGAAGGATACCATTTGACAGATATATATATAGAGAGAGAGATATATGGATCAATATAAATACATAAAATCATATTATGCATACTTCTGCATATCAGCTATTTCTCTGGAGGTAGATACCACCTTCCTTCCCAGGTCTTTTATAGTCAATTTGAGAATAATATTCAGAATAGCTTAGTCATGTACAAATATTTTTAAACAATATTACTGTTAGTATATACAAGACTTTCTTGGTTCTGCTCATTTCACTATTCATTATTTTATGCAAATTTTTCCATGTTTTCTAGAATCAATCACCTCATCATTTTTTATAGCACAATAGTATTTCATCACAATCATATATCATAGCCGTTCCCATTCCTGAATCTGATGTTTTTTGCATGAAAAGTGTTTTATAATTACATTCATGTAGTTCCTGAATTTTCTTGGTAGTTATACTTCCAAGTATTTTATACTGTTTACAGCTATTTTAAATGAGGTATCTCTTCCTGTGTCTTCTTGCAGGGTTTTGTTGGTAATGTATAGAAATGTATAGAAGACTGATGATTCATGTGGGTTTATTTCATACCTATTACTTTGATAAAATTATTATTTCAACTAATCTTTTAATTTAGTTTCTTATTGATACTGCTAACATTTTTAATATAACATTGAATATAATATCAATGATGATGGGAATTCTTATTTCACTCCTGATCTTAGTGGGAAAGCATCTAGCTTACCCTTACTACAAATAATGCTTGCTGATAATTTTAAGTAGATGTTTATCATTTTTAGGGAAAATCCACTTATACTATGTTTTCAAATGTTCTATTTTACCCAAAGCTTTTTGTGTACCTATTGATATTGATTTTTTTACTACTTTTTATTGATATAATCAGTTCTGTTAATAATTTTTCTTATATTAAACCATCTCTGCATTCCTGGTACAAATCCCATTTGGTCACCAGTTATAATCTTTGTGATTTATTATTATAATCTCCTCACTAGGATTTTATTTAGGATTTTTCATTATTCATTAATGAAATTGATGTATAATTTTCTTCCTCTTTTTGCTCTTCCTGATTTAGGTATAAGCACCATATTTTTTTCATAAAAAAAGTTTTCTGAGACTCCATCTAGTATTCAAGATAATTTAATATTGAAATCAGTTTTATCTTTAAATGTTTGGTAGAATTCACTTGTAAATCTATCTGATCCAGATGGTTTTTTTCCTTAGGAAGATCATTTATGGCTTGTTCAAATTTTTAAGATGTTTCTTTTCCTCCTATGTTAATCTAGGCATTTATATTTTATAGTAGGTATTTTTCACTTTATTTAGATTGTTAAGTTTATTAGCATATAATTGGGCAAAAATAACTTCAAATAATTGCTTTTATTTCATCTTCATTAGTGATATATATTCATGCTTTTCTTTTTTATACTGATTTGATTTTTTTCTCTTTTTTAATCATATTAATCAATGGTTTATCTATTTTAATGATTTTTTCACAAACCAATTCCTAGTTTTAGTAATTCAATTGCTTTCTTACATTCAACTTTATTAATCTAACCTTGGTTTTAATTTGATTGTTTAGTTGGGAATTTTTAATATATTTTTCTAACTTTTTAAATTGTATTCTTAGTTCATTGGTCTACTCTTTATTTTATTGATGTAAGCACTTAGAGATATGAATTTTCCTCTGATTAATGCTCTTACTATATCCCATAGGTTTTGGTATGTTCTCAGTATTATCATTCTCTTTAATAAAATCATTTATTGTTTCTATGACTTATTCTTTAACCTACTCCTTCCAGATATGGTCTCATAGACCAGATATGGTCTAATTAATTTTAATCTATTTCCATGGTCCCTTATTAAATATAATTTTTATTACATTATGATCTAAAAAGGATGCATTTAACATTTCTGCTTTTATACATTTAATTACAAATTTATGCCTATAATTTTGGTCAATTTTTATAATGGTGCCATGAACCACTAAGATAAGTTATATTATTTTTTATTCCCATTCAATTCTCCCTGGCTAGCTATCATATCTGGCTTATCTAAGATTCTATTTCTCTCCTTGACTTCTTTCTTATTCACCTCAATACATCTTCTAAGTGGTCAGACATTGCTTGAAGTTTTCCAGTAGCGGACAATCAACTCCAGAGGCAGTCGATTCCATTTTTGCACAAATTTGGAGAGAAAGTGATCTCTGCTCCACCCCATCCCCAATATCAACCTTAAATCTTGTCATATCTTCCACCCATTGTTCCTAGTTTTATAGTTTCTCCCTCTCTTCTTCCCTCTGAGTCCAGGCAGAGCAACTCTATACTTTCATCTATGTGATAGCATAGCAAATACAAATCCCCCAAGTCTTCACTTCCTTGACTTAAATATCCTTAAATCTTTCAGCCGATTCTCATGTAACGTATATCCCATCATCCCAGTTGCCCTCCTCGGAATGTTCTTCAGCTTATCAATGTCCTTTCCAAAAAGTAACGCCTAGACCTAAAGAAGGTTAAACAGGTTATTATAACTTAGGTACCGATTCCTCTGTTGTCTTAACAATTTATGTCACTCATTTCTTTTCAGACACAATAAAATCAATTCTACCCCATTCCTACCCCATTGCTTCTTCCAGAAGGTGTCTGAATTATACTTCCATTGAGTTTCAACCTCCTCGTGTCTTCTAATTGGTAGTGATGTCAGAATTAATGAGCTATCAACCTAGCAGTATATTTGCTCAAGACTTTCACATTTTCAGCAACAATTTAAAATTTAAACCCAGTTTAAGAAGTATTTAATTCTCAATACGCTCTGCTCTTCTCTCTGCCTCTATTACTGCAGAATCATGAAAGGCTGGACACAGAGCAATGAGGGTGGTCCTTTGTATTTTCCTTCATTTAGTGATTTGCCACAGCCAACAAATCCATCATCTCCAGTAGCTTTCAATGAGCTTCTCCATATTCAGCTGGCTTCATAATCCTCATTTATGTCAGCAGGGGATTTGGATGTAAACTCTTAGAATGAGAATATATTTCCAACCTCACAAACTCAGTTTGGAGGACACACAAAAAAAAGCGTACTGGACAATCAAACCCAACTTTTACTGAATTATTAAGTATATAGGGTTTACTTACATATACTTAATGCTTTAAACTATAAATCCTGTTGATATACAGCATTACTGATGCCAGTAATCCTTCTTCTGAGACAGATTGCAATCCATCCCTGCATGTCTGTACTTGTCTCCCCAATAAGTTCACCATAACAGGGGTTTGACCAGTACAATGTTTTATTCCGGTTATTCATATAATATGGAGATGACCTGGGGTTCTTATGGGGTATACCCGGGTAGCTTTAGTTTTGTTGGGAATTGTCAAGGGCGACAAGACAGGTGTCTTCAAGTATTTGAAGGATTGTCATACAGGAAAAGAATTAGTTGTATTGTGTATGGTCCCAATGAGATCCCCAATGGGGATTAATTGGTGCTGGCTTGCTGTCAGCATTTCTAAATTTCAGAGTCCAAAGTGGAATGGGCTTAACTGGGATTAACTGGGTTTCCATTCACTGGAGGTCTCCAAGAGGTCAGGTATGTTCATAATGATGTTTCCTTTGGCCTACTGGTTGGGCTAGCAATGATGAATCCTTTTTTAATTCTTACCTTTCTGGAAAGGCATTAAGGATGATCCCCAGCAACTGTCTCTAATTGCCGGTGAGGTCAGTACAGAGAGGATCACCATCAGTAGGCTAATCTTTGAGAAGAACTTTGGCCATAGCAACCCATTGTACATTTACTTTTTTTTAAATGAATTTTATATTCATTCTCTTTTCTGGGAAAGAAACATTTTCCAGACTAGCAAAGGTTTCAGATTGTCATAGGCCACCATAAAGTCAAAGTACAAAAATAAGCATGAGATATTAGGTCTGAGTAAATATATTCATCATGAGAACAATAGCTACAATCATACAGAACTTTAAAGATCGCAATGTGCTTTATGCTTATTATCCCATGTGATCATCATAATAACTGATTTTTCAATATAATAATTATAGATGAAGAAAATGAGTGGAAAAAAGGCTAACTTATCTTAGTCACATAGCTAGTAAATTTCAAAGGCATGATTTAAACTTGGGTCTTCCTTACCCTAAATCCAGTCTTTCACCCACTGCACTACCTGGCCCTAAACTATATTTAATCTGGACTTTACACTTTAGCATAGGCAACTAAATGCACAATGGATAGAGTGTTGGGCCTAGAATTAGGAAGATTCATTTTCCTCAGACTAATCTCAGACATACTAGCTGGGTGATTTTGGCCAGGTGATTTCACTCTACTTGTTTCCTTATCTATAAAATGAGCTGAAAAAAGAAATGGCAAACCAATCTAGTTTCTTTGCCAAAAAAAAATCCCCAAAGGAATCATGAAGAATTGGATCCAAATGAAAAATGAATAAACAACTTAGACTTTATCGAGTGCTTTCTTTTAATTCTTAAAAAAATATTTATTTATTTCATTTTCACAGGCATTAATTATCTGTCTTTTCAAGTAGTCCCTCAATAGAACAATTTTAAAAACTCAAGTCCAGCCAACTTTTCACATTGGTCCAGTCCAAATTTTCACATTTCATTCTGAATTTTAACAACTTATATGGAATATTATTGTTCTACAAGAAACAATCAGCAGGATGATTTCAGAAAGGCCTGAAAAGACTTACATGAACTGATGCTGACTGAAATGAGCAGAATCAGGAGGTCATTGTACACAGTTGTCCACAGCAACAACAAGATTAAACAATGATCAATTTTGATGGGTGTAGCTCTTTCTAAGAATGAGATAATTCAGGCCAATTCTAATGATCTTGTGATGAAGAGAGCCCTCTGCACCCAGAGAGAGGAACTGTGGGGACTGAGTATAGACCACAACATAGCATTTTTACTCTTTTTGATGTTGTTTGCTTGAATTTTATTTTCTTTCTCATCTTCTTTCCTTCTTTATCTGATTTTTCTTGTGCAGATCTTGCTGCACATTATCTTTAATTATATAAATATATATACATAGATTGCATCACATGTCCAACATAAATTGGATTTCTTGCCATCTAGGGCAGGGGGTGAGGGGAAGGAGAAGAAAATTTGGAACACAAGGGTCAATGTTGAAAAATTATCCATCCATATGTTTTGAAAATAAAAAGCTTTAATGAAAAAGAGAGAAAAACATGGGGGAAAAAAAGAAAAGAAAACCACCCGCTTGTATCATTTAACCATTTATCTATTGGGAAATGGCTCTTAGTTATGAATTTGACACTGATGGTTCCTCACAAGCACCCTGTGAGTCGGGTATGATGAGAAAGCCTCAGAGGAGGTTCATGGAAGCAACACACAATAATTCACAATCAATCCAAGAGTCAAACTGCTGACTCCAAGTCCTCCAAACTGCCCCCCTGCCCCCAGTGCCCATTAAACTCAGTCATTGATCGAGTAATATTGACTTACACAAACGGGTTAGTTTCTTATCCCCTCTCATTTTATTTCTACCCAGGGAACAACCTTCTTTGAGAGGAAGTTTTGTTGCTTATTAAACATTCCCCCTCGTCAGCAGCCCTGGCTAAGGCCCCGTTTCCTTTCAAGCCCCTGAGACTGCTCGCCACCCTTTCCACAGTCCAGTCGGCCCCTCATTTACTTCCATTTTGGCCAAATAAATGGTTCTACCCCAAGCTTTCGTTTCGGAGGCGAACTATTTCCAGGCTGTCGACGTCGGATGTCAGGGCCTCGTTTACCCCCCGATCAGACAGAGCGGGACCTCGCATCTCAAATGGAGACGTAATAAAATCACAGTAATTTGGTTATGGGAGTCAACCTCCATCTACTACCTCATTTGCTTAAATGGATTCAGATTGTCATTGACTCAGACATCATCGAAGAAATTGTGTTATTTATTTCTTCAATAATTGTCTTAGCTTCCCAGTGAATCAGACAATAATATGGATATATTTTTACCTAATTGGGATTTTCTAGGCACATGAGAATTAATTACCAAATAGCATATTTTGTTGTCACACCAAGCTTTACAAGATATTAAATCAAAGTCAATTCAACAAATATTTAAAAATCAGTATGATGGGGTGAGGTGGGGAGGAATACATGAGTTGAAGTCAGAATTTAGGTTTGAATTGCAGCTCTGCAGTATTTTCTATTTATGTGAACTCAGCTAAGGCCTTTAAACTTCTCTGCCCGAGTTCCCCCATAAAATGAGGGTGAGTTAATAAATAGAGGGTCTCTAAGATAACTCCAAAAATCTAGATTTGTCCAGAAGACAGCTTTTTTTTTAATTTTTCAAAGGATGATAAAATATCCTCCTGCTTGTGGCATGAACTACTCCCCTCTGTACCTTAACTACCTAATTATATACACTAAGTTTTAAGTCTGTTTCTTGTATATACAGATGTTTCTACCCTTAATAATAATTAGGAATAAAGCAGGAGATACCCTCTATGCTTATTTAATCTTTTTTGTGTGTTTTACTGAGGTAATTGGGGTTAAGTGACTTACCAAGGGTCACCCAGCAAGAAAGTGTTAAGTGTCTGAGTCCAGATTTGAACTCAGATCCTCCTGACTTCAGGGCTGGGGCTCTACCCACTATGCCACTTAGCTACCTCTGTATTTAATTTAATCCAAAAAACATTGCTTAGAGACTGTAAATATTATGTTAGAAACTAAAAATACAAACAAAAACCAAAAAGAATTCCTGTCCACAACAAGTTTACAATGAGTAAAACACAGCAGATAACAGAAATGGGTAATGTGCAGAGTCCTTCTTCATGTCCAGTGGGGGTGGAAGTTGTCTCTGAGCCCAGCTGATTGTATCACTCACTGATAAAATAAAATAGCCGACATTTAAAGCCTGGGAATCTCACCACCAGGCAAGATAGATAGTACAGATATTCTCCCCATTTTACAGATGAAGAAACTAAAGTTCTGAAACAAGAAGTACATAGTCAGAAAAGAAAAATGGCAGAGTTTGAACAGCTCTCCCACTGGGGGCAGCCCTTCTGCCTGGAATTCTGCTGGGATGAGGATGCACTTATGGAGCAGGGGCAGCATCCCAGGTCCAGAGGCATCCTTGGCCACAGTAAGACAGAAGCGATTATTTTAGTTCAAACTACAAAATTACCGTGTAATTACCACCTACGGTTTACAAACCAACACCAAATGTAAAAGCTGAGCTGGGCTCTCAGCAGAAGCAGCCCTTCCACGTGCCCAGTGCCATCCACCGTGCTTTATTGCCTAGAAATTAGTCTTACCCTCAAGTTCTCTTGCACATATGAGGAAAATCCCCAGAGGAGCCCTTGCTTTGAAAGTCTGAATGCACGCAGAATGGGACGAGAGCTTCCCTAGCCATCCCCAAGGACAGAGGGCCCCACCCCCTCCAGAAGTGCTGGAGCTTTTTTTCTGGCTGGCCAGCACTTCAGGACAATTTATTTGGTCCCTGGGGCTGGCTGCTGGAGCATGACAGCACTTGGAAGAACTAAGAGGTACATTTGTTTTTCTCCAGACTGAGAAAATCCATCAGCCAACGGAGCACCGCTCCAAGGCTGCAGAGACAGAAACCAAAGTGAGGAAGTCCGTGCTCTCAAGAAGCCTACAATCTAGGGGGGGATAATAAGTGCACTTAGGTGTATTGTGCATATATGCATCTACATAGGTATACACATGTACATAAGGATACACACATACATGCATAGACATGCAGAAAAAAATCCTACACAAACTCAGCTTTGCCCTTCCTGGCAGCTGGCACAGGCCATGAGCAGACAGTGTTTACCTGCTTCCAAGTCATCATGTTGGAGCTCTGGGGCTGCCTCCAGCCAAGGGGGAGGCCGAAAGGACTTTCAAGCCCTTGATTGGGAGTTTGGGGTTACCCTGACAGTGGCAGGAGGTCAGGGGAATGCTAGTGCTAGGTGCTTGTTCTTTCCCATATATTAAACTGCCTCATTACTTCCTTACATATATGTCCTAGTCCCCTAGACCAGACTATAAGAAGATGAAGGACCATGACTCAGCTAAGCTTTGGATCTTCTGCAGAACCTGGTACAGTGTTTTATTGCAGGAGGTGTTTAAATGCTAGTTGCTAAGCGTGCAATTTTTCAGCTATATCATAAAACTGTAGGATCTGGACCTGGAAAGCCCCTCAGAGGATATTTAATCCAGACTCTCATTTAGAAAAGCAGGGGCTTTTCCAGAGGTTGGGAAAAGCCCATTGTTATGGCTTCTTGGAGAGATCCCAAAAAGAAATAAATTTTATTTATTTATTTATTTTTGTTGATTTGTTTGTTCGTTTTTTAAAGGGAGATTCCCCTGATTTCTGTTCAAAAGAAAACTGAATCAGGAAGGAGGAAAGCATGTTCTCAATCATCAGCAACCACGTCACTGATTTACCACTGAGGTCCAGGCTGATGATTTTTATTCCTTCTAACTACAGAAGGATCTTCACTTTGCCTCTTGAATCAAGCTGGGAGAAAGCAAAATCCCCCATCTTTTCTACTTCCTTTTTGTGTGACCCTAGCTAGATCACTCTTCTTCTTGACCTCAGTTTCCTTATCTGTAAAATAGAAAGTTGAACTCAATAAGCACTAGTGTTCCTTTCAGCTCAAATATATGATCCTATAATAATACTGTACTCATTCAAGAACTTGACTGGTGCTGTATTCTATTGCTTTATGATTCATTTCTAGTTCAGTTCAGTTTTACTATCTTGACACACAGGACCTCCCCTGACTCATGGCTTGAATCCTTAGGAAGTTTCCTCCTCCATCGTTGAGAAAGTGAATTTACCCTAATTTGTCACAATTTGAACCTGAATTTTTGTGGAACCAGAGGTGATGAGACCCACACATTACACTGAGACAGATACGATATTCTCCCATGGGAAGAGAATGCCTGCCCTCTAAGAAAGAGAGGAGGAAGGGAAATAGATTAGGAGGAAAGTATGTTTTTTATTCATCCAGGAATCTTACTGAAAATTTCATTCCCTCACTCATCTAGAGGGAAGTTCAGGAATTAATAAATAATAAATTAATAAATAGTCATCATAGACAGTCTTCCATCAGCCATCATCATCATCATCATTGTAACATATTTACACAGCCCTTTAATGTTTCCAAATCCACTAGGATTTACTCAGAAGACAATATCTCATTTTAATCCAAATCTGGGGCCATATTTGGGGGAAGAGTCCCAGCTCAGAAGCTGAAGCCCCTGAGTTCCAGTCCCAGCCTTTCCTATGCATACATGACCGTATTTTTTTTCCTTCTCCCTAGGATTCAGTCTCCTCATCTGTAAAATAAGGTGGTTGGACTGGATGACCTCTAAGGTTGCTTCTAGACCTGAATTGATGATCCCATGCTCTTATGAGCTGGAAATAACATGCTCCTGAGTAGACTTAAGCTATGAACTCAGGGGAGAAATATCTTCCCAGTGACCCAGATGGCTCCGTGAAGAAAAAGCCATTAACAATTTAATAAATAAAACAGCAGGTCAATTAATTGCTGGTCTGTGAAATTAGCTAAGCAGAGCAACCTTGGCTGTAAAGTAGAACGCGAGCCTGCCAGGGAGCAAGAGGCTTGAATATGGCCTGCATGGGAACGAGAGCCCTCCATCCATCAGCCACAAGATGTCCATAAGCCTTCATTGCCACACAGGCCAGCGGACTTGACAAATGGCCAGAATGCGGGAGTCTGCCGGGGCCCAAGGGGACTGGAGAGTATTCCATGAAGACCAGGCTGGCTCTCAGGGAAGGGGCTCCCGGCACTAGCACTTCTGAAAGAAATCAGTCACGACCTGGATGACCTTTTGAAAAGGACCATTGAGCAGGAACCGCCATCTCCCACGATTCTCCCGGATCCTCCCGAGATGGAGCGTCGGTGTCTGCAGCCTCCCGGCTCATCCAGCCTCCGGCCCAGCGACTGCCATCAGGGAAGCCCGCACCGGCCGGGCGAGCATCATTTCACAGCTGAGCTGTTTTGAGGCAGGCTGGCCATTACAGAAAGCAGCTGTGATACTTGGCTTTCCCTTGCCTTCATTTCCAGACTGCAATTGTTTTTTAACCGACTTTCCAATATTTTTCTCGTTAGGGTCTCTCCCCACCCCCGACATTCCCTGAAACACACTTAGTGGGAGCAGGAAAAGGCTCCCCAAGGCAGGTTTTTACGCTCACCAGGCCAGCATTTTTAAGGTCCACCGTGAAAAAAAATCTCTTCAGACTCTCTTTAGATTGGCCAAAACTCACAAAGGAAGCCCATTCCATTAGTCACAAAGCCCTGGGTCTCTTACCCACAGTGGAAATGCTCATAACCCATTGGCAGCACCAACGGATCCATAATTCAAAGACTCTCATAACCATGCAGTGCCCAAGAGTAATTTATTCTACCACAATCTGATCAAAAATCCCTTCCTCATCCTTCCCAACAAGAGATCTAGCAGCCTCTGCTGGCCGACCTCCAGTGACAAGGACCTTACCACCTCCCTGGGTAACCGAGGCTGCTGAAGACAAAGAAAAGAGTTGGTTTAATGTTGTTTATTCTCTGTAGTAGTTAGTGTCTATGGAGCTGGTCAAAGTATTTCTTTCTAGATGACAAATCGTAGTCTTTATGAAGGTGAAGAGGGCTTTGTATCGATGTGGTCATAGCTGTATTTCCATTTACCAATTCTATGAGAAAACCTCAAAATAACAAAGGCAAGCTTTCACTCATTTTCATATAGATCACATATATGTCATATATGGTATGTAGCATATAAAATATGTATTTACATGTGTGCTATCATATGTATTTGCATACACTCTATCATATGTATTTACATACGTTCTATCATATATATTTACATATGATATAATATATGATATATAGATAGATATATATGGACAGAGAGATGGTATGTATAGAAGCTGAAGAGATCTTAGATTCTGTATTCCAATATACTTATTTTATAAGAGAGGAGACTCAGAGAAAAGTTTTTCACTTAAGATCCCTCTTTCTAGTTTTTCTAAATGATGCTGTCAGCTGAAGTCAAAGTATCACTATCCATCCCCTCTTCATAAAGGGGAACGCAATCATCTTCCATTAATTTTAGGAACTAGGGATTGGATCAGCAACTCCATTGCTACAAAGCAGGGCTTCTTAAACTTTTTCCCCCTCAGGCAACTTTTCACCTGAGAAATTTTTATATAACCCAGATATATAAATATGTAATTTTTAATCTTTTTTATTTTATTAAGTTTATTCTTTATGAATAAGCTTTACGAATTATTTGGGGAAAGAAAAATCAGAGCAAAAGGAAAAACCATGGGAGAGAGAAAAAACAGAAAAAAGAAGTGAACATAATTTTTTACATTCAGTCTCCTTAGATCTTTTTTCTGAATGCAGATGGTCTTTTATATCCAAAGTTTATTGGGATTTTGGATCATTGAAGCACTGAAAAAAAAAACAAGTTGATCATCACATGATCTTGCTAATGTGTTCCTCGTTCTTTTTGACCAGTTCATGTAAATCTTTCCAGACCTTTCTAAAATCAACTTATTCGTCATTTTCTACCACAATAATATTCCATTACCTTCATATACTACGACTTGTTCAGCCATTCCCCAATTGATGGGCATTCATTCCTTTTCCAATTCTTTGCCATCACAAAAAGTGCTGCTACAATGTGATTTCTGTTCCCTTCTTTATGATCTCCTTGGGAAATTGATCCAGTAATGGCATTGTTAGGTTAAAGGGGATGCACAGTTTGATAGCCCTGGGGACATAACTCCAGATTGCTCTCCAGAATGGTTGGATCATTTTGCAATTCCACCAACAATGTATCAGGGTCCCAGTTTTCCCACATCCCCACCAACATTCATCATTATCTTTTCCTGTCCTTTTAGCTGAGAGGTATGAGGTGGTCTATAGGTATATAACTTTAGCTTTATCTAGGTCTGCAAATAAAACATTTCATGATGAGAAATTATAATTTCATTACCCCCACATTCAACTATGCTACCCCACATGATGTTCAATCCACAGTTTAAGAAGCTTTGCTATAGAGATGCCCTTGAATGAGGAAATGCACTAACAAGGCAGGTCAGCCCCTGGCTAATCATTTGTGATTTTAGAAAGTTGCCTTGATCACCGAGTTTAAATGGCCTGCCCAGAGTGACACAGCCTGTCCTCCAGAAGGAGGATTTGAAGCTAGATCTACTGGTTCTAAGGCCAGCTTTTTAACCACTATGCTTCCTCTCAGGTTAATAATACTGAGTTTAAAATACATTAGTCATTATTTATAACTAAATATGATATCTTTACCAGTTTTCTTTGCATTTCCCATTTGTCAGTCAAAGATCAGGGCATTACAACCAAAATATCTTAGGCAGTTTCTTTCATTGGGTGTTTGGGCGGTTTTTAAAATTGTTGTTGTAATAATATTAATAGACATAATAATCTGAGAATTATACAATGTACTTTGCAATATGATCTCACTTATTCTTCCTAACAACACTCTGGGAAAGGCTGTACTGGAGGGAATCGGCCTTTTTATGTCATGGATCCCCGTTGGCATCTGGAGGAACCTTTCCAAGAATAATAATTATAAAAGCACAAAATCAATACATAAGATTGTAAAAGAAATCAAACAAGTTGGATACAGTTATCAAACTATTTTTAAGTGAAGTCCATAGACCCTCATTCTGGACCTACTTTTAGTCATTTGACAAATGAGGAAACTGAGGCTCTGCGAGTTTGTCACACAACTAATACCAGAGGTAGAATTCGAACTCAGTTATTCCCTTACTTCAAACCCAATGGTTCATACCATCACTCTAAGTCCTCTGACACTATAATCTGATGTGACTATAAGAACAGAACTGTTTCCCCAAGCTGGAAGACCATTATGTTATTATTGTTATTGTTATTATTATATGTAAATTATATTAATTTATATATATATATATACATATATTCTTCTTCTCTTTCACAACAGTTCTGTATTACTGATAGTCATGGAAGCCTAGAGCAGAAAGGGGCCTGAGAGAGCCCCTATTACAAATCTACCAAAAAACGAATCCCCTTAACAAGCCTTTGCTTGAAGATTTCCAGGGATGAGGAGCTCACCACCTTCCAAAATCACCTAGTCCTCCAGGCCAGCTCTCATCGTCATGAAGAAATCTCTGCAAACACCGTACCTAAACCTGACTCTTGGCAGCTTCTACCGGTTACATTCACAACACATTTCAGTATATGAGATTTAACAGAATCAAAAATCAATCAGCAGAATGGAAGAGGGCATGTTTGACACGGAGAGGCTAATTTAATAAACTCCTCACGCTGAAAAGCTGATATGTTTATCAACCGCACAAGAGGCGACATGTCTGACATCGGGAAGGAAGGTTAAACCTCTGGGTTCTTCCTCAACCGCAGCCAAGAAGGGCTGTTTCTCCTTCCACCTCATAAAATTTCTGCCCATCCCTCCCGTCTCCTCTCTTTTTAGGATGCTTTTCTATCCAAGAGAAAATGCTCTGAAAGATTCTTAGAGAAGCCACATTGGAGGATTCTTATGTTACCAGATTTTGAGCAGGAAAGTTCCTGAGGAATCATGGAGTTCTATATCTTATGTTCCAAATGTTTTTACAGAGGGAAGGCAGGAAAGCAGAGTGGCTAGAGTGCTGGATTTGGAAGAGAAAATGAGTTCAATTTATATCTCAGATACTAGCTGTGAGACCCTGGGCAGGCCATTTGCTTTCTAATTCAATTTTTTTCCTCTATAAAATTTAACTCAAGAAATATTCATTAAGTGCCCACTATGTGTCAGGCACTGTGCTAAACACTGAGGTTACAAATGGGAAAAGGAAGAGTTCCTGCCCTCAGAGAGTTAATGGGGGAAAAGAGGGGAGAGCTCCAGCAGTACCCAGAATGCCTTTTGTTCCATGGAGCTGAAACCAAGCAGAGCTGAAGATGGAAGGTAAATAATGGAGCAGATGGAAAAAGGGACCCACCTTCCAGAGTTGTGAGAGTCAAGGAAGGTTAATAACTCTTTGTGAAGTGTTTTGAACATCTTAAAGTGATTTATGGGAGGGGGAAGAAGACCCCACGTGGTACAGTGGAAAGGTGGCTTTGGAAGCCAGAAGACCCGAGTTCAATTCCCACTTCTGACACATACTGGCTGTATGACCTTAGACAAGCTGCTTAAACTCTCAGTGCCATTGGCCATCTAAGACGATAGGCTGTAATCTGTGGGGGTGAAGGGTGCTGCTTTACCTGCGGTCCACAGATCCGATCCCTAGTTTATAATTCATAGAAAGTGCTTTGTGGCCAAAAGGGCTGGAGGACCAAGTCTTCTCCCCCAGCGCTGTCTTCACTGTACCTCCTTCGAGGTCACCGCTCTGAGGGAGGCAGGGTGGCTCAGTGGAAAGAACACTGGCTCTGGAGCCAGGGGAGCTGGGCTCTAATCTTGAATTCTGTTAAATCGTGACTGGACAAATCACCCTTTGGGATCTTAGTAAAGTGGGAAGACTGGCCATGAGGTCCCTTCCCAGCTCTAAGGGTAAAACTCAGTGACTGGGGCCATCCTGAATTTAGGGGGTTTGTCTTTTCTGGAAGTAAATGCCCTCCTCATGTGAGAAGCCCTTCCCTCTTGGAGAAGGAATCCCCCCATTCCCCATGCTGAGGGAGGAGAGTCCAGCCAGCCCCGACTGCCAACAATTGCACCTACCTTGTCCCTGCATGGTGGAAAAGGGGTCATTTCTATTCCTAGCGCCCTGGTCACCAGTCACTCATCCCTGCAATGACTCAGCAGAGAGCTTATACATCACTTGGGAGAAACACAGCTTTTCTGTTTTTTGTTTTTGTTTTTTTTTTTTTTTTTTTTGCTGACAGCACAACATGAAATATTCATGAGCGGAGAAGTATCACTAGAGTGAGGAGGAAGAGGGGAGGGACAGGACTCTGGGGAACACTGGTTTCCCTGGAACTAGCCATACTCCAACCAGATTTCATTAACAGATTAGACTGGAAAAGGATGAAGCTGCCCTCTTGGAAAAGTCCTTTGGGAGAGACGGGGAAGTCGGCAAAATCTCCTAAGCTACACTAAGAGACGAGCTGTTTTCTACACCCTCCAGAATAACCGCTCCAGTTTCCATGTCATGTCAAGAGAACTCAAGCCCATTTTGTGAGACGTTGCAGGGAGGAGATCCTAGCTCCTGCCAACAGCACCAGTAAGGTTTCACATGACACCGACCATCCCGACAGCATAGTAGCCGCTGGCTATTATCACAAGCCTACTGGTCATAAAGGTATAGAGAATCTGTCTCTGAAATCAGGGATCCAAGTTCAAATCCCACCTCTGATACATGAAGTGATCTCTCCCACCAACATGAGAAGACCTTGCAGTAAATCCATGTCACAGGCCATGGGAGCTCCTTGCAGTATCTAAGAGGAAAGGCACCTCAGCCAGCCCCTTTCACTGAAAAGGGACCAAGAGACCGTTCCAATCCACCCTCTTGCTTTTTAGCAGGAAGACCCTAATACCCTTCTAAGTAAAAGGTAATTCCCTCCTGAAGAAGAAATTTCATGACTGTCCCATCACCAGTTCCATGATTAACTCCTTCCTGGCTAAAATGAATCTCATCAGAGTCCCTTGAGCTGATCAAGACCCTTTCTTAGCTTTGTTCATAGACCGGGAGATCAGGTTGTCCCCAAGGTAGAACTGGATGTCAGACATGGTAGAGAGATGTAGACTGGATGATAAAGCAATCAGTTGGATTCAGAAATGAGTTGACTGGTAGGCTTCAATCTCACTCTGCTTAACCTTTAGATCAAAGATCTAGAGAAATTTAAAGATGGAGATAGATATCTTGTACTTCAGATGACATGTAACTAGAAACTCTGGAGAAGCTGCTGGATGGCAGAATCGGGCTCCAAATAATCTCAAAAGTAGGAATTGATTCATTCATCATGTATTCATGTAGCGAACATTTTGTAAATGCACTAAAATGTCAGGATGTGACAAAAATCGAGTTCAGGCAGATCCTTTGACCCAGAAATATCACTGCTAAGCTTATACCCTAAAGAAAACAAAATCATCGAACAAAAATATTAATAACAGCCCATTTTGTGCTAACAAAGAACTAAAAACTAAGGAAGTACCCATCAATTGAGGAATAAATAGGTGAACAATTTTTAACATATAAATGTAATAAAGTATTGTGATCCTGAAAGAAATAATGAATGGGAGGGTTTTAGGGAAATATGGAAATATTAGGATGAACTGATGCAGAATGAAGAGAGCAGAATCAGAAGAAGTTGTACAAAAACCATTGAAAAGCAAAGGCTTTAAGGTAATGCAGTGCTCACTCCCAATTTTAAAAGACTAATGACAGCAAGGGGCAAAACAAGACATATTTTGAACATGGTCCATATAGGGAATTTGTCTTCATTATGTATGTGGTTATAAAGTGATTCTTATTCTGATTTCTCCCAGTATAGAGTGAAAAGTATGGAGAGAAAGAAAAATAAATGTTTGACAATTGAAAAAAAATGTTTTTGAATGAACCCACTCCTACTTTCAATGAGCTACCTTCTGTTGGGACAGGGATGAACACGGCAATTTTAGGTAAGTGCAAAATACAAAGTAGTTTCAGACAGGTTTCAGATTAAAGAAAAAGTTTTGGTGCTAAAGATGGAGATATAAATGAACGAATGAATGAATGAAAAACCACTGAAAGAAAAACATAAGGATTAAAAAGAGAAAAAATAAAGTGCAAGAATCAATAATTAGGATTTCAGTGAGAATAAGTATGGAGGACTCGTATCAAATCTCTTCAATCACCTGTGTTGATCACATTCCTTCCTTTTTATTATTTTCCCAATCTTTGCAAACAATAAAATGGGGGGAGAAAGAAACAAAATAGAAGAATATAAATATAGAAAGAAAATAAAAGTAGTAATCATAACTGTGAATATAATGTAATGTAATTTGGATGAACTCACACTGAAGAACAAGAGGACAATAAAATAAATTATAAAGTAGAATCCAACAATATACATTTACAAAAAACATGTGAAACTAAAATTGAAAGTTAAAATGGGATTGAGTATGATTAATTATTTTTCATGCAAACTCAAAAACAGCCAACATGACTTCAGAGAATGCAATAGTAGAAACATATATAATTTAAAAGAAACAAACAGGCAAAATACATTACCCTTAAAGGTGCCATAGATAAAGAAAAATCGGTAATTAATATACATGCATGACATCCAAAAGCATAAAAGAAAAGTTCCTTGAATTGTAGGGGAAAACATAGCACAAACAAAAGAATTGGGAACCTCAGTGTGCCCTTTTCTGACAAATCTACCAAACCTAAGCAAAGCAATAAAAAATTTAAAGGTAAATAAACACTCCATAGAAATTCTGAAGGTCAAAGATGGGAGTAAAGTTAAAGCAAAACAAAAATCCTTGAACTGATAAGTAAGACTAGGAGCTTAAAAAATAAACTATTAGTTAACTTAAAATATTAAAAGGCAAGATAACCAAGTTGTAAATGTCAAAAATGAAAATGAAAATTTATCAGAAATGAAAAGAAATATAGTAAATTATTTAAAAAACATTTTGGCCTGTTATATGCCAACAAAACTAATAACAAATGAAATGAACAAATTTTTTTTAAAAAAATACAAAATTAGCTATGTTAAACAAAGGAACTAGAGAATTTAAAGACTTAGAGGACTAAATTTAATAAGAAAGTTAAAAAGAAAAACTCTCAGTACCAGATAAGTTTTAAAGAAAAATCTAACAAACATTTAAGGAACAATCAGTTTCGGTGTTATATTAACTGTTTGCAAAAATAGGAAAATAAGGGGCACTTTGAACTTGAGACTAAAACCAGGGAGGTAGGAAATAAAAATATATACTGATATTCCTAAGAAATATCAATACAAAAATATTTGTTTCAAATACTAGCACATAAGCTGTAGCAACATATTAAAAAATTAATACTATATTCAGGTTGCCTTATTATGAAGGATGCTGAGTTGGTTCCATTAGGAAAGACTATAAAAATAATAGATCATAATAAAATGATGTAATTATGTCAATAGCTACAGAAAAGGTTTTTAAAGCAATCTTAAAAAGCATAAAAATAAAAGAACCATTCCTTAATATGACAAATAGTATCTAATGCTTTATCAGCTGCCTATAATATTAATTACTAATGGCTGAGTAGTGCGGATATAGTCAAAATGAGAAAGCTACTTAAATTAATTTACTGATTTACAGCCATATAACTCCAACTACCAAGAACTTCTTAATAGAATTAGGGGAAAAAATAATAGACTTCATCTAAATGAACAAAAGGGCAAAAATCTCAAGAGAAATAAAGAAAAAGAGTGAAGGAAGCTGACCTGATGGTACCAATCCCCAACTATACTGAAAAGCAGCAATCATCAAAATCATCTGCTCTTGAATTCAAAAAAAGAAAAGTTGATCAATGGAAGAGACTAGGTTCACAAGAAGCAAACACCATACTCAGCATTTGACCCTGTGCTTAGCACATAGTAGGTACTAAAGAAAAGTTGATTGATTGATTTTTATGGAAAACCCAAAGATCCCAGGTTAGTGGGACAAAGGATCACTCCAACGAAAATTGTGAAGAAAACTAGAAAGAATTCTAGTAGAAATTAGATTTAAGGGCAGCCACATTTCACACCTTATATCATGGTAAGTTCCAAATAGATATGACCCATATGCAAAAGGTTAACTTATAAACAAGTCAGAGAAACAAGGCATAAAATGCCTTTCACAGACTATGAAAAGGGGAAAAATTTTTTTTTAGAAATATAAAGATAGAAGAGACAATAGAACACAAAAAGAATGATTTGATGACAAATTTAAAGGTTTCACAGAATCAAAATCTACATAGTTAAAATTAAAAAGCTAACTTAACTGGCAGGAAAATCTTCAGGGCAAGTTTCTCTGATAAAGATCTGATATCTAAGACTTCAAGAGAATGCCTTTAACATACAACTACAAGAACAATTCCCCAATAGAAAAAATGATCACAGGATATCAATAGACAGGTCTTGAAAGAAGAAAATCAAGTTATTAATCCCCATAGAGAGAAAAAATGCTTCCAATCACTAAGAAGAGAAATGCACATTAAAGCATCTTGGAAGTTCCACCTCCAATCCAATTTTTAAAACCTCCTCTTCTTGCTTGGGTCTTTGGCCAAGTGCTTTGTTTTTCCTGGATTTCATCTTTTTCATCTGTAAAAAGATATAATGTGGTTACTGAATTTGTCATCGGAAAACCAGCATTACCATCACAAGCCCACTGCTCACTAGCTAAATTGCCTTCACCAGTTTATCTAATCCCCATGGGCTCCACATTCTGATAGGGAGAAGACATGTGCACATATAAATATATTTTTTAAAAGGGGAAGAATCCAACAAGCAGCTGGAGATGTGCTGGAGATAGAAACACAAAATTAAAACAGTTCCTGCCCATCTAGTGCTTACATTCTACTATTTTTTTCTTTTTTTTCTCTAAGTCAAAGATGGAGGTAGATAACTTACCCCTAGTCTTCTCTCCCTTCTTCCAGGGGATCCTTTCTTGTTACAGTCACTGAGGTTTGGGACAACCAAAGACAGGATGGTTCTTAAGCCTCTCTCCCCTGAAGATCTGGTCTGACTCTTCCTCCAGGCAAGAAGGTGTCTCTGGGTTCTTGAGGGCTCTACCAACAGAGTAGGAGCTCAGACAAATGTTGCCAACTCCAGGCTTTGGGCTAGAAGCCTGCACCCAACTCCCAAAGTCTAGGAGCAACCTGAGTTCTGAGGCTCAGCAGCAGGAAAATGGTTGTTGTTGTTGCCACAGAATCTTATGAAAACATCTGATCTTCTGAGTCAGGAAGGACAGTGATCAATGTTAGCAAGAAGCGGTTCCCTCATCTTTAAAAATATGATTCCAAGGATTGAGGTGTTCTAGCCAACTTGTGCTTGACTTCCAGGCAATGTCCCTCTGAGGTATGATGGGTTAGAGAACCTTAAAAAAAAACCACTGGATTTGGAGTTGGGGGTTCAGAGTATATTCTAACAACCTAATCACACTGTGTGAATAAACCATACTTGTTACTCCCTAAGCCTAGGAAGGGAGCTAAATGATGCAGTGGATATAGTCAGCTTCACCATAAAATAAGAAAGTTGGTCTAGGTGACTATTGAAGTCTAATTCAGCTTTAAATCTCCACTTATGATCATTGGCAAAGGGTTTGGGTCTTTTAGAATCTTTCATTTAGGAGTGAATTTAATGATGAGAAAGAACCCAGGATGGGATCCTAGGTTTGGACTTTGTCAGGTCTTCAGAGTTACCTATCCCAAGCCTGATTTTACAAATAAGGGACCACAGGCTCGGAGATTCATTGATGGTCCCACAGATTACAAATAGCAAAGCCAGAATTAGAAACCTGATCTTCTAATTCTGAACTCGATGTTCTCCCCTTCTTAATCACAGCGTTGGTGTTGGTGTCCAGAGCGGGGAGGGATTGTTATTCTCAGTTACCATACGGTGCAAAAGATAAAAATTGTATATGCCTTTTAACCTTATAAAAAAATCACCAAAGACATTTCTTGAATGATGAATATGAATAAGGAGGAAATTGCTAGTTACTGAAGCACTCGACCCTCCGTCTCTGTCTCTCTCAAACTTGAGATTTATTTTATTTTCTGTTGACATTATTTGAAAGCAAAGGTTACAGGTGGATATGTAAAAATATTTTGCTCTTCAAAACTATGTCAAAAGCTAAGCCTCCACCTACCGTCGAATCTCTACTGGAGTCTAAATGTCACCAACAGGCTCAAAATGATCGTGGGTTTGCATAAAAGATGATACCAAGGCTTTTTCATTAAAAATGTTCTTTGATTTTCAGTAGAGTTGGGAGGGGGTGAGATCCTATTAGCAAAGGAACCACTGTAAGGTTTCCTGCTTAGATGATGATGGGAGACAAGGTTTAAAAAACATTTGAAGTCATTTTAAATATAAATTCAAGCATGAAAGGTGATTTGCACTGGGAGGCTAGCAGTTGGAGCTGGCATTTACATGTGTGATTAATTTTTAGAAGCAACAGAGAATACAAGAACTTGGGGAGAAGAGGGAGGAACTGGGCAAGTGGGGACGTGGCTTCCCAGAACCATGTCCAAACAAGCTGGTGGCCGGTTGCTGGGTGACCACAGGTTCTATCCCCTCATCAGCCAGGGATGCGATGTTAAGGAGTCCATCGTTAGCAAACCATCCGGCTTCAACTGCAGCACAGGGTAGAGAAGCTGAAACAAGCTTTTTAAAAGAGGAAATGAAATGAAAGAGAAAATTCGTCATATGGGAAAAGGAGAAAATAATTGAATTCCCACATAAAATCCTCCATCTCTCAGCACGGCTGAGCTGTGAACATTTTTATAGAGTCAATAGATTGGAATAACAATAATATAGTTGTAGCTAGCATTTATATAGCACCTACTGTGTTCTAGACACTGTCCTTAGCCCTTTACAAATATCATCTCATTTGAACTTTACTATGATCTTGCAAAGTAGGTGCTATCATTATTCCCATTATACAGATGAGCAAATTGAGGCAAATAGATAAGTGACTTGTTCAAGGTCATACAAGTAGTGTGCAAAGCTTGGTTTAAATTCAAGTCCTCCTGACTATGTTCATTGTGTCGTTTAGGTCCCTTTCTAGACGTAGGAAATAACCGAACATGTTTTATTCTCACATTGTGATTAGGTTGTTGAAATATTCTTTAACAACTATAACCCTAAATTTAATGGGACTTTGATGGAAATTTATGGGACATAATAACATTAATTGATGGATGATAGAACTATCACCCCTGCCTTGATATGCACATGTTTTCCCAACTCACTGAGAGCCCAAGAATAGTTTCATTTTTCCATTTGGATCATGAATATCTAACACAGTCACCGGCATATGATAAGGATTTATTAGGCTGATATTAAGTTAATTCTAGAGGTGATAATGGCAGTAATTACATCTCTTTGTACTTGAAGACAACATGGGACCTGCCTGTCTATGGGATATTCTTTCCTGTGCTGGGGAGAGGCAGGGATGGCATTGGGGGAGCTTCAACTCCTGGATGTCACTAGAAATCTAGAAGCACTGATAAAGTTGGGCATCTTCATGATTTCCTTCCCATCTTGGTCTTCACTTCCTACTTAGAATGATTGGATTCAAGACTGGGACCGAAAAGATCTAAAGCCAAATGGATCCGCTGCCTCATTTTACAGCAGAGAAGATGGAAGCCCAGGTGAATTCTGGGACTTGCCCACAGTCACATTTGGACTAAGATTAAAGGTGAGATTTGAAGCCAGCTCCTCTCACTCCAGCTCCAGTGATCATTCCACTTGATGATGTTGCCTTCCTTGTTAGCTTAAATTATCTCAAATAGTCAATAAACATTTACTAAGCACAAACAATGTACCAGCCCCAGGGCTAAGTGCTGAAAAATACAAATATATAAGGACAGTCCCTTGCTTTCAAGACAATCTAACAGGGGAATTCAATACAGAATGAAGCTTAGAGGGAGGGAGAGAGGTACCCAACTTGGGGCCATGATGGATAAGTCAGATATCCCACAATAGTGCAACCAAGTGAGAAAGGAACTACTCTGAGACACTCTCCCTCCTTAAATGGAGCTCATGCCTCCAATTAGTAAGGCAGAGGATAGCAATAATGCTGACAGAATCTCATAGGCTGATGCAGTTTTCACAATGCTGAGCCTCCTAGAGGGTGGTGAAAAAATCAGAGACATCCCAGACTGGAGCATCCAGATAAGAGAAGTCCTTATATTTGAAAAGCAGACCGAGCCCTCTTTCATATAAGTCCCCTTAAAAATAAAAAATAAAATTTAAAGCACAATTGTTCAACACCAAGTTAACATCCTCAGGATATGTGTCCTTACAATTTTCAGAAGAAGAATCAAAGCGATCAATTGTTATTGGCCGGTCACGTTCAACTCTTCATGTTTCCATTTGCAGTTTTCCCGGCAGAAATACTGGTATAGTTTGCCATTTCCTTTTCCAGCTCAATGAGACAAACAGGGTTAAATTGCCTGCTCAGAGTCACACAGCGCGAGAGTCTCCAAGATCAGATTTGAACTCGGTAAGATGAGTCTCCCTGACTCCGGAGCCAGTACTCTGTTCACATCAGCACCCAGCTGCCCCAAGCTTTCACTAGTCACATGGAAAAAATGCTCTCAATCATTCTTGATTATAGAAATTCAGGCTAACATGACAGAAGAGGAAAATAATAAATGCTGAAGGGGATGTGGGGAAATAGGGACGCTAATGCATTGTTAATGGAGCTATAAACTGCTCCAACCATCTTGGAGAACAATTTGAATCTAAATATCCAAAAGGCTATAAAACCGCATGACCCTGCAATACCATTCTAGGTCTGTATCCCAAAGAGATCATAAAAAGGGGGAAAGACCCATATGTACAAAAATGTTTATAGCAGCTCTTTTTATGGCGGCAAAGAATTGGAAATTGACGGAATGACCATCAATTGGAGAATGGCTGACAAGTTGTGGCATGTGATTGTGAGGGAATATTATTAGGCTATGAGAAATGATGAGCAGGATTCTTTCAGAAAAACCTGGGAAGAGACGTACGCGGAATGAGATGAGCAGAACTAGGAGAACGTTGTTCATGGTCATGGCCACATCATAAGGATGATCAAATATGAATGGATGTTAAGCCAGACATCCAAGACAATTCCAAAGGATCCATGATGAAAAATATCACCCACTTCCAGAAAGAGAAGGGATGAACTCCGAGTGCAGATTAAAGCAGGCTTTTTTGTCCACTTTATGTGTGTGTGAGTGTGAGCACGTGTGTGTAACACAGAAATATAGAGAGACAGAGAGAAGGGGGAGAGGGAAGGGAGAGAGAATCTGCTTTTGCAATGTGGCTAATATGGAAATAATGTTTGACTTCACGTATATAATCAATACAATGGCCTTACAGTGGATGGAGGAGAATTTGTAATTCAAAAAAATTAAAATGAATCTTAATTTTTAATGTAACTGGAAAATATTTAACAGAATAAGTAAAAATATATATATTTTAAATGATTATGTCCCTATTTCTAAACACATCTTCCCCATTAAGGACCTTGAAGACTGGGACATTTTTACCTTTATTATATTCCCAGGGCTCAGAAGAACACTTCAGTAGGCAATTAATAAATGTTTGATGATTGATGGCTGTTGCGTGCTTACTTCCGAAGTCAAAATGTATCTCTCATGACTACTATATCACTAAACCCAGAGGGCAAGTCTCCAATTCTGGCTTGTCCCTTCACTTGATGGTTTTCTCCCCCCATCACTATGGCAAAGTCAGCCTCAGTCATTTCTATTCAAGTCCCCTTCCCTTTCAGCCACTCACATGGGGATTCTCAAATCCATTGCTTAGATTTATTATTTTAATAGAATACACAGTTTTGATATCATATAAAAGCTCCCATATAATGGGGCTGCTTCCATCTGCACCCCACAAAAGGGGAGTATGGATAGGAGAGGTCAGAACAACCCATTTAATTAGCAGTTCCCAAGATGGGTCAAGAACTGGTTGTTTGTCTTAACCCTATTCTTCATCACCCTGTAAAGAGCAGCAATCAGTAGAGCAGTCTCATCCCAATTACCATTCAGGTGCAAAGGCTCCTGATGACAAGAGACAAGGCCATAATGACCCTCCCTACGCTGACATACCCCTTCTATTTCCCAAGGGACAGTGGAGGGATGGAAAACAGCTTTTGCCTCAGTGCATTTTGGTCTCCATTTTACCTGCAAACCCCAGCAAGAGGCACAAGGTGCAGATTTAGCAGGAGCCTTCTGGGGAGTTTGTTGCCTTTGGCTAGCAAAGAGGGAGGGGGGAAAGGGAGAAGGGGCTGACTCTTGGTGGCTCCATGTTAATTAAATTGTAAAAAAGGCACACACTAAGAGTAATGAGGATGTGCTGTGGGTGACGAAGCCAATAAAGTCATGGCAAACCTTTGTTAGGGAAAATCCATTACTGAAACTGATGACACCATAGGATGGCTCTAAGTGGTGAGCCCGGAGCCAGTCTGATGGAATTTTATCTTGGGGGAGGCTTAACACTCCAACCGCAGATCAGTGAAGCATGGAACCCTGGGGATAGAGGGTTTAGGGGGTGCTCTGAGGCCAGAAAGCCAGTGGCTCATTGGCTTCTGTCCCCAAATGCTAATGGGTCAGAACACGAAGGGAGAGAAGAATAAAGGGATCCCTCGCTAGATGTACCAGATACCTGGGTCAGCCTCAGAAAGGACCTCTGGGATTTCAGAGCTAGATCAATGAAGGACCAGATTCTGCTGAACAAGTTAATTCAATCAACCAATGACTCATCAAAGTGGATGGTCCCTCCAGCCATGCAGTTGGCAGTCCTCATTGACGGGTTCCATTAAGACCTTGGGGGATGGGAGATCCAAACACACAGGGGTCTTCCTTGAGTTCTCAGTGTCACAAGGATGGTTCGCAATGAAGAGCTGTCCAATTATCCCTTGTCCTTGCTGAGGCCAGACCATTGTCGTTTTCAATTAGGCTCGTCTCTGTTGATTCCCTTTGTGAGGGTCCCCCAAGGTAATTCCCTCATTTGGGATGCATCACGCCCAGTTTATGTCTACCTTGCACATCTCCATTAAATGAAGAAAAAAATTAAATACAAAGCAGGTCCTGGTCCTCTTCAACCCACTTCCAAGCACTAAAAATAGGGTTTGATCTTATTTGAGCATTAACTTAGTTGAATAAATTACTGGGGGAGGGGATGAGAGAAGGGACAGGATACTTAAAAGTACATTAATGATTAGATTATCCCTTGAATCTACACCATGTTCTTTGAATAAATGAGCAAAATATTCCCTCTTTCAGCTGATGCAATACTATTAAATGCTCCTTAACAAAAGCATGAACTTTGAAGAAGAATAACCTTTATATGGTATTTTAAGACACAAAGGGTGTGTTTTTATAAAATTCCATTTGATCCTTATAGCAAACCTGGGAGAAAAAGGCTACTATTGTACCCATTTTACAGATCAGGAAATTAAGGTTGACAAAGGTGAAACGAATTAGTGAGGGTCACGCAGGAAATTTCGAAGGCTGAATTTGAACTTGGGCATTCCCCAGTCTTCTATCCACCACATCATACCGCTAGGACTCCCAGCTCTACCCAGCTCAACTCAGGAATAAAACAGCAAAAAGCAAAGCTTAGAAACAGGAAGACATTTATTTTCTGATAACCAAAGAGAATTTAATACTTTCCCAGAGTTCCCTATGAGTTTAGGGAGAACTTTGAATCACACCAGGATGAAAGCAGGATTTCCTAGGGCCTGGTTTTTCTTGGCAATAGGATTCAATTCAATAAACACTAAAAGCACCTACTCTATGGCAGGCACTGTCCTGAACAGAGGAATTAGAGCTGGTTATCAATGCCATTTAGTGGTATTCGGGTTCCCTTAGCAGGTCTATACAAAACTCCTTAAGAAAAAGCAGATCTAAGGGAAAAGGTGCTTATGGGTCTATATATTATAGACCTCTCAAGGCAAGGATTTTGCCTTTGTAGCCTCAGTACCTAGCACAGTGTCAAATACACAAGAGTCATGTAATAAAAACTTCAGTGATTCTATCCATCTTCTCCATTAACAAAAGGAAATTTATTCCCTCTTTTCTCTTTTGTGTGTGGGGAAATAGAAAAGGAGAGCTGGGAGAGCCCAGGAACAGAGGCTAAGGAGAGAAAGACCTCCAATGGGCCCTGGCCTGGAGCCTATTTCAAGATATCTTAGCTCCTTTAGTCTGTATCTCTTCCATCGTAGCATTTGAGTAGCAGTTATGTTTCCCACTCCACTTCTTCCATTAGTTTATAAGCTCCTGGAATGCTTACATTATGTTCATTTTAGCATTTCTGTATCTAGTACAGGACCTTGATAAATGCTCGTTAAATTGTTTCTACCACTATCTTGCCCGAGAACTTGAGAATTTTTTTCTGATCCAAATATATAATTTCATCAATATGGAGAACTTCATCCAGTGATAGGTGACTCCACTATGAATTACAGCCTTAGAAAGTGGCTGGAGGCACCAAAAAGTTGGATTTCTCCAGACCTACCACTCTGTCCCATAACTAAACCAAACTGCTCCTGTTCCTTTTTAGACCTCTCTCCTTCAGCGGGCAGTGCCAAAGAAAAGGAAGGAAGTTCAAACATACCCAGTTGACTTCAACAGCAGTTTCAGCAAGGGAAGACTGAAACCCAACAACGTGTCAAAGTCAAACATGCGTCCATATTTTTCATATTTGTTTATGATCATATGTATTAATATCAATCAATCGATCCTCACATAGACAGGCATTAGAAACTCAAAGAATGAAACAATTTTCAAAAGATGCAGTAGACAAGAACCTATATAAATATACATAGATTAAATATAAATGAAAATAGATCAGCTTCCATTCTTATCTCGATCTTAACACCATGCCAGGTTCATAGGAGGTGCTTAATAAGTGTTTCTTTCTTAATTGATCCATTCAGAGTATTTATTGACAAGGTCATTGTGGAAAGAGGATATCAGCGGCTAGGAATCAGGAAAGGTTTCTTACAAGAGATGCTCAAAAAGGAAGAGGGGGATAATACGAGAGGAAGAGCATCCCAGGTCAGGGCAAAGACATCGAGAAAAGTGATGGACTCTATTTGTGTGGAAAAGACAAGGACAGATTTAAACAACAGGTTAATGGAGTTTTTTTTGGAGATTACACTGTTTGTCTAGTCTGGAATTTTTAAAAACTGGTTGTTAATGAAACATTTATTTTTCATTAGACAGGACACCGTGTGAAGAGAATGATCTTCCCCATTTCAACTCTGCTTAACATCTTGGCTTTCTTTGTTAGCCATTAGGAGTAAGTGATCAACCAACAAATATGCATGCAGTTCCATCTATCTGCTAGAGGATATAACGACAACAAGAAGAAAGTCTACTGGCAAAGAGCTTGCATCCTATCAGAAAAGGATAAGTTCTCTTTGATGCTGATACAAAGCACCAATCTCAAAAGAGTTTCCTTATGCCTCATGGAAGTCTGAAAGACTGGTCATGTTTGCATTTCAAGGGAACACCTTGGCAAAAGTCAGGCTATATGGAGTCTTGGAGACAGAAACAACCTGTGGGTGGCAAACTCCATCTTTTTTAAAGAAAGCAATTAAGCCTATAGAGGTTAGCTACCTTGATCCTTGTTTAAAAGCTAGATTGGAGCATTGGAATTAATACCCAGATCTCCTCATTCTTTCTTATTTATTCATTCAAAAACACCTACAATGTATTAGGGACATATTTAAACAGGGCAAGCTCCTTCCCTCAATGAATTTACAATACAGAAATGGATATAAGACAGTGACTCAAATTAGAATGGGATAAATTCAGAGGAGGGGCGCGACTGTTCACTGACATTCAAGGAAGAAGAGCACCCCTTGGGAGTAAGGTATTGAATTCAATTTGATCAATATTTATTTTGTATGCTTAATGTGGCAGGCATTGTGCTAAGTGGTAGAGACACAGATGTAAAAGCAGCACTTCTTGTCCTTTAAGATCTGAAGGATGGGAGACAATATGTGCCCAAATGAGCAAATACCAAAATATATATAAAACATGTATATATATATATATATTTTAATTCTAAGTAATTCAGGATAGGATCCTAACACTAAAAAATAAAGTAGCTCACTGGTGATCTTGCATCTTCATTGAGTTTTGAAGACTAGGGAGAGTTTCAAGATATGAAGAGTTCAATCCAAGCATGAGGGAGTTTAGGAATAAAGGCAAGAATGGGAGAGAGCAGAAATGGTCCAGTTTAGCTGGAATATAGATTTTGAAAAAGAATAATAGACAATACTAAAAGAGTAAACCAGAGTCAGACTAACAAGGCATGACCTTCCTTCGATGGGCAATGGTAAACCACTGAAGGCTTAAGCGGGGCAGTAACGCGAGCAGAGAGGAACACAAGAAAGATGAACCTGGAAGCATTATGTGCAGGAATTATAGCAAGGAGAGACCAGTGGCTGAATCCATGAGAAGCACTGGAGGTCTAAGCTACAGTCATGGCAGTGAAAATGGAAAGGAAGAACTAGATGCAAAGAAATACTACAAGAGCAAAACTGAGAGGACTTGGCAGCTGCTAGACTGTCAGCTCCAAGAAGGTCCCAAGCATATGACTGTTCATTCTCTGGATGACTGATTATATGTAGGTGATGAAGAGATGTAAAAGGCAGAAATGACTTTAGGACTTTGATTCTGAATGACTGGAAGGTACCTTTTGAGGACAAAAGATACCCCATATAGCCTCCTTCCATTCCTTGCCATCTACTCTCTGCTTTTTCATTGGCTGAAGTGCTCCAAGCCTGAAATGCTCTCCCTCTTTCCAAGTTCCCTGGATTCTTTCAAGTCCTTTGGAAAATCCCACCTTCTACAAAAAGCCGTCCTGATCCCCTTCAATTCTAGTGCCTGCCTCTTATCATTTCCAATTTATCTGGCATATTCTAATTTGTTTCCACTCACCCCCTGTCCCCCATCATCTCACCCCAAGCTTCTTGAGAGGAGCTTTTTCTTCCTTTTTTTGTATTCCTAGCAGTTAGCACAATGCCTGACACATAGTAGGCCCTTAATAAATACCTGTTGACTGAACTTGAAAGGACCATCTAGGGTCATCCAGCTGGAAGCCTTTGTTTTATTGATGAAGATCATAGAATTAAAGCCAGAGTCCCATGTGTACTAAGGGATAAAACAAGGATTCCAAGTCAAATCCTCTGCTTCCAAAGCTAATGTCCTCCCATTACATCCCACCAGGTCCTCAAAAAGAGGTTCAGGAAAGTGAAGTCGCCACAAATTTAACTTTTCAGCAATACTCTCTTTTCTCTTCCATTTAAAGTATAGGGCCCTTTTATTACCACCTATCTTCCTTCTCCCTTGTCTTCTTTGCCTTCTTTCCCTTCCTCCTGACTTTCAGCTTTCCTCTCTGTCCCTATCACAGCACTGAGATGCTCTGAACTATTCTTATCTCTTTATCCTGATTCTTTGACTGTTTATAGATTAGTCATCCCTTCATTAGAGAACCTGGCTTCTACCCCATTTGATCTATTAATTGTTCTCCCGCCCCATGATGCCTTTGTATTGCTCCTGCAGGAGACTTGGATGATCACTTGTCAAGCATCACATGGAGCCGTAACCCCGTTAGCCTCAGCCCGTCCACCTGGATTGAGACACGCCAAGTTCTTCCTTCTCCTGCTAAGCTTCTTTTATTTTCATCCCTCACCCCAGAGGAAGCTCATGCTTCCAAGAGCTTTTTTGATCTCCTCCCCGAGTCCTTGCAACATTAAATTTTTTGCAGTCTAGTCAAGTGGTATTTCTACCTTTTCATCCCAAAAGGAATGAAAGCTTTACTCAAAATTTCTGAAAATTGGATGGAACTCTGAGGTCTTCTAGTCCAGGACTTCTAAAACTTTTTCCACTCATGACCCCTTTTCACCTGAGAAAAGTTTTACATAATCTGGGACACACAGGCATTAAAATAGGTATAAAATTAAACATTTGCTGATAGTAAATCATAATCTCATGACCTCAACATTCAGTTATATGACTCCATATGGGGTCTAACTCAAGTTTAAGAAGCGAGGCAGTTTGGTGAAAGTTACCCCTGACCAAGGCTACATAAGTAAGAGTCCAAGAGATTTGAGCTGCAAAACCAGCATTCCACCCACAATGACATCTTGTCTAGGGGGGACACTTCAACTATCTGAAACTGGAACCCCATCTCCCCAATTCTTCTCTTTTCCAGGTTAAACAGCTACAATGATTTTAGATGGTATATAAGCATTGAGGGTGAAAGGTACTGGTTCTAAAAGGACAAAAGCTCCCTCAAAGAGCTTCTGTTCTTGAGGGGAAGGGGCATGATGACAGGTAGCATGCAAAGAAATCAGTTGGGGAAGAATGAGCACTAGCATATGGGGAAATTGATAAATACCTCCTTGAGTTGAGCCTTGCAAAGACTCATGGACCAATCCCAAGAGACCCAAGGAAGTCCTGATGATTGAGCTCCAAAGGCAATCAGGCAGCAGACAAGAGAACTATCACTTGGAGCCTGTACTTCTCTTAAAGCAGCGTCAGGTCCCAATAGGTTTTTTAGCTATTGAATCCCACCATTGATTATTATTTTATAAGGATATAGGAACACACATATATACCGTTCCCTTATACTAACTGTGAACATTCTGGAGGTTGCCAAGATGCACATGTCCCCAACCAGCTAAAGTTAATATTTTTTGGATCACAACATGTGGGGGCAAAAATAGTCTGGAGGCCACGTCGTCCAAGCTCATTTTAGAGATGAGGAAACAGAAGCCTGAGAAAGTGACTTTCCCAGAAGTCACGTAGAAAACAGGTAGCAAAGCCATGATTCTTCCCTAAGTCCTCTGAGCAGATACAAGGCGATTTCCACAATATTTTCAAAACTAAGCATTTCTATGAACAAATGCCCAAATTTTCTTACCCGACTTTGGGGGAAAAGCATGGCTCAGGCCAGGGACAATGCAAGAAGCAGATGATTCCAAAAGAACTGGTCCAAGGACTGATAGACAGAAGGAAACTGATGATTCCATTCCAGAAGAACTTGACAATCTCCTCGTTCTGGCTTCTTCACCTGAGGGACCCTCACAAGTCTACACACTAGATAAGGGGGAATTTTTCCTCCATGTACTCCCCAAAGAAAGTCACATATGAAGGCTGCGTGATGGCTTTCCAATCAAGATCTGTAACGAAATATAACCTGTCACCAAATTCATCTATTTTACAGGCTCCCTATCTTTGCTATATCACTATTGCTTTATTGTGTGTGTGTGTGTGTGTATATTCTTTGGTACAACACTGAGAGCTTTTGGTGAAAGCTATGGACCCTATTCTCAATGTTTTTAAATGAATAAAATAAAATACAGAGAATTTAAAAGGAATTCAATTATATTGGAATATATTATGCACATGTATTATACATAATAAATCTGAATTCCAAGCCTGCCTCAGACACGTAATAGTTATGTGACTCTGGGTAAGTTACTTACCCTTGTTTACCTCAGTTGTAAAATGGGGATACCTCCCATGATGACAATCAAATGAGATAATAATCATAAATGGCTTAGCACAGTGTCTGGCACGTAAATGCTACATAAATGTTAGTATCATTAGTATTTATTGTTATTATATATGTATATATATTAGATGTATATTGAAATGCATAGTGAAAATATATGCATAATTGTGTATATAAAGAAGTTCATGAACCTCAAGCTAAAAATCCCTGAAGTAGTAGGGGAAAAAAAGAATCTCAGGAAATGATACTTTTGATCCCAGAGCTCCCCTACTTCTTTTGTAGTTTCCTTGAAATAATCCTCATCAAGAAGGAAACCTCATGTGTCCCTGAACAAAGAAGGCATCCAGCAGAGGTTTTTAACCCGGTGTGCAAATAGATTGCAAGAAGGAGCATGGATGCTTGAGCTTAGATAGGAAAAACAAATCCTCATTTCATATAATTGGCTTCCTTTGCAATCCTATATGGTTTATTTTATGCACTGAGAGCCATTCTTCTGAGAAGGCGTCTATAAGCTGCACCAGATTGTCAAAGGGGTCCGTGACACAAACACCGTTAAGAACTCCTGAGGAGGCAGTCTTATTTTTATCTCCAATTGTGAGTGTAAATGTCTACCTTTGGTGCTCCAAATGCACCACTGAGATAATTAACCAGGAACAATTACAATGCACTTGGCAAATTACAGCTTTACCCTCTTTGCAAGGGATATGTTTTATTTAGACTTACTCCCTGAGGGCTCGCTGATTGATCAAATTGGAACGCTAATATCGAGCGGGGAGCTGCTGACATTGGCCATCTGCAACCTGTGTCTCCAGCGACACTTCTCTTGCACAGGGTCAGGGTCCCACCCTGTGCCTCTGCCCATATAGCCATTCTACTGCCTATTGAGACATCTGGCTTGATTGCTATCCAGAGTTCATGGAGACATTTGCAAACCCTGTACAGTCACATATCTCGAGCCAATCAGTGCAATATCCTGAGCTAGCAACCTTATCTTCCCCAGCCAGTCTTCTCCAGTTTCAAAATAGCATTTAGTCACCATATTCTTAGAATATCTAATTTCAAAGCATGACTTTTGGAACTAAAACATGAAGTTACTGAATCTAGTACCCAACATCAGACGCGTGTTACTGCCACAGAAAATTGGATGGACTCAAAAAATCTAGGAGAAATTAGGATATGGAATTCTATACTAGAAATTAGTGATAGCCCAATAGCTAAAGATAGAAAAGTCTGAAGGGACACCGTTCCTTACTGTAATCCATCAAATGATAACATGGTATTATTTTTGCAATGGCAAAACATAGCTTGATATCTTAATTAAAGCCAATTTTCACTTTTAAACCCCAACATATAAAATCATCCCACTTGCTGTTTGCCATCATCCTGGGAGATTTCAGCCCGGTCCTTTGGAGGAGGTAATATTCCATTATCATGGTATGAGGTATGTCTAATAACACATTCTAACCCTGTGATTGAAAACCAAATTGTCGGGAGCAAATTAAGTGATATTTCCATATTCGTATGTCACATTTAAATACAAACCACAGGCATAATTATTCCAATCCCCACAACCTCTGAGAAAAAATAATAATAATAATGAATACAAAAGGAAAAAATAGAAGCTATATGTGACATTTTTCATGATAACGGCCATGTTCTAAGAAAATTTATAATTACTAAATATTTTTTCTTAAAATACCTGGTTTTAGATCACAAACTGTTCTCTGACAGAGTAGACCAACTATGAACAAAGAAAAAAGTTATCATTGGTTATTACGGTAGAAGATTAATCTCCTGATCTTCTAGTTGCTCCATTTCCTGCTTCCATATAGATTTTTTTTTTTTGGCTCTCCCCACATTTGCTCATAGAATTGCTCCCTTCCTTCAAGATTCAGATCAGATACCCTCTCCTATAGGAACCTTTTCCTGATCCCTCTAGCTTTATTGCTCCATTCTCCTTCAAAGAATTTTGTAATTACTTATCAGTATACTTGTGTACTTATTCCAAATACTTATCAGTATAATCAACATACCTAAATAAAATGTTAGCTCCAGGAGGACAAGTACTGTTTTTTCTTTGTATAAGAGCATGTCCCTGAAATGCTTTTACCTACCAGTTCCTCAATCTACTCAACTCTTCAGAAGAGATGATTTTAAATTGGACTTCCTGAAAGCCATGATCAAAAAAAAAAGAGTTTAGATATAATCATTGGAGAAATTATTAAGGAAAACTGCCCTGATATCCTAGAACTAGATGGTAAAGTAGAAATAGAAACCCGCCATTCATCTCCTGAACGAGAGTCCAAAATAAAGATTTTCAGAAATATTATAGTCAAATTCCAGACCTCCCAGGTGAAGGAGAAAATGTTTTAAGAAAGAAATAATTCAATCATAGAGCCATAGTCAAGATCATGCAAGATTTAGCAACTTCCACATTAAAGGGTCAGAGGGCTTGAAATCCGATATTCTGGAAGGAAAAGGAGCTAGGATTACACCCAAGAATAATATATTCAGCAAAACAATACAATGCTTTGGGGGAAATGGATATTTAATAAAATAAAGAATTTTCAAGCATTTCTGATGAAAAGAGCAGACCTGAATAGAAATTTTGATTTTTAAATACAAGACTCAAGAGAAGCATAAAAAGGTAAATATGAAAAAGAAATCACAAGGGAATCAATAAGGTTGAATTTTTTACATTCCTATATGGTAAGATGGTTAATTTGACTGCTAGGAACTTTATCACTACTAGGACAGTTAGAAAGGATATACATATACAGAGAGCATGAGTATAAATTGACTTTTATGGGATGGTTTTAAAATAAAATAAAATTAAAGGGTGAGCAAGAGGAATACACTGGGAAAGGAGGGAAGGGAGAGGAAGAATGGGGCAAATTACTTCATGTAAAGAGATGCATGAAAGAAAGAATTTTTACAAAGATGGGGATGGATTGGAATTGATTCAAAGGGAATGCCATATACACCCAGCTAGGTATACAAATCTATCTTACCCCACAAAAAATAGAAAGAAAGGGATGAAAACATGTTTTTCTTTTCTTGTTATTATGCCATTTCAGTCATGCCAACTCTTTGTAACATCATTTGAGGTTTTCTTGCAAAAGACATTGGAGTGGTTGTCATTTCCTTCTCCAATTCATTTGACAGATAAGGAAACTAAGGCAAACAGGATTAAATGATTTGCCCAGAATCACACAGCTGGTGAGTATCTGAGGGCAGATTTAAACTCAGGAAGATAATTCTTCCTGACTCCAGGCCTAGCATTCTATTCATTGTGTCACCTGCCCCATGAAAGAATGGAAGGGGGACTGATAGAAGGAAGGACAGACTAAGGGAGATAGTGGTGAAAAGAACAAAAGACTTATGAGGTAAAATAGAAAAGAAACTGAGGGAGGAAGGGAGACAAAGAGGGAAAGAGGAGACATACACAGAGAGACAGAGATGACAGAGACAAGAGATAAGAGAACAGACAAGATGGCAGAGAGGACACATGTATCTTTCCCATGACCCTCTGAATGCAGACTCTGAATTAGTTCTGCCCTGGCAGAACCCATAAATATTGGGAGTGAAACAAATTACCAGTAGAAGATAATTTTGAAGTTCTCTAGAAAAGGTCTGTTTCAATCAGCACAGAGGGAGGCAGGACAAGCACAAGCAGGCTGAACACAGAGACTAGGTCTCTGTAGCTCTTAGGCAGTGCACAGTCTCCGTGTAGTGTGGGCTCCCTGCACCAGGAAAGCTACAGGGAGGATTTTCCCACACTGTTGGTTACTCTGCCCTGGTTGTAAGCCAGTAGATCAGCAGAGAAGTTATAAAACATCCAACACAAGCACAAAAGGTAAATAGTAAACCCAAAAATGCCAGAATTTCACAAGACCTGGCCACAACTACCCAGTACCAGAAGTCAGTCAGCAAGGACTCAGCATAGTCGGCACTGACCCAGCATAGCCACTGCTGCTTGTAGAGGAATCTTGGACGATCTCCCTTGCCTTAAAAGCAGATTCAACTTTTAAAAATGAGTAAAAACAAAAAGGATTCTGATCATAGATAGTTTTATGGTGAAAGAGAAGAAGAGATTTCAAACTCTGAGAAGACTAAAAGCAGATCATCTCCAGATGAAGCCCCAAAGGGTGATATGAATTGGTCCCTATCACACAAGGATCTCCTAGAAGAAATTTAAAAAGATCTTAAGAGAGCTAGAAGAAAAATTGTGCTAAGGCAGCCAACCAACCAGTGGCTGCTGGAGGTCTAACAGAGCTGTAGAATGGATATCTTCCTGTGAGAGGATGATGATGATACAAGGAGACAGAGGCAGTTGCTGTTCTCTGACCTCCTGACTGAGAGGCAGTTGCAATGTCTGATCTCTCTCCTCTTCCCTCTGCCTCCAATTTATCTCATTCCCAGTCTACCTGTGTCAGTAAAGGTTGTCCCACAACTCCCTCAAATGTCACAATCCACAGCTGTGGAGGCTCTCGGAGAATTGAGCTGCCCTTCACCCAGGCATGGTTCTTTAAAAATGGGGACAGGAAATGAGAACTTTGCAAAAAAGTTTGGAAAAGAAAACACAGAAATTATCTGAAGAAAATTCATTACAGAATAGACTTAGTGAAATAGAAAAAGCATATAACTCCTTAAAAATAGATTTGACAAAATGGAAAAAGAAAACAACTCCTTAAAAAACAGAATCTGTGAAATGGGAAAAAAAACATAGAACAAAACAACTCATTTAAAAGTTCAATTGGGCAAATACAAAAAGGACTAAAAAAAGAAGAAAATAATTTACTAAAAATCAGAAATGAACAAATAGAAATGAATGACTCAATGAGACATGAAGAATTAATCAAGCAAAAACCAAAAAAGAAAAAAGAAAAAATAGAAGAAAATGTAAAATACCTAATTGGTAAAACAACTGACCTGGAAAATAGATCTAGGAGAGACAATCTAAGGATTATTGGACTTCCTGAAAACCATGATGGAAAAAAAGAGCCTGGACATTATTTTTCAGAAAATCATCAAAGAGAACTGCCCAGATGTCCTAGAACCACAAGGTAAAATAGCTATTGAAAGAATTTACCAAACACCTCCTGAAAAAGACCCCAAAATTAAAACTCTAAGGAATATCATGGCTAAATTTCACAATAATGTTTACCCAGGAATTAATTGCTTTAATTTTGCAATACTATTACTAGATCTGTACCTTAAGTAGACAAAAGGAAATAGCATCTCCCACCTTAAAGGATTGAAAGGCTTGGAATCTGATATTCTAAAAAACAAAGGAACTTGGAATGCAGCCAAGAATAAACCATCCCACTAAATTGAACATTTTCTTTCAGGAAAGATATGGACATTCAACAAAACAGATGAATAACATTTATTTCTGAAGAAAAGACCAGAGCTGAACAAAAAAAAATGACTTCCAAATATAGAACTCAAGAGAAGCATAAAAAGGTAAAAATAAAAACTCTTGCGAGCTGTGAAAAGGGGATTGGAAGTGGAAAGGGGATTGTACCAGAAAAGGGGAAAAGTAGAAGTAAAATGAAGGAAATTACATCTAATGAAGAGGAAAAGAAAACCTATTATAATTGAGGGAAGGAAGGGAGGGGAATGAATATTGTGTGAATCTTACTCTCATCAAATTTGGCTCAAAGAGAGAATATTAGATATATTTGGTTTCACAAAGAAACTTCTCTCGCCTTATAGGAAAATGGGAGGGGGAAAAAGGAAAAGGGAAGGGGTAGGATAATAGAAGGGAAAACAAATAGTAGAGGAAAGGCATAAGAAAGGAGGAGGAGCTCTAAAGGGAGAGAGCTTCTTAAGGCAAGTGGTGCTTATAAGTAAAATACTGAGGAGGAGGGAAGGGGGAAAGGAAAGAGAAAAGCATAATTTGGGGTTAAGATGGCTGGCAACACAGAATCAGTAGTTTTAACCATGAATGTGAGTGGGGTGAACTCTCCCATAAAGCAGAAGTGGATAGCAGATTGGATTAAAATCCAGAACCCTACAATATGTTATTTATAAGAAACACATTTAAAGCAGAATGATAGATGCATATAAGGTAAAAGGCTGGAGCAGAATCTATTATGCTTAAGATAAAGTAAAAAACAAACAAACAAACAAACAAACAAAAAAACAGGGTTAGCCATCCTGATCTCAGATCAAGCAAAAGCAAAAATAGATCCAATAGAAAGAGATAAAGAAGGAAATTATATTTTGCTAACGGGTACCATAGATAATGAAGCAATATCAATACTAAATATATATGCACCAAGTGGTATAGGATGGAAATTCCTAAAGGAGAAGTTAAAAGAGGTGCAAGAAGAAAAAGACAGCAAAACTATAATAGTGGGAGATCTCAACCTTGCTCTCAGAACTAGATAAATCAAACCACAAAATAAATAAGAAAGAAGTTAAAGAGGTAAATAGAATCCTAGGAAAGTTAGATATGATATTTCTTTGGAAAAAAATGAATGGAGACAGTATAAAATATATGTGACTCTATCTGCCAAAGGAAAGTCAGGAACTACATGAGCAAAATTACAAAACACTTTCCACTCAAATAAAGTCAGATATAAACAATTGGAAAAATATCAAGTGCTCTTGAATAGGTTGAGTGAATATAACAAAGATGACAATACTACCTAAACTCATCTATTTATTTACTGCTATACCAATCAGACTCCCAAAAAACTTTTAATGACCTAGAAAAAATAACAACAAAATTCATCTGGAAGAACAAAAGGTCAAGAATTTCAAGGGAATTAATGAAAAAAATGCAAATGAAGATGGCCTAACATCTCTTATAAAAAGGTAATCATCAAAACAGTCTGACACTGGCCAAGAAATGCCACAGTGGATCATTAGAGCAGATTAGTTATAAAATACACAGTAAAAAATTGCCACACTACTCTGGTGTTTGACAGACCCAAAGTGTAATGGGCTGAAGCTCGAGTTGATGCACTGAGGTCCCAAGCACGTGAGGCTAAATAGTAATTGGACTATACTCTATTAATATACATGATTGGATAAAGAATGGTCCCTGCCCATTCTTTGTGCAAGTCCTGATGTGTTGTATAGGAAATGACGATTTTGGTGGGTGCAGGCAGAGGGGCGGAGAGAGGAGCGGAAAGGGACAGCTGGCTGGCTTCTTGTCGCAGCTGCTCACATTGCTATCACAATCCCCACTTCACCTTTGACCCCCCCTTCACCTCTGATCCTTCTTTGCCTCTATGGAAAATAAAGATTGAAGATTTTCCCTTAACCTGAATTCCTGACTCCGGCTGATTTTAAAATACGTGGTCATCACACCAAAGATTCCAAATATGGTGAAAAAACATCACTATTTGACATAAATTTTTGGAAAAACTGGAAAAAAAAGTTTAGTAGAAACTAAGTATATAACAACATCTCACATCATATATGTAGATGAGTTGAAATGGGTATATGATAGATATAAAGAACGATACCATAAACAAATTAGAAGAATATGAAATATTTTACCTGTCAGATTTATGAATAAGGGAAGAATTTATTACCAAACAAAAGATAGAGAACATTACAAAATATAAAATGGATAATTTAAAAGATTTTAATCAAACAAAACCAATGCAGCCAACTTTAGAAGGAAAGAAAGAAGCCATGATGGATTATAGTAAGTTTCTCTGAAAAAGACTTCATTTCTTAAATATAAAGAAAACTGAGCTAACTGTTTAAGAATAGAGTCTTTTTCTTATTAATAAACGGTCAAAAGATATGAAGTGAGAGTTTTCAGAAGAAGACATTAAAGCTACCTATAATCATATGAAAAAGTTCTCTGTCACTATTAATTAGAGAAATGTAAATTAAAACAACCCTGATCTATAAACACACATATATCAGATTGAGTAGTATGGCAGGAAAGGAAAATGACAAATGTTGGAGGAGACATGGGGAAATAGGGATGCTAATGCATTGTTGGTTGAGTTGTGCACTGATCCGACCATTTTGGAAACAATTTGGAATGATGCCCTAAAGGCTATAAAACTGGATACTCTTTGACCCAGCAATACCACTACTAGATCTGTACCTCAAGTAGACAAAAGGAAAAGGAGCTATATGTACAAAAATATTTATAATTTTTTGTTGTTGTTGAGGCAATCAGAGTTAAATGACTTGCCCAGGGTCACACAGCTAGGAAATGTTACATGTGTGGGGACAGATTTGAACTCAGGTCCTCCTGACTTCAGGGCTGGTACTCTCTCCACTGCACCACCTAGGTGCCCCTAATAGTTCTTTTGAGGGTACCAAAGAATTAGAAATTGTGCATTGAGAAATGTCTAAACTGGTTAAAGTAAAATACCATCGTGCTTTAAGAAATAACAAGCAAGAAAATGTTCTCAGCAAAACATGGGAAGACATATAAACTGATACAAAATGAAATAAACAGAACCCCGGAGAATATTGTATACAGTTACAGCAACACTGTATGATGATCAACTGTGACTGACTTAGCTGCTCTCATAAATCCAATGATCCAAGACAATTGTAAAGGACTTAATGAGGGAAAATACTATCTACTTCCAGAGAAAGAAATAAGGGAGTCTTTTAAAAATTTCATTATTCTGAGGGAGAGAAGAAAAGGTTGGTTTGCATTTTCTTTTACAACATGGCTAATATGGAAATGTTTTACATCACTGCACATGTATAATCTATATCAAATTACTTGCCTTTTCAAGAAAGAGGGAAAGGAGGAAGAAGGAATTTGCAACTTAAAATTTTTTTTAAAATAACTGTTAAAACATTTTGTGAAAATGAGCAAAAAAATAAAATTAAGTATTTAAAAAAGAAAAGCCCTCACTAAATTCCATTGCCTTTTCTCTCTTTTTCTTAAAATTCATGAAAAAGTCTATAATTGGTACTTCTCTTTCTTTTCCTTTGAATCTTTTTTTATCTTTCTATATAACCTGACTTTCAAACTCATCATTTAACTGAACCTCACCTCTCCAAGGTTATCAGTGATCTCTTAATTGTCAAATCCGACATCTTCTTTACAGTCTTTATCCTTTTTGACTTTTGTGTCACGTGACACTATTACCCACCCTCTCTTCCTGAATACATGCTCTTCTCTGCATTTTCATGGCATTGCTTTTTCAGAGGTCTTGTCTGACCTCTCCACCCCCTTTGTTCATTCTTTATAAGTATATATGCACTAAATAAACCCTGCAAAACTCTGTGACCCTTCTTCTCTTTGACCACTTAGTTATCTCATCAGGTCCCATGGGTTTATTTATCATTTTTATTAAAATGACTCCCAGATCTATTCAACCAGAATTTCTCTCCCAACTTCTACTCTCATTATAGTGTATCAGTCAACATTCATTTATTAAGACTTTACTATGTGATAAGCCTGGGGATAGAATGAAAGGCAAAAAGTGGTACCTACCTTCAAATAAAGGAAACAATGTGCAATTATGTACACACAAGGTACCATACTATTATCTGAAGCAACAGAAGCAAATCTCAGAGGGAAGGCACTTGGAAAAATTGGAAATGTGGGAACTGAGAAAAACCTCTTGCAGAAAATGCAATTTGAGTAAAGTCTTCAAGGAAACTAGGAGTTAGAGACAAAGAGAGAAAATATTAAGGAATGAGACATATTCCATGAAAAAACAGAGTCAAAAGATAGATTATCTTACTCAAGGAAGAGCAAATGGGCCAGCTCTCACTGGATCATAGAGGACTAGAAAGGTAGAAAGAAAACAGAATATGAAGAGTATAAAAATCCAAGTAGGTGATTTTTCTATCTGATCCCAGTGGGATTTTTCTAATGGGGTGGTGATGGTGTGACATGGTCAGAGCTTTGCTTTTAGGAAGATCAGTGTGGTAGCTGAGTGAAAGATGGATTGGAATGGAGGGAAACCAACCAGCAAGCAAAAGTCAATAGTACAATAATCTACAGTAAGGTGCTGAGAACCTGAGAACCTACACTACTGTGGTAGCTGAGAAAAGAGCAAAAGACATGTGACAAGTGTTGCAAAGGTAAACACAATAAAACTTGGCCACAGATTAGATATATAGAATGAATGCAAGTAAGTAATCAAGATTATTGCAAACTGCCTATTGGACGTCATGAATTATACATCACTGACATCTCAAACTAAACAAGATGCCTCTAAGTTGGGTACCTCTGGATGTCCCTCCTCCCACTCTCCAGCTTTGTTTTGTGTGTTGTATTCCCTCCATCCAACTGTAAGATTCTCTAAAGTCCAGAGAGTGTCTTTGTCCTATTTCTATCCCAGCACTTAGCACAAGATCTGACACATTTTGGGAGACTTAATAATTGTTTTTCAAAGTGAAAGGTCCACAATAGTAATTATTATCTTCTCCCCAAAACTTAAGCCTATTCAGACCTTCTCTGTTACTCTTGATAATTTTAATCATCCATCTTCAGAACTTTGATGTCATCTGTAATTCCTCATTCTCAGAGATCTAACATTTTATTTAGTCAGATGTGAAATCATAGCATTTCTACCAACACAGCATCTCTATCATATGTTCCCTCCTCTGTGCTCAGTAGTCACCTTCCTAAATCAGGCCCTCATCAACTCTGGACTGGATTATTGTAAAATAGCTTCTAAATACTTTTTTTCCTCCACTTCCATCATTTCCCTCATATATTCCATTTATACCATAAAAAGTAATTTTTTCAAAAGAATAACTTGGGCCAAGTCATCGATCAAAACACACACACACACACACACACACACACACACACACACACACAAAGAGTTAGAAGGCTCCTCAGTGATCATCTAGTCCAACCTATACATGAAGGAGATCATTGTATAACATACTCAACAAGATCTCTCTACATGAAGACAAGAAGAGAAAATACGGTCTCTCCAGACTGATCCTTCCACTCCGGGACAACCTTAGAAAGTTTTTCTTGATCTCAATCCTGAATCTGGTCTCTATAATCAAATAAAGCAGATCTAATCTCTCCTTTATACGACTGTCTGTTAACTACATGAAAACAACAGTTCTGTCTCCTAAGATCTTCATTCCTTGAAGATAAATATGCTTAAGTCCTTCAATAAGTACTAATGTGTTACACTAAGATCCTTCTTCACTCTAGTTGCCTTTATATTGATACTCAGACATTGAGATGAGGACTAGATGTTTTCTCTGCTCCCCATGACCTCTGGAACTTCTCCAAAATAGAAATTATGTGCCAAATATAAAGCAACTTCAAACTGTTCCCATGGTTTAGAACACCCACAATCAAAAAAAAAAAACATTAAAAAAAGAAAAAACAGAAACCCATGAATTGCTACTCACTGACGCTAAGCTTGCTCAGTACCCCTCTTCCTTACTTACATGCTGCTAGCAGTAAGATTTCAATAGCAGACTCAAGGACTGGACAGAGACTTGACAACCAAACTCAGTCACTACCCACTGATCTCCATTTCCTTCATTTCTTCCATTTTCCTTTCTTTTCAGTGATATGAAAACTTGAGCTCTAGGCTTGAGAAATCAGCCTTTTAAAAGCTAGCACTGGCCCAGAAGCCCGTTATACCTATGCTGCAAAGCTCTAAACATCAAGGTCACAGTGGACATCCTATAGTAAAGTGTGACAGTTGGCTAAACAGCCAGTACCAAGTCAGGAGATGACACTATGATAGGGGAAAGAAAGGGAAGGGGAAGAATTGGTTGAGCAGCACTGAAGAAAAGAGCAAAACATCCAAATGGGTTCAATTCTAACCACCCAAAGTGACTTAGGATAGCAATTTAGGCCAATGAATTGCAATTTGCCTAATGTGGAAGGAGGCTGATACTTTTGAGATCCAGCCCCCAAGGTAAATGCAATCAGAGGAGACCCAGTCAAAAAGCGAATAGGGGAAAATCAAGAAAAATGAAAGACTGAATGGCAAAAACTTTACGAAGAATAAAACTTAAATCAACTGGGAAAATATTAACGACAGAAGGAATACAGCCGCCAAATGTAATAGATGAGCTCAGGGCATCTGTGAATGAATACCAAAGAACAAAGTGAAATGATCCAACACTTGATGAGACAAAGATCTCTGTGGAATATTGGAGAATATGGAAATATGACATATTTCCTAAGTGGTTCAAAAGAGAAATGAGAACTATGAGAGAGGAATTTATGGCAATACCACAAAAATGGGCAGAAGAGTAAACCCAAAAACCTGTGATGACCAGACTCAAAGAAACAAAAGGGAAAACAACAGATTAGAAATGAAAATACACAGAAGAAAATGACAACCTAGCAGAAGAGAAGCAAAAAGAAACAAAGAAAATATGCTCGGTATGAAAGCAAAATATATAGATCTCAAAGACATGCAGAATATCTGTGCAAAGGATGTGCAGAATCAACCTAAATATTACAAGTCTCTCAAAATAACATGACAGAACAAAGAACTGCCCAGAACTTCTGAACATGGAAAATTAAATTCCAAATTCTAAAAAAGAGTTTACAGATCATCTCAAAAAAAGCTGGAAACTTCAAGACACTGATTGAATTTAATAGTGCAGTTAATTCAGAAATAAGTTCTGTAAGGGATCAAGAAACAGACCTTCAGAAACAACAAAAAATGAAATTCAATTAATGCAAGATTATTCTGCATCCAACAACAAAGATGGGAGGGGTTGGATATGTTCCCAAGCACAATTGAAATCGGAATTCAGCCCAGGAGGATTTTTTTTTTGCATATCAAAGATTAAACATACATTTTAAAAAAAAGATGGACATTCAATAACAAAGAGGTTTGAAACATTTTTAGAAATAAATTCAGATTATTTTACAGAACTTGAAAAAATAATAGCAAAATTCATTTGGAAGAACAAAAGGTCAAGAATTTCAAGGGAATTAATGAAAAAATACAAATGAAAGTGGCCTAGCTGTACCAGACCTAAAACTACATTATAAAGCAATGGTCATCAAAACCATTTGGTACTGGCTAAGAAATAGAGTGGTCATTGAGTGAAATAGGTTAGGATCACAAGAAAAAATAGTCAATGATTATAGTAATCTAATGTTTGACAAACCCAAAGATCCAAGCTTTTGGGATAAGAACTCACTATTTGACAAAAACTGCTGAGAAAATTGGAAATTATTATATAAGAAACAGGTATTTACCCACATTTACCAAGATAAAGTCGAAATGGGTTCATGATTTAGACACAAAGAGTGATGATATAAGCAAATTAGAAGAACAAAGGATAGTCTACCTCTCAGATCTATGGAGAAGGGAGGAATTTGTGGCCAAAGAAGAACTGACGTACATTATTGAACACAAAATAGATAATTTTGACTATATTAAATTAAAAATATTTTGTACAAACAAAACCAATGCAGACAAGATTAGAAGGGAAGCAAGAAATTGGGAGGAAATTTTTACATTCAGGGGTTCTGGTAAAGGCCTCATTTCTAAAACATATCGAGAATTGACTCACATTTATAAGAATTCAAGCCATTTTCCGATTGATAAATGGTCAAAGGATATGAACAGACAGTTTTCAGATGAAGAAATTGAAACTATTTCTAGTTATATGAAAAGGTGCTCTAAATCACTATTGATCAGAGAAATGCAAATTAAGGCAACTTTGAGATACCACTACACATCTCTCAGATTGGCTAGAATGACAGGAAAAGATAATGATGAATGTTGGAGGGGATGTGGGAAAACTGGGACTGACACATTGTTGGTGAAGCTGTGAACTGATTCAACCATTCTGGAGAGCAATTTGTAATTATGCTCAAAAAGTTATCAAACTGTGCATACCCTTTGACCCAGCAGTGTTTCTACTGGATTTATATACCAAAGACCTTAAAGGAGAAAAAGGGACCCACTTATGCCAAAATGTTTGTAGCAGCCCTCTTTGTAGTGGCAAGAAACTAGAAGCTGAGTGGATGCCCCTTAGTTGGAGAATGTCTGAATAAATGGTGATATATGAATGTTATGGAATATTATTGTCCTGTTGTTGTTTGCTTGCATTTTGTTTTCTTTCTCATTTTTCCCTTTTTTATCTGATATTTCTTGTGCAGTACAAAAAATGTATAGAATAATTGGACATGTTTAACATATATTGAGTTACTTGCCCTCTAGGGGTGGGGATAGGGAAGGGAGTGAAAAAATTTTAGAACACAAGATTTTGCAAGAGTGAATGTTGAAAATTATCCATGCTTATGTTTTTAAAATCATGAGCTCTAAGAAAAAAAGAAAAAAAAAGAAATCCAAGACTGGAGATGATTTGCTTCTTGAACACCCTGAATAACTGAAATGCAAGAGGAATAAATAAATGCAGTGGCTAAAAACAGCAAATTTACCAGTAAGAAATTTCTTTCAAAATGTACACTTGCAGAAAGAGGTGAAAGCTGAAGTCTGGTGCAGGTGACAGTGAAAAGGTGGGTAATGGAGCATTCAGGATGGAACCTGGTGACACCATGCCTAGAGAGGAATCAACATTTTTGTTTTTGTGGGATTGCATTACAAATTGGAGGATACTGGGCAGGGTAGAGGAGCAGAAAGATCAAAAAAGGAATATCTAATATGCCAGAGTTAAAGCAAAAACTAGAAATGAAGGGAAGATGAATTCTGTAGTCACAAAATTACAGAAGAATAGGTGAAGAGGAAGATTAGCATTGAAATGAGAGAGAAAGGAGATTCTACTGATGAATGCTCTTATGGGTGAAGAGTAATCATTGTGAAGGGAGACCTTGCACTGGATATAGCCTGAGGGATTTGGTACTTGAAAATCTACTCATCTTGAGGGGAGAGTTAGAACTTCTAAGACCAACTGACACTTGAGAAAGTAGGGGAGCAATTCCATGGGCTTGGGAAGGAGATTTTGAGGCAAATGTAAAAATTTTTAAAATGAGGCAGGGCTGAATGAACAGGGATATGGTAGAAGAAGGGTTCTACCATGGATTAGTGGGGTTTTTTTTAAGATCTGAAGCAACTGGTATTATTCTGGAAATAAGATAATGGAAAAGAGAAACCAGAGGTGAGCACAACAAGGCAGTAACAGAAACCACTTATAGGGAACAGCCTGGAATGCATATCTTGGAAGCTTTGATTGCATGAAGAATACAGAGAAAAGAGAAACCAAATAATTATGAGTCGTGAATCAGAAAATGGGGCTCAAGAACAGACAAAAAGAGAAGCTAGATAGCCCAAAAAATAAGAGAAATCTTTTTTGGCAAGTGGTGCAGAAAATGAAATTTTAAAATCTAATGAAAAATTTAGTTGAAGGAGACAGCTTTGACAGTAGAAAAAGAGTGGGAAGAATCATGTAACCAGATAGAAGTGATAAAAAGATGAACTTATAACCAAAGCCTCAAAGGGTAACAAACAAGAAGCACAAGTTTAGGGATGAGGGGAAGATAGTCATTGAACAAAAGACTATAGTTAAAAAGATTGAAGTAAAGTAAATAAAGGAATACAATACTATCTTTACAGTAAAGTAAAGTAAAAAGAAAAAGAAATCTTGTTAAAGGTTCAATATTAAAGCCAGGAAAGTCTCATGACTTTAAATGTGAATGGATTAACAATGCAATAAAATGAAGAAAAAAAAAAGACAGATTGGATAAGAAAACAACACCCTATAATCTATTGCTTACAAAAAAAAAAGCACACTTAAAAAACAAAGACCCCCAAAATAAAACTGAAAAGATGAGGGGAAATTTACTATATACCAAGTGAATTTTAAAAAAAAGCTAAAGTTACCATGATGTTAACAATACATTCAAAACATAAAGAGATAAACAAGGAATCTATATTATGCTGAAAGGTACTATAAACAACAAGCTAATAGCAGTAATAAATGAGTATGTTCCAAATACCCTAGCATCCAAATTTTTTAAAGGAAACATCAACAGCAGCACAATGATTGCTAGAGAAAGTTCCTCATCAGGACCAATAAAAATCAATGTCCAGGCCAAAATAATCAACAATAACAATTATATTTATTATATTGTTTTGTTATTACATATATTATTTTTACATAGCACTTTAAGGTTTACAAAGCACATTGCAAATATCTCACTTTGTGTACATTGTCCCATTGACCCCGAGACATCCCTGTGAAATAAGGACCATATTTTAAGAGGAACTAAATGATTTACCTAGGAAAACTCACACGGGACTGGAATTTGAGCCCTACTCCTTCTGGCTCTCTGATCTATGTTCTGTTTTTCCAAACTACTTTTCTAAGCACCAAGTTTAAATCTAGAACTTTTGGAGACTCTGGGATAAATTTATTCTTTTATGCTAAACAGTTATGCACTAAATTTCTCATTGGAACTATTCTGAAACTCTGAGATAATAAGAATGTCTTCAGAGAGATAATGAAGCCAAGCAATTTTAACACAGGTATCAGCTGTAATATCTCAATGTGTTTATCTTGGCTCTGCCATTTTGGTGAGTGATGGGAGAAAGGCACTGGCAGAGATTGAAAGTGGGGAGGGGAAGTTTTCAGTTGTTTCTCAGTCTCACATTCACTTGTCAAAGTTCATTTTCATGCTTAGAAAAAGTCAAGATCCCTGAATATAAACCGATAGACAAAACCATCCCATTATCGGTTAGGGGTCAACTATTGTAAAAGAATCTCGTCAAATGAAATGGGCAAATGTTGATCTTTATGGTTTCATAAGCAGAAGTGAAATATTCCCTCATCTATATGATGAGGTGGAGGTGGGACAAATTTTGCAAAGTCTCTGGGTTTTCAATACCATAATCCTCTGAAGTAGTTTTGCTAGTCAATCAATAAATATTGTCTTATTGTAAAGCACTCCATCTTGAAAGGAGATGGTGGAGGGCTCTCACTGGTTCTTTACTCCCTTAATCTCCGATTTGGTCGAGATTTTGTATGATTCTTTGAGAATTTGTAATTTCATTATTGTAATCACTCCCTCCACTGGTGCAGATTGAATCCCTTCTGTAATATAAGTATGTTTTTGATATTGGATGGAAAAATTCAATCATCTGATTGGACCTGGTAAACCAGCCAACCTGGTCAAATATGTCTCTGAATTTGTCCTGGCTCATCCTTGGACCACTGACACAAGGATTGTCCCTAACCTATGTGAGAAGACTTTCTAGCATCATGGGGTTGGGCTGAGCTTAGGTTCAGATGACATTATCCAGTAAAAACATAGCACTATGAAGAGATATTATAGGATGACTGCTAAGTGCCATGTGGGAGTAGGGATAAAGACTTAGCCTATGATTTCAATAGTGTGGGGAACTCCCAAAGGAGGAAATTCCCTTTACCAATGTACATCTGTATTTTCTATGCAATTTGTAGTCCCAGAGCAGAGGTTCTGGATTTGGAGCCTATGAACATTTTTTAATATTTTAATAATTGGTTTAATACAATCGGTTTCTTTTGAGTCCTATATATTATATTCTATGCATTTAAAACATCATTCTGAGGAGGTTACACCGGGTTATATTAGGTTTCCAAAGGGATCCATCTCCCTCCCTCTACCTCCCCCCTGTTCTTTCTCAGGACTTGAATCTATTTGTACCTAGGTCTTCTTCATGGCCTTGAAGATGAACTCTCTTGAAATTGCCCCAAAGGAAAGGTAACTGGAATGTATGGGGCTGATTGGAGACACTTCCAATTGTCTTGGTCACAGAATTATGTATATCGAAGAGTTGCTATAGAAATAAAGAAAATATTTTGTAAGATAATCTTGACGTGGCCCCCCTGGGGGCTCCCCACATTGATACCAGTTGCATGCAGACAACTCATTGGCGGTAGCCCCAGCACAACTCTGAACTCCATAATCCAAGTGATCTGACACCCTCAGCCTCCCCAATGGTCCTGGGTCTACAGACATGTACTCCTATGCCCAGCCCAACACCCATCTCTTCCATACCCATGTTTTCATGGCATTTGTGAAATCATAATTGCAGGTGATCTGAAGGATGATGGAAGCCACAGAGGAGGTTTAAGTAGGTTAGTGTGTCCTTCATGTGGAAAGTGCCAAAAAAAAAAAAAAAAGCCGCTATCAAAAATACCAATGGTCAGAAAACATGGCATCACACTGTGACATCACAAAAGTGATAGATAAGCTTCAATGTTACTTTTGTATTTCAGTCCTTACTGGTCTGGATTCTCATCTGTGTGAGGACTCCTCTAAAAGGAGGTGAACCGTGTATATTTCTTCATCCCGTGGGATTCTTGTTCAAATCTGCCTTAACTCCTTCCTAGTGGACCCACTCTATGACCAGGGGGATTGCTCTTTGTGTTTTAGCATCCTTGAGTACCAAGGCAGAAAACTTGAACTTCCCAGCAGTTACATGAACGCCTGCCTCCTTTTCCAGTTCTAATTCCTAAATATCTTTTCCAGGGGCTGATTAGATTAGATTAATGCTGGCCTAGGAGACAAGAAGAAAGGGGTTCAAATCCTGCCTTAGGCACCTATTATCTTTGTGACTCTAAGCCAGTCACATTATCACTACAATTGAGGAAACTGAGGCAAGCAAAAGTTAAGTGACTCCAGGATCTATCAATGATCCAGAACACATACAAAGAAGATTAAGAATCTCTTTACTGAATATTTAGTGTGTTTCAAGCACTGTGCTAAGAGCTGGGGATTCAAGAAAGGCAAAAACAGGGTTCTCAAGGAGCTCCCAGTCTAGCAGTGGAGACAATAAACATAACTCCAGACAAATAAGATGTAGGCAAGATTCCAAGGAGCCAGTCTCAGGGAAATATACACATGCATACATTCACATACACATGCGCACATCAACAATGACACACAGATACACCAAGATAACCACGTTTCCCGATCACTTAACCCCTGCCATCCTCATCTGGATCTCTTGATCACTTCAGTTCCTTCAGCAGCAAAAAAAAAAAAGAAAAAAAAAAAAAAGAAAAAGAAAGAAGAAAAAAAAGGGGGGGGTATTCACTCAAGAAGGCTGGGCTAGCTCAACTTTTACAAGCTGTCTAAAGACTGACTCAGTGAAGGGGAAAAGGCTAGTGCCCTCATTAAGAAAATTTGCTCAAAAAAAAAAAAATTGGCTCCAGCTGCTAACTCTCTACACTGCCTTGGTGATTGTGGGAAAAAATATGCCCTTTTTATGTCCTGTCCCCATCAGTTCCCTTCCCAGAAAACAGCAGAAGTGACTCTGCTGACTACACACAGTGGTGGGCACCAAGTTTCTCTGCTGAGGTCTCTGCATGGTTGCTTAGTCAATGGTAATCTACTGCTGCCTCCTTGGTTCGAGTCCAGACTCAGATACTTCCTGCCATTTCTTGTCTTGGTTTCCTCCCTGTAAAATGAAACAATAATTGTTAAGCCCTTAGCATAGTACCTAATACATATTACATACTTTAATAAATGTTTCTTTCCTTTTCTCCCTTCTTTATTTTCCTTTCCTTTTCCTTCTTTCCTTTCCCTTCCTTCCTCCTTTCCTTTTTACTTTTTCTTTCTTTCTTTCCTTCCTTCCTTTTTAAAATTTCATTTCTTTTCATTTCTGAAATAAGATATAATAGTAGAAGACATGATGCTAGCACTTGAAACTGCAAGTCTATTATGTGTAACTTGCTGTTCCCTTTAAATATATAATAAAGTTGCATAAATTATATAAGTTATGATATTAATTTTCATCCCTTTTGCTCTCCTACAGTTTGAGGTGGCTACCATATATATATATATATATATACACACACACACATACATACACACACATATACACATGTATATATGTACCTATTCATATACGTATGTTCACATATAAATGTGTCCATATACATAATGTGTGTATATATATATATAAGTATATTGTATATAAATCATTCTATACATATTTCTACTTGTCAGTTTTTCTTTGGATGCAGGTAATCTTCCTTCATAGGTCCTTTGTAGTTTAGAGTATTTATAATAACCAAAATTATTTAATCACTCCAAGTTGATCTTAAAACAATATTGCTGTTATTGTGTAAAACATTTTCTTGATTTCTGCTCATTTGCTCTTTATTCTTGTTCATGTCTATACATATTTTTCTAAAACCAGCAAGTTTATCATTTTTATAGCACAGTAGTATTCTATCATGTCCATATACCACATTGTTTAGCCATTCCCTAATCGATGAGTATTCTTGGAATTTCCAGTTCTTTGCCCCATAAAGAAAGCTGCTACAAATATTTTAGAATATGTAGGTTCTTCACTTTTCTTCCTATTCATCTTTGGAAATAGAACTAATAGTGGAATTGCTAAGTCAAAGAGTATAGATAGTTTAATAACTTCAGGCATAATTCCAGATTGCTCTCCAAAAATTGTTATCAGTTCATAGTTCCACCAACAGTGAATTAGTGCCCTAATTTTGTCCACATCCCCTTAATGTTTGGTTAAAATGATTGAAGGGGAAAGCAACAATCTAGTAAATTTAAAATGATATGTCAAGGTTGTTTTCATTTATGTTTCTTTAGTCAATAATGATTTAGAGCATTTTTACATGGCTATAGACTGCTTTGATTTACGCATTGGAAAACTGTTCATATTTTTGGACCATTTATCAGTTGGGGAATAGCTCTTACTCTTCTAGACTTTACAAAGTTCTTTATATAGTTGAAATGAGACATTTACCTAAGAACCCATCTATAATTTTTTTCTAATTTTGTTTTTCTTCTGATCTTTATTACATTTCTCTTATTTGTAAAAAAAAAAAAAAAAACTTTTTAATTTAATGTAAACAAAACTATCCATTATATACCTCCCTCTGTTTTCAATGTCTTCTTTATTCATAAATTATTTACCTATCCATGAGTGATAAATTTGATATGTTCCATGGTAAATGGTATAAGATATCAGTCTATGTCCAATTTCTGTCATACTTCTTTCTAGTTTTTCTGACAATTTTTTTAACCAAATAATGAATTATCTGAAAATTTTGTCTCTATACTTGTCAAGTACAAAGTCACTTATTTCCTGCTATAAATTTACATCTAATTTTCTTTCCTTGTTAAAGTTCCAATGGCCTGAGGCATTTCTTCATTTTTAGGGGCCCCCAGATCCTCAGGCTCTTGGCAAGGCAATGGTTGTTTGGCCCTACATCCAATATTATATATTGCTCTTTTTTTATTATTATAGCTTTTTATTTACATGACATATGCATGGGTAGTTTTCCAACATTGACACTGACAAAACCTTCAGTTCCGATTTTTCCCCTCCTTCCCCTCATTCCCTCCCCTAGATGGCAGGTAGTCCAGTATACTTTAACATATTTAACATGTATGTTAAATACAATATGTATACATATTTATACAATTATCTTGATGCTCAAGAAAGATTGAATCTAGAAAAAAGGTTAAAAAAAAAAACCTGAGAAGGAAAACAAAAATACAAGAAAACAACAGAAAGAGTGGAAATGCTATGTTGTGGTCCACACTCATTTCCCACAGTCTTCTCTCTGGGTATAGCTGACTCTTCATTACTGAAGAACTGGAACTGCTTTGGATCATCTCATTGTTGAAGAGAGCCATGTCCATCAGAACTGATTATCATAGTATTATTGTTGAAGAGTATAATGATCTCCTCGTTCTGCTCATTTCATGCCAGTCTCTCCAAGCCGTTCTATATTCATCTTGCTGGTCATTTCTTGCATAATAATAATATTCCATAATATTCATATACCACAATTTATTCAGCCATTCTCCAATTGATGGGCATCCACTCAGTTTCCAGTTTCTGGCCACTACAAAAAGGGCTGCCACAAACATTCGTGTACATACAGGTCCTTTTCCCTTCTTTAAGATCTCTTTGGGATATAAGCCCAGTAGTAGCACTGCTGGATCAAAGGGTATGCACAGTTGGATAACTTTTGGGGCATAATTCCAGATTGCTCTCCAGAATGGTTGGATTCGTTCACAACTCCACCAACTTTGTATCAGTGTCCCAGTTTTCCTGCATCCCCTCCAACAATCATCATTATTTTTTCCTGTCATCTTAGCCAATCTGAGAGGTGTGTAGTGGTATCTCAGAGTTGTCTTAACAATGATTTGGAGCACCTTTTCATATGACTAGAAATAGTTTCAATTTCTTCATCTGAAAATTGTCTGTTCACATACTTTGACCATTTATCAATTGAAGAATGGCTTGATTTCTTACAAATTTGAGTCAGTTCTCTATTTTGAGAATGAGGGCTTTATTAGAACCTTTGACTGTAAAAATGTTTATTAGCATATTGCTCTTAAAGGCTCCAAGGCTTATAACCCCAGCATCTATTCCAGGGCTTACAGATCTAGAGATGGAGGACACAGTAAGGCTAAGTGCCTTTCCAAATATCACACAGATAGTCAATGTCAGTGGTAGGATTTAAATCCAAGTCCTCTGACTCCAGAGAAAGTGTTCTTTCTCCCTGCCAAATTCCTTCTATGACATAAATATGGTACTGATACATAAAACTGGGAAGAGCCAAAACAGAGAAAGAAAATTACAAACCAATCTCCCTAATGAATATTGATGCAAAATTTTTAAATAAAGAGATTACAAATTTCAGCAGTATAAAACATTATGACCAAGTGGGATTTATTCCAGAAATGCAGGGCTGGTAATATCAGGAAAACTATTGACACAATTGACTATAACCAACAATAACAAAACCAACAGAAGTCATATGATGATTTCAATAAATGAAGAAATAGCTTTTGACAAAATACACCCGTTTTTCTTAAAAACACTAAAGAGCATAGGAATAAAAGGTGTTTTCCTTAAAATGATAAGCAGCATCTGTCTAAAACCATCAGCAAGCAGTACTTGTAATGGAGAGAAGATAGGCACATTCCCCAAATAAGGATGCCCATTATCACTATTATTATTCAATATTGTACTAGAAATGTTGACTTTATATAAGAAAAAGAAAATAAAGGAATTAGAATAGGCAATGAGGAAATAAAATTATTACTCTTTGCAGATGATATGATGACATTCTTAGAGAATCCTAGAAAATCATTGCAAACCTACTTGAGCTTTAGCAAACTAATAGGATATATAGGATATAACATAAACCCACACAAATCATCGTTTCTATGTATTACTGACAAAGTCCAGCAACAAGAGATAAAAAGAGAAGTTCAATTTAAAATAATTATAGACCAAATAAACTATTTGAGTATCTACCTGCCAAGACAAACCCAGAAATTATATGAACATAATTACAAAATGCTTTTCATATAAATAAATTCAGATCTAAATAATCAGAAAATATTAACTGCTCATGCATAGGCCAAGCTAATATAATAAAAATGACAATTCTACCTTAATTGTGATACGGGAGTCACCTACCAGCGGCTGCTGGAGATCTAACTCAGAGCTGGAGAATGGATCTCTTCATGTGAGAGAATGATGATGACACAAGGAGATTTAGAGGCAATTGATGTTCTCTGACCTCCCTCCTCTTCCTTCTGCCTCCAATTTATTCCTCAGTCCACAAGCAACACCTGTGTCAGTAAAGGTTGCTTTGCAACTCCTTCAGATGTTATGATTCACAGCTGTGGAGGCTCTAGGAAAATTAATCTGGCCCTTCATCCAGGCATGGTCCTTAACACTACCTAAATTGATTTACTTGCTCAGTGCCACACCAATCGAACTCTCATACAATTATTTCATAGATCTAGAAAAAATAATAACAAAATTCATCTGGAAGAACAAAAGGTCAAGACTATCAAGGGAATTTAAAAATAAATTTAAAAATAAAAAAAAATGCAAAGGATGATAGCCCAACAGTACCAGACCTAAAACTCGATTATGAAGCAGTCGTCATCAAAACTATTTGGTACTGGCTAAGAAATAAGATCAATGGAGTAGGTTAAGTACACATGACACACTAATCAATGACTATAGTAATCTAGTATTTGATAAACTCCAAAATTCCAGCTTCTGAGATAAGAACTCATTATTTCACAAAATTACTGGAAAATTGGAAAATAACATGTCGGAAATTCTACACAGATCTGCATCTCAAATCCCATACCAAAATAAGGTCAAAATGAGTCCATGATCGGAGCATAAAAGGTGATATATGCAAATTAGGAGAGCAAGGAATAGTTTGGCTATCAGATCTTTGGAGATGGGAGGAATTTATGACCATTAGAGAACATTGTGAAATGCAAAATGGACAACTTTGATTACTTTAGTTTTAAAAGTTTTTGCACAAACAAAACCAACACAAACAAGATTAAAAGGGGGAGGGGAGTTTTATGACTAATGTTTTTGATAAAAACCTCATTTCTAAAATATATAAAGAACTGTGTCAAATTTATAAGAATACCAGTCAGTCCCCAATTTATAAATGGCCAAAGGATGAATGGACAATTTTCAGATGATGAAATTAAAGCCATCTACAGTCATGTGAAAAAATGTTCTAAATCATTATCAATTAGAGAAATGCAAATTAAAACAACTCTGAGGTACACTTCATATCTCTCAGATTGGCTAAGATAACAGAAAAATATAATGATAAATGTTGGAGGGATTGTGGGAAGACTGGAAGCCTAATGCATTGGTGGTGGAGTTGTGAACTGATCCACCCATTCTGGAGAGCAATCTGGAACTATGCCCAAAGGGCTATCAAACTCTGCATACTTTTTGATCCAGCAGTGTTACTACTGGGTCTGAATCCCAAGGAAATCATAAAGGAGGGAAAGGACCCACATGTGCAAAAATATTTGTAGCAGCTCTTTTTGTGGTGGCAAAGAATTGGAAAATGAGTATGTGCCAATCAATTGGGGAATGGCTGAACAAGTTGTGGTATATGAAAATGATATTAATGTTACATAAAAAAATGATGAACAAGTTGGTTTTAGAAAGCCATGGAAAGATTTAAATGAACTGATGCTGAACAAAACGAGCAGACCCAGTAATACATTGTACACAGTAACAGCAAGAATATGCTATGATCAACTGTGAAAAGCTTGGTTCTTCTCAGCAGTTCAATGATCCAAAACAATCCAAATAAACTCTAGATAGAAAAGACCATCTGCATCTAGAGAGAAATCTATGGAGATTGAATGGAAATCAACACATGCCTATGTTCACTTTTTTTTCCTTTTTCTTCTATTTTTTTCTCATGTTTTTTTTTCCTTTCATTCTGATTTTTCTCTCCCAACGTGATTCAGAAAGAAATGTGTATTTAGAAAATTAATGTACATATATAATCAGAAAAAAATTAAAAAGAAAGGGTTCTTTCCAATCAAGTCAAGTCAAGTAAAATTATTGAATGGTTTGCCATTTCCTTCTCCAGCTCATTTAACAAATGAGGAAAGAGACAACTAGGATTGAATAACTGGTCTAGTGTACTCAGTGAACTCATTTGCTACCCAGCCTTAATCCTTAAATGATTATAGCCTTCAAACTGAGGTTACAGACCTTAACTTTAAAAAGTCAAGGTCCTCCATTTCATCCAGGGCCATCTCCAGTCATCTTGATCTGGAGGGGAGAGTAAGACAAGTGACCTTACCCAGCCCTTCCTCCCTTTCATCCAATTCTCTTACCTGTCATGGCTTTACCTCCCTGATGTCATAGTTGTCTTAGAGAAGGAAGGATAAACAACAAAAACAATTTAGGTAGTAAACAAAAGTACATAATTTAAAATAGGCCTTGTCCTCAAAAAACTCCCATTCTTTAACCCCTCCAGAAGCTACCAATCACTACCTAGAATCCTCATTTTCAAGACTAGTGGGTGCCAGCCACCCCTGAAAAGACTTCCCTGATGCTAACCTATCCAGGATTCATGGACACCTCTTCCACAGTTTATCAGCCATAACTTAGGACTTTGTTCAGCCCACCTGGTGCACATGCCCCTAGGACTCTAGCCCATAACTTTAGGTCTGACCTGCTTGATTCCAAGCCCTACCTTCAAAAAGGGATCCTCTGAGATCTACATGGGGACTCACCCACTTAAAACCCATAGACCGTGACTCGGGAGCCCCAGCTTCTCAGGACTCTTGCCGTCACAACAAAGGGGTGCTTCCTATTCTAACTACTAGGATGAGCATCAGTGCTACCATGATACCCCCTCCCGGGACCCTCCAAATACAAAGTCATATGAAATCTGGTCCCTGACCCCCCAGGATGGAAGGGATACTTTCCCCCAGGGCAAACACGCTAAATACTGATCCTACAATAGGTCTGCCATGTCCTTTGGGAAAGAAGGTTCAAGTCTATTCATAGGCTTGACTTTTAGGTTTCCATTTGAGAAGAGATTGCAAATATGCTTCCCCAGGATAGGCGAGAATGTCTAAAAACAATATCCATTCATCAAAAACATATGAATACCAAGACAGGTTCAACTAGGGGTGGATAAAATCAGGGAATTTTGAAAAGACATTTGTGGTTACAGCTTAAGGCTGTCTGCAAAGAAATTTATGGAAATAACTCCATTAATGACAGTCTCTGAAGCAAAAGAAAGCTGGAAGCTCGTTACTATGGTTCTTATCTCCCCTGGGAATTCAAAACACCTCATAAAACAGGGTAGAAAAAAGAGACCAAAGTCAAATTGGACAGCATTTATTTTAGCAGGGGTAACACAATTTAACAGAAGAATACAATTTCAAGGTTCAAAGGGACCACAAAGGTCACTTCACTCCACTCATCTCTGAACAGGAGCATCCTTTACATTATACCCGACTCCCAGTGAAGGAGAAGCCATCATCTCCTGAGGTAACCCATTCCAAGCTGGGACAAGCCTCATTGTTTGCAATTTCCAGGGACACTCTCGGGATATTTCTTAATATGTCACATGTAACTGCTCCTCCATCCAACAGTTTTCCAATACTAGAATCCCTAGCAGAGAGCACAGTGGTCCATCCCTTGGTACGTTCTTACTGAATCATCACTGATTGCCTGCTTAACACATCCTTAATTGGTCTTAATTGGTCTCTTTGACAATTTCACCTTTTTTTCCTCATCTGTTTATGTCACCAGAATTTTACCCATATTCCATCAGAATCAGAGCTGCCTGAAGCAAGGGCTATTCCAGTTTTGCATTTCCAATCCCCACCTCATAGCACATAGTAGGCATTTTTTAAATGTTTGTTGATTGACTTATTGATTGATGAGTTCCCTAAGCAACTCTAATGATGTCTTTAGATAACCTCCCCTTTTTATTGCTTATAAGAATCAGCTACTTATAGCCTCAGAATTTTACTTATGGACATATCTCCCTATCAGAATATAAGTTTTGTGAGGACGGGGGCTTTTTTTAATTTTCACATCCCCAGTACCTAACAGAGTGATTCACATATTTAGAAACCTAATACATGTTTGTTGAATTTAATTGAATTAAGAAACATTGCTATTATTTGGGTCTATAACTTAGGGGTAAAAAGGAATATAGTTGACAACTGAAACAATAGGGTTTGTAAAGGACTCAAAAATGGGTAAGGAAAAAGCAATTGAGCTATCAGGAGAGCGTGTCCACCCCCAGAATTTTGCTGAGCTCTCAAGCTGTGAGGGCAGCCATGTGTGAGATTTACCCATATTTCAAAAAATACAGAGCCGCTGCTCCTTAGGAGAAAATCATCTGATCCCAAAGCATACATAGAATGGATAGCCATAAACATGAATGGTGGCTGAGGAGATGGGCTGGCTTTGTTTGCTTCCAGTCTCACCTTCGCAAGAACCGTTCAGCCTTATCAATCTGGGTGTCCAATGAAGAGTTTAAACTCAACATCCACTCCTGATTTTCCCCCTAAATCCTTCCCCTTTCCTAACTTCCCTGTTACTATTGAGGGCAAAACCATATTCCCAGACCCTCAGAGTCCCAATCCAGTGGCTGATCAATTCCTCACTCTCCTCACACCATCACTAGTCTGTTTCCAAGGTCTATGGATTTCCCTTTTGCATCATCACTCAGTATGTCCCTGTTCTCCTTTGACATTGCCTCCATCTTGGTGCAGACCTTCATCACCTGACACTAGACGATTGCAATAGCTACTTCTGGGTCTGCCTGATTCCACTCCTTCCTCCATTCAACCACCAAGGTGATTTTTCCAAAATAAAAATCTGATCATGGCACACACACACACACCCCTACTCAGTAAACTCCTCCAGGGCTCAAAGGTCTCCAGGATCAAATATAAAGTCTTCTGTTTGGCATTCAAAGCCCTTCATAATGTGGTCCCCTATTACCTTTCCAGTCTTCTTATCTCTTACTCCCCAGCAAATACTCTTTGATCCAGTAACTCTGGCCTCCTCTCTGTCCCACAAACAAGACCCTCCATCTCTCAGCTCCTGGCCTTTCTCTGTCTCCCATGCCTAGAATGTTCTGCTTTCTCATCTGACTTCCCTGGAATCCTTCAAATTCCCATTAAAATCCCAGCTTTTACTGAAAGCCTTCCTCAATGGTTCTTAATATATAGCTTGTTTTTATATATTTGCTTAGTGATTCTTCCGGCAGCTTGTAAGCTTCTTAAGAAGCTCTTTGATATTATCTCTTTTGATATTTCCAGCATTTAGTCCAGTGTCTGATATATAACAGGTATTTTATAAATGTGTATTGACCGACTGGTCTATTTGAGCAAGCATCCGATGTCTTCCAAGGGCTGTCATGACAACGAAGGAGCACGTGGCTTTTGCATCACTAATTGCTATCTTCCAAAAAGTTGTACAGCTAGAACCCGATTAATGTGAATAATGAATCCCATGCAGTGGTCACAGTATCCTAATTCTCACAGCATATGTCGATTGCATTGGAACCAATTACCATATTTTAACATAATCATATTTCAAATCATGTGAATCCAAATACATGGTATCACTTCTGGGGTTTCATTATTCACACAAATTCAGAACTAACCATAATGGGGATTCCTTCAGGTTGTGGGAGGGCTAGAGAGCCCCTGGACTCCTTCCCAACTCACTGGTCTACGATCCTGGTCCTTCCTCACTAAAATGATTATAGAAGATCTGTTTGGCTACCAACTTTTAGATGTGGGGGGGATATGTTTGGTGGAAGAGAGATCAGAAGAAACTGAGACAAATCTACTCTCAATAGAGCTTGAGGAAACTATAGAGGATAAAGGTTTGGGGGTTCAGAGTTGGTTTATTTGGGGAGGTTTCATGCTCAGAAATAAGGGATCACTAGAGATCTCTTGCTACTAGTTCCCCACAGACCAAAAATCTATTTTGGAACATGTGCTTACTTTGCTTGGCAAAATAATCACTTTTTTTCATACTATAACTGCCCATGAGAAGTGCTTTAAGATATTAAAGAATATGGGCAGAATGGGAGAAAAGAAATTAAAAGGTCATTGGACAAAATTGAATTCAAAGTATTTACTATCATTTCCTTGGTGCCCAAAATAAGAAGCTTCTTCAGTGGATATTTATGCAAAGCCCTAATGGATTAAAGATTATTTTGGTACAAGGTTGTTCTTATTTCTCAGGTCATTTTCTCTGCTTGGTGTCTCTTTTGCTGAGCTATTGATCCAAATAATATTTTCCATAAAGTCTCATTGCCTGGGTTTTAAAATGAAGACGCTTAGAAAATGAGAAGAACCTTGGTTCACTTTCAATTAGAACCTGGTGCTCCACAAAAGCAGAAGGGGATGTTGAGTCTGGAGAAAATAAGATGCTTGGGAAAACGAGGATGGTTGCCAAGTATTTAAAGGATTGAAATGTAGGCTAACGCAGGGAGTGCATCTCATATAAACTTTGCATCAGCTCTGGTGTCTAACAGGATCTTACACAAGTTGGTGTTTACTAAATGATTTTTTTCCTAGAGGAATTGACTAGTTCTGCTTGACTCCAGAAGACAGAAATTAAACCCAAAAGGAGGTAGAGTTTAGGTTAATAGAAGAAGAATTTCTTAAAATGCATTTGTCAAAGTTCCCTGGAGCAAAGGAGGTCAGTGACAAGAAAAGAGAGAATATGTGAGAAATACTAATGCAGAATCATGCAGGTTTGGGGGGGTTAATTAGATTGCTTAAGTGCCATAATCATTATAATCATTAAAGAAAGTAATCGTCAAGATCAACAACAAATAGGAGAAATGGATGAAGATGTTAAAACATTGCATGCAATTCTAACTGCTCTAACAGGTTATTGGCACCTATAAATTGGAACTGGATAAAAATGGAATATCACCATTTCCCAAAGAAGTTTAATGCGAAATTAAAAACACTCTTACCACTACATGCCTCCCATACTGGCTAAAATAACAGGAAAAGATAATGATGGATGTCGAAGGGGATGGGGGAAAACTGGGACACTGAAACATTGTTGGTAGTACATTATTGGTGGAATTGCTAACTGATCCACAATATGGAGCACAGAATGGCGCTATGCCCAAACTGTGCATACCATTTGATCCAGGCAGTGACTCTACTTGATCTGTATCTCAAAAAGATCATAAAAAAGGGGAAATGACCCACATGTGCAAAGATGTTTGGGGCAGCCCTTTTTGTAATGGCAAGGAAATGGAAACTGAGTGGATTCCCATCAGGTGGAGAATGGCTGAATAAGTTATGATATTTGAATTTTATGGAGTATTATTTTTCTATAAGAAACAATAATCAGGATAATTTCAGAGAGTCCTGGAGAGACTGACATGAACTGATGCTGAGTGATGTGAGCAGAACCCAGAGAACATTGTACAGAGCAACAACAAGATTATAGGATGATCGATTCTGGTGGACGTGACTCTTTTCAACAAAGAGGTGATTCAGGCCAGTTCTTGTGGTCTTGCGATGGAGAACCATCTGCACCTGGAGAAACATCTGTAGGGACTGAATGTGGATCACAATATAGTATTTTCACCTTTTTGTTGTTCTTTGCATTTTGTTTTCTTTCTCATTTTTCCCCTTTGTGGTGTGATTTTTCTTGTGCAGCATGATAATCGTGGAAATATATATAGAAGAATTGCACCTGTTTAACATATATTAGATTGCTTGTCTTTTGGGGAGGGGGAAGGAGGGAGAAAAATATTGGAACACAAGATTTTGTAAGAGTGAGTGCTGAAATCTATCTATGCATGTGTTTTGAAAATAAAAAGCTTTAAAATAACGTTTTGGTCATGTATACTTATTGTGTATCTAATTTATATTTTAATATATTTAACATCTACTGGTCATCCTGCCATCTAGGGGAGGGGGTGGGGAGGTAAGAGGTAAAAAATTGGAACAAGAGGTTTGGCAATTGTTAATGCTATAAAGTTACCCATGCATATATCCTGTAAATAAAAGGCTATTAAATAAAAAAACAAAAAAAAAAGAAAAGAAAAAGCTTTATTTTAAAAAGGAAGTTTAAGGCAAAACAGTCACTAAGAATTACATAGTATAGAAGTCAAGTTTTATCATCAAGAAGATCTGGATTCAAGTCTCACTTCTGGTACATGTTGGCTCTGTAATACAGAGCAAATCTTTTAACCTTTCACTGTTTCCAGACATTTTTTATTTAAAGAAAGATTTCCCAGGAATTAAAACAGTTAGAAGGAAAGGGGTAACCTCTGGGACTAGCTGCTCTTCATTGGGGGAGGTCTTGAAGCTACTAATTGGAAAGTTACCAACAGGTTGTCTAGAATTTTGCAAAGAGATTTTTGTTAATAATAATAATAGTTCAAATTGATAGAGTTTTAAGCTTTGTAAATTGATTTTCTTGTTATCTTATTTGGTCATCACAACAACTATGGGATGCAGGTATTATCATTACCTTTATTTTATAGTTTATAAAACTGAATCTGACAGAGGCTAAGTATCTTTTCCAGAGTCACACAACTAATATGTATCTCGGGCTGTATTTGAACTCAGGTTTTCCATATTCAAAGCTCCTGGAAAGGAGATAATTTCCTGCATGCTTATCTTTCTTCCTCAAAGTTGAGTATGATACTTGGAATACAGTTGGTGTTTAATAAATGCTTTTTGATTGTTGGTTGATTAATTAAACTTAATAATAGGCAAATAAGGAAATAAAGTGTGAGCCCAAACCCTGAACAAAATCTTAATATCTGAACCATATTCATTTTCATTTTTAAAAGTAGGGAATGATATAATCTTTAACAAAATAATACCAATCTCAGTTTATTTGCCCTGTGTACCTCTCAGATTTCTTTTCCATGTGTGTACTTTTGAAATCCTGTTCTCAAATATACAAAAGAACTGTGATTACATTGATTCTGGGGTTCTAACAATACCAATTGAAACCCAAGGAACATGACTGTCCAGCCTGTGTAATTCTCATCCATATTCTCCCGAAATTCACCACCAAAGTCCTTTTCCCCCTCTTATTTATTCAAATGTTCATCTATTCATTATGTATGCTCTGCTTCTGCTCTCCTCCCTTTGCGTCTCTTATGTCATTCCAGATTTCTCTCTATTCCCTGTATCTGTCATTCTCCAGCACAATAATCTTCCATTACATTGGTACTCCACAATTTATTCAACTATCCCCCAGTCCCTGGGCAGGTAGGCTGTTTCCAGGTTTTTATTATTATAAAGAAACAGTTTTGAATAAGTTTATACTGAACAGACTCTTCTCTATCTGTAATAACATCCTGAGGACACAATCGCAGCAGTGGGATTGCTTCTGATGGAATCCATTCGAGAACTCTCATTGTACATTGCCAGGGTGCTCTCCAAAAAGCTCTTGCCAATTTATATTCCCACCAACAATCTAACAGCATGCCCCACAGCCCTGTCGACATGGGATTTTTATTATTCTTAGCTATTTTTGTCCATTTTGAGGGCACAAGGTTATTTTAATTTGCATTTCTCCGATTGTTGCAGAGTGTGAACAACTTTTCGAGTAATTATTAATAATTTGCATTTTCTCCTTCATAAATTGTCTATTCGTGTACTTTGATCCTATTGCCATTATGGAATGACTATTACTCTTAGAGATCGGTGGATCTTCAGGATTGCCTTGATTTATGTGTCCCCACAAATCACTCTATGTTTGACATGTATGGCAATAGTCATTCAAAGCCATACCTTCTAAACCCCCATCCTTGCATTTCCATTTAAATGACCAGAAGTCACATTTATTCGAAATAAAAGCTATTTAATCGATAGCATAACAAGTGGAAAAAAAGGATTTTCACTATACACACAAAGGCTATTCTCTTCCATCACTTCCCATGTTACCATTGGCAGAGGCACAAATGAGAACATGCATAAACAAGGAAAAGACAGTAAGTGCACACAAAGAAGGATCAGTTGTGGTCAAGCAGTATGTTTAGAGAACACACATGTAAGGAACACGTATAGCCAGTAGTCCTAACTCTAGGTCTATCATTCTATCCACTGTACTACCTAACTGTCCAAGGATGGTATTAGAATAAAGTTAATTGTAAGTGATTATCCTAAGGCTGTGCACTTACACACAGTCAAGTATCTAGAAATGTTTAGCAGAAGCCACAAGTTAATATTTTCTGTTTTTTCTGTATTTCTCTTTTTTGCTGATTATTTCTTATAGAACAATATTCCTTAACACTCCCAAAACTTATTCAGCCATTCTCCAACTGATGGGCATCTGCTCAGTTTCCATTTCCTTGTCACTACAAAAAAGGGCTGCCACAAACATTTTTGCACATATGGGTTCATCCCAAAACCATTTGAAAGAAACTTTGTGGAACTGAGAGAATGACTAGATTTCGTCTAACTTCAAATTATATTCCTGGTGAACATGCAAATAAATCTAAGGGCAAGAGCAAAAAGATTCATCTCTAGTATTTACCACCTTCCTTTTATCTGCCTACCTTTATTGTGAATATCTGCCATCAACAAAAGCACAAGTCATTGTTTAGCATTCTGTTGGTCTAAAAGTTCTGGTCTCTTCATAATTTGCATCAGTTACTTATTAATTTGAAATGACATTTTCAAAATTTTCATCATATGTGATTATTTTATAGTTATTCTTCCCAAAATCTTTGTTTTCTTTTCATTTTAGAAATTATTTCTGATTTTATCTGCCATTTGCAGAAAGCTACACAGGGGAGGAAAAAATATTGCCATCTTCAGAGCCATTGCCTAAAGTTGCTTTCTTGTTGTCTCCACAGTTCAGCTGGCCTGGCTCTCTTCATGTGGTAATATGGAATTCAAAAATTTTAATCCATAGGGATAGGAATGGATAGAAGAAAAATTGTGGAAAAGACAAAATTTCTCATTAACCTCTCAACTTGTAAGATTTTTCTCTTTCCCCATCTACTTTATCTCCTTTTTTAAATCTCTATCCCAGTATAGGGGAGGTCATGTGATAGAAAAGGGGAAAAAAACTCATCTTGGAGTCAGAAAGAACTGGGTTTAAGCCTCCCTTCCGTTGCGGGCCATCCATGTCACCTGATTAGATGTTTCAACACTGCAGTTCCTTAGACAACTCTCTAAGTCTGTGATGTGCATAACCATTGCATTAGCCAAGGTTTTCTCAAAGCGTTCTCCATGCCAAAGAAAATCACAAGTCTAGACTTTCCTCCCCCTCAAAAACTTATTCCTGAATGCTCCGTTCACTGCACTTTCATATATCAACATCACTGGGCAACAAACTGAATTGAATGGATTCGTTCAGCATCTTGTTCCCTCTGAGCCTTTCTGAATGGCAAGCTAGATCATCTCGGGTCCCTCCTCAGTATGTGTCACCAAGACATATGCTGCACTTGGTAGACACACTCCAGTACTTCAGAACATCAAGAATCCATGACAGGTATAACATGGCTCTCCTCTGTCTATATAGTTTTCAACCTTTCTAAAACTTAGTGGATGGTTCCCATCAGTTGATGTTGCTTAAAAGACTCCTGAGATAGGTATATGGTATAATAGTTAGAGCACTGGATCTAGATTCAAGATCTAGACTCTAGAATCAAGAAAATCTGAATTTAAATCTAGACTCAGATAGTATAAGCTTTTTGATCTTGGGCAAGTCACTTAATTTCTTTTTGTTTCTCAGACAGAGAAATTTCCTCATTTGTAAAATAGGGATCATAGTAGCAGGTTGCCAGGGCACTCTCCATCTTCCCTCCCGTGGTTGTGAGGATCAGGTGAGATAACATTTGTCCAACGTGTTCTTCACAGTGCCTGACACAGAGTAACCCCTACCCAAACGTTCATTCTCTTCCCTCCCCCTGCCTAAAATGCCCGTTATCAAACTGGTGACCAGCCTATTCCTACTTGGTCCATGGATAGTCTTTGGTCAACAGACACAGAGATCATCACTAGGTCCACACCTTTTCAGTAGGATCTTTATTTCTCTGTAAACATGCTGTGTCACCCTAATAGAATATAAGCTCCTTGATAGTCAAGATTGTTTAGTGTTCACCTTTGTTTCTCAAGTGTCTAAGAGTAGTGCCTGATACACAGTAAGTGCTTAGTAAATGCTTCTTGATTGATTGTACGATTGAGCTACCAAAACTTTTGCTCACTAGCACAAACCATCGTGGGTCACCTTCATGCTAGACATGGAAGATGCTCAGTATAAATTTAGTGACTTGCACTGACCAAATCTACTCTTGGCCCCATCTGGGTTAATGTGTTCTTCTTTTTTTATGGGGTAATTATATTTTAACCCATACTTTTGGGAAACCCATAGATTGGCTTGGGGTTGTAGATGGCTACTAAGAAAACATTCGATTAAAGGGGGCTTATTATTCAGTATTCTTCAAATGATACCACTAAGGCAAAGGCCCATATATTCATATGGCTCTTCTCTCTGACCCAAAAATGTTCCAACTGGGAATGTCAGCAAAAAGGACACTCCAATTTCCCCCCTAATAATCATCAAAATGTTCTTTTTCGAATGCTTTAAAACTGAGTCTGTCATTTATTGTACAAAGCGTTTTGAACACAAATGTTGGAATAGAGAGAAAAATGAGTATCTAAAAACTCCAGTACATTAAGCTTCTGTGGAGGGGGAAAGATGCCATGGCATTATCACTGCGAGACTTAGATCATCGTGGGCATCTTTCTTGCCAGATGACAGAAAAGACCTTTCTTTAGTTTCTTAGCTCATTTGGACAGCTCCCATATTTTATCTGCCAGTACTTTTAGGAACATTATGGTTTTATCTCCTCAAGACATTTTTTTCTCATCTCTTCCCTCCTCCCTCCCCCAGTTTCCTTTTGCTGACCTCCAGAGATTGACCAATAAAAAAAACTGAAGATTATTGGGGACAGGGAAGGGGAAACAAGGACGATATTTATTCAGCTGACCTATCGCCTGTGGTTTCCATTGGTACAAATCCCAGCCTGTCCTTGCATTCTCATCCTATGTCATTATTCACTATCTTCTCCCAGTGAATCTCTCATAAAGAATTGACCCAACAAGCCAGGGGCTCTACCTGAGTTTTTTTCTAACTCTTTATGTATTCTACTGTAACTCTTTGCCTGTGTATTTATTATCCCTTGTTCTCACTACATGGCCAGTCCAGTAGAATTTGAACTCCTTGGAAGCAACCAGAAACTGTTCTTCATTTTGACTTTATATTGCCAATTCCCAGGATGATACCTGACACACATTAGCTATTTAATAGTTGTTTTTTTTTTCAGAATTGGATTTCCCCTTCTTTTCTCAATGATGCTTTTCCTGAATGATATCCTTCATAGCATCTCTTAATAGTGAATAATAACAGCTTGCTATTTAAACAGCACTTTAAACTTTGTAAAGCACTTTATAAATATCTCATTTTATCTTTTGTGTTAGCCCATCATTGGAATAATCATTTCTAACATTTTATATAGTGCTTTAAGATTTGCAAATATTTTATAATATTCTCTTTGATTTTCATGACAACTCTATGAAAAAGATGATGCTATCAGCCTCATTTTACAGGTGAAAAAACTGAGTCTGATAATAGGGAAATGACTTACCCAGCTAGCAAGTGTCTGAGGTGAGATTCAATTTTAGATCTTCTTGATGACAAGTTCAGTGCTCTTATCTCCTTCACTCAAGGTTGGTAGATGGTCAAGACACAAAGCTGTGACTGAAATGGTTAAGAAATCCCAGAAAAAGGGTCCTGGATAGACCATCCAATCTGAAGGCCCCTTAATAGAGATGGAGAACCACAGGTGGCAACCCCATCAGGAGGTGGTTCAGTATGACTTAAAGGGCACTTGCTAAAGAGTCAAGATGAGTTTCAGTCATAATTTGACCATCATCAAGCTGAGTGACTTTGCATATGTTATTGCTACTCCAAAGGCTTCAATTAAGAGGACACAAAAAGATAGTGCATATAAAGTACTTTATAAATCTTAGGTGGCTCAGTGAATAGAGTGCCAGGCTTAGAATCAAGAGGACTCATTTTCCTGCATTCAAATCTGGCTTCAGACATTTACTAGCTGAGGAACCCTGAACTAGTCACTTGATCCTGTTTACCTTCATTTCCTCATCTGCAAAATGATCAGGAGAAAAAAATGATAAATCACTCCAGTATCTTTATCAAGAAAAGCCCAAATGGGATCATACTCATAACTGAAATAACTAATCAACAATAACACTTTACAAACTTTAAATGGTTAAATAACTGTCAACTAATATTATTGATATTTCACTCTCATTATTGGACAAACTGCTAAAGAAGCAATAGAAAGAGAACTAGATTTGTAGTCAGAGGTGGTGGGTTTGAATCTCAGCTACGCCACTTATCACTTGTGTGTCCTTGGACAACTACCCTGGGCTTCAGTCTTCTTGGTTATCAAATGAGGTGGCTGACTTAGCCTCTGAAATCCCTTTTAAGTCTAACACACTGGAATCAATACCCTGCGCTTATTATAATAATTCAAGGTGATATTCAAATTTAGGTCTTCTTGATTCCAACTTCAGCATTCTAGCCACTATTCTCTAATTTATTGGATGGCCAACCCACTCACTATGGCAGAAACCATGGTAGCAAGAATGAACAATTTTTATTTTAAAATGGTACATGAAAGCAAATCTTTGGCATTTCATCAGCAAAGAGATAACTTATTTATTCTTTTTATTTTTATTGATGTCTTTGGTTTCCCCCATATTCTACCTCCTTCCCTTCCTAGACAGCCATTCCACATAAAAATATTTAAGACAAAAAAGGAAAAAACTGATATATATATATATGTATGAAAATATGTGCAATGTACCCCACTTAAGAACCTACCACTTCAGCAGAAAAGTAGAGTGAAGGAGGTAGCTTTTCTGATCTTTTTGAGCCAAACTTATTCTTTGTGATTTTATAACAATCCCTTTTTTATGGTTGTTCTTTCATTTACATTGTTGTAGTCATTGTGCGTGTTGGGTTTTGGGGACTGTACTTAACTTCACTCTGCATCAGTGTTTATAAATCTTCTCAGATTTCTTTGTATTCATCATACTCATCTTTTCTTACAGCACGGTCAAATTCCATAACTGGCATGTCCCACAACTTATTTAGCCATTCTCTAAGTAATAGGAATAGACTTGTTTTCCAATTCTTTATTATTGCAAAAAATGCTTCTATAAATATTTCAGCCTCTAAGGAAACTTTCTTCTTATGAGTAATCTCTTTAGAGTATACATACTTACAACAGAACTGTCTAGAGCAAAGATTGTGTTCATTTTATTCACTTTGTTTAAGTGCCCATTGCTTTCCATGGTGGTTGAATTGATCCACCGCACCGTCAACAACATTCTAGTATACCTATTTTCCCCAAACTCCCACAACATTGACTATTCTCACCTTTTGTCATCTTTGTCAGTTTTCAGAGTATGTGACTGACTTAGTTTATTTTTTGCTTTTCGATCCATCGCTCCAACATCATAAAGATTATCTTTAAACTCTTGTTGAAAACCCTCAGCCTTGTCTTATCTAGATCAAATGATTCTAGTGCCTTTAATCTTCACTTTTGAATCTTGTTTCCAACACTAGAATCACTTGCATTATTCTCCCCTGGATCCCTTACATTTTTTTTCCTACTTGCTCATTAGATGGTGAATCACTAATGTCATATATAATATTCTAAGATGGGAAACAGAAGAGGGAGGATTAGGGAAATGTGATTAAACAGAATACAAAAGCAGAAAAGGAGAAAGAGGAGGAGGAGGAGGAAAAGAAGGAGAAAGAGGAAAAGGAAATAGGAGTGGTTCTGGGGGTGGCGGCAACAAAGGAGGAAAAGAAAGAGAAGGGAGGAGGAATTTTGTTTGAATTATATCACATTTGATCATTTTGCTATCAATTAATCACTCACGATCAGATTAAATGATTTTATGATGGGTTTTGAAAACTTTAAATGTGTCTTCAAGTTTGAAAAGCTGACACGTGGGAGAGGGATGAAACGCGTTCTCCCCTCTCTCACATGCCAGCTTTTCAAAGCTGCCCCAAAAGGCAAATGAATAAGTGTCAGGGGGAGTTTCAAAGGGGCAAATTTAGGCTTGATAAAAGGGAAAATTATATAACCTTCAAAATTCTCTAAAATGGAATAATACGTTAACTAAAGTAGGTGGTGTGCTCTCCCTTAATAGAAGCCTTCAAGCAGAGGCTGAGAAAGTATTCAGCGGGGTGCTGTGGTGAAGAGTCCTGTACGGGTACGGGTTGAACTAAATGGTCCGCAGAATTGCACTGAACCTGGACCCACTGCAGAGTTCATGAGTTCCAGCCTTTTAAGGGGCTTGCTCAGCTCTCTCCTCGTTGCCCCTTCCATTCACACAAGTTGCCGCTTGCTCCTCAATGGAAAGGGATAAAATGAGTGGATGGATCTGTAGTTAGTTTAACAGCTTGAATCTGCCCCTTACTTTCTGTGACTAATTCAGCGAGGGACTTGAGGGAGAGGGAAATCAAGTGGTCAGAGACCAACCTCCTCCTGCATGTGTATAATGCTATGTAAATGTCACTTATTGCTATATACATGCCAGCTATTATTAATTTTGGATTATGTAGCAAAACCAGAGGCCAACGGGGAAGAGGGTGATTTATTAGAACAATTATGAAAACAAAAGTGGAATAGAATTAGGACTGACTGCTTTTGCCAGACCGGTAAGCACCCAAAAGAAGACCCTAATTGTAGCACAGAAAGCCAGACAGACCTAACTGTGACATGGAGGGAAAGGAAGGAGGAGAAAAGGTGAAGTCGACTTAAAGGAAATAATAGCATCCTTTCAGCTACCAGAAGATAAGCTAATATAAGGATGTCACCTGGATCTGAGCAGCTTTTATAAACCTACCTTTTCCAAAGCGTAGACCACCCCCCTTCCGAAATGGCAGTGGAAACCCAGGTGCCTGGAGCAGCATCCCATTTATCCCCAGCAAGTCCTCCTCAGAGACATCTTGGGTGTGGGTCACTGAACCTGCCATAAACCAAGAAATGTCCCTGGATCATGGCACATCTGGGCTATAAAACTCCATGACTCTCACTTCCGCTCACATACTGGTTCTAAGCTTGGAAAATGTCTCATTTCCTCTCTTCCTTCCATTAGTGTTTATCAAACCTACTCTCCCACCAAAGAGTCTTTGGCTAGGGGCGTCTGGGTTATTGCCCCCATTCTTCTTGCTCTCTGGCAGTGGAAATAGGTCTCCGGGTCCATATTGATCCTCGTAATTATTAAAACCTGCCAAGGGAATAATTGCCATGTAATACAAATGTTTCCTTTGCTTTAAAATAAATTTAAAAACCCACAGAGCCCACATTTTTCTCAACAGGAATGGCTGAGAAATCCACGCAATGAGCTGTTCTTTGTGTTAGCCTGTGCAAAGGGTTTCTTCATGTATCACGGTGGAGCTCATGAAATAAAATAGAGATTCAAGAACAAAGGATCTAGAGTATATAATATTATATTACATATGTCACATTTATTATATGTTGTATCAATAATATATTATATCATAGCATAATTATACTAATAAGGATACTGAGGAAGCTCAGGCAAGAGAAAGTACTCACAAAAGAATTAAGTTCGGTGTCAGAAAAATCTTCCTAATAATGGAAGTTGCCTGGGGAGATAGGGAGCTCTGTTCTTGGATGTCACCAAACAGAGGCTATCTGATCATTGGTCAGGTAGGCCATAGAGAGAATTTTGTGTAGCTAGGGTGGAACAGACAATCTGTGTAATGTCATCCAGCTTGAGATTCTGTGAAATAACAGAACTAGGACTTGATTGAATGACCCCATCTAGAGCCAGAGTTCTTTCCACTACATCACTAAACATAATTTTCCAAGGTGGGCAGGAGTTAACTTAGTCAATCAATCAATCTTCCTCCCCCAACTGAAGGGACCAACAAGATATTGCATTGTGACCCCATCACCCAGTAAAATCCTTCTAGGGAATAAATAGAGGTCTCTCCAACCAACCTTGCTCACTTATCGCCCATTATCATCCTGATTCAAAATGAGCTTCAAGTGATTTTAATGTGTATTCATTCTTTTAACATGACTTCATTCATTCCCCCAATAATCATTTATCAAGTAGCAAGAGATGCACTATGGCAGTGGAAAGCTAAATGACTTTAGTGGGAGCTAAATGCACTTGGCCGTAAGAACACCAAGCTCAGAATCTCAGCTCTAGTGCTTGTTAGCTATGTGATCCAAGCACATCCCTTCCACTCTGACCCTCAATTTTTATATCTGTAAAATGGAAATAATTCTTGCAGAACCCAGCTCACAATGTTGTTGGAAGGATCCAGTGAGACAGTGTGAAGAAAGGACTTGATAAACTTGACTCATAGTAAATATAACAATAATGTACAAAGAATCTGTTGCTGAAGAAGATACAAAGGAATTGAGTAATGGTCCCTGTGCTCACAGGGCATGATTAATAGTTGAGTAACACACAAATGTGTCATACTCCACAAGGACAATAAAGTAGAATCAAGTTTAATGACAACATCAGAAAAACAAAATACAATCTGAAATTGAAAGGGAAAAAAAGATCATTTCCAGTTTGGAAGTGGAAGGGGGAGGTCAAGAAAGTCTTCTTTATTTGAGTCACACCTTAGTAGATGGGGAAGATTTTAAAATAAAAGGAGTCTCTTTCCCCCCCTCTCTTTCTTATGGTCTGTTTGTTCATTCTCTCTCTGTCTCCCTCTGTGTGTCTCTCTCTGTCTTTCTGTCTCTGTCTCTGTCTCTATCTGTTGTGTGTATGTCTCTGTCTCTCTCTGTGTGTCTCTCATTGGAGCTTCCTACCAATCCTGTGAGTAGGTGCAATAGATATTATTGTGCCCATTTTGTTAATGAGACAACTGAGGCTTAGGAAGGTGAAGGGATCTTTTCATAGCTGTCGGCCAGAGCCAATAACCGTCAGAGGCAGGATGTGAACCCAGGACCTCCTAACTCCAAGTCCAGCACTCTGGATACTACAGCACATGTCTCTGGGGAAGGTGGCATCTGAGCAGACCTCGATGAGAGGTGAGGATTGTAAGAAGCAAAGGAAAGAAGAGCATATTTCCTTGACACAGGAACAGGCATGGAGACCAGAGCTGGACTCCCAAGTCCAGGAAACAGCAAATAGATTAAAGCACGTGAAGAGAATTAACATGCACCAATCCCGCAAAGATAGGTTGGAGCTGTGCTCTGAATGGGCTTATCTGAGCCAATCTGAGACATCTTTACTTTATCTAAAAGGCCATGGGGACTCACTGAAGGTTTTAGAGAAGTCACTTCTCCAGCTTTGTCAGAAGCTTTTGAAAAAAAAAGCCTTTGAAAAGGCGTAATTTCAATGTTTGCTTTGTCATTATTACTCATTAAACAGAAACATGACCATCTATTGGCACGATCGACTGAATCAGGGCTGAGAAAGGGAGAATCATGTAAACAAAGCAAAATACAGTAGGAAATGAAGCATCAAATAGAGTCTCAAAGACTGGACATTGGTCCAACAATAGTAATGGCCTCCCTGGTGGCTTTTTCTTTTTTTTTTTTTTTTTTTACTTTTAAATTTTCAACGTTTCTTTTCTGCTCTATCATTTTCACTTTTCAGGAATGCCCCTGCATCGTGATAGGACAAACTGTAGTAAGAACAGTCATACAAGACAAACTGACACATTGGCTCTGCCCAAAAATGCATGTCTCATCCTACACCCATAGTCCAACTCCTCACTGTGGAGGCTGGATCCAGAAGCTTAATCCATGAAATCCAAATTAGACACTGGAGTAATCAGAGCCCCAAAGTCCTTCCAGATCATTGTCATCCCATAAATCATTCTCCTGGATCTCCCCACCTAGATTTGCATCCATTCCTACTCTCTTATATATTCCTCCTTTTGGGTAGCGCAATGATACTCCAAATTTGTTCAGTTATACCTACAACTGGTGAATGTACAATTTCCTTTCAGTCTTTTGCTACCGTGGAAAACATGGAACAGAATCCCATCTCTGATACTATCTGAGCCTTGGTTTCCCCATCTGTAAAATAATGGCGTTCAATTTGATTATCTTTTCCAGCTTTAGTGGGATCCCATCTATCAATTTCCCCAAAATCATACCAAGATTTTTATTTCTAGAAATGAAGGTTCCCAGAGTTTCCTGGCAGAGAAATAAGAAGCAGCCCATCCCATTGGCACTAAGAGCATTAAGAAAGAACAGGGGAAAAAGTTAATGAATCCTCCAGTCCATTATTATGACAGTTATCAGTCTGCCCACACTCTGAGCCCTGTAATTTCAGCTTGCAAGGTTAGGTGCCAGAGAGAAATGAAGCAAAGAAATCCAAGTTGAAAAAAAAATCCTCCCAGAAATTTCAGAGCATGGCTATAAAGTGACTGCCTTCCAAAGAACACGGGAATTCATCTTATTACAATGGGCAGTGCTCATGATTTATGGAGCCAAGCAATACCAGTCTGCCATCCTAATCATACATGTGGATTGTTTTATTCTGGAAAGAATAGCAACCCTAAAGAAAGGAGACCCATTGAGGCAGAGGCAGAGACAAAAGCTGTGTGGAAAGAGCTAAGAAATGAAGAAGGAGGGGAAAAGGGAGCACAAGAAAAAAAAAGAGTGAAAATGCAGCAGATGTGAGGGAATTAAAGAGAGAGGTAACCAAGGGGAACGCCATTACATTCTCTGCATATTGCTTTTGTCTTTGATGAGTCATCCCTAGGTGCAGCCATCTCCAACAGGGAGCTCTGGAATCAGCCTCAGTTCTTCTGCAGAGCATTTGTCGAGCATCCCTTCAAGTACAAGACTGGCTCCCCTGGGGGGTGTGGGTCATGTACCCTCATGGTCACGTACCCTGGAAAAATAGCACTGATAGACACAGAGCTGGCCCTGGCTTGTCAGCTCATGGACAAATATGGGCTTTTGCTTTGGGCACATGCGTGCCCAAAGAGATCACCAACAGAGGTCTGCTCTTTATGTATCAGCAGCTAGAATATCAATGCAGCTGGAATAGAAACTAGATTCTAATTTGGATGGCTCGGAGCCTTTGAAACTACAAGAAAGGAACGTGGTCAAGTTACAAAGGCAACCTCTGACCGAGTCTTCTCCAGCTTCATTTGTAGTCAATGGACCGAAGAATCACAGGTCTAAAGCTGGAAGCAAACTCCAAAGCCATTTAATCCAACTCCTTGGCTTTGCCCTTGTTGTTCAGTCGTGTCTGACTCTCCAGGACACCGTCTGAGGTTTTGTTGGAAAAGATACTGGAGAATTCTTCTCCAGCTCATTTTACAGATGAGTAAACTAAGGCAAATTGGGTTAAATGATTTGCCCAGGGTCGCAGAGAGAGGGAGTGTCTGGGGCTGGATTTGAACTCAGGAAGATGAATCTTCCCGATTCCAGACCCAGCACTGTCCATTGTAACACTCTGCTGCCCCATTTTATGTCCCTTTCTTTTGCACTAAAGAAACAGACCTGGAGAAAAATGAAGTGACTTCCTCCTGACCAGATTTATTTCTAGTGAAATCAGAGTCCCAAATCCAAATTCTAAAGCAAAGAGAGAAAAAGTATCGGAGTAATAAATCCCTGTATCTGAAGGATCCAGAGTGGCAGTTTCTCAACAGGACCAAGTAGATGGTAAAAGCTGGTGACTCTTAGATAAATGGCCCAAATTTGGGGCCATTCAATGAAAATGGATTGACAGATTTATCCAGGAGGTTGACAAAGAAATAAAAAATTCAACTTCTATCTTTGAATGTATACATATACATAGATATGTGTATATGTGTGTGTGTGTGTGTGTGTGTGTGTGTGTGTGTGTGGTACTGTTCTTTTAAAGCATAACATACAATATTTTCATATAAAGTATTTTAATTCTGAGAACAAAAAAAGCATTTTGTGTAAAGCAAAGGAATTATATAAACTAGTCAATAGTACAAACTCAAATAGAATTAGGAGACACTAAATCTTACATCCCTGGGTTACATATTGATTTAGAAAACTAATATGAAAATGTTTTACATGAATGAACATGTAGAACCTTTTTTGGATTACCTGCCCTCTCAGGGAGGAAAGGAAAAGGAGAAATGGAATTTAGGACTCAAAACTTTTTAATGTTAAAAAATTATTTTAGCATGTAACGGGGAAGAAATAAAATGTTTTTAAATGTGTTTTCGGTTGGAATTTTAAAAGTTTGGGACAGAAAATGAACTGTGACATAAATATGAAGACTTGGATCACCTTTTAATGTCTGTGGAATGATGTCATGCTTATTTATGAAGAGTTTGATGGCTTAATGGGACAGAGAAAGAATTGCCTTTATTAAAAACAGAAAAATGTGAGTATAAAGAAGTAGTTTTCGGTGACAGAAAATGAGGTGATTTGAAGTTGAGAATGCTTGCAAATGATACGTTGGTTTGAATGGAAAAAAGAAGAGGATTTGTCTAACTGGGTGTGGTGAGAACCAATAGACAAGCAATTAGAAAAGAAGGATTCTTTATGATACATATGTTGCTTAATGATCAAGTTATGAGTTATTCTAAACATATGCTTCTTCTCTCTCAACCAGCTAATACTGAGTGATTTGGTTGGTGTGTCTGACCCAGATTTACGTGTAGATTATTATTTAATTACTGCATATATAATAATGTTTTTATTTCCTTTGCTTTCTTGATAAGTAAATGTCTATATTTAAGATTTGAAAGGATTGTTATTTTGAGTGGCTGGTCTGTATTCGCGAAAATACATTGATGGGAGCTGAAGAGCTAAAGTGATGTAAATGTGTGGTGGGGATCTTTCTTTAGAAATCTAGATCTTTGGGAGAACAAGTGAGAGTTACCAGCTTCAAAGAGTGAGCAGGTGTCCATGTGAGAGGTACAAGGCATTATTTAGGGGATGGCCATCATTCCACATGGGGTTACTTTGGGAGCAAGCTCCACCAGGACAAGGTAAGTTCAGACTATGTCCTGGAGACACCATCCTGATAGTAGAAGAAACAAAAGTCTCATCAAACCTATTTTGACTGCTAAGAAATCAATCAAGAAAAGGTAAATTTTTACGTTTAGGAACTTACCTTATATCCCAATCCTGTAAGAATAATATTGATGCTAAAGCTCAGAATGAGGAAAGATGATAAGAAGAGCTAGAAATTGTTAAAAGACTTCTCTCTTAATACTTTGGAAAGGATGATAAAAGAAAGACTAGAACTGATGCTCAGAGTATTTGGCAAAATAATAGCTGATGAAGGGAGAGAAGTCAGAGCTGGGTCTGTTTTCTCCTCCAAGGAGAATAATCTTCAGACAAGAAAAGACAAATGGCCAATAAGCAGATGATTCCCGAGAGAAATAGAGAGACAATGAGAGCCCCCAGCTGACCTGGATACTGATTGTCTAAGACAGCCGATCAGAGGTATTGGCGGGGAGCACATTGGACTAAATCTAATATCAGATGAAATTCACTACAGGTAAATGTGAAGACACAAAAACATCCAGCCTCACGAGTACGAGATGGGAAATACGTGACTTGACTACACAGCACTTGGTCTGAAAAAAATGGGGAGATTGAGTGGACAACAAGCTAATATAATTCAGCAGTGTGATTTGAAAACCAAATTTGCTCACAGTCTCAGGTTCTTTTTACTAGGAAAGATTCCAGGAATAAGGAGATGACAGACATATTGTCATCTGCTCTAGTTAAACCATTTCTGGAATATTGGGTTCAGTCCGTAATGAAATTTAGTAAAGAAATTGATAAACTGATGAATATACAGAGAAGGATGGTGGAAGATCTTCAGTTCCTGCCAAATGTATATCCACCAAAGAAGAGAAGATATTTCCCATTTGCTATTGTTCAGTTATGTTCAACTCTTACCAAAGAAGAGAGGATACTTCCCATTTACTATTGTTCAGTTGTGTCCAACTCTTACCAAAGAAGGGAAGATATTTCCCGTTTTCTATTGATCAGTTGTGTCCAACTTGTCATGACCCAATTGGGGGTTTTCTTGACAAAGATACTGGACTTTTTTGCCATTTCCTTCCCCAATTCATCTTACAGATGAGAAAATAAAGGCAAACAGGGTAAATGATTTCCCCAGGATCACACAGCTAGGAAGTATCTGAGATTGGATTTGAACTCATCCTCCTACTCCAAGCCTGGCATTCTTCCCACTGTGCCATCGTCCTACTTTGACAGAACTGTGATCTCTTCAATGTGGCTACTCCCTTCATTGATGTAAATTACTATTCATTTGGGTAAAGACTATATATAGCACAGTTCTGAGCAAGCGGAGGAGTCACTCTATCAAGAAAGAAAAGATTAGTCTAGCATGATCTTCTCTATTTATTTTGATAGATTTTATTAATATCATTTGTTTAACATCATCTGAATTTTCCCTTATGGCTCTCTCCCTCCTCCATCCCAGAGAACCATATCTTATACCAAAAAACTTTTTCGAGTAAGAAAAGGGAGGAAAAGAAAACAATAATTAAAAACTGATCAAAGAATCAAAAACCTCCAATGTTACATATCATGTGTCACAACCACGGACACTGACCCGTACAAGGGAACAAAAATGGAGGGAGTGGAGGGGACCAATGGGAAGTGTCTTCTCACATGCCTTTCATTAGGGCCAATTGTCCTCATTAGAATTTCGCAACATTCAATTTCAATTGTTTTGTGATTCTTATTCTTTCCATTTCTTGATTTTAATCATTCTGTAGATAGTTTCTCAACTCTGGTCACTTCACTTTGCATCTGTTCATGTGTCTTTTCAGGCCCTTATGTATTTATCACATTCCTAGTTTACAGAGCATGGTTTTTAATATCCCTTAACATGCACAGAGCACAATTTGTTCAGCCATTGCCCAAATAATGGGCATCTGCATTGCTTTTGGTCCTTTGGTACCATGAAAAGCCCTCCTGCTAATATTTGTCCATGGAATCCCTTCCATTAGACATGAAATTTCCGAGGTCTTTGTTCTGAAATTCATTATGAAATGATTTAGCAGGTAGGGCTTTTGTTCACTCTATTTTATATTTTGTTTGGTCTGGATTTCCTTCAATCTTTAGTGCCTGACAAGAATCAAACATAGTCTACCTGAAGACGAGAAGTTGAGCACAGAGCCCAAAGCCTTCCCCAGCCCTAATCTAAGAAGCTGGCCATCCCAAGTTCATCTCTCCCTGCTCCAAAGGCATTAGGCCACAGAACAGGAGATGAGCTCGGGGTATTGGCAGAATTATCTTATCTCTTTTTTTCCAAAGGGAAATTCAATCATTTTTGAGGTCCAAATTTAGAAGCCCACATGGAGGGCCTTGAGAAACTGGGAATTGGGGAGGATTTTTAATGTTTTTCTTCTCCCCTGAGGAATCCTAATGAAGTCATTGTACTGTCATTTCCTGAGGTCAATTTTCAGCTTTTAATAGTTTTAATGAGCTGTTTAAAAGGCTCCTCATTCTCCAAATGAGCCCAAGTTGGTGTATATGTGAGGCAAAGAAAAAATGAGCAGGGGGAGGGGACCTCACTTTACTTCAACTGAAATTGGACAAGTTGGTGACTTTGCATGGATGGAAATAGTGAGACCCTCAAGCTTGGGTCACAAGACAGGGACAACATCCCAAGACATGGCCCTTTCTATGCTTACTTAATACCTACAGAGGCAGGGTGGTCCTGATCTAGACATCAGTCCTATGGGGATTCCAGCTTTAACATGGTAACCAAATGGTATAATGGTTGGGGCCCTGGGCTGAGAGGCAGAAAACCCATCCTCATGAGTTCAATTCCAGACCCAGACAACTGTATGGCCCTGGCCAAGTCACTTAACTCTGTTTGTCTCAGTTTCCTTATCTGTAAAATGATCTGGAGAAGAACATGGCAAACCTTTTTGGTATCTTTACCAAGAAAACCCCAAATGGAGCCAAAAAGAGTCAGACATGACTGAATGGCAACCACAAGACAAGCCATCTCCCTGAGCCCGAGTCTCTTCCCCTCCTATGATCACTATAGTAACTCCCTGGGGAAAGTGCTTCCCCAATGTTCGAATCCCAGCTCGGCCATTAAATCGCTAGGTAGCCTCAAACAAGCCTTTTCTTTCTGGCCTTCAGTTGTCAAGGGAAATAAACGCTTCTTAGTTAAAAAACAAATGCTTACTAATTCAAAAAACTTAATTTAAAAAAAGAATAAAGTAGGGCCACAAGATGACCTGAGGTTCCTTCTCTGATCTGAGACCTTGGGCCCACCCTCCCAGGATGGAACGAGATGGTCCATAAAGGACTGGACAGACCCGACAAGCAGCTGCTGTTCTGCTATTGGAGCGGGCACCTCTCTAGGCACCAGAGCCGATCACGGATTTAGGTGGGCCCAGTTTAGTCATAAATAGGCCTTGGCCCTCCTTGGGGGCTCTAACCTCCACTTTAGAACCAGAAATCATTAGGCTGAATCAGAACAACCTGCTGCCTCATGGAAGCGCCCCTTTGCCACCCTCTCCTCTCAAGGTCCCAGTAAATTGGGTTTTTAGCCATTGACTAGACACCCAAGAAGTAGCTCCCCTTTCTTGTTAACCTTTCATTTAGGGAGCTCGAAGCATGGAAACTTTCCTTCATGAAGGAGCCAATGAGCCCTAACTCAGAAACTTTATTTGTAGGGCTGGGTCTCATTAGCCATTCTAATTGCAAAGGACAGAAATCCTGCTGCACTGGGCTGGTCCATGGATCCCTTTCATTTACCCCTGATGCCTATGGTGAGTTCTCCGCACATGGAAACGTACTGTAACCTCGAGAGGGAAGGGGCTTCAGATCTTGCTACACCAGAATGAGCTATTTTGATTGAAAAAGAGAAAACTCAGGGGAGGATAAGGAAGGGGAGAGGAAGGGAGGAGGAGAATAGGCAGGAAAATTGCCTTTGAAAGGCCAGCTTATGGAAGAGGGATTAGCCGCTCTGTTTGGCCTTTGAAGACAGGGAAACAAGAGCGACTGAGGAACATCATTGAGTCAGATATGGGATAAATGTCAAGGAAAGCTACTCAACAATTAGAGCTGTCTAAAGGGGGAATGGGATGCTTCAGAAGGGGATAAGATCTATTCCCCTACATCCCTCTAAATAAGAAGAGCCTTATCCCCTCCTCTTATTTAAAGGGATATAGGGGAAGAGATGGCCACTTGTTGGGTAGATTATAGTTGGGATCATTTTTGTGTGTGGATGAGTCTTGGCTGACTCTCCAGTTCTGTGATTCTGCATCTGGAACCCAGTTCTTCCTAATTCTAAGGTGGGTCCTCTAGATCCTGTGCCCCGTGCACTCTCAGTAAATCTCTCTTTGCTGATCAATGCTTTCTTCTTTATGAAAGGATTATTAATTAGCCAATCTACCAAAGTCATTCTCAGATACCCCCTTGTGAAGTGATTGTTACCCTTTGTTCTGGAAGGCTAAGCCAGCAGATTACTGCTCTGGAAGGGTCTACCATTGGGACAGCCTCTGGAAGATTCATGAGTCTGCTGTCCAAAGACTAGCCCAGCTAAGCCGGGAGAGACCCATCACCAGCCTGGCTGCCAAGGGGCCAGTTTCTGGGACATTAGGGACTCGTGGGATGAGATCTGCCCTGTGGAGAGAGGATTTACTCAGAGGACACAACAGGTCTTTGCAAGTTCTGAGTTCTTTGTTAGAGGAACACATCAGAACTAGTGGATCGAGAGCCAGTCTCATAGCCAGGAAAACCTGGGATCAGTCCTACCTTTGTCATATATTGTATGGCCCTCGACAAGTCACTTGACCTCTTAATGTTCTGGGCAATTCCCTAAGACTGTAATTGGAAGACAAGGCACTAACTTGTATTGGTAGAGGGAGTTTCTTTCCCCTGGGAGCTCCCTCTACTAATGAAATCAGAAAGGTCATTGCCCAGACCTTGCCCCTCTACAACCCTCACCTCAGTTGCCCGATGTTTTTGCCTTTTCCCCCTCCTACTCTTACTGCCTTATGGGAAGCATTTTAGAGACTGGATGGCAGCAGGAGGACATTGCTCCTCCAGCTCAAAATGGTAACTGTTTTGCTTGCCACTACCAAGTCTCCCTTTCACCACTGCCCAGAGGCCCCTTGCTAACTACCCCAAACCCCTCTGAATTCAGGAAAGCCCTAGTAGGGATGGGTCTGTAGGCTGTAAGCAGAGTGAAAACATAATTAATCATGTAGATGCTGGGTTATAATTTAGTATTTTTTTTCATTTTAAACTCTCTAATTAAATTCAGTTCAACTTTATAAGTGATTATTTTCAAGTTTTGCTCTGCATCCCCCACTGATGTCGTCCTAGAAATTAGGAATAAATATAGTATCTCAAGGTGGTTTCGGCTGTTTCTAAAATTAATCTTAAAGGCTATTCACTTGAAAAAGTATTTTTACATTCCTATGACTTCAATTAACCACAATGAGAAATGGGAAAAATGTTCTTTGTAGGGTGTGTGTGTGTGTGTGTGTGTGTGTGTGTGTAACTTAGGGAGAAAAAAGAGGGAGAAGGCTCTGATTACCGTGAGAAGAGTGGCCAAGATAAGGGACTTGCTAAGGAAGTCTGAAGGTGACCACAGTTTATGGTATCTGATTTCACTCTGGGGAACGTGGGATGGATGATGCTGGAAGGAGTACTGGCGATGGGTACCAGCAGCCATGATGCCTGGAAAGAGAATCGGATCTGGTGCCCAAATCCCCAGGTTCTAATCCTGGTTCTTCTGGGACTATGGGACTTAGGTTGAATTTCTCTGGACCTCAGCTTCCTCATCTATAAATTGAGAGGGCTATGCTAACCAGGAGACCTCCCAGGTCTAAATTCTGGGTCTGACCCTTATGTTCTACAAGTTTCTTATCTACAAAACGAGGGAGTTACTTTTCAATAATGGGGTGATTCAGGTTGGTTCCGATGATCTTGTGATGGAGAGAGTCAACTGCAGCCAAAGACAGACTGTGGGAACTGAACATGGACCACATTTTCACTCTTTTTGTTGTTGTTTGCTTGCATTTTGTTTTTGTTTCTCTTTTTTTTTCCTTTTTGATCTGATTTTTCTCGTCCAACATGACAATTGTGGAAATACATATGGAAGAATTGTACAAGTTAAACATATATTGGATTATTTGCTGCCTGAGGACAAGGATGGGAGGAAAGGAGGGAAAAAAAATTGCAACACAAGGTTTTGCAAGGGTGAATGTTGAAAATTATCCATGCATATATCTTGAAAATAAAAAGCTAATTTTTTTAAAAAAAAATTTAGGGGCAGCTACATGGAGCAGTGGATAGAGCACCAGCCCTAAAGTCATGAGGAGCTGAGTTCGGATCTCATCTTAGACATTTAATACTTCCTAGCTGTGGGAACCCAATTACCTCAGCAAAAAAAGAAAAAAAAATGTTTTTTTAATTAGACTAATTGGCCAGAAGTAGAGAATGAGAGCAGTGTGGGCTTCCCATGATATAGAAGTCTCAGATTGGGGCTCACCAATCATGTCCCTTCATATACCACTTCAGAAGCATCAGATATTATTAATCACTTATTCATACATTTAACAAGTCTTATATAAGGTTTTACTACATAAAAAATTATGAAAAATAATAATAATAATAAAGAGACTGTGTTTGCTGCTGAGGATACAAAGACCTCCAGGAGCTCAGATGTACCTGGATAAGCAAACACAAGATGAGTTGGGGGAGAAGAAAAGGTACCAAGACCCAGGAAAGCTTTTCACAGGAGGTAACCTATAAACTGAGCTTAGATAGAATATACAAGATGTGATACAACTTTGTCCTCCCTTCTCCAATAAATAAAAATCCTGTCAAGTTAATTCTGGAGAAGAAATCAGAATTAGCACTTTTCTATGGAGATTAATGTTTTTTAGAAATAATAAAAATATTAATATTTTTTAAAATATGCAGAGCTCTTCAAGTGGAAGTCTCACCTTGAAAATGGAAGAAGGCACTTAATCTTAGAAGAAAATAGTCCACCGTGAAAGGGGAAGAGGAGTCCTCTTAGACTAAGTCACTCACCCCGTTAGAGAATCATTCTCTCCCTGCGCTAACCAAAGTTAGTGAAAAGATAATAAGCATTGACCCAGCAAGGATATCTGCCCAGGATGATGGCTCTGCTCTCGCCATCAGGTTAATCATCCTTTGGCATCCAGAGGCCTGAAATAGGTTCCCATGACTGACTTCCACTGGGTAATTTGGGGTCCCCGGGAAGCTGGCTGATTAACATTGAATTGAATATAAAGTGAGAGCTTCACACTACACAAGATTTTGTCCAGTCAGCAGCTTCGAAGGTGAGTCCAACTGAAGATCTCATCAGAATGATATTACTTACTGCACACCTTCAACAACCAAATGAAAGAGTGCTCCAAATTGCTAAAAAGAACTTACAATGAAAACAACTCTCACGTTTCACCTCAAACCTTTCAAATTGATAAGGAGCCATGGGACCTTGAGGTATGATGGGCAATTTCAGAGGTATCAGGCTACCGTGCCACATCCTGTCCATCTCTTTTCCTACTTTAGTTCCCCATTTTTGTGCATTTTCTCTGCCTAATAAAATGTGAGCTATTGTATGGAAGGGACCGTCTTGATTGCTTGTATCTTAACACAGTGCCTGGAATTTAATTAATACTTTTTTTCATTCATTTGGGATGTCAGAAGATGGAAATAGTCCATGTTAGAAGGAATATGAGGAGACAGGAACATTAATAAACATTGGTGGAGCTGTGAATTGTTCCAGCTGTTCTGAAAAATAATTTGCAATTATGCAAAAAAGTTGGGAAATTGTTCATATCCTTTGACTCAGATCTCACTAGTGGGCATATACCTTAAGAACATCAAAGACACACACACACACAAAAAAATGTCAGAGACAGAAAGAAAGGTCCTCCCTGTTCCAAAATATTAATAGCAATTTTTATGATAGCAGAAAAAATGGAAAGTAATAATACTGAAGATGATATTGTTCTTTAAGGTTTTCAAAGTATTTTGCAAATTGTTTCATTTGATCAAGCAAAGAAAATGTACATTAGTGGGGAATGGCTGGATAAAATCTGGCACATGAATACTGTGGAATTACCGGACTCTAAGAAACAATGAAAATGAGAAATTAAGAAAACTTTGGAAGATCTATATGAACTGATGCACTGACATAAGCAGACTCTCAAGACAAATATTCACAACTACAATGAGAGAAAGGAAAACAACCCTAGGAAACCAAACAGTGAATAATTGAAACATCCAATCTTGGCCCCAGAAAATAAAGAATGAAATCTAGGTCCCTCATCCCTCCTGTCAGTAGAGGAGGAGGAAAATAAGCATCACATGGAGCGTGCTACATCCCCAATCTCACACAAAGGAACTCTGTCTTTTGGGGTTTGGTAAAGTGTTTTTCTTTGTTTTTAGCAGTGAGTTCCATAAGACGCAAGGTAGGGGGGGCAGTTTTCTGGGCAATGAAGTAAATTAAAGCCATTTGAAGGCTCAATTAGAATCTAATCGTTTCTATGTCAAGGGCCAACACAGATTCTCTGGGGTCTCTGGGGACCAGATTTCTGGAGGCTTTTTATTTCAAGCAATAAAATCATAGATTTAAAACTAGAAAATCTCACAGGCTATCTAGTCCAAGCCCATCATTTTACAGATGAGGAAACTGAGACTTGGAGGAGTTAAGTAATTTATCCAAAATGACTCAGGTAATAAACATCAAAAGCCAAAAAAGCAACCATGGTTTTATGCTAGATGTTTTTTTTTTATCTTCTTGAATATTTCAACACTTTTTGAATGGGGGAAAGGCTTTTGTGCTATTATTTTATTCATAAGTTGTTAAAAACATTTCTATTTATATTTGAAGAATGCAATAAAATAAGCTCCCAACATTACTCTTTTTATTTTTAGGGCCTCTCAAGGGCTTGTAAAATCTTAGAAGAAACCCTGGGTCTAAAAAAATACAAAAAATGATGACTACTATAAATTGAATGAAACTGTAACACAAATGAAGAAAAGCAATGTGAGGAGAGCTGGTAATCATTCAATGAAATTAAAAATCTTCACAAAGGCCTAAATCTAAAAGTAATATAAAATTAACGCTCTCCCGTGTTTGGAAAAGCAACCCTATTTAAACAGAGGACTTGGCCAGCTAAATTGAGGCAGGTAGAGAGATACAGCAATTGACCTTAATCCTAGAACTGAGGCCCCTAGAAGTCCTAGGAAATTCTAGGAGTCCCAATGAAACCAAAGCCAGCTGAAACCAGCCTTAGATTTCGCATTAGTAAACCATGTTTGTACATTGCTGATCCTTCTGCTGACAGAGAATGCTGAAGCAACAACTTAAACACTGAGTAATTCCTCCTTCTATCACCCATGATAATCACCCCTAAGCACATCTAATAGCAGCAATTCTAATCCTTCCATGATGTTCCTTTTTTTTTCTCCTTCTTAAACAAATTTATTTTCAATTGATGGACTAAAAGAAGCATTTCAATAACAGCACAATAAACAAGATGATTGTACATGAGAGTGCAAATTTACCAGGCACAACTTGCTATTCCTTTATCTTTTCTGCATGTAATAGTACTTTATTTTTTCCAATTACATGTGAAGATAGTTTTCAACATTTATTTTGGTAGGATTTTAAGTTCTGAATTTTTTTCCCTCCCTTCTTTCCCCATCCCAGCCCCAGGAAAATAATCTGATATAGATTATACATGTACAACATGATGTTCCTTCTTGCTGCCAAATTACAGGGTTTTTAAGAGCTTTCAATAGGTTTCACTTTTATATGTAGAGAAAGAAGCAGGTGGTGGAAATGATCCAAGCTGGAAGCTTGGCAGGGAGGATGGATGCTAGGATAAAGGGGCCGGGGACAGGATAGAATTGAACTGGTTGACCAAGTGACCAAAATAGAGAAGGACGGAAAGTGTAGATTATTCAGAGGTGATGGGAGAAAACCCAGGGGTCAAAATACCAGAGGTCACAGAAGGGAAGAAAAGCAGGATTTGGTTTTGAAAGCTTTTGATGCTAAATTTGACATAATATCTTGGGTTCATCCTTGAGGAGACAGCAGATCTTTCTATTATTCATGTGCCATCTACATGTGGCGAGCCATAAGCCTCCATTCATATTTTTCCTTCCAAAGAAATGCTAAATTAGCTCATTAGAATCCCACCCTGAGCCTCAACATCGCCCAGAATATAAACTCCTTGGGGGCAGAGTCTGTTTTGTTTTTAGTGTGTGTGTGTGTAACCAGGACTTAGTACAAGTATACACATAAGTATTTAACAAAACTTTGTGAGTTTAACTTAAAATAATCCTTAAGGTCATTTGGCACTTCGGTGTCAAAGTTAAATAAAAATCACAAGCCATATAATGACTTAGAAAAGCACAAAGTGACATTATTTATGCTTTTTTGTATTTTTATTTATCTTGTTAAATATTTTCCAATTTCCAATTTCATCTTGGAGCTACACTCCAGAATTTCCTGGGCGGTCTGGGTTGCTGACCCTCAAATTGGGCATCTCTAATGATCTCTCTGATCATTAGTCCAGCTCTTCAAGAACTACCTCAAAACTACTCTGAGGAATTCAGAGACATAGGAGAAGACTTGCATGAACTAGTACAGAAAAAAAGAAAAAGAATATAGTGTTTTTCTGGGACATTAATGCATTGTTGGTGGAGTTGTGAACGAATCCAACCATTTTGGAGAGTAGTTTGGAACTATGCTCAAAAAGTTATCAAACTGTGCATACCCTTTGATCCAGCAGTGTTACTACTGGGCTTATATCCCAAAGAGATTATAAAGAAGGGAAAGGGACCTGTATGTGCACGAATGTTTGTGGCAGCCCTTTTTGTAGTGGCTAGAAACTGGAAACTGAATGGATGCCCATCAGTTGGAGAATGGCTGAATAAATTGTGGTATATGAATATTATGGAATATTACTGTTCTGTAAGAAATGACCAACAGGATGATTTCAGAAAGGCCTGGAGAGACTTACACGAACTGATGCTGAGTGAAATGAGCAGGAGCAGGAGATCATTATATACTTCAACAACAAGACTATATGATGACCAGTTCTGACGGACCTGGCCATCCTCAGCAACGAGATCAACCGAATCATTTCCAATGGAGCAGTAATGAACTGAACCAGCTACGCCCAGAGGAAGAACTCTGGGTGATGACTAAAAACCATTACATTGAATTCCCAATCCCTATATTCATGCCCACCTGCATTTTTGATTTCCTTCACAAGCTAATTGTACACTATTTCAGAGTCTGATTCTTTTTGTACAGCAAAATAACGGTTTGGTCATGTATACTTATTGTGTATCTAATTTATATTTTAATATATTTAACATCTACTGGTCATCCTGCCATCTGGGGGAGGGGGTGGGGGGGGGTAAGAGGTGAAAAATTGGAACAAGAGGTTTGGCAATTGTTAATGCTGTAAAGTTACCCATGCATATATCCTGTAAATAAAAGGCTATTAAATAAAAAAAAAAGTTAAAAAAAAAAGAATATAGTGTTTTTTATTAAAATTACTAAAAAAAATTCTTAAAGTAGCTTACAAATAACATCTCATCTGATCTTAACAAGAGTATTGAGAAATAATGCTAATATAATCCCCATTTTATAGATGGGCAACCGAGGCAGAAAGAAGTTAAATGATTTGTACAGGGTTGCACAGCTAGCAAGTGTCTGGGGCTGGATTTGGACTCAGATATTTCTAACTACAGGCACAGCACTCTCTCCATTGTAACACCTTACTGCCAAGAACCAGGCAAATATGATTATATATATACATATATATGTTATATATATATATTATATATATGCATATGTATGTTTTATATATATTATATATATATAAATATACACATGCAATATATACAAAGACTAAAATAAGGCTTAAAAAAACCAAATAGCAGGTGAGCTCAGACAAAATGAAAATGACAATCTTAGTTCCAGAGGACAGATGCAGAAACACATTTTCATCATAGAGAGGTGGGGGACATGGGTGTGGAATGGTGCATGCTCTGTCTCGGTGGCTGGCAGTTTTGCTTAACTATGTTTTTCTGGTTACTAGCAAGGATTCTCTAAGGGGAAGAACAATATAACATTGGTGAATGAGTGCAGTACAAAAAGAAAAGAGATTAATAAAAACTTTTCAAAAGCAGCAAACAATCTCTGAAAGATTCAGAACTTTGGAGGAAAACAATGTTGCCTCCTTCTCAAAAATGTTTCATTGCTTCTCGAGTTCTGTCTTCCAGCATTCCCTTCTGATGTCTAGCCTAAATCCCTTTTGCTAGAAACCGAGCCTAATTAAACAATTCTGAATAAAATGAAAATAAGCCATAAAATTACAGAATTGTGTGTTAGGAGCAGTCAAACATAGGGGGAAAATGGCCTGGCTTCCTGGTGCTCTAACTCTTCAAGTCTTCAGTCAATTTTGCTTCTGTGAAACCTTTAGCTCATATTTTCTAGATGAGATTTTGTTCCCTGCTCTTTTGGGACCCTTATAAAGGTCATGCAATCATTTCTATCTTAAGGCTTTCTGACCCTATAAATGGGGCGAGTCCTGAGCCAAGAAGAGGGAAGGAGAGACAGACAGACAGAGAGAGAGAGAGAGAGAGAGAGAGAGAGAGAGAGAGAGAGAGAGAGATCGATCCTGAGGAAAGGCTACATTAATGATTAAGACCTAAAACTGCCATAACTTTGATACTGGCAATCTATACTGGCCTTGAAAAACTAATTCTGAGTTCATTCAGAACACATGGGAAGGACATGAAAGGAGGCAGAGAATAATGGAGCAAGTTAACAAATCAAACTAGGGAAGAAGGAAGGCAAAAGGTACTGGAGAAATCTACCCTATTTCTAATTGCCCCCTAAAATACCACTCTGCCCAGCTGGAAGTGGAAGATTGCCTTAAAGCTTGAGGTCACAGCCTTCATCCAACGATGGGCTAAACCAGATTGGCCTGGTAGTCTGGTACTAGAGCTGGCAGCCACGATTGAGCCAAACCAGGCTGAGGACCGATTACTTTTACCAATGACCTAAACTGCCATTGGTTTCAGGGATTTGTTGGTCGGGCCATCTCAAGGACAAGGAATGGGCTGGATGGTCCTAGAACAACAGTTTTTGGAATAACAATGACACAATGCTTATATTTTTTAAAAGGTTCACATGTCCAATGACAGGCAAACTTTATTCTCTATTTCTAAATCCAATATTTTAAATAAAAACCTAGGTTGAAAATAAGATCATTTTAAAGGACCAGATTCTGTCGCAGATCAATTTAGAGGCAGCATGGGGTAGTCAAAAGAGTCAGGGACCTTGAAGTCAATAACCTGCCTCAAATACTTATTGGCTTTGTGACTCCCAGGCAAATAAATGAAATTCTGTCAATCTCAGTTTCTTCATTTATAAACTGAGGATTACAATAACACCTAGAACTCACATACACAAATCCATGAACTCACTATTCTCACAGAACTGCTGTAAGGAACAAAGCAATCGATCAATAAACTTTTATTAAGTGCCAGCTGAGTTCCAAGCCCTAAGCTACTACTTCCCATTTGTTGTGTTTGTATTTTATGTATACATCAGGTTCGCAAATTTTCTTCCTTAGAATGTGAGCTCCTCTTCAGGAGCTCACATTCTAAGGAAGAAACAAACAAATTTGATATTTTTCATGGACTGATGGACGATAAATCCTCATCCTATAAAGATCTCAAAATGACCTCAAAGACTCAAGAAATAACCTGTCCATTGTCACAAACAGCCTCTTTGGCATTGGTCTATAAAAATCTGAAGACAGAGTCTTAACAGATGTCATGCTACCAAAATCTCCTGCTCCCCAAGCTCCCCAAGCAAAAAGTTTTCCAAATACAGAGACCTAGCAAAGAGAATCCAATGCATGTGGGAATAGGTTGAGGCACATGTCATCCCCCTTATGTATCTGCACTCGGAGTTGTACTGAGAACGCCTTCATGGAACTTATAGAAGATGAGCTGTCACCTCAATGCCTTAATTCAAATACAAACAGTAGCTATTCATTCTCCAATTGATAAATGATCAAAGGATATGAACAGACAATTTTCAGATGAAGAAATTGAAACTATTTCTAGTCATATGAAAAGGTGCTCCAAATCATTATTGATCCGAGAAATGAAAATTAAGACAAGTCTGAGATATCACTACACACCTCCCAAATTGGCTAAGATGACAGGAAAAGATAATGCAGAATGTTGGAGGGGATGTGAGAAAACTGGGACACTGATATATTGTTGGTAGAATTGTGAACTGATTCAACCAGTCTGGAGAGCAATTTGGAACTATGCTCAAAAAGCCATCAAACTGTGCATCCCCTTTGACCAGTAGTGTTTCTACTGGGCTTATCTCCCAAAGAGATCTTAAAGGAGGGAAAGGGACCCACATGTGCCAAAATGTTTGTGGCAGCCCTGTTTGTAGTGGCAAGAAACTGGAATCTGAGTGGCTGCCCATCAATTGGAGAATGGCTGAATAAATTGTGGTATATGAATATTATGGAATATTGTTCTGTAAGAAATGACCAGCAGGATGATTTCAGAGAGGTCTGGGGAGACTTACACGAACTGATGCTGAGGGAAATGAGCAGAACCAGGAGATCATTGTACATAGCAATAACAAGATTATACGATGATCAATTCTGACGGACGTGGCTCTCTTCAACAATGAGATGATTCAGACCAGTTCCAATTTTTCAGTGATGGAGAGAGCCATTTACACCCAGAGACAGCACTGTGGGAACTAAGTGTGGTTCAAAACATAGCATTCTCACTCTCTGTCGTTGTTTGCTTGCATTTTATTTTCTTTTCCATTTTTTTCCCCTTCTTGATCCAACTTTTCTTGTGCAGCAAGATAACTGTATAAATATGTATTCATATATTGGATTTAACATATATTTTAACATATTTAACATGTATTGGACTATCGGCCATCTGGGGGAGGGGAGGAAAGAGGGGAAAAGTTGGAACAGAAGGCTTTGCAAGGGTCAATGTTGAAAAATTACCCATGCATGTTTTGTCAATAAAAAGCTTTAATTTAAATAAATATTTTTAAAAAAGAAATTTTTACCTATTAATAAAACAAACTGTAGCTATTCTATCCATCTATGCAAAAGTCCATCAAAAAATATCAAAGAATACAAAAGTAACAGGACAGCAACTTGTGTCAAGACCATTTCTATCTGAAACCAATCAAAATATGAAAAGGAGAAAGAAGAAGAAGAGGAGGAGGAAGAGGAGAATGTACTCAATCAATAGCTCTCAGAACTTGAAAAATTAAAGACTTTAAACAGACGAGATATTCTTTTTTGTTATAGATTTTTATTGACAAAACATATGCATGAGTAATTTTTTCAACATTGACCCTTGCAAAAACTTCTATTCCAATTTTTCCCCTCCTTCCCTCCACCCCCTCCCCTAGATGGCAGGTAGTCCCATACATGTTAAATATGTTAAAGTATATGTTAAATACAATATATGTCTGCATATTTATACTGTTAAGAATGGATATTCTTAATTAACTGATGGATGTAGTTTGTCCCAGGGTAATTTTATCTGAATTCCATTATACAAGAGAAGAATAATAAGATGATAGGAAAAAAAGACATTTATCCAATGTTTTAAAGTTGGCAGAGCATTTCACATCTGTTATCCTACTTGAGCCTTGGAACAAACCTGTGACATGGGTACTGCAGATTTTATAGTGTCTTCTGGCAGGAGAGGAAGCAGTCTTGGAGAAACCAAGTGATTTGCCCAAGTCACATAGCTAGGAAATGTCAGAGGCGGGAGTTGAGCCCAGATGCTCCTGCCTCCAAGCCCAGCATCCTTGTCCCGAGGAATGGTATTATATTGATGACTGTGAACGGTAGAGGATTTCTCATTGAGTCTAATGGAAATGGGGACTCATACAAATCCGAGTACAAATTATCCATCCCAATGAACTCTCTAATGCAGCCAGTGCAGAAGAACAAAAGGGCATCTGTCAGCATGTCATCATCCACTGCTGGGCTTTTCTCTTTCACAATCTCAGGCTCTGTCCTAGCTCTTGTAGCATTCTTCCAGGATGGCTGGGATGATAATAATAGTGATTGATAGTCATGAGCATGTAATATTTCAAGATTTACAAGGGGCTTGTCTCACAACAACCTTGGGACCCTGATAGTGTAAGGATTAGTCACACTTTGAAGATAATTAATCTGGTTCAGAGACTGGCCCAAAGCCACCCAGCAAATAAATGGCCATTCACTTTTGGCCACCATTACCGGAGTGCTCTGAAGTGTTGTTCTCTGGATGATTAGAGATTTTTATCTAGTATTCCTAGAATGATCATGGGAAGCAAAGTAACAAGTTACACAATGAATGGGACCACACTTCCACAGCCCCAAGATCCTAGAGATGGGCACCCTCTCAAGCAGTGAAGTTCACAACCAGCCTCACTTTCCCTTCCTTGAATTTCTCATCTGTGTTTTCTGAAATCCTCCCTGGACAATCCATACCTTGTGCTGGGGGCTTCCTCCGAGTCTTTTGCTATTCTTTGTGTACGGTGAAGGTCTGTCCATGTGTTGTTTCTCATTCTTACTACATAACCAGTATACTTCAACATACATTTTCTGGAGTTATGTCATTTTTGCATATAAGTCATTATTGGTTTTAAAAAATGGACCTTCCTTGTCTAGAAGCTGTCAATCCAATTCCTAGCCAGACTTAGGGTAACCTCCGTTCTTTATCCACTTCATTCTCCTTTGTGGATTAGTAAATATGTCTCTTTTGAGGGGCTTGGACCTCATTAATGTAGAGTTTCAGGGATACATAGAATCGCAAATTTAGTTCTGGAAAGGAACTTGAAGATTATCAACTACAAGCATAACTAGCCCAAGTAAACACATTATACTACCTGGTACTTTCCAGATATCTTCATGGCATACCTTCCAATGCGGACTCTCTAATCCACCTTTTCATCCCTTATCTTGGAAACAATAATAGGCTAAACATTTCCAGAAACAGGCATGTCAGTCAACTCTTAGATCAATTGCCACTTGTCCCTCTGATTTCCCAAGCCAAGTCATCACTCATGGGCCACCATCTTCCTATGTCTTTTCATTCCTTAGGAAGCAAATATTCTTTGGGCTCAGTATCTCAGAGCAAGGCTTACTCTACCTTCTCCTTTGTGGTTCTAGGTGTACCCTGAAAAGTTGAAGTATCACTTCTCAAATGCTATTTTCAGTCCCCCCCAATTGTTACCCCCATTATTAGCCACCAGAGACATGCCCTAGTATTTCTCTTTAACCCACTGAATTACAATTAGCTCTTATGATGGTTACTTGCTCCAAAGATATAGCAAGAAGAGAAGTTCAGATATTTCTCCATAACATCTCACCTCTGGCTCTTGAGAGAATAGGCTCAGATTTAGCTCAGTTTCTACATGGCATTGGTCCTACAACATTCACATTCAAATACATGGTCTTCACAAAGCCTTAGACATTGTGTTACACTAGAAGCCATCAGCAAAGGGTCAAAGGAGTCCAAACAAGATCGGGGAACCACCAAGAGAGCAGTTGAGCAGAATGACCAAAGCTCTGGCTGACCAGTGCCTTTTGAAGATATCGCTAGTTCCAACTAAGCAGTGAGTCAAAAAGGCTTCTCCCAACCACAGACTGGAACCAATTATAGAATGGCTTTACTTGCTTCAAAGTCTCCCCAAAACACTTCTCTCACATAGCATTTAAGCAAGGACAATCCTGACTCACCAGCACTTATTTAAATTTGTATGTTCAATGCTTATCACAACAGCTGGCACTCAGTAATCACTTGAGTGCCTTTTCCTTCATCCAATCAAACTGTCTCATTTTTAGGTGGACAAACTTTGTTGATGGGAAGTTAAATGAATTGAATGACCTTGCCCAAGGTCACAAAAGCAGCAGAGTTTGTCCTGAACCCAAGTCCTCCATCTGATGATCCGATGATTATTCCACTGCCCCAGATGAGCTTAGCTTGATGCAATCAGCACTATGCTTTCCAAAAGCAGGAGCATGTGGAGAACTATGTCCCTATGCTCAGAAAATCCCATTTCCACTTAATTCTGGGTGGCAAAAACACTTTTGATGAAAGTCTGTCTGTCTCTCTGTGCTTACATCCCTATCTACATATGTATGTATATATATAAAGTGTGATATGCATGTATGTATATGTATTACATGTTATGTACATATACATGTATATTACATATATACATGTGTGTGTTAACACAAACGTGTATGTTTATACAAACATATACCTAGAGCCCTGGCAAAATGGGGAGAAGCCAATCATGCATTGGAGAGACTTGGGTTTAAGTCCTACCTCTGATGGGCTGCCTATGTGACTCTAGGGAATCACTTCATTTTCTAGCATAGTGGACAACTAAAAAAATATGATATCATAGAGTGCTAAGCACGGGTGTCTCCCAAGACTCTGTCCTGGGGCCTCTTTTCTTCTCCCTCTAGACTATTTCCCTCAATGATCTAATAATTTCCCATGAGTTCAATCCCAAGGAGATACTATAAATATTTTTTGTAGGTGAAGGTCCTTTTCCATTTTTATGACTTGGGGACATACATTTCTAATAGTTGTATTGCTGGATCACAGGATATGCACAGTTTGGTTGCCCTTTGGGTATAGTTCCAAATTGCTCTCCAGAATGGTTAGACCAGTTCCCAACTCCACCAACAATGCATTAGTGTCAAATTTTCCCATATCTTCTCCAATATTTATCATTTGCCTTTCCTATCATATTAAGTCAATTGCCCCTAAAACTGGGACATTGTTTCATCATTGGTGGAATTGTGAACTCATCCAACCATTTTGGAAAACAAAATGGAATTATGCTAAAAAAAATTATTGATCTACTTATACCTTCTGACTTAGCAATATGACCATTAGATCTATTCCAAAGATGATTAGGGAAAAGAAAAATAATTTCTATGTCCTAAAATGCCTTTACAGCTCTCTTTGTGGTGGCAAAGAACTAGAAATTGCAGGAATGGCCATCACCTGGGGAATGGCTGAACAAGTTGTGTTATATCATTGTGATGGAATACGACTACACTATGAGAAATGATGAGCTCAATGATCTTAGAAAAATGTAAAAAGACTTGAATGAAATATTGAAGAATGAAATGTGCTGAACCAGAGAACATTATATACAGTATTGAATGATTTTGAGTGAATAAGATATTCTATTAGAAATACCCAAAAAACTGTTATCTGCATCCAAAGGAAAAAATTAATAAACAAAAGTATATATAGAATAATTTATTTGTGTATATAGATATACATATATTGATCAATATATACCAATTTGGGTCTAATGATAACCATCTCTAGAGTGGTGGGCAAGGAGTAAGGAAGGAAAAAAGGAAATCAAAAAGAAACTTACAGGACAATTTATTTTTACATTTGAAAGGAATAGCAAGTTGTGCATAGTAGATTTGCAGTTTTATGTACAATCATCTTTTTATTATTCTATGTTATGGTAATGTTTGTTTTATTACATAAATTACAAATAAAATAATTTTAATGAGCCATATAAATCAGTGGAGAGAGTTTCTTCACTGATAGCATCCTATTTGGATAAAATCAGAGAGATGGTCTTCATATTCCTAGTTTCATTTTCTAGATACTTAGCTGGAAGCAACCTTAGAAATTATCTTGGGTTACACTCTCATTTGACTGACAAGGAAAATCAAACCCAGAGAAATGAAGGAACTTGCCTAAAGTCACACAAGTAGTATATAATGGAACAAAGTCCCCTACCTCCACACTCAGAACATTATCCACTATACCCCAAAGCCTTCCTGAAAGCCTAATTGAAGATTCTTCATCTCACAAACCCCACTGCCTCCAAAAGAAGGAAAAGGGCTTTGAATTTCCATAATGGAAATCCAAATACTCTTAAGTGAAGGCTTTCCTTGGAGCACAGACTTCAGATTGCAACCTGGGAACACTGGGCCTTCTCCTCTTACCTCCAAAACTCTCCCTCCAGTAGCTGAAAAACAATATAAGGTAAGTTCTGCAGAGGAAGAGATAGAGTATGGTGTTCAAACTCCAGAGGTGCAAAAACAAAAGCAACAAAACAATTTCTGATTCTGTCTTCCAGAATGTCTCACAAGGAAATGGGGGACATAATTAGGATAATCCTTTCTGGACACTATTATGGTTTTAGTCAGTGGCTGTGTTGCCTTACCACAAATTTCTCTCCACCAGCCTAACTACATTCAATACTTTATTACTTTCTATTGATTCTGTCATAAAAAAATTTTTTTAATGAAGTCAGGCCTGATTTCCCTCCTAGAGTCTTCCTTGTAGTTAATTCATAATCCCATTGAGACTTCCAAGATTGAAAGTTACAGCCATTGACTGCTCTCCCTCTCTCTCTGTCTCTGTATCTCTGTCTCTGTCTGTCTCTGCTTTTGTCTCCCTATCTATGTCTCTATGTCTCTGTCTCTCTGTCTCTCTTTATCTCTCTCCTCCTCTACCTCTGTCTTTCCCTCTCTGTCTCTGTCTCGTGGCTCCTCCCTCCTCTTTTTCTCTCTCTCAGCATTTTTGGGGCTCTGCAGAGAGCTTACTTCAATCTCATACATCATTTCCTCAACCTTTTTACCTGCTGCTATCTGTTAAATTTCTTTGTTCTGCCTAAGAGCTCACAAGAAGTGAAATCTTTCTTTAACAATCCAGTTTTTTCAAATATTTTCAGTCATGACTTTCTATAAATTTGTAACTTTGCCTTGATTCAAACTTTGTCCTTTCTCCTTACAAACATGGTCCCTGAAGATCAATTCTAGTCAATTTAACCAAAATTTATTAGGCATCTAGTTTGTGATAAGCACTAAAGAAAAGGAAGGAAGGATAGAAGGATGGAAGGAAGGAAGGATGGAAGGAAGGATGGAAGGATGGATGGATGGATGGATGGATGGAAGGAAGGAAGGAAGGAAGGAAGGAAGGAAGGAAGGAAGGAAGGAAGGAAGGAAGGAAGGAAAGAAGGATCTCTTTGAAATAGTGTGCAATAAATTTATATGAATATGGAGGAGGTCTCTATTCTTACCTCCTTTTCCAATATCCTTACGCCTTTCTACCCTCTGTATATTCCATGACTCAGAGACGCTGGCTTCCTGGCTATTCTTGACATACTCCATCTTCCAACTCCAAGAATTTTCCCTGACTACTCCCCAATGTCTGGAGCTCTTCCTCCTGACCTCTGCCCCCTGGCTTTGCCAATCTCCTTCAGGTTCCAAAACTTCCCACCTTCTATAGGAAATCTTTCCCAACCCCTCTTAATTTTAGACCTTTTTCTTTCCTAATTATTTTTTATTTATCTTGTATAAATCTCTTTTTTGTTTTCTTCCCATATTAGATTGTGAGCTCCTTGAGGACAGGAACTGACTTTGCCTCATTTGGCATCACCGGCATTTAGCACAATGCCTGATGCTTAATCAATGCTTATTGATTGATTGAAATGGTGGACCATTATTTAGAATTGCCAGAGACCTGGTTGGGAATGGAGAACTAAGAGAAAAAGAAGTCCACATCTTGTATCAAATAAGATCAGCCTATGGATATGGAGAACTCAAGAGATAAGTGTGGGTGTCAGAAATAAATATTTCCTTAATGTTCCCCACTATTTTCATGAGTGAATAAGTTCTAACAGTTGTGAATTTTATCCATCATTCTTTCCATTATTTCATCAATGGATATGTCTTATTGAACCCAACTCTTGTCTGTGGAAAGAGGTAAATGACCTGGTCTCAAATCATAGCTCTGCCATTCAACTCCTTGTGTGACCATGGGTGATTCACTAAGCCTTAATGGGCCTCATTTGCCTCAACTGCAAAATAGGAGTGGGGTCCTTTTGTCTCTAACAATTTATCAAACTCTGAATTGCTAATGAAAATTACAGCCTCTTCAAATCCATATGATCAAAGAGTTTTCTTAAAAGCAGACAGAGAGAAACATAACGTATAGAATCAAGGCCTTCAAGTTAGCCAAACTCATATTCATGTCCCAACTTTGTCTTTCTTAGAGGGGGACCCGAGGAACATTGCTCAACCTGCTTGTGCCTCAGTTAACTAGCCAGGAGTCTCTTTGAAGTTGATGATCGATCATGATCTGATTTGATGGAAGAAGTTGCCAAGCCAGGAGTCCCCCACATTCCTCTTTCCTCCTCTTATAAAAAGAAAAGAAATTAGTTGCTCCCTTTGTTCACACTTTGTGCATATGCAGTCTAAGGAATCTTTGCCTGTGACTAACTAAAGCCGTCTACTTCACATTCTCTGAATAAACAGCTCTCTTGATGGGAAAAAAGCTGAACACAGCACAAGGAAGCAGAAATCAAGGAGCCGTAGTGAGCTGGGAACCTCGGGGGCTTAATGGAGAGGGGGAGGAGGGAGGGTGGTTCTCAACCCTTTCAGGTTTGTTTTACATTTGCTGCAAATATGCCAAACCAGGTCCTGGAGCAAGATGCTTTGAATGCTGTAGTGGCTTGGCAAATATGAGCTTGCACCCATATAGAATATCAAACTCAAGGACTGAACCAAGAGTATTTAAATCCCATAGATAGAAACTAGAGGACCAGAGGAAGGGGAACAATGAAGGCTTCAAGATCTAAGAGGACTTTCATCCAAAGATTCTGAAAAGATGAGAGAGTTTCTCCCTTTTGTAGGAAGTGCCCCAGAAGGAGGAGACAGTATGAGAAAGGAGCAGACATGTCTATCTGAGGCAGAAAAAAAGTGTTCGCTCCAGGCTGTGAATGGTTTCCAAAGGCCTTTTTTTCCTTTCAGAGCAGGTACAGTTTGAGAGTGGCCCCACCTTCTCAATCCAGAAAAAAAAGATTCCGTGTTGGGAACTCTTTGGGAGAAGGGTGGTCCCAGGAGTGTCATTTACTTGGTTGTATAGGCCCTGGAGATAGGGGTGGGGAAATGCAGTATTAGCCTGAACTTGGGAAGGTGAGGTGGGAGGAAATGGCCACCATGATCTCCAAGTCTGTAGGCTCCAACTTCCTTAAATCTCAATTCCTTTTGCAAGAGACTTTTCCCAGTCCCCCATCCCCACACCCCAGGTACCTTCCCTCTGAGATTGCCTCCCATTTACACCAGAAAGAAGATAGAACAGATGTTCTATCTAATCTAATGTAGATAGGAAGATGGAACAATTTTTTAGCATGGTATTTCTTTTAGCAGATGCTTAAGGACAAGAATTGCTCTTCTTTCTGAGGATCCCTACTACTTACCACAATGCTGGCATAAGCAAGCATTTAATAATTGCTTCTTTAAAAAAAAAAGATTTAGCTGTTCTTGAGAATCCTCAAGCCTGGACCCTTCCTAAGGAAAGCAGAGCTTTAAGGACAGGAATCTATATTGGAAATAGAGACCAGTGACCCTGACCCGACCCCAGTAACAGGGAAAAAAAATTTAGGGTCACCATTGAGCGAGGAAGCAGATGGACTCTCAGAGAGAGCAGGGTCCTTCTTCTGGACTTTGGGACTTAGGACTTTTTTCTCCCTTTGTCCCACACTACAGCTGTTTTATTTGTGACCAGATAACGATCTCTCTGGTCTTATTATCATGATGGGATTTGGGAGACAGGGTGGCTAGGGGAAAGATACCAACTCAAAAAGAGAGTTTGAGGGATGTTTTGAGGTGTGATGAGTTTGTTTTGTTGTTTTTTTGTGTTTATTTTTTTGGCCTAATAGAGTTGGATCAGGGACTTGAGAGAAATGTTGGATTCTGTAATGTATGTGTCTCTTGCTTACATTTTATTACCTTTTTATCTAACTTAATTAAAATACAAATGAGCCTAGGAAGGGCACTGCAAGTAAACAGAAATAAGCCAGAAATTGAATAAACCATATTCCCAGATCGGGTAAGAAACAGGGAGGCTGACCTAGCAGAAGTGAATGGGGTCCTGGCTTAATTGATGGAAACTACTATCCATGGTCCTGACTTCATACTGCGACCATCCCAAATACCCCAACCAGAAACATTTTTTGTCACAGATACATTTATAAACTGGCCCTGAGGTTGATTTTTTCCCGAATTGGGAGTCTCAATACCTGTAGTATGATATATAGCAATACATTTGAGAGCTCCAGGCTCCCAACTTCCCATTCTGCATTGAGAATTAGACATTACTTTCTGCCTGCCTCCCAGAAATGTTGAAATTTAGTAAGAATATGCATGAGAAGCTCCAAGAGATGCAAGAAGTACTTATTAGGTGCCATCAAATACAAACTCTGCTCACTACTTCAAGCCTTTCCCCACTTAACTCCAACCACCTTTCCAGCCTTATTATACATTTCTCCAAACTAGGGAAGGTTAGATGGCACAATGGATATAGATCACCAGACCTGAAGTCAGGAAGACTTGAATTTAAATAGAGTCCCAGATATTTACTAGTTATGGGATCATGGACAAGTCATTTAACCTTTGCCTTTTTTGATTTCCTCATCTATAAAATGGGAATAATAATAGCATCTGCCTTCCAGGGTTGTTGTGAGGATCAAATGAGAAAATAATTGCGATGTGCTTGGCACATAGTGAACAATCCTATAAATGTTGCTGTTATTATTATTGTTGTTGATCTTATATACTTTTTGAGCCAAATTGTCCTTCTTGCTATTTCTCACATCCACACACTCCATCACCCATCTCTGTGCCTTTGCAGAGAGAGTTTCTCATCCTTAAAAATGAATTCCTCTCCACTTTCAGCTCTTCAAAATCCTAATTCCTTTCAGAATCTGGGTCAAGAGCAATTTCCTATGCAAGGTCTTTCTTGATTCCCCCAATTGCTAGTGCAAACCCAACCCCCTCCCCGAAAAATAACTTGAATTTACTTCATATATACTGATGTTGACATAATATTTCCCATCCTTTCCAGGAAAAAGTAAGTTCCCTGGGGAGGTAATATTTCTCTTTTGTTTTTGTCTTTGTACCATTCCCCCACCCTATGTACCCCCCATGCACTCTGCCTTCCTGACATATATAATTACTTAATAAATGCTTATCGATTGATTAGTAACTATTTTGGTGTAACTTAGGCTAGTAGTTTGACTATTATTGAAAGTGCTAGTTAATGGCCCCAAGGCCTAAATGTAGTTTCTAAAGCAATTGTTCTTATCCAAAAGATTAATTAGCTCATACCTAGGAAGAAACTAATGCAATCCCTATAAAAACTCATCCATTCATGAATTAGGTTTCCAAGTTCAAATACAATTCAAGGGTTTATCAGATGAAATCACCACCTTGGAACAAGAAATTTTCATGTACCTTCTTACAAATCTTCAGTGTCAATGGGAGGAGAAAAGAATCAGGTATTATTGTCCCCATTCAGCAATTCATATTCTCAAACATGCATGCTCAACACTGGGCTAGGAGCTATGGGTCATATGGAATAGGCTACGGTTACCTTAAGCAGCTTATATTCTAGTGGAAGAGATAGGAATAACATGCATGAAATAACAGCAAACAATTCCATTAACAGGGAGTGATATTAAGTGATATGGACTAGATAGGTCCCAGACATGGTGAGGATGGTAGAGACGGAGCTTGACCTTGACCTGGAAGGTTTGGAACAAGCAGAGAAGAGGAAAAAGGCCCTCCTGGAAGCAAAAGCAGAGTGAGAGAAATGAACATGATATATCTGTGGGACAATGAGAACACCAGTCTGATTAGAGCAGAAGAGAAATGCTGTAAAATAATAAAAATTTAAATGGATGACAGATGAGGTTCAGAGAGGCCACAAGGGACCTTGGAAACCAAGCAGAGGTGACTGACATGGTAGGTAATGGGGTACCATGAAAGAATTTTGAGGAAGGGAAAATTAGTGTGATAGTAATATGCAAGAAGGATTAAAGTTAGGAGAGTCGAGATTCATGGAGCATGAAGGACATCCAGCAAATTGTGGCAGTGAGATAGATTTGAAGAGATGAGGGGCTGCTTTGAAGTACTTTATTAGAAATGGGGAAGAAGAGATAATGGTGAGAGAAATTTTAGTTTAAAAGAAAAACTAAGGGCAGGAGGGGGAGAGATCATGGTGCTCGATGACTCGAGACAAATAAATCAAAGATGGCTTAAAGTATCTAAGCCAGGATGCCAAAGGGAGAGGCCGTGTCACAGAGCAGATAGAATCCCCCAGGTCCTGAAAGAGCTAATTTTGCTTCAAGCACACCTTCTTAATTTCCTGGGCCTAATTTATCCCCTGGAAGAACCTAGATAATGGTATTCTGCTTGCTGTTACTTAAAATTATTTATGGATTGAAGCAGCTCTCCACTGAGGTCTCTTCCAATGCTGCAATTCAGTAACTCCATCATTCTACGAACCCTTGCAAAAGTGGATGTTTTGTTGAGGTTGTATCTAGACCTTAAATGAGCTACATGAATTCTTTTTTTCCTTGGAAATATTTTCTTGCTGTAGATCCTGTTTGATCTAAGGTATGATTAATTTGTGCAAAGGCTTTTAGTGCCAGGAAATACAGGCAGAACAAGCCCTTCTTTGGACTCCTTAGGAAAAACTCATCCGTTAAAACCCATTGGACTAAAGAGGCTTCTTGTTGGAAAGAATTAGGTTTCGCTCACTTACCATTGGTAAAATCAGCAGCCAGGGCAAGTCATTAACCTAGATTATAGATGAGGAGGCTCCAGATGGTCCAAGCTGGTCTCTTCTTTATTGTATTCAAAATAGAATTCGGCCAGTATCATGGCTTAGCTGAGACAATACCAAGCTATTTACCAGGCTTCCTGAAGCTTTATTTGGCCAACATCTTCTCGAGAGAATGTGCTCTCCTTGAAGATGGGGTTCATTTTATTTTTGTCATTGTATCCCAGTATCTAGGCCATACTGGGCATATATCAGGAGCTCAATAAATGGTTTCTGATTGATGGACAATTGTTCAATTGGTTTGGAGAAAATTTTGATTAATATGATTCTATGAAATTGTATGCCTTCTCTAGGTACTTTTAAGCAGGGCCTGTATGATCCTTATTGAAACCGCTACAATGAGGACTTTTTCAAGGAGGGATTGGACTCAGCTGGACCCGAGTTCCCTTCCAACTGTGAAGTTCTGATTGGATTGCTCAATCTCTTTAGATTACCACCCACCTCCCTTTAAGATTTTCTTAACCATTAATTGGCCACAGCAGCTGGATGTTCTTAGAGTATACACCCATCTCTCTGTCATTTGTTTATGTGAGTTCAGACAAGTTCCTTCATCTCTGGGTCCCAATTCCCCCATCTGAAAGGTGAGGGAGTCTCATTCACTAGGCCAGGGACTTTTTAGCTTTTTTTGCACCCTGAAGATCTTGGGTCATCAGGTGAATTCTGAATCCCTTCTCAGAATCATGATTTTAAATTCAATAAAATTCAATTCAATATTCATTCAATTCAATAAATATTCAATTCATATATTTATTCCATAAAATTCAATAAATTTAATTCAATAAAATATATAGGATTACAAAGGAAACCAAATGTTCGTGAAAATTATAATGTAATTTTTCTCATTCAAGTTTACAGATCTCCCTGAAATCTATCCATTGTCTTCAAAGTTTCCTGGACCTCAGGGAAAGACTCTCTGTACTAAATGATCTCTGAGGTCTCTTCTTACTCTAGTTTTAGGATTCTGGGATCTTCTGAGCCTCAGTTTCCACTGTAAATGAGAGGATTGGAATAGGTGACCTCTGAGATTCAGCTCAATTCTAAATCTATGATTCCCTGTCTGATGCATTAATAATATTTTCTGGGAAGACATGTCTTCTTCAGAGTGCAGGTGATTCCTCTTGCCTTTCAGCCAGAGATTCAACCTCTCTGATGGTTTACATGATGCACGACCTCAATTTCTTGTTTGATTCTAAAACCTTTCACGTGGATCTGTCAATAGGATGGAACTCACTATGAATGAGGAAAAGACTGTAGAACAGTCTTTGCAGAAGCAGATAAATGTCCTAGAGAACTGGTTGACTGGTCAGTCAACAAGCATATATTATGCACTTACTGTATACTAAGCCTTGTGCTAGATGCTAGGGATAGAAAAGCAAAAATTGGACAGTACCTGTCCGAGGAGGAGATGAGAGAAAAGGAGATGGGAGAGAAGGGAAAAGGAGGGAAAGGGAAGGGAGAGGAGGGGAGTGGAGGAAATGTGTCCAACACAACTTGGCAAAAATGATCCCAATCCTTCCTCAGAGAGGGCTTCTTATGTCAATCACATAAATCTTCCACTTATAGAACCATCTCTTTCTCCATTCAAAACACCCTCATCCAACCCCACACAGGTTTCTCATCACCTTGCCAGGTCAGACTCCATGGCTGGTACTCAGCAGCCAAGAGCCAACGTGCGCAGAGCTAAATACAGCCTGGAACTGCCAGCAGATTCTCTGAATGTTAATGAAAAACAGAGTTAGGACAAGTGCCCTTGGCAGACGTACCTCTCTAAACACACAGAGGAGTGTCCATATGTGTGGGACCCAGCTTCCGTGCATTCATTAGCATCCCCGGCTCCATCTGCACCTTAGTGAGAAGTCGTTTGGAAATAATAGAAACTTGGGGATATTATTTATATGTACACATATATATAGCGCATATGTGTATGCATTCACAAGACACACTCAGACACGGATTCTCGTTTTGTTGCAACTTTTAAAAGCTTTCTTTTTAAAAATATGTACAAGGCACCATGAACACAAAAATAAAGGCAGAATAGAGTCCCCACTTGGATGATTTAACAATTAACGCGGACCAGAAGATAATCAAGTACAGTGGAGTTCGGGCTCCAAGGCCCATCTTGATCACATATCCTTTTGGGTGTCCGTAGCTCGTTCAACTCCTCAGAACTCCAAGCAATTCTTTCTCAGGAAGAGCAATTGCCCATCCGTGTTGGAAGAGAATATCTCCTCACTGCGATTTGCCTATTCCAATAAAATCATAAAACCAGACGTTAAAAAAGACACGAATGTAGAAAATGGTAGCACAAGCAGAACATGTTGAGAACAAAGGAGTAGTCTGAATGATTTATTGTGAGAAATACTAAAAGGGGAATATGGCTAATTTTCTAGGAAGGCTTCCAGCAAAAAAGGGAACCTGAGTTGGACTCTGAAGGAAGAGAAGTATTTCAATAAATGGAACTGGTGGACTCCATTCTATACACTGGGCCACTAAAAGCAAAGGTACTGAGACAGAAGAGGAAAAACATGGAAATGCAGATTAGAGAGTGGCTCATTTCTACTGAAACATAGAATTCATATAATAGATGAGTGGAGATAAAGCTGGAAAATGGGTTGCATCCTAGTAATGGAGTTCCTTGAATATCAGGAAAGGGATTGTATGCCATATTTGGAAAGCAGAGGAGAGTTACCAAAAGTATTTGATGAGAAGAGAGTGTCAATTAATTAATCAACATACATTGATTAAGCACCTACTGTGTGCCAGGAACTGACATGGTTATAAATGTCTAATATATATGTCTATATAATAATATATAAATTCTAATATATTTCACATATAATGTGATATATTATTATATAATAATATACAACTAATGTGTGTTTGATGTATATAATATATAAATATTAATATATCACATATAGAATAGAATATATTATATAATGTAATAATATATAAATGTTAATATATTGTGTCTAATGCATATAATATGATAATATAGAAATGTTAATATATTATATGTCTAATGTCTATAAAAATACATTAGCAGGAAAGGACAAAAGCCTTCCTCCTCTCTTTCTTCCCTTTCCTCTTCCTCTTCTCCTTTTCTTCCTCCTCCTCCTTCTTCCGCACCAGTTGGCGAGAGAAAAGAGACCTATAAGAAAGCGTCAGGGTCATTTAAGGCAGAAAGAAGGGTTTGTCGGTCCCACAGCTCAAATGAGGGCGAGTGTTCAGGGAGCCTGACCGGGTTTTTCCCAGACCCGATGGCCTCCCGATCTCTTCCAGATAGACACTGATAATTCCGGGGCATTGTGGTGTACCTGAAGAACCGCAATCATTTTTCTGCCCAAAAAAGTGATCCAAGTTCATTTTAAAATAAAACTTTATCTTTGATGCTTTGTTTCTAGAAGAGGCTGGGAATGATTCTCAGCATGATGAGTCAAAATTGGGACAAATATAAAGTATCAGAAAGCCATGACATCTAGCTTTCTTGTCATGGTCTATTTGGGGATAGTCTTTTGTCAGCAGCAAATAGAAGGAATCGGAAGAAATAAAGCAAATCCTTAAGAATGATCCGAGAATGATCAAACATTTCAGTTACAAAGGATATTGGGGCTCATCTAATAAAACCCTTATATTCTACAGATGAAATCTGAAAGACTAAATAACTTGTTCAAGGAGTAGGTGATTGGTCTTTACAAAAAAAATTTGTCCCCCTCAGAAAAGAGCTATATGATGCCTAAAGTGCAGTGGGAGGCCAAGCAGTAGTAGCTGAGAGGAGCAGAGGGCTCAAAGAAAGAATCTCAGTTCTACAACGGATCTAGATGGGGCAGAAGCAACAAGACTGACCAGTCAGGGACAAGACCAGCTCGTGGGGCAGAAGCAAGGAGACTGACCAGTCAAGGACAAGACCAGCTCATGGAGCAGAAGCAACAAGACTGACCAGTCAACGACAAGACCAGCTCGTGGGGCAGAAGCAACAAGACTGACCAGTCAGGGACAAGACCAGCTCATGGAGCAGAAGCAAGGAGACTGACCAGTGAAGGACAAGACCAGCTCATGGGGCAGAAGCAACAAGACTGACCAGTCAGGGACAAGACCAGCTCGTGGGGCAGAAGCAAGGAGACTGGCCAGTCAAGGACAAGACCAGCTCGTGGGGCAGAAGCAACAAGACTGACCAGTCAACGACAAGACCAGCTCGTGGGGCAGAAGCAACAAGACTGACCAGTCAGGGACAAGACCAGCTCGTGGGGCAGAAGCAAGGAGACTGATCAGTGAAGGACAAGATCAGCTCATGGGGCAGAAGCAAGGAGACTGACCAGTCAAGGACAAGACCAGCTCGTGGGGCAGAAGCAAGGAGACTGACCAGTGAAGGACAAGATCAGCTCATGGGGCAGAAGCAACAAGACTGACCAGTCAAGGACAAGACCAGCTCGTGGGGCAGAAGCAACGAGACTGGCCAATCAAGGACAAAACCAGCTCATGGGGCAGAAGCAACAAGACTGACCAGTCAGGGACAAGACCAGCTCGTGGGGCAGAAGCAAGGAGACTGGCCAGTCAGGGACAAGACCAGCTCATGGGGCAGAAGCAAGGAGACTGGCCAGTCAAGGACAAGATCAGCTCATGGGGCAGAAGCAACAAGACTGACCAGTCAAGGACAAGACCAGCTCGTGGGGCAGAAGCAACGAGACTGACCAGTCAACGACAAGACCAGCTCATGGAGCAGAAGCAAGGAGACTGGCCAGTAAGGGACAAGACCAGCTCATGGTTCACAGTTGACAGCTCAGTGATGTCTCCAGATTACCACTCAATCAACAAATATTTATAAAGTACCTAATAAGTACCAAACACAATGCTAGGAATTAGTGACTCAAAGACAAAAACAGCCCTAAAAGAAATTATGTTCTATTGGGAAAGACAAAATTGGACATATACAGTATCTGCAGAATATATTTAAAATAGATATAATTTATGAGCAGCAAGATGGTAGAATGGGTAGAGTGTCAGGACTGGAGTCAGGAAATTTATCTTCCTAAGGTCAAATACAGTATCAAATACTTTCTACCTGTGTGATTCTGGGCAAATTACTTAAGCCTGTTTGCCTCAGTTTCCTTATCTGTAAAAAATAAAAAATCTGGTCTCTGCTAAAAAAAAAAAATCCCAAATGAAGTCACAAAGAGTCTAGCACACCTGAAATGATTCAACAACAGCAATTTTGTGAGGAAAATACTAGGAACTAGAAGATACAGAAAGACTTCATGAAGAAGATGGCGCTGGGGAAGAAATCTTAAAGGACACTTGAGAATCTCGAAGGAAGAATCGAAGCAAGAAAGCATTCCAGACATGGGTGATAAGTGATCCAAAAGCACAGAGATGGGAGATGGTGTGTGTCTATGTATGTGTATGTGTGTGTGTGTGTGTGTGTGTGTGTGTGTGTGTGTGTAACAAGAAAAGTAGTTTGCCTGGACCATAGAATGAAGAAAAGGGATCCTATATAATAAGGATAGGAATTCAAATTGGATGCATTGTTGGTGGAGTTGTGAACGAATCCAACCATTTTGGAGAGTAGTTTGGAACTATGCTCAAAAAGTTATCAAACTGTGCATACCCTTTGATCCAGCAGTGTTACTGCTGGGATTATATCCCAAAGAGATTATAAAGAAGGGAAAGGGACCTGTATGTGCACGAATGTTTGTGGCAGCCCTTTTTGTAGTGGCTAGAAACTGGAAACTGAATGGATGTCCATCAGTTGGAGAATGGCTGAATAAATTGTGGTATATGAATATTATGGAATATTACTGTTCTGTAAGAAATGACCAACAGGATAATTTCAGAAAGGCCTGGAGAGACTTACACGAACTGATGCTGAGTGAAATGAGCAGGACCAGGAGATCATTATATACTTCAACAACAATACTATATGATGACCAGTTCTGATGGACCTGGCCATCCTCAGCAACGAGATCAACCAAATCATTTCTAATGGAGCAGTAATGAACTGAACTAGCTATACCCAGAAAAAGAACTCTGGGAGATGACTAAAAACCATTACATTGAATTCCCAATCCCTATATTTATGCACACCTGCATTTTTGATTTCCTTCACAAGCTAATTGTACAATATTTCAGAGTCTGATTCTTTTTGTACAGCAAAATAACGTTTTGGTCATGTATACTTATTGTGTATCTAATTTATATTTTAATATATTTAACATCTACTGGTCATCCCCATCTAGGGGAGGGGGGGGGTAAGAGGTGAAAAATTGGAACAAGAGGTTTGGCAATTGTTAATGCTGTAAAGTTACCCATGCATATATCCTGTAAATAAAAAGCTATTAAATAAAAAAAATTTAAAAAAATAGAAATTCAAATTGGAGCCAAGGGGAGAAGGGCTTCAAACATCAATAGAGGAATTTATATTTACTCTTAGAGATGAAAGAGAATCACTGGAGTTTATTAAGTAGGAAAATGAGATGGTCAGACCTGAGCTCCGGAAAAATCATTTCAGCAACTTTGTGCAGGACAGGTTGAAAATGGGAGCAAGCGGTCACCATGAGAGCAATTAAAAAACAGCTGCAAATGAAAAATAAGAAGCCTTCCTAAGTGGGATGGGAGTCCTGAGCAGAGAGAAAGGGATGAGTAGGAGGGAGAGATGTCCCAGACATCAGATCAGTTGTCTCAGCCAGGGGAAGGAGCCCACACCAAGACTGTTGAGCTCAGAGACCAGAGACAGAGGATGTGTTCATCAGAAGCGGGGAGGCAGGCAGCATCATTGTAAAGAAATGTCCCTGGGACATATATACATATATTGTATTTAACATATTTAACATGTATTAGTCAACCTGCCATCTGGTGGAGGAGGTGGGAAGGAGGGGAAAAGGTGGAACAAAAGGTTTTGCAGCTATCAATGCTGAAAAATTACCCATGCATATGAATTGAAAATAAAAAGCTGTAATAAAAAAGAAAAAGAGAAATGTCCCTGGGGATGCTGTCCAGGAACATGAGGTACCCTGATTCCTCTCTGGCTCCTCTCTGGCTACATCCATGCCCTGTATGTGTGACTGGTGTCTCTCTGGCCATGAGGATGCTCTGCTTGTGAATCCCATCCACGTGTGCCTGGTGCCATTCTTCACTATCCATTTCTATGTGTTCCCTCTGCCTCTGGTACATTATCCAGTGGGACTTCAAGAAGAGAGGGGGCTGGGTTTCCTTCATCTTTGTTCTTCTGCTATTTAATCAAGTGATTTTTATTTTAAATTAATGTGTCCTTTGGTTAGTCTGGTAAGAAAAACATCGGTGGGGGCTTTTAGCCTATGATTTTTGAGTGGATATTGACCGAAGCGTGCCAGTTTGCAGATAGTTTGCAGACATGGGGAGATCTGGGCTACGTGCATGAAGGGGTTGGATTGGATGGTTTCAAAGGCCCCTCTCAGCTCTAAATCTGCAATTGTCTGAGTTCTTTTGAAGACTCATAAAATAAATTACTACTGGGTTAATCTCTCACTGCTTCCTTATTTTACTCCACCCGGGCAGTCCAGTCGTAAACTAAAACCTAAAGAATGAAGCTTTGGAGCTTTCCTAAACTGGCTAAAAGCCAGTGCACCAGCTGCTACTGTAGAATAACCAAGACCCTTTGTGTATGGCTATAAATACTTTTCAGCAAAAGCATAGACTCCAACGTCCAAGCTGGAAACCAGCTCTGTGATCCTCAGAAGGTTGGCTCCCTCTCCCTTCTCTGCATTTTCCAGCAAGGGCTATACTCTGTAAAGCGGTTATTATGTCATGGCATTTCTAAAATGATGGGTTTTGTCTCAGCAAACAGCCTCCCTGAAGGTGCCATCCCACCGAGAGAGAGAGCGGCTGCCGAGTCCCGGAAATGACAGACATCCTCGGAGCCCTGATATTTCTGACAAACGAGCCCATCGCAGGGTTTGCTCTCCCCCTTCCAGGATGCACCTGAGTCAGGCTCAAGTGGTATCAGGTTTACGTATTTCTATCCAACCTCTAGAGCCCAAGCTGTTCTGTCCTCGAGGAGCTTATTGAAGGCGATCGTGTACACGTGTAGACCAGTTTGTACAAAACAGTTACAAGGGAATTTGGAAGGAGGACGCCAGGAGCCAAAGAAAGGGGCCTAGCAGAGAATTTGGCTAGCTTTACTAGATTGCAGACTATGGGGACAGTAACAGGAGCTGCCTTAGCTATCTTTGGATAACCCTGCCTAAGTGCAGCTTTCTTTACATAGCAGCTTTATATTTATGTAATTTGATTTTTATATAATTTAATAAATTGTTGTTTAGACTATGGGAGAAAGTCTAAAATGAATTTTATAATACAAACATATTTAAATAGAACTTTAAGGTTTACAAAGCACTTTCCCTATAACCTTTTATTTGATATTCATGACAACCCAGAGAGGAAGGGGCTATGATTATTAGCCTCATTTTACAAATGAGGAAACTGAGGCAGATAGAGTTTAAGTGACTTGTCCAGAGTCACAAACCTAGTAAGTGTCTGAGTCCAGATTTGAACTCAGGTTTTCCTGACTTCAAATCCAGTGTTCTATTATGCCTTATAGTCAGTTAATCCCCAGACAATTAGTAGACATTTACTTTGTACCAGGCACTGCCCCTGGCTGGAGATATCGAGAAACGGGAAACCAATTTTTGGCTATTTGACACTAAAGTCTCCCCAGGCTCTGGCTTGAAGCTGTCCCAACTCACTCCTAGAATGGACAGAGGCTCCCATTCACAAGAACGTTAGCTCTCCTCTCATCCAACAAACGCCACCAGAAGGAAGCTCGAAAACGTTACTGGGAATTGTGCAGTCCCCGTAAATGAGCTGGTCCTAGGGCCACAGCTGGTGTGTTCATCATTGTCGCCGATATAAGGTAAAGGATTTGAAGAGGACAGATGTGAGACGTGAACAGGTGCCTGAGGAGATGATGTCTGAGAAGAAAATTTAGATTTCTGGATCGCAGATGAAAATATAACTTATTAAAACAACCACAGTAAAAGCTAACACGCCCTTATCCTTCTGCACTGTGGCTCCCATCTACCTCTCTAGCCTGATTTCAAATCACTCGCTTTTACGGAATCTATGCTATGGTCCATGGAGTTTCAGGATTCCCTCATGCATTAGGATAGGCTGTCCCTTTATCTGGGACATCCTGCTTCCTCATCTACTCCTCTCCTACTCTTTTTTCTGCCCTGCAGGCTCAACTCAGGTGCCATTTTCTCCATGAAGCCTTCCCTGAACCCTCCCAACTGTTAAGTCTTCTCTCTGCTTTCAGTTATCCTTCAACAGTGACTGAACTTGTATTATACCTGATCAGTAAAATAATAATAGTCATAACTTTTATATAGAACTTAATATTTGCAATTCACGTTACACATATTATTTCATTAGATACTTAGAGCAACCCTGGAAACTAAGTGCTATTATTGTTCCCATTTAATATAGGGGAAAACTGAGGCTGATAGGTTAAAAGACTTCCTCGGGGGTCACACAGCTAATAAGTGTCTAAGACTAAATTATGAATCGGTTCCTTTTGATTCCAAATCCAGTGAGCTCCTTGAAGGTAGTGACTTGATTTTTGTGTTTGTACACTCAATACCTATATAAGAAAAAAATTGATGTTTGTTGAATTGAACTAAACTGGACTGCTGAATTATGGCTGCCCAGCTGATAGAGAAATAGCAATTATTTCACCAAGAGGTAAAAGGCAGGGGGAGGAGAAGGACGTGTCATGGTGCAGAGAGCAGTTCCAAGCAATGAGAGACCAAGACAAAAAAGTAAAGTGATCCCTGGCATTAGGGCGCTTATATTCTTAACGAGCTTATAAAATAAATGTAATATATGTGAAAATCCAACTAGCGAGGCAACTGGCAGCCTAAACAAGTGAGGAAAGACTTCATACAGAAGGTAGTGCTTCGACTGAACTTTACAAATGAGGAAACTGAGGCAAATAGAGTTTAAGTGACTCATCCAGAGTCACAAACCTAGTAAGTAAGGGGGTTATGGGAGTCTTACTGGTGGAGGTGAGGGGGGATTGGGACAGCCTGGGCAAAAACAGGGAGGTGGAAGATGTCCTGTGTAAGGGCTAGCCAGTAAGTCATTTTGGATGCATCATGGAGTGTATGGAGGGGAGGAATATAAAAAGACTGGAACTGTAGGTTGGGAGGAGTTGAAAAGGCCAGACAGAGCAGTTTGCATTTGATCTAGAGGTAATCGAGAGCCACTGAAAGTTATTGATCAACAGCAACATAGATGGATGCAAAAGAAAAAAAAACTGGCAACTATGTAGACTATGGATTGGATAGGGAAAGACTTGACCCATAGAAAGGATAGACTCCATCAGCAGTTTGTGGGAAGGTATGAACTGAATGAGAAAGCGTGGATGGCTTGTGGATCTTCCTTTGTTGCAGGGCATACTCATATTGAAGGGATCCCAGATCCATCAAAATGCCCACTATTTATCCTACTGGGGAATGATGCTCCTCTTTCAGAAAGAGACACATCAAAGGTGTTTAAAACAATCTCAGAAACTCTGAGAAATCCCTAAGACTAGAAATTTCTGAACTATGACCCATCGTAGACAAAACTGAGGATTATTGAAGAACTCTCCAACATCTTAAATACTGTAAGTGGGACACCAAGATGTTGTTCAATCATGTCTGACTCTCCATGACCCCATTTGAGGTTTTCATGGCAGGTACTTGAGAGGTTTGCCATTTCCTTTTCTATCTTGTTTTACAGTTGAGGAAACTGAGGCAAAAAGGATCAAGTCACACAACTAGTAAATCTCTGAGGCCAGATTTGAATTCAGGAAGATGATTGTTTCTGACTCCAGATCTGATGCTCTACCCACTGTACCACTTAGCAAAAACAAGATAGCAAGACTCAAGCTTTAACAAATCATTTGATAGATACCACTAACTATTCTATAGAGACCATAGAAAATGTTCTATAGCACAAAGCTTCTTAAGAGGTCGGTCTGGACTCCATATAGGGTCATGAAACTTAATGTATGGGTTATGGAATTATGGTTTATTATCAATTGATGTTTGATTGATATACCCATTTTACATACCTCTGTACTTGAGACAAAATCAAAATGTCTCAGGGGAAAAGGAGTAGTGAGTAGAAAAAGTTTAAGAAGCCCTGCTATTGTGTGTGTGTGTGTGTGTGTGCACTATATACAATTACACTACAATATAATTAGGTGGATTTGGCTCAAACATTAATGACTCAAAGTCATTAGTGGGTCAGGATAAATTTGTCAGGGCATCACCAGTGGAGTGTCCCAGGATATACATTTGGCCCAGTGCCATTTAATGTTATCAGTGACTTAGAGTCGATGACCTGCTCATCAAATCTGCAGATGGCCCAAGGCTGGGGAGACAGGATTAGGATCCAAAAGGACCAGGACAGGCTGGAACTTTGCTTCATCTAATAAGATGAAATCCGAGAGGGAGAAATGAAGAGCCTCATACTTAAGTACCAAAAACAACTCCACAAACGTAAGATGGGGGAGGTAGGGCTCGATTCCAATTTGTCTGAAAAGATCTAGGACATTTAGTGGCCTGGAAGCTCAGTGTGAGTCACCGGGGGGATGTGGCTGCCAGAAAAGCTAATGCAACCTCAAACTGGACTGCATTAAGGGGGCAGAGCTTCCAAAAATAGGGAGGCCGCTGTCTGCCCTCCTCAGGCCTCTCCTGGATTGCTGTGGTCACCTTTAAGAAGGACATTGATAAGGTGGAGAAAATGCACAGGAGGGAAACCAGGATGGTGAGGAGGTTCGAATCCATGATAGAAGAAGATGAGATGAAAGAACTAGACAAAATTAGTGTGAACAAGACAATTGTTGGGGACCGGGGGGAAGATGAGTGGGACACAAGACAAGTGTCTGCAATATCTGAGGGACTACCAGGTAAAAGAAGGTTGAGATGTGAACCCAGAGGGCAGAATCGGGACTGCCGGGGAGAAGGTTCAAAGAAGGAAATGCAGGCTCAATGCTTAGAAAAACTTCTCAACAATGAGAGCTTTGAGGAAAGATGGTCTCCCTCATTGGTGGGTTCAAGGAGGGGCTGGATAGTCACTGGACAGATATGTTATCACGGGCACTCTTTCTCAGGGGTGGGCTGAAAACCCCTTCCAAGTCACATTCTGTGACTAGGATTCCATGAACACTCCAATATCTGGCAAACCGCAAGTGTGGAGGCAAGATGGCGGAGGGTACTCATGCCCTCCTTGTGGAGATGAATCCTGCACAAAAATCTATATTACACTCATCCCATGTAATTGGGCTTCACTAATCAAAGCACTCTCTCCTATCATCCTCCCAATTACTCTGTTTTCTCTGCCTCATTTGTTTCCTGCTACCAAACTGTGGCAATATTAGCTCACAATATGATCTCAGAGTAAATCTTTACAATTTGGACTCAGTGGTTTCTTTCTTAAAGTTAAAGCAAACGGAAGTCTCTGCCAGAGGGAGAAGCAGTAGAGTCAGGCCTAAGGTGTTTCAGGGAATCCCAGTTTGTCTGTGGTTGATGGGTACGGAATAGAATATTGGAGACTCGAAACAGCATCGTAAAGCAGAAAGATAGTTGGATTTAGAATCAGAGGACATGAATTCAAACCCTTATCACTTACTCCTTGTGTGATCCTGGACAAGATATTTAAACCCTCAAGGTCTCAGTTTGTTTATTTGTAAAATGAAGGATAAAGTTCAAGGTCCCATCCAGTTTCTCATCTTTGACCCTGTTTAGAAAACGAGACATTAAACCATGTATAAGGTGGCCACTGGGTGGGATCAAGACAGATAAGTGCTGGTAGGGTCCAGACTTTGGATTGAGAGAATTGTCAAAGTACGTCCCCACTGTGCCAGTGGGGACTGTCAACAGTAATAGGATGGCAAAGCACTTTTCTCTCCACTGTCTTTTGAGGTGGGCATATTGCCATTTCCCAATAAAAAGGGAAGCTTTTCAAGTCCCTTTTGGGTTCTCTCTTCCTCATTAGAATGTAAGCTTTCTGAGGGCAGAGATCATTTTTCTTCTTGCTTATAGTCATATTTCCCAATAAAAATGGAAGCTTTTCAAGTCCCTTTTGGGTACTCTCTTCCTCATAGAATGTAAGTTTTCTGAGGACAGAGATTGTTTTTCTTCTTGCTCATAGTCATATTCCCGGCACATTGTTACGTGCTATGTTTCTGGCACACAGTAAGCACTTAATAAATGCTTATTGATTTGACATGTCCTCTTCTACCAGTACCGAGGATCGGAGAAACGAGATGGCTATCCCTTAGCCATAGGACTGACAATCACGTCCTCCCCACGCCACAGTCTCTGAGGGGCATGCGTTCCCCTCAGTACAGGATTTCAGCTTGAGTCGCAGTTTTTCACCTCCCTCACATTCCTGACTGCCCTACTCAAGACCCCCTCCCTTAAGAACCTCTTCAAGGGTCATTTGGGCCCCACAATCTCAGCACTAAGACATTCCCTCCTGACCTTGTTATAGAACCACAGAATGTTCAGAGATCGGGGGGGAAGGGATAGCATGGCTGCCATCGTCCAGTCTAGCACAGCCCCACTTCATGTCACGAATGAGAGTAGGAGACATTCCCACTTCTGTGGCTCCATCTGGAAATTATGGATCTCGTGTCGGCTTCTATCAGAGAAACTCGTACTCCCAAGCTAGCTGAAGTTAGCCATTAATTCTGATTTGTCATGGCTAACCCCCCATAACTCCTCTTTGGGACTTGGAAGCTTAGACAGTGCCTGACTGTGGGATTGATTCTGGGCTTAGAGTTAAGACCCGAGTTCACATCCTATTTAACTCTGCCCAAGCCATTTTCCTACATGCCTCAAGCAGCTGCTTATATAAAAAGCCCATCTTTCATGTTGGGAAAGGGAAGTTCCCACAATGGGATTTCCCCAAACTGCCCAAAACTGGATGTTTTACATACTGATCACTCCCTTTTCACATTGTATTTTCAGGCCTTTCAACAAGGCTGTTACACAGGTGATGCAATCATCAGTATCTCCATTTAAGAGATAAGAAAACTGAGTCTTGGAAAGATTACAGGGTGAGGTGACATGGATGCTCTCAGCTCCAGAGCTGAGATTTAAATCTTGGTCTCCTGACTCCATCCTTGGAAATCCCTGCCCTTAGAAGGAAGGGGGTCAAGCTTGCCAGAGCCAGAGGGAGGTGAATGGGGACAGAATGATACGAGCTGAGATTTTTATTCAGCTACTTGGATATTCCACAAGGATGCTGTAATAGCCAGTGCGACTTCTGCCAATGGAGGAGGTATATTTTTTAAAATTCCAAAGCCACTAATGAAATTTTGTGTGAAATCACCATCTCCCATCCTGCATCCCATCCCACCCACTTACTAGATAAATGGGCATCACATGAACTTCCTGGAGCGCAAACAAAAGGACTGCATCCACGGGTTCCAAAGATGAAATTATTAAAGCCTTTTGCTTGTAAACTCAGAGAACCTGCCAGGCCCAGATGGAGAATTGGTAATTGATATTTATAAACAATCTTCTCCACAGCTGGGGAAACCTCACTATCATGTAGTGAGTCATATATTTCCAAGAGGACTTCCACTCCCAATGTGACCCAGACTTTCATACGACAATTATATATATATGATTATGAACAATTTGTAGAATCACAGAATCCGAGACGTAAGCCTGGGCAAATGATTTAACCTTATTGTGCCTCAGTTTCTTCCTCTGTAAAATGAGATAGTTGGATTCCATGACCTCTAGGTCCTTGAAGTTCTAAATGTATGAAATAATTTTTGAAATAATTGAACACAGTTCCTATGTCCCCCAATCTTCTCTTCTCCAGTTTAAGCACCCCCAAGCAGGCTGGTAGGAGTCATTATTAACTCTTCACTTAAATATGCCATTTCCCAGGAGGATGCCATGGCCTTTTAAGCTGTGAACCCTCTCCTGCCTTCCTGCAGTTTGAATACAATCATCCTGTCCCTGCTAAGTCATATGGTGACTTGAACTCAACAAGCATCAAAGTGAATAGAGTCCTAACTCTGGAATCAAGAAGATCTGAGTTTTCAGCCTCAGATAATGTGAGTTGCAAGACCGGACAAGTAATCTAACCTCTGCCTTAGTTTCCCCATCTATAAAATGAGAATAATAATAGTATCCACCACCTGGGGAAATTCTGAAGATCACATGAGGTAACATTTGTAAAGCACTATATAAAAGCTATTTTTGTTATTGTTCTAGCTGCTATTATTATGATGACAGTTATTATTTTCTTCGAGTCTTCCATCTGATGTTCTTCTGGCCTGATTTCTAATTGCCTCAGCATCTTGATCACCCTCCTCTGCACATACACTTCAGTTTGTCAGTGTCCTCATCAATGAAATTTGCCAGCTTGAGAAAAAAAAAATCAAGAAAGCTCCAGCATCCTCCTCAAGGGAAATAGTTTAATGATGAGTGAAAATCAGAACAAAATCAAAAATAACCAACATTTGTTAAGGGCTTCCTATGGGCCACCACCAGTTTTAGTATCGAGCCAGTATTTTATTTCCTTTGAAATAAAACTATGCCTTGCATGATAATCAGTTGAAAGAAGCAGAAATGTTGAAGGGAAACATGATAGATTTCAAATGTCTTCTGGGATCTCGGGGAGAAGAAAGATTATCCTCGTTCTGCTTGTCCCTAGAGGGTAGAATTAGGACTGATGGGTCATGAGTAGAGGGAGACAGGTTTGGACTCAATATAAGAGAAAACTAATTTAAAAATAAACTCTGTAGTGGATAGAGCACCAGCCCTGGAGTCAGGAGGAGCTGAGTTCAAATATGCCCTCAGACACTTAACACTTCCTGGCTGTGTAACCCTGGGCAAGTCACTTACCCCCAATTGTCTCAGAAAAAAAAGAATTCTGTGGATAAGTGGAATGGGTTGCCTGGTGGAGAGGGAGGAGAAGGGAAGGAGAGAGGGAGGAGAAAAGGTTCCAATCCAGTAGAAGGCTTCAGTAAGAAGCCAGATGAGCACTTGCCCAGAATGTTATCATTGGGATAATGAGGTTGGGAGACGTTGACTTGAAGATCCTTCTATCTCTAAGTTTTTTAAGAAGAAATGTTCCATACAGATGACTTTTTTCACGTATTGATGACGCATTTCATTTATTGATGATGAAGTGATAACAACACCGAATTGGGTTAGACTAAATTTTTAAAAAACTTCTCAATTTTAAAAAGTTTGTCTCTACTTCTCACTTCCTGTGTGATTTTAAGTTCCTTAATCTCCTCCAAAAAAAATGAAAGTTTGGACCAGAAGAAGATTTCTAAAGTCTCTCCTCCCTCTGATGTCCTATGACCTTCATTTGGTAAATGATCACTTGGCTTTGTCAAGTCTCCCAGTTGCCCTTCAAGGATTCCCTTGTCCAAATTCAAAGCTTCCGTCTTAATTCAGGATAATGAACATGCTGGTTCCTAGTATTTGCATGCTGGGAAAATTCTGTAGGGAATACAATGTAAAGACAAGAATGAAATGTCTTTAGAAGCCTCCAGTATTCCAGAACTCCATAGATACTCTCCATCGTTGCCCTTCAAATTGTTATTGCCAGAAGCTGAGCCAGTATCCCATAAAAGACATTCGAAGGAAAAGTGTAGGTTTTTATATGCAGATTTGGCTCAGTAACAATTCAAAAACTTTTAGTAAGCTTCTACTATTTGCAAATAACTCTTAGAAACCATGGGGGATTTAAAGAGAAACACAGAATTCAAGGATTTTAGAGCTGAGAAGTACTAAGGTATCCAACTTGCCGAGTCCCATGACTTTGGGGTGGGCAAATGAGAAAAATGATAGATCCAAAGATTTAAAATAAAATTCCTTTTATTTTTATATTCAAGTCAAAGAACTCATTTTACCGAGAAGGAAAAAGAAACACTGAGGCAAAATGATTTGCTCAATGTCATGGACGCAACACTGAATCGGGAGTCAGGAAAATCTGAGTTCAAATCCAACCTCAGACGCTTCCTAGTGGTGTGATTCCGGGCAATTTACTTGGTCACTGCTCCCCTCAATCTTCTGAATTGTAAAATGGGGATAATAATAGCACCTGCCTCCCACAGCTACTATGAGGATTACAAAATGATATTTATAAAGTGTTTTGCAAACCGCAAGGCACTAATAAAGGCTGGCAATAATAATAGGAGTTGTTATTATTTATTCTTGCTCCAGATAATAGGACTGTTGACTACTCTGGTACTGGTATTGAGCAGAACAATGTTCCATGTACCTCACTTTGCAACTCAATTTTCCATAAGGCCCTGAACATAATAGCCAGAAAAAATGGCTTTCTATGACCTCTTTATATGACTATATTTTTAGCCAATTCTAACATGCCCAGAAAGTCATTTAATGTGACAAAATAGCAGAGATGAAATAAAGATAAAACAGTCTTCAAAACACTTAACTTTAGAATTCTATTAATACATAATGATTCATTTAATATACAATGAAGGGAAAGAGATTCAACTGGTGGTTTCACTGGTTTCAGAAATTATTGAAGGAGAATCCCTCTACTAGTACAAGTCATTATTTTTCCTTAAATTGTTGATTTTAGAGAGTTACCTAGAACACAAAAAGCTTAACTGACTCGTCCTGGGTCACATAGGCTGTAATTGTCAAAGACAGGACTTGAGCCCCCATATTACTGACTCTGAGGCCATCTTTCTTCTCACTACAATGGCAGCCCCTTAGATAGGAAAAATTAAGAAAAAGTCAGTATGTTCTGAAGCAAGTTATTTAAAAGGCTATTTTTTTCATTTATAGAAAAATATATCTGAACACATTCCTAAAAAAAAGACTACCAATTTTTTTTTGATTTCATAACAATTGCTTGGATGATTCCATCATCCCACTGATTGGATCACCCATCCCTCAGGTACAGAGTGCAGCTCTTCCAAGTTGCTGTGCTTTAGAATAATGGGGAAAGGCAGTTCTAAGCAGCTAGTCTCCATCATTAATTAGTCTTCCAGGTAGTGATTGAAAGTCCTGGATATATTGCTAGTGAGATCAGGCTCCTAGATGTGTTTCCATCAACTCCATGTGTTTTTCTGCTGCCATTTAATTTCCTTATAATCAATCTTTTGGAATTATGGCATATCAATATTCACAATTACTAAGCATCATTAGGGGAATATGGGAGTGAAGAAGATGGGCTTTGGCAGGGGGCACCACGTGCCTCTCACTGCCATTTGGATCATATGTGATTTTAATCTCCTGAAATTCTGGCGAGAGAAAGGTGTTTTCAGGTGTAGAGGAGAAACAATGAAGGAGTTCATGGTCCCAGCCTTCTAAGAGTAAGGAAGTCTCCTAAAAGAAGGGACCCTGAGGATCAAATTGGTGTCTAGGGGAGATTTGGAGCAGCTGTTTTGGAGGATGTTTTAGAGAGTCTCTGAGATCCCAGATCTGGAGCTGTCACAGGTTTCTAGTCCTCTCGTTTTACAGATGGGACACAAACAAGAGAAATAAAGGGATTTGTCCAAGCTCATGCAGCTAATAAGCAGCAAAGACAGAATGTCTTCCAAGTTCAGCACTCTTTTTTCTACATTCATGGTCCAAAATAGGCAACAGTATTGTTGTTCAGTAACAAAGCCCAGTTGAAAGTAGATAGTTTGAGATGGTAGTCAATGAGATTTCCTCAATTCCTCCAGGAAAACTCAGTAACTGGGAAACAGGAGAGAGAAGGCAAATAGTGAGAATACTGCAGGACTGGGAATTAGCAGTGCCTGATATCCTACCGGGAAGCGAGTTTGGGGACAATCTGAGTTGGGGAATTAGCTCTTGGAGGTCACCAAAGGACCCTGTCGGAAATCGGTGCTCATCTACAAAGATTAGGATGCAAGGATCAATAGGAGTAAGTATTGCTCTATCCTAAAAAGGCACTTTATCATCATTCATCTGGATCTTGTGCAAGGGGAAGATAATATGAATTACTTCCAAGGAACCAAAGGCCAAGGGGAACTGTGATTCTCTGTGTATGTGTCTGCACTTTATTAAGGAGCTACCTGAATCCAACACATGATGACTAAGGATGATTTTTTTAATGAAAACATTTAGGTGAGTTAAAAACAACTTTAAAATTCACACAGGAAAAAAGAGCTTCCATGTCATTCTATTGGGCAAAAGAATTCATTTCCACAAGTCAGATTTAGAATTTTTTTTAAAAGAAACCAGTTGTGTCCCCAACTCTTCCTCCAAAGGCTACAATTCCTTGATCCATAAGGGGAAGATGAATGACTCTGAACATCTGAAAAGAATTATCTGAGAGCCCTGTGATCAAGTTGTCACCCTCTCATGGCCACAATTAAAGGTCTGATCAGAATTATCAAGGACTATGCCTTTCTTTTTAACATTATTTCATTCCATAAATGTAATCTCTTCTAGCCCTTGGTCACATTATTTTCCAGCCATTTGCACATTTTTTAAAAGTCCACAAGAAGGTCAGATCACTTGTTACTCCCATCTGGAAGTGGCAGGACAGGAAAGCCTTTAACTTAATATTCCACATAAACCACATTTTGTAAGCACCCAGTTCTTGACATTAAGCACAAATCTCAGTCATTATTTGCTCACTGGAAGGGTCCTTCTCTACAAAGTCTATTGTTGTCATTCATTCAGTCAGTCATCTCTGGGTTTTTGTGACCCCATGGATCAGAGCACATCAATCCCTTCTATCCTCTACTACTTCCCTGAAGTCGGTTCAAACCCGTGATCATCGCTTCCATGACACTCTCCATCCAGCCCCTCCCCTGTCAACCCCTTGCTTCCATGACACTCTCTCTCCATCTCTTCCTCTCCCAGCCCCTTCTCCAATCCTTCCCAGCACCAGGCTCTTTTCCACGAGTCTTATTTTCTCACTATGTGGCCAAAGTATTTAAGCTTCATTTTGAGTATCTGACCACTCGCTGAATAGCCTGAATTAATTTCTTTAAGTATTGACTGGCCTCCATTCCATCCCAGGGACTCTTGAAAGTCTTCTCCACCAGCACAATGGGAAAGCATCAATTCTGCAGCTTTCTGCTTTCCTCACAATCCAACTATCACAACCATAAATTGCTTCTGGAAAAGCTTTGACTATCTGGACTCTGTTGGCCTGGCGATGCTTCTGCTTTTCAGCCCGCTAGCCAGATGGGCCAGAGCTCTCCTTCCAAGGAGCGCCACCCTTTATTTTACAAACGAGGAAACAAGTTCAGAAAGGACCTCTGGATTGCCCAAGGTCAAAGAGCTAGAAATCACCAGAATTCAGATTTGGGCCCAAGGTCTGATCTCTCTACTCGACTTGCTTTTCCTGGCTTCAATTACAAAACCTTCCCTTTCCCCTTTTATAGGCAAGAAAACTGAGGCACAGAAAGCTTCCATGACTCTTGCCACAGGGATAACCGAGCCCTGGATCCAGCGGGTTTCGATCGGCGCTTCCACGATGGTGGGTACCCTCCCTCTGCCTCCCCCACCCTCCAACTTGTTTCGTAGCCCAGAGAGTATGAAACAATCAGGCACTTGATTTAATAAAGCTGCCTGACTACACAGGGCTCAGATCCCTAAACAACTAAATTCAATTTACAGGGTTTCCGTAGAGTACAAAGAGATGTTACATCTCCCTGGAAAAGAATAAAAGTGCTTTGACTAAAGAGATTATGTTTTAATGCAGACATGAGTCTAGAGTGGCTGAGGGTATGGGAACAGCAGCTCTGCTGCTAAACAAATGTGTCATTTCTTGGTTTCAGGAATACAAACCAAAGCCATGCGGACACAGGCCCCCGGCCCCTCGCGTTCCGGCCTCCCACCTGGGCAAGAGCTGAAGCTCCTCCTTGGTCTGAGAGGCAAAACAACTGGGGAAATGAAGCCCTGACCTAGCCAGGGGAGCTGTCTCATCACTTACGGGATCTGAATGGTTGAGGGTGATTGATTCCTTTGATCTATATTTCTATGGGCTCGTGGGGACAGAATGGCCTTTGCCCATCTCAAGAATAATGAGACAAGTTAATATCCTGCCTTGTTCTCAGTGTCAATTATGTCATTTTAATTTTGCTTTATCCCTTCAATACCCTTCCTAAAAATTGGCACCGAATTACAGGTTTGACCTCAGAGGCTGCCTAACCTGATTACCACCCGGATCCTGACCCAGGACCCCCGTATATTGGGTTACACAGACCACGTCCAATCTCAGAAGCCGGCCCCTAAATCAATAGCCCTTTACCTTTGGGCATTCCTTTGGGGGATTTCTGAATCTGGCTCATGTCTAGGTCTGCACAGATGTGGATAAAGGGTCCCCCCCACTCCTCACCCCCATACTTGGGCTCTAAGAGCATTCAAGGTAACAAATATATTCGATGGGAACAAAACAGCTTTTATTTCAACCAATCAGCAAATTTTGTAAGATTTGCTTAAGAGTTTGCCAACATAGGAGTGCTGAGCACTCTGCCAGACCCTGGGGATGCAAGGCAACAAGGAAGCTCTACAAGAATGAAGGAGTTTTACATTTTTCTGAGAATCAGCAAAGAGTTAACTGTTGATTGCTCTAGAGTTAACTGACCAACTTCTTGCGTTTTAGGGAAGACCCCAGCTCTCTTTCACCTCCTTCTCATCCAGACTCCACTTCCTTCATCCATCATCCTCACCCCACCTCCAACCTCCACATTCTGGCACCCCCATATGTGCTGTTTTCCCCCATCAGCTTCTTGAGAGCCAGGACAGTTTTGCTTTTTTATATATGAATTTCTAGCATTTAGTAAGTACAATGTCTGACACACAGGAGACAACTAACGATTGCTTTGTCTATCTAGCAATGGTTTTCTTTTTGAAATTTTCCTTTTGAAATAATTAGTACAACAATTACCTGCGTCCAATCCTGTGGGAGTTCCCCATTCTCCCTTGTTCTGTAGAAATCAGTAGCTCAACATGGCACCTTTCAGCCTTCTCCATGCCCAAGCCAAGGGACTGTAACTTTGGAAGGGCAATTAACTAGGTGCGGTCCTACACTTTCCTGGTTTAATTCCTTATTGTTCTATTTTTTTCCTCTATCTTTCCCTCTCTGAAGATCATTCTCTTTGGTAGAGACAATTGAAGTGAAATGAGAGCTGAGTTAACTGCCTTCTCTCCATTTTCTACTTCATCCAGTCTCAGCAGTGGTCTCCTCTCTCTTCTCTTTCCTCTTCTGCCTTAGTGTAATTAAGCCCTTTTTGTCATCCTTAGTTTTTTTTTTTTTTTTGATATTTTTTTCTAATTACATGTAAAAAGAATTTTAACTTTTATTTTTTTTAAATGTTGTGTTCCTTTTGTTGTTTGTTTGTTTTGAATGTACCTGGGGGAAAATATTAAATAAATAAAAATAATTAAAAATTTGTGTTCCAAATTCTCTCCCTACCTTTGACATGGTATAATGTACCGTCACGCAAAACACATTTCCATATTAGTCATATCATGAAAGAAAATATAGACTGAAAAATAAAATTTTTAAAGCCCATTTCAGTCTGCCAGATAGAATTTTTCATCCTAACTCCTTCAGATTTATTTTAAATCCTTAATATTTTTAAAAGCCTCAGTTTATTGAAGGCTTTGCCTTTCCTGATACTATTCTAAACAGGCCATGACACTGTTTTGCATTTAAGTGTAATTATCTGCCCTTCCTTCCAAATATTTTATAATCCGTGCTTATTCATGAGTTCCCTGTGGAATTATATCCATCTCCTTAGACTCCTTCCCCCCAGATCCCAGTAGTACCATGATTACATCATAAGAATTTTGTTTTGAAAGGCTTCCATCCTTCTAGGATCCATGACATCCTAACCATTTTTTTCTTACTTCCTTGAAATCTGTTCTCTTGAGGGCTAGGCTATGTCTCAGAAGATTCCTTGAACACTGCTTTATATCCATCATGCACTCTGAGATCAAATGGGCTCTCCCTCCAAAGGTTCCTGTCATTCCCACTTCACCAACCACATCATCCTTATTAGGAAGCATCACATCCAGCAAAGGCATTTCCCTCCTCACATCCTCTGAAGCTGAAATCATCAGCAAGGCAAGTCAGGAATCCATCAGCTGCTCTACTCTTAGGAGAGAGACAGAGACAGACAGACAGACAGACAGAAAGAAAGAAAGAGACAGACAGAGGCAGAGGCAGAAAGATAGAGACCGAGACAGAAAGACAGAGAGAGAGACAAAGACAGAGAGACAGAGGGGAAAGAGAAAGAGAAATTGAGAGAGAGGGAGGAAGGGAGGAAGGGAAGAAAAAAGGAAAGGAGAAAGGGAAGGAAGGAGAAAAAGAGAGAGAGACAGAGACAGAGATAAAGACAGAGAAAAAGAGAGATAAAGAGAGAGAGATCATTAACATCCCTCCCCACAGCATTATCCTGCCTACCTGCCAGCTTGTGGACATCCCACGGCATCTCCCTGATGCTTTCAGAGCATGGACCCCTGCCATCTTTCCCAGGCTGCCATTAGCTTTTCCTAGAGATGTGGACTCCAACTGTCCTGGGCCATGCTTGAAGACCATGAGTCACAGAGAAGTTGTCAATCTTCACTGGCACACGAAGCTTCCTCACCATGAAGTTCCCTATACCAGTGGAATCAAAGATCTACTCGCTAACCCTCTGCTATCCCTACACAAAAGCCACGTCCTTCCTGCTCTAGTTTAGGTTCTGGGCAGAGAAGATGGGACTGTATCCTTGTCTTTCCTCCAGCCTTATTGTGTTGCTCTGCATAAAGCAGGGTTTAAATAATGTTTATTCAATAAAGGAAGAGATTGAAGGCCATTGAGGGTCAACTTTGAGGAATTTTACTACATTTGAAGAGCCTTAAATTCTGGCTACACCCAACAGGAAAGAGTCTAACCCTAACCCTAACCCAACTCTAACCCTAAATGCCCATCCCTGCTTCTACCATTTGTACATGTAAAGCAGATGTTTTGGACCCAAGGGTAAGATCTTCCATTACCCCTACTGAATGTCCTCTGACTTGGTCTAGCTTTTTAGTGCCAGGGCTTTTTGAGTCCTGACTCTGACGTCGTTGCCATCCCACTCCCACTTCCTGCACATCTGCAAAGCATTCCATCTGTGACCAAGCACAGATCTCTGGAGCCTGCCCTAGGAGACCTAATTCCAAATTTACAGGCAATCGTTAATTAAGTATAGGCCTGCTCCTGAAGGCTGGTTATTCAAAGCCCATCGACCAACAATCATTTATTAGGCACTTGCCATGTTAAAAATGTGTTAAGTACTGGAGATACCAAAAAATCAGAAAGAGCTCAGAAAGAGCTTATCTTTTAATGGAGGGAAACAATATGTATACATATAAGTACATATTGTATAGGTATATACATATACAAGATACATAGTCAATAGAAGGAAAAGCTGGATGTACCAGCAGCCAGGAGAGACCAGGAAAAAGTCCTTCTGCAGAAATAAGTCAGGGATTCTAAGAACTCCCTCACCTGGGAGCAAGCGTTACAGGTCCACCTTGTAGAATATTGCAAACGTGAATTTTTAATAGACTTAGATACTGGATAACAGGAAGCTCAAGAATTGTGAATAAGAGGGGAATAAGAAGTACAATTGGATTGAGAGAGGCTGGAATGCCATGCGGGAGAAACAAAGAGAAGGCCAGTTTGGCTGGATGAAAGAGGGAAATCATATTTTACAACTGGGGGAAATCATCCCCGGCTCTCACAGCTAATTAAATATCAATGACAGAATTTGAATTCTGGGCTGACCTCAAGTCTACTGTCCTACCACCTATCTACTGCCCACAACACAGAGCTTCAATATTCTCTTAATTTAGAGTTTGGTAGCCCTCTCGGAAAAAGGAAAGCAGATTGGTCCGGCCTGACCTATTCTCAAAGCCATTTGACTAAATTTAAGCCCCAGTTTCCTCCTACAAAATAATAATGTTTTTGGCATCTATTTCAGGAGTGGTTGTGAAACTCTCATGCGAAAATTCTCTGAAGTAATTATCTATATGGTTCATACAATAACAATATACAAGTCTATAGAATTCTACACAGTTCGCACAATAACAATATACAATTCTATAGAATTATATACGGTTCCATACAATAACAATATACAATTCTGTAGAATTATATATGGTTCCATACAATAACAATATACAATTCTATAGAATCCTATACGGTTTATACAATAGCAACAATGCTTTGAAAACTGTGAGAAGTCTGACCAACAGCAAGGGCGACCCATGGAGGACCAAAGAAGCAGCATCTTAGCCCCCTCCATGGGGGTGATGGATTCAGGGGGCAGAAGGAGACAGATCTGGTTGGACCACAGCCAGTGAATTTGTTTTGCTTGACTACGCGTATCTGAAACATGGAACTCATTTTTCTTTTTCTTTTCCCAATGGCTGGGGGTATGAAAAGGAAAGAAAATAGATTTTTCTTAATTAAAACACATTTTAATGCTAATAAAATAAACAAGGCTCTCTGCAAACCTTAAGATAACATTTGGGCTTTCTGTTATTATTAAGGAAATTGCTGGTGGTGTCCTGAAAGATATACCTGCATGGGGCCATTCGCCATCAATCAGGCCCCGAGAGACAAGCAGGGAGGGGGTGAGGAGGGGGCGGGGGGCACAGCAGCGATCAAGGCTTCATGTTGTGTTTTTCCTTTTTTCCCCCGGAGCCTAAAGATAGAAAGTGACATTTCTGTATGTGATTACAGCCCCAACCTCCATATGTGACCAGAAAATATTTCATTGACTAAACGTCTACAGATAGTATCACTGGAACATCAAGTCTGGCATTTGATTCAGCCTGGCACATTTCAGAAATGATAATGAGCCGGTTCATGAGCATTCTCATTATGGCAACCGAGGTTCCGTCAGCAGCCTCGGAAGTAAGAGCCCGAGCTGACAGAGCCCATCTGCGGGGAGCGGCCTTCCTGGGCGGGCTTTGTCTCCTGCTTTGGGGCTGTCCCTCCCTTAGCCGGGCCAAGCTGGCCCTAGCACAGAGAGGGCCATCGTTGGGGGCCCAACCTGTGGTTTCATGGGCATGGGGGGGCTCCCAGATGAGGAAGGCCCTTTCAGAGAAGCAGGTCAGAACAGATCGCTGTCCCAACCAAGTGACCAGAGGGACCCAGAAGCAGCTGGTTCTTCCCGACCTCCAAATTGACTATCTGTCCACTACCCCACACTGCCTCTGGCGTGTGTAAAACAACAGAAATCTTATTTAAACAGAGTCTCACAACTGTCCACTGTGTCCTGGACGTTCCAACTTGTCGTCCTCACTCCCGATGGGCAGTAAATCTTCCCTGCCCATGGGGGCTGAGCCCGTGGCAAAGACTGGAAGTGGATGGCACAAATCAGCCCTGGGACAGATTCTGGGAAATAGCATTACACCTCTAGCCTTTCCAGTACTCCCACCTTGCCATGACAGGTAAAGGGCAGACAGTGCTGGACTTGAGTCAGGAAGACCTGAGTACCTATTCAGCCCTTAGTTATTAGATATATGACTCTGGGGATAACAGCATCTCCCTCCTAAGTTGGCTGTGAGATTCAAATGAGATGGTCACTATAAAGTGCTTTGCTAGTGAAGTCTGTGTAAGAAAAGTGGGGGTGATCAATGAATTTCTGTTTGTGAATTTTGGTATCCTCTGGAGCTTTCATCAAAGGGAATGGAGGTTAAATCAGAGCTGGGTCCCTCCCTTCAGCAAAAATGGGATTAAACCAAAAGTATTGAAAAACTTCCCACAGTGTCTGGGTTTATAGGTTTCTAGTTCTGGAAACAGCTTTAGATTCTATCAAACCCAATCCCCTTATTTTACAGAGAAGGGACATTTTTAAGTATCTGAGCATTTGAACCCTGGGTCCTTCTGAGCCTAAAATCAATGCTCAATTTACTAAACCATACTGTCTCCAGCAAAATTCTCTGACCAAAGAAGGAGAGGCAGGGAGCATCGTGCTCCTTCAGGATTTCTGCGATTTTTATGACAAAAGCTAAAAGTTCTGGGTCTGAGGGTGTCTCAGAGCCAAAGCTCAAACCGGCCACAAAGAGCCCAGGACCTACTGAGGGCTCAGATTGTGACAGGCTGGGAAGTAGTTGATGTCACAATGGACTGCTCTTGGGTTGCTAGGCTGCCAAGTGCTCTTGATGCAACTGAACTGGCCTTCTCAGGCTCAGAAAATCCCTTTAAAGAAGTATCACCATCTCTTTTCCACTGCACATCAAGGCCCCTCTCCATCTGACTGGGTCTAGAAGCCTCCTAGATATGTTACATCCCTATTCAGCTTGAGGGCAGGAACTAATTACGTTTTTATTTGTATCCCCAGAGCTTAAATATAGTACTTTGCTTATAGTAAATATTCATTGATGCTCTTTTATTTATTCATTCAGAATTGTTTGGATGGCCAGACTTAAAAAGCAGATTTTTAATGGGTCAATGTCAAGATGGCAAGGGGTCCACAGTGGAGTGCCGTAAGGATTTGTGCTTAGTCTTGTGCCGGTTAATATTTTCACCAAAGATTTGGATTTGGATGAAGCTATCTATGATACATCCATCAGATCTGCAATGACACAAAGCTGGAAGAAACGCTTACCTATTAGACAAATCCAAGATCCAAGAAAATCTCAGCGAGCTAAAGCAGTAGTTCTCAAACATTTTGGTTAAAGGACGCCTTTAAACTCTAAAAAATGATGGAGGTCCCCAAAAAGCTCCGCTTCTACCAATATTTACTGCATAATAAAGGAAAATGTTTGGACATTACTATGAAAATCCTTTAATCTCATAAAACACTCAAAGGTTCTTGAGGATCCCCAAGATTCACCAAATCATACTTAAGAGTACGACTAGGTGAGAGCATTGAGATAAATCTTTTTAAAAAATGAAATTCAAGAGGGAGAAATATAAAATCTTACACATGAGCAAAGAAAAATCAACTTTAGAATTATAAAATGGGGAGACCAAGATGAAGAGCAGTTCTGAAAAAGATCTGAGGCTCTTAGTGAACTGAAAATTCAATGAGTCATCCATGTGAGTAAAGGACTTAATACACAAATTAATGAAAAACCATTTCTTGAGTACTTACTATGTGCCAAGTACTGTGTTAAGCACTAAAGATATAAGATCAAATCACAAAATGATACCATCGAGAAGCTCACCCTTGGGGGAGACAGCACATGAAAGCAAAGGCAGTGACTGACTGAGCTCCAATGTCCTTTTCAGTTCTCAGGTTCTGTGATTCAGCGATAGCTCATTTGGAGCTAGAAGGGAAAATGCCGTCCCCTCCTTCAGGTTTTTATATCAGATGGAGAAGGGATAGGTGGGTAGGGAGTCTGTGAGCTGGGGAGGTTTTGAGTTTTCCAAACAAGAACTAAGTCAGAGTAAGTTCCACCAGGAACCCCAAAGGAGCTACAGTTGGTGGGTGAGTAAAGTAGGAAGTAGTGGGGGTCTAGTAATCTCTGTCAAAGGAGGTGGATATAGGGTATCAGGGAATGGGGGGCAGAGCAACCGAGTCTCACATCAGTCACCAGAAGACTCAGGCCAAAGAGGGCAGCACATGGGCCAGGGGGGCAACTCCTGGAACTTCTCGGCCGGGTCTGTGGTGAATCCCACCCATGCAAGGCCTCGTTCTCCCAATGAGGCCCAGAGGGACAGCTGACACAGACAGATGCTGGAGCCCGTGGCCCCTTCTCCAAACACTTAATTGCCATCCATCTTGCACGAGCATCTTTGCAAACTCGTGTACGTCTTTACAGAGCTGATCAAGGTGAGCAGATGGAGTCTTACCTCCATCTATTTTATCATAATTAGCCATCATTAGGCATCCGAAAGTACCCAGGCCACCACGTGGAATGTGAACGATCCCACGGTCTCCCCCCAAAGGAGGAGTCCCCAAAGGGTGCCCGAAGGCACGTCAGACAAAGGATACAGCTGCCGGAACATTTCTGCCTGTTCATTGGATAGAGGAGAGGGCTGAAAATTATAAATCATGCGTGTTTGTGGACTTATGGTATTGTAGAATGTTAGAGATGAAGGAACCTTAAATATTAGCTAGTCAAAACTCACCATTTCACAGCCAGTGAAACTGAGGCCCCGACAGCAGACATTCTAAGTCTCTGCTATTTGCCTCCTTGGACCAGAGACAGGTGCCAGATGTGCAGGGAGCTGGGGGGGCTGGAAAAACAACGGCAAACTTTCTCCCTGCCCCATAAAGTAATAATAACAAGTCTTTCATCAGAAACTGCTGCCAGCCAACGAGAGGCAGCGGGCACCCGAGCGGGCACTTGAGAACCAGCAACAAGGAGCGTCCATCTGGCAAAAGGAATCAGGGCTCGGATGGAGTGGCAGCCGCGGAGCCCGACCACCTCCCTCCCCTCCTCCGCTAACCCAGAGCTCCCTGAAAGGTCAGCCTTTCTGCGGAGCAAACAGTTCTTGGGGATCCCTCCACCCTCCCATAATGCTCTGTACTGTGGGAGGGATCAGCCCCCAGATCTGTGAGCCTTTATGGGGTCCATGATGGCTAGAGGACGTGTGCTGGCCTTTCATCTGTTCACTCGAGTAAAGCAACCTCTCTGTTCCAGACACTGCGCAAAGTGTGTTTGTGTGTGTGTGTGTGTGTGTGTGTGTGTGTGTGTGTGTGAGAGAGAGAGAGAGAGAGAGAGAGAGAGAGACAGAGAGAGAGAGACAGAGACAGAGAGACAGAGAGAGAGACAGAGAGACAGAGACAGAGACAGAGAGAGACGAGAGAGAGAGAGAGAGAGAGAGAGAGAGAGAGAGAGGAAGAGAGACAGAGACAGAGAGAGACAGACAGAGAAAGATAGAAATCCTTCAGAGAGACAGAGATGGAAAGAGAGACAGACAAAAAAATACAAAGAGAGAACAAGGAAAGGCAGGAGTCTCTACACAGAGGGAGCACACATCCTCCTGGGGAAATGATGAAAGGCCTCCAGGAGAGGAGGGTGTTGGAGCTGAGCATTGGAAAGCTCCAGGAATTCTAAGAGGGACAGGAAAGCAGAGGGCCATGGGGTCATAGATAGAGAGCAGAAAGAGACCTCTGGGTCTTAGGCCCAACCCTCTTATTTTATCCAGAGGGCACTAGAGCCCATAAAGAGGAAATGGCTTCCTCGGGCACCATAGGAAGTAGGCCCCGGAGAATAGGCCATCTCTCCCAATTATCCCCTGCAACGTGGATCTTAAAGAGCAGCAAGAACCTTCCAGTCCAACTCCCATCTATGTCAGGGATTCAAGAGTCATCTGGACAACATTCCCAGTCCTTGATCATTAAACTTCTTCCTGAATCCTCTGCTGGATGGGGAGCTCATCACTCACTGATTACCTAACAAGACAGCCTAGGCCTGATTATATCACTCTAAGGAATGTCCTCCACTGCTGGAAACTGGATCCTTCTCTTCGATTTATGACACTAAGAGTTGTAGAACTTGTCCAAGATCCCACGGCCAATGAGTGGCCAGACTTCAAGCAAGACTTGAACCCTGGTCTTTCAGGCTCAGAAAGGAACTCCCTATCCACTCTGCCACACTGCTGAGAGCTGGCGTCATGAGAAATGTTCACTTCAGCCAAAATTTACACATTTCCCCCTGACATTTCTACTGGCTCTTGCACATAACCCACATTCACTTGGGCTCTAAGGACTACAATTAGAGAGCACCATGGTGCACAGAGCCCTAGTCTTAAAGACCCATCTTCATGAGTTCAACTCCAGCCTCAGACACAGACTCAGTTGTGTGACTCTGGACACGTCATTTTACCCTGTTTCTTCATCTGCATAATGTCCTGGAGAAGGAAACGGCCAGACATTCTGGCATCTTGGCCAAGAAAACCCCCAAAGGGTTCGTGAAGAGTGGGGTGTGATTGAACAACAGCATCTAAGGCTTATAAAATGCCTTCATCCAACAGCCCTAAGAGGAGTAAGTCCAACAGCCGCCCCATTGGATTGCTCCAAGAGGTGCCCTCTGGCTTGTTTGCCCTCATCTCTCCCCCATCTGACCGGGCACTCTGGGAAGCCAGCCCCGCCTTTGCCCTTTCACGATACCCCCAGCCCTCAGCACACAATAGGATGAGGGGAATTTGATGAAGGTTTATCTGTAACATTGGCTGAGAAAGAAAATGAGTTTTTGAAAAATAGTCACCAAGGCAAGCTCCCCAAATTTACAGGGGGGAGGAATTCAGACCCACATCTGCCAGCCTGAAGTTCAGGGTCCCAGCCTCTACACTTGGCTGTCTCGATCTTGTCTACATGAACTTTAGTCAAGTCCTGTGGAATGAAAGCAAGAGACTCTGGTGCAATGGGAAGAATGCTGGATTTGGAGGGAGGTCCTCCAAGTTACTTTTTTTCCTAAATTACTTTTCCTAAAATTAAAAAGAAAAAACAGAAGGGACCAGAGATGGTAGGTGTGGAACATCATTAAACCTGGGATCTACACATCCACTGGCTAAGAGCTCAGAGTCGTAACCAGTCGCTTTGATACAAAAGAAATCCATAGATCTTCCTTCAGTTCAAGTCTCAGCTCTTAAACGACTATCATGTTGCCTCTTTTTGCTAGTAACTTTCTCCACCTCAAAAAAATTATTTTGTATATACTTTGCATTCATAGGGCTTCCTCTGAAAAGGGAGACCTTTATTATCATTTATTAGTACCTTTTATTTTTATTATTATTTATCATTTTATTATCATTTTATTTTATTATTTTTTTATCATTTATCATTCATTAGTACCTATTTTGTGCTTCCCTATCGGAAGCACTTCTTAACACTCTCCCCCAAACATTCCCATAAATCCTTCACCCATCCAGCTGGATGACAGCAGGTGATTTTCCCATCTAAAAATTGTAGAGATCACAATGGCATATAAAGGGTGCTGATCGGCAGTTCTCCTCCTCACCACATGACCAACTAGGTGCTTAATAAGTTTATGTTTGAGCTGAATTTAATGCACTGATTCTGGATCAATTTCTCATCTTATCCCAGTGAATACAGAACCACTATTGACATAGGAGATCAGAAGTCAGATCCTAAGTAAGAGAGAAGGACAGAGTGTTTGGCCATTGCAACTTGCCTCTGGCTGTGACATTATTCATTCCCTTGTCGTTGGACACCATTTTTCTACCTCAAAGTCAAAGACTTATCTATAAACCCATCTCCTATATATTTTGGCTGCATATTCTTGTAGATTTTCCATGTATGTGCAGTATATATTTACATATGTGTATTTTGTTGCCTCCTTTCTTGGACTCGCCAAGATTGATTCTCCATTTGTTTAAAAAATTTCTACTGAAATAGAGAAGGCTCGTGTAGATGGCCCAGGACTTCCATGTCTGTACCTGCCATATGGACTGTTAATTTCCTTTGCAAATGAGGCATTCACGATCATGTGTTTGCAATAGTTTTATGAGTGGTGTTGGTTTGCCCCATGCAAGATTAAGAGACCATTTAGATTAACTATCTATTAGTCCTATTGCAAAGAAGATCGTTTTCACAAACATTTTCTCCAGCGTAGAACAAACCAAAACGACTGTGTGGGTCCCCATGGTCCGCCTTCGGTCCCACACCACAGGTAGCAGACAAAGTGACTCAAGGAGGTGCCGGCTCATGAGCCAGCCCAGAGTGCTTCATCCCCGTGCTGCCGGGCTCGCCGTCTGGCCCGTGCTGCCTGGCTCGCCGTATGACCGGCTCCTCTGCGATTATTCACCCACACCTATTTTTACATGTGTCCTACTCTTCCAGGATGGGTCCTTTTCATTTTTATCCCTTTTGAGTTGTCCTTGGATGACTGTGAAAAGTCAATTCTATTTGTAAAATACTTGTCAGAACAGCAGCTCATTTACAGTCCTCCGGGAGGAAAGAAGCACAATATTTTTATACCTTTTCTTCAGAGAAGGAACTTCAAGTTCAGAGAAGTTAAATGACTGACTTAAGATCACAATCAGTCAGTGCCGGAGTCACAACCGGCCTAGGACTACAATTACAGGCTGGATCATGTCCAACAAGGGCAGCCAGGACGTCGAAGGCTCTTGTGCAGAGAGGAGAACTTCCTGAAGGGCCTGTGCCCGAGCTTCCCCGACTTCCCTCAGTTACCAGCTAAAAACCTACTTTCTTCCCAGTCATCCTTCCCCTTAGTCCTTCCCTCTGAGACCAGCCCCCCCTTCTCCCATCTATACCTTGTTTGGACATAGTTATATGTGGTCTTTCTGATTAGACTGTGAACTCCTTGAGGGCAAACACTTCCCTTGCCTTTCTTTGTAAGTCCAGAGTCTAGCCCAGAACCTAGAACATCGCAGACACTTAATAAATGCTAGTTGAATGACTGACTGAAAAAGAAAAGACTAGGGGTGGGGGTGGATGGCTGCCCCAGGGAAGAAAAATCATATGTGCTGCCCTTGGTCCAAAGGCCTAAAAACAAGTGGAAATTATCAAAATACTTATCTAAGCTCAATAGAAAAAATTAATGGGCTGAGCTACTTGGAAGTTCCATGAGCTGCCTTGAGAGGTGGAGGTATCTAATGTGTTATCCAGTCCCATCATTTCTCTCTCCACATCATCACCTCCACTCATTCCTTCCATCCTGCACTCTTCTATCAGCCGAATTTTCCTAAAGTGCAGGTCTACCAAGTTCCTCTCAGCCTTTTCAAGAAACTCCAGTGATTCCCTATTATATACATGTGCATCTCAAATTGCTAAATAAAATAATTAAATATATTATAATAATAATAATAAAATTAAATTAAAAAATAAAGTTCCCTCTCATCTACTCTGTATATATCTTGTTCTGACATAGCTGCCCATATGTTGTCTCTCCCATTAGAATAGGAGCTTCTTGAGGGAAGGAATTGGATTTTGCCTTCTATGCTTCCTTGCCATTTATAATAAAATAGTTGATGCTTAATAAATACATGTTGATTTCCTGCCTGGGTTCTTCTTCAGTTTAGATTTTTAGATAGACACTGAACAACCTTCCATCAGACATGTCCGAGAAGGAATTCTGATCAAAGGTTGAACTAAAATAATAAATAATAAAGATAAAAATTAATTAATTACAAAATAAATTAAATTCCTCCCAACTCACATATTCCCTGATTGGAAAAATTGTTGCAGATGAGAGGGAGTTTTATCCAGAGGAAAAAAGATCTCTAACCTGATAGAGCTATGTCTGAAGAGGAACAGCAATATAGCTCTCTAGGCTTTAATAAATGATGTCAGGGTATAAAGAAGAAAATAAGAAACACCAGAAGTAGCACAGAACCCACGTCTTGGACTGACGGCAGAAAGGGGTCGAGTCTATCTCATTTGTTCCGTACTAAGTGAGCCAAACCCAGGCAGCTGCTCAGCAGCACAGGGGATGCCCCACTCTCCATCCCTCCATCTGCCTTGAGACTAAAGCTATGATAATGAAGCTCCACAGAAGTGAAAATTGTATTGAAAATCTAGTCTAGGAAAACAACAAAGTAAAAAAGCCAGAGGAATCTCAGCTTTCCGGCTAAAGAGAACTTTTCCAATTTGTTTCATTTTTACACTTGACTGACAATGCCGTGAAAAAGCATCAGCCGTTTGGAAATTAGCTTTAATTATTCTACTTAAAATCATTTCTTCTCCTGGCTAATATCCAATCTACCTACTTATGTACATCATATGAATAGGTTGAGGGTCTATCTACACAAACATCAAAACTGAAAAATTAAAATCTTTTCGAATCCTTGGGCTATTTTGTCTATCCTGTCAAAAATGCTTTGATTTGTTTTTAACTGAATTAAATGTGTTTTTTTTTAATTCAGTTGGATTCACTGCTGGACATCTTGACATTCTGTAGGCACAGTCACTGAATTATTATGAGTATCGGGCAATTTATAATTCTGAGTAGCAAGTATTGAAAGGTTTTTCTTTCTCTCGTGTCTCATCGTGGCATGAAAATGATTCTCCAAAGCTGAGCCAGCTGAACTTGACCTTTGGCAGATCGGACCAAGCTGAAAGGCTTCCAGGACAAACCCAGGGCGGGCTGGGTCTGTGGTCTGAAGTTCAGCCAAGTTTCTCAAAACCAACATCGCTGCTACTTAGTCAGTCAATAAACATGAATTAAGCACCTACTATGTGGCAGGAACCATGCTAAGCACTGGGGATACAAATCCAAGTTTTAAAAAGACAGACTATGTCCTCAAGGAGTTTATAAACTTAGGGGAGAAAATAACATAAACATAGATTATTTACTGCACACACAAACACACACATGTGTGTGCCCCAAAAGTTTTAGTGCAATTTTAAGTTATTAAAGCTTTAAAAAAAAAACCTATTGAGCTTTAGTGGCTTGATTACAAATAAATCTAAAGTAATTTTGGAGGAGAGTGCATTAACACTGAAAAGTCAAGAAAGTCTCCATGTAGACTAGGGATTCTACATACTTATTGTATCATGGGCTCCTCTGGTAGCAGTTTAATGAAACCTGTGGATCTTTTTTCAGAACAATGATTTCAAATTCATAAAACCCAGAAGATTTTAAAGGGAATCAAATAAATGGAAAAGAAGGCATTTTAAAATATTTAAATATTTTTATATTTATATCTATATCATACATAATTATGATATATTAAATATATATTTAAATATATTAAATATAAAAATATTTTTAAATTTTTAAAATTTAAAACAGTTTAAAAACAGTTAAACTATTTTAAAAATAGTTTCAAAAAGTTGTGGAGCCCAAGAGAAAAGTCCTTGACCTAGACAGTCAATGCAAAGGGATAGAGAGGGTAGATGGAGTGCCATGAGTGACAGGCAACAGATTGGGTTAGTGAAGAAGCAAGGATTTCATTACTGGAGTCTCTCGATCCCATGGTACAGGAAAGGCTGGCGTGAACAAGCTGTGATGGACAATGAGAGAACTTCCAAACTGACAGGATCTCAGCATCCCATGAGCATCCTGATTGCCGTCCTACTCTCATTCCACTCTTCTGTGAAGAGAGAGAGAGAGTCAGTTGGGTCACCACAGCTCACTAAAGTCACCTGTACAGCAGAGATGCTATCTCCGTTGCTTAAGATCAGTTTTAAGTTTTCAAATTTTTAAATAGTACAAGAAGGACTGCACCTCTGGAAAAAAAAACCAACAAGAGTTCATTTCACAAGGTGCAAACATATCAGAAAAAAATTCCTCCAACTATAGAAAGGTCTGAGTCCCCATAGATTTTTTTTTAAATCATTGAACATGTCTAATATGAAATATGGCAGCCTTCTGGCTGTTGTGCCTTGTTGGCCATGTGTGAAATGCTGAGGAGCCTTATTTGGTGGCCACACAGACAAATTTACTGCTCTTACATTCCAACTTTCCCATCCCACATGCGATGGGAGCTGAAATTTTAGGGAATAAGGCAAATTACTGAAATAAGGTAAATAAATAAAGTGTATCTGTGAGTGACTGAGAATCAACACATTAAAAATACCAACTATCTATAGTTATATTTTAAATGCTATAGATCACTATTGATTAATGCAAACTAAAAAAGATTCTAAGGTACTACCTCACACTTACCAAATTTGTTAATATGACAGAAAATAAAAACGGCAAATGTTAGAGGGGATGTGGAAAAATAAGGACACTAATGTACTGTTGGTAGAGTTGTGAACTGATCCAACCATTCTGGAAATCAATTTGGAACCATTCCCCAAAAGGCTATAAAACTGTGCATATTCTTTGACCCAGAAATACTATCACAAAGAAATATTAAAAAGGAAAAAAAAGATCTATGTGTATAAAATTATTTTATAAGAGTTCTTTTTGGAGTGGCAAAAAACTGGAAATTGAGGGGATGCTCATCATCTGGGGAATGGCTGAACAAAGTACGATTGTGATGGAATGGTAAAAAACTACAAGAAATAATGAGCAGGATGGAACTGATGCAAGTGAAGTGAGCACAACTTAAAGAACATTGTACAGAGTAGCATCACTATTGCATGATGATCAATTGTAAATGACTTAACTATTTTTCAGCAATACAATAATCCAAGAAAATCCCTAAAGCTTTATGATGAAAAATGTTATCCACATCCAGAACTGAAGAAGTCTGAATGGAAATCAAAGCCCACTTTTTAACTTTCTTTATTTTTAATTGAGGTCTTTTTTCTCAGTCGGTGTGTTCTTTTGCAACATGGTTAATATGGAAATGTGTTTTTGCATTACTATCCATATATAATCTATATCAAGTTGCTTGACTTCTCAGTGAAAAAAGAGGGAATAGAGATAGAGAATTTGGAACTCAAAATTTGTAGAAAATAATTGTTAAAAATTATTTTAGATGGAATTGTAAAAAAATAATTTTTAAAATGTTCAAAAACAAAACACCAGATAATGAAGAAGCCATTGGTAATTATGTAATCATTCCCCAAAACACTCAAAAATTTGGAAGTAAATTAAATACCCTCAGGGAACAGACATACGGAGACATCAGTGTGTGTCTACAGTAGTTTCACATGAAAATAATAAATATATATATATATATATATATATATATAGGACTAGACGCTTTAAAATTTCAATTAAGGAACTCTACATTTTTAATTTGTCTTAGTAGTTTAACATAAAGTGCCACATAATAATTTTTACAGTCCCCCTGATATCTCTTTGAAATCTGCTCAAGGTAATCAATTTAGCTTTTGCACTAGTCCAGAGGAGAGATAGTGGAAACTGAAAAAGGGTAGAAATTGTGAAGCGAGAAGAGGATGAATGAGAAAAATGGTTGGTGGAAGAATTGACAGAATATGGCAAATAATTAAATTTGAGAGTGGGAGGGGTGATCGAGAGGGAAGACTGAATGTCTTCACAATGCTCTCAAACTCTCTGACAAGTCCTGTCAAATGGTAATGGCTTTGAATGTGGACCCACTGATGGATAGTGCACCTGTTCTCTGAAAACCATCCCGGACAAACTCAGAGAGGCTTATCACCAAGTTGGTCTCAAGCATGTGGTTTTTTTTAGCCACAACAATTCTTGAGGAGCAACTTTTAAGTTCTAGAGAGTATTCATATGGTGTTAGTAGAGGACTCACACTAATGAAATCAAAGGAACTTTAAAAAGGGAAAGGAAAAAGTCAGAAAGTAAATGGAGTCCAAGTTATTATTAATCAGAGAAATGCAAATTAAGACAACTCTAAGATACCACTACACACCTGTCAGATTGGCTGAGATGACAGGAAAAAATAATGATGATTGTTGGAGGGGATGAGGGAAAACTGGGACATTGATGCATTGTTGGTGGAGTTGTGAACGAATCCAACCATTCTGGAGAGCAGTTTGGAACTATGCTCAAAAAGTTATCAAACTGTGCCTATCCTTTGATCCAGCAGTGTTACTACTGGACTTATATCCCAAAGAGATCTTAAAGAAGGGAAAGGGACCTGTATGTGCACGAATATTTGTGGCAGCCCTCTTTGTAGTGGCTAGAAACTGGAAACTGAATGGATGCCCATCAGTTGGAGAATGGCTGAATAAATTGTGGTATATGAATATTATGGAATATTACTGTTCTGTAAGAAATGACCAACAGGATGATTTCAGAAAGGCCTGGAGAGACTTACACGAACTGATGCTGAGTGAAATGAGCAGGACCAGGAGATCATTATATACTTCAACAACAATACTAGATGATGACCAGTTCTGATGGATCAGGCCATCCTCAGCAACGAGATCAACCAAATCATTTCTAATGGAGCAGTAATGAACTGAACCAGCTACGCCCAGAGAAAGAACTCGGGGAGATGACTAAAAACCATTACATTGAATTCCCAATCCCTATATTTTTGCCCACCTGCATTTTTGATTTCCTTCACAAGCTAATTGTACAATATTTCAGAGTCTGACTTTTTTTGTACAGCAAAATAACGGTTTGGTCATGTATACTTATTGTGTATCTAATTTATATTTTAATATATTTAACATCTACTGGTCATCCTGCCATCTGGGGGAGGGGGTGGGGGGTAAGAGGTGAAAAATTGGAACAAGAGGTTTGGCAATTGTTAATGCTGTAAAGTTACCCATACATATAACCTGTAAATAAAAGGCTATTAAATTTTAAAAAAAAGAAAGTAAATGGAGTCAGAGGAGACAGAGGAGGAGGAAAAGAATGAGGAGAAAAATAAAAAGGAGAAGGGGAAGAAGGAGGGGAAAAACAGGGAGGGAAGAAGGAGAAAGGAAAAGCAGATGGGAAAGAGAGACTTCAATGAATTTACATTTTATTGGTCAGGGGGATGAAATATGTAAATTTAATGTTATGGGGGAAGAAAGAATTCACACTGTAAGGGAAGATGAAATTTCAGAAAGGAAACTGGGTTATTAGCTGAGCCTTGAAGAATACAAGGAATATCAAGAAGTAAAGGAATGGGGATAGTCTGAGCAAGGACAAAAAGGCAAAACCTAGACCTAGTCTAGAACAACCCATAGATTCTGAAGCCAGGACACAGACTATTTTAAGGAGAATAACATGTGAAAAGTAGGCTGTCAGATTGTCAATCTTTGAAGGTTTGTGTTCCATCCTAAACACAAGAAGGAGCCTCTCAAGGTTCTTGAGCAGGGAGATGACATGGTCCAATTGGCATGGTTAGGAAGTTTATTTGGGCAGCTGAGTAAAAGATGGAATGAAAAAAAGAGAGACTGAAAAAGAGACATCATCTTGGCTTTTGTACTAGTCCAGAAGAGAGATGCTAAGAGCCTGAGAGAAGATGGAGGTTGTGTTTGCAGAAAGAAAGGGATGAATGAAATCCATCATGTGGACATAGAATTGACAAGATTTGGCAAATGACCACATTTGACAATTGAGGGAATAACAGAAAGGGAAGACTGAAAGATGGCTCCCAGGAGGCAAATTTGAGGGACTTGAAGAAGTATGGTACCTTCAGCAGAAATAGAGAAGTTGGGAAGATGGGTGGGTTTGAGGAGGAAAGATGGTAAGTTCTGTTTGGAGCTTGTTGAGTTTTAGATACCAAAGAGTTGTTCTAACCCAACCAATTCCTCCTTGGGTCAGCACCAGTCAATGAGATTTAATTAGGTAACTTTAGGTTTTTTAATCAGGTTTCAATAGAAATGATCACTCTCTACAGAGAGACTTAACTTCCCAACAAAGGATCATGCCCTATATGCTCATCAAATTGATCAGGGAATTAGCCAATCAATTGACAAACTCATCAAATTGATCAATTCCCTAAATCTACAAATGAGGAAATGGCCTAGATGGTCTCTAGGAGACTTTCCAGCCCTAAATACTGTGTTACACTAGGTTAAGTTCAGCCAAGCTGGAAAGGCTTTGATTAAAAGCCCGAGGACAGATGGTATGTTTTTCCCTGCAGGCTCACCAAGCTAATTGTAGGGAAGCTCATCACCAAAGAGTTGGCCATTCCCAAATGATTTTTTTAAATCATAACAACTCAGGAAATTGACAGAAGTACAAAATTGTCTGCAGTCCTGTGTATCTGGCTCCCCTGTATTTCCATGTCAATCGTCAATGGGTGGAATAAAAATGGTGGCAAGTCAAAAGCCTTTTAGCCAGGGATCCTTAATTGGTGGACTCATAGATAGAGTTCGTATAGTGCAAGAACTTGGATGGGAAAAAAGGAAAAAAAGAAAAGAACCAGGGGACAGAGAAAGAAGAGAATATAGAATGGGGTTTAAAATAAGAAAGGAGAAGAAAATGAGGCTATTTTCACTATTCTTTAAATGAACTTTAGCATTTCCTACAATTACAAATACAGATCACAAAACAAGATTCCACAAAAAGATCCATAGATCAGTGCAAAAGGGGTCCACAGCAATACACAAAAGGGTGAAGGCCTCTTATTCCAGGCAATCATTATTTGTAATGTTAGTTCTTTTCATGTGAGATAGTTCTCTAATAAATAAGCTGACATCCTTCCAGACACACTGAAGTACAACCATATTGACACCATCCCCTGCTCCAGTTGACATCATACCCTTTACCAAGAGCCTGACAAATCTGCTGCTTGGGACTCCCTAGTGCTCACGAAGGGCATCTTCTGGCATTGCCACCAGGCAGACCAGACAGCAGCCCCTTACAGAGTGGACACTGAAAGTTTAACCCCCAAAAGGTTCAAGATGGCCAGAGGGAATGTGAGATAATAGTAATAGCTAACACTTAGTGTCACGAAGTACGCAAAATGTTCTGACCTTCACTAGAAACACTGAGTGGTAAGTGCTATTATTATCCCCATTTTACAGATGAGGGAACTGAGGCAAACTTGTCTAGAGTCACATAGCTAACAGATATATGAGGGTCGATTTGATATCAGGTCTTCCCAGTGCTCTATTCACTGAACCATCCAACTAGGCTCAAAAGTCCTGCATCATCCTTTTAGAATTCAGCAAGATTCCTTAACCTACATTTATTTGCCCTTTAGGATGCTGAGCTTAGACTTCTACAGGACCATACTTCTGCATTCTTTGGGGGGCTTAAAGATGCAAGAAAAACAGTCCCCACGGGCTAAAGTAGGATTATACCCTATACTCCTTAGCTGTATGACCCTGGGCAAGTCACTGGGCAAGTTTGCCTCAGTTTCTTAATCTGTAAAGTTATCTGGAGAAGGAAATGCCAAACTTCTCCATTAACTTTACCAAGAAAAGCCCAAATGGGGTCACAAAGAATCATACACAACGGGAAAAAAAACACAGCTGACTGAACAACATAAATAAAATCACACCAAATAGAAAAGTTGTTATTGCAGGGAAGAACAGCTCAGAGAAGCAAATAAAGTTGCTGATTGAATTAGTCACATTGTTCTCCAAAGAAAACATATGCTGAGAACATCCTCCATCCTGAACTGTGCATCTCAACTTCCTTCAAAGTACAGCTGAGCCATCACCTCATGCATAACATCCCTCCTAATCCTCACAATTATTAGTGCGCTTCCTCCTTTGAAATTCTTAGATATTTAAACATTTTTTAGTTTTTGTTATATTTCAAGCTTTGAACTCTCTCCCCCTCTCTCTCCATGTCACGCTAGAGAAGGCCATCATTTGACATATATACATGTATGTGCTTGTATAAAACTATCCGTACTTCTGTTTATCAGTTCTTTCTCTGGAGACAATAATTCCTTTGTAGTTGATTTGAATATTTATAATGCTCAGAATAACTTAGTCATTCACAGTTACTCTTCCAACAATATTATTGTGATTATATACAGCATTCTCTTGGTTCTGCTCATTTCACTCGTCATTATCTCATGCAAGTCTTTCCATGATTTTTCTACAATCAACCTGCTCATTGTTTCTTCTAGCACAATAATACTCCATCATAATCATATAGCACAACTAGTTCAACCACTTCCCAATTTACGGACATTTCTCTCAATTTTTGTTCTTTGTCACCACATTGAGAGCTGCTATAAATCTTTTAGAACATACAGATTCTTTTCCTTTTTCCTTCATCACCTTGAGAAATGTATCTAATAGTGGTAGCCCTCTCTAAGGGTGGAAAGGTAAAAAAAAAAAAAAGGAAAAAAGAAATTAATTATCTATAAATTTTATATAGATATTTAAATTTATTACATATGTAAATGGAATAGCAAGTTCTACATAAGATTTTCAATTTCACGAGCAATGAATTTACCATACTGTTATGAAAATGTTCTTTTTGTTTGTCCTTGTTAAATCCTTTGTAACTGCTTGTTCATGTTTACTTTCTTATGCTTCTCCTGATTCTTGTAGGTCAAATTTTCTTTTTAGTTTTGGTCGTTTCCTCAATGATATTTTAAAGTCATTTAATTCAGTAAATATCCATTATTTTTCTATGCAGGATTATATTCAGTTTTTCCAGATAAATTATTCTTGGCTGCAAGAGGAGGGAGGAGAGAGAGAAAAAGAGGAGGGGGCAAGGGCAAGAAGGGAGGGAAGGAGGGAAGGAGCAAAAGAGAGAGAAAGGGACAGAGGAGGGAGTGGAGAAACAGAGAGAGGGGGGACAGGGAGAGAGAGACAGAGACAGAGAGAGAGAGAGAGAGAGAGAGAGAGAGAGAGAGAGAGAGATCAGACAGAGAGAAAGAGAGAAAGGAAAGGAGGGAGGTAGAAAGGGAGAGAGAGAAAGAAAGAAAGACAAAGGGAGGGAACTTTACAGACAAACTCTATCAAGTGCAAAGAATTATAGTGTAAACTTGAAACTGGTGATGTAGTAAGGAGCAGCAGCAGTACTCTAGGGTTTAGAGTAGATTATTCACAAGTTTCTCAGAACTCTTATAAGCAAGGTTGAAGAAGAAAGACAACATCCATCGAATTGGCAAAGAAATAAAAGATAGAAATAGAGACAGAGAGGCTAAGAGAAGGGAGGCACACTATTAAACAGTTTGTGGCTTTTGTGCATGGCCCAACTATTTTGAAAATTAATTGAAAATGTGTGAAAAGTGAATAAGTTGTTAACATCCATTAAGCAAGCAATCTACCTACTGAGGCTGTTTCCAAAGAGCTCAATAATGGGAATAAAGTTCTCCCACACACAAAAACATTCATGGCAGCACTTTTGTAGCTGGAAACAAATTCCGTACCCATTAATTGGGTACCTTGAGTGGATTGTAGTGTAGGGATAGAAATGCAACATTCTTGTTCTGTAAGCAACAGTAAATATGAATAATTCAAAGAAATATAATATTGTATATGAACTGATGAAGAAAGAAGAAAACCCAGGAGAACAAAACACAATTATTATAGTAAAGTGAATGAAGACAACAGAAAAAAAGGTCAAATGAAATAATATCAATTCCAGGTAACTAGCATTAGAATATACTTTTTCCTTTTGGTAAAGAGGTAACAGACTCCACATACAAAACACTGCACTACTCTCTTAATCATGCTTATTATAATTAGCAGATTTTCTTAACTGTTTGCTTTGATATTTTGTTTTGTTTGAAGTGTAATCTTGGAAGGCAGTTTATAAGCAAGCAATTCATCGATATAATGCATGAATAAACATTTAAAAAATTAGAGAATTGGGAGAAACTGAGGCACAAACGGGTTGATGGAATTCCCCTATGGTAAGGAGCAAAATTGGGTTTTGACTTTATATCCAGCAAGTCTTCGGCTCTATTTCAGAGAACCTGTGAACTTGATTGAGGGAAAAAACCACACTTTCATCTTCCATTTCTAACCGAAATTTCTCATTTCCTTTGATTATTGATATAATTCTGAGATGTTATTCTGAGGAGTCCCCAGGCTTCAGACTGCCGACAAGGACCATGAGACAATGGTTCAGCACCTGCTCCAAGCACAGGGAGCAAGCCCTTGGAGATGGAGTCAGGGACGGACCCTGCACAGAGCAAATGGGTTGATTCCACTAGAGGAGAAAGTCTATAGGGGGGAGATGGGGACAGAAGGCAGCCGGCAGTAGGTCTTGAACCCCTGTGGATGAGTTTGGAATAGCTCCCCTATAAAGTTACTAACTGGATAATGAAAGAGCTGTAATTGCCCATTAGATCCCATATGCTGAAGCGGTGCTGGAAAGGATTCTGAGGAAGAAGAGGACTTGGGTTAATTACACATGGGGTGCTAGACAACTCAACCTCAAACAGGAAATCACGGCTCCCGCTCCCAGGGAGCCCAAGTCCCCAAAGGCAGGTGATCTCCCAGCAGAAGTCGGGGCCAGGAAACAGCAGATGGAGGGACGGTCTTTCACCAATGATGACGTTGTGGCCAACAGAGCAGACAGACACGATCAGGACGATGGGCTTAAACCTTCTCTTCTCATCGTCCCAATGACCCTCCAGGTGACCGTGTGGCTGGGCTCATTTCCGGGGGACTGTGGTCCAGACCTGGGATTTACATGGAGGAAGTCCAGGAACGAGAAGGTTTCTTTGAACCCCTCTCCCATTGTCTCCATCCCTGGGCACTGAGAGGTCAGGAGGCTTGTCCACGGTCACACAGCTGGTGTGGGTCAGTCAGAATATAAATATGTTTCTGATTCTATACCTCTCATCTATCTGGTGTTTAACAATAAGAGGTAATTAATAAATGTTCACTTGACATCATTCTTTACGCTATACAACCTCATGCAATGCATCAATCAATGAATAAGCATTTAGTAAGCTCCTACCAGATACTCCTAGGCCACTAGGAACACAAAGACCAAAATAGAGCAATCCCTGCCCTCAGGGAGCTTACATTCTAAATAGAAACAACACTAGAGCTAGATGATGAAGTGGATAAAGGATGAATTCAAATATGGCATCAGACACTTACTAATAGTCAACTAATACTAGTTGGATGATCCTGGACAAGTCTCTTCACCCTATTTGCCTCAGTTTCCCCATCTGAAAAAGGAACTGGAGAAGAAAAAGACAAACTACTCTGGTATCCTTGTCAAGAAAACCCCAATTGGAGTCACAAAAAGCTGGACAAGACAAGAGGCAAACACGACTAAGTGACTGAACCAGATTCTGGTTCTGTGAACCAGAATCACACAGCTAGTATTTAAAGTCAGATTTGAATTCAGGTCCTCCTGACCCCAGGACCAGCACACCATCCACTGCACTACCAACTTCTCAGGCTCAGGCTAGTGTCTGGAACATAGGACGTACTTAGTAAATGTTTGTTGATTCTTTTTCAGTTCTCAAAAAATCATCTTCTCAATGGGGTCTTTCCAGCTTCCTTCTCTTCCCCATTAGCAGCATCAGAAATGAAATGGCTCATTCAGTCTTGTAAAACAGAATGGGAAACAGCCACTCACTTCCTTAACTACTTGAACTTTATATTTTGTGTTAATTTCTGGGTACACATATTATTTTCCCCTTAAGATAGGAGCTCCTTGAGTATAAAGACTATTTTTATATCTTCAGCATCTTTGCCCAATCCCAGGCACATAGAAGGCATTTAATAAATCCTTTTTGATTAACCAACCAGCCTGCCCAGTATCTAAAACTATGGGCCTATAGGTACTTAATTGCTCAGAGGCTATGGGAAAGAAGACAGGAGAGAAAATCCACACAAATATGGCCATCCCTGATTTAAAGCTGAAAGGGACCTTTGTATTCCCATCACAACCCCTTGTAGTTGAGGACACTGAAGCCCAAAAAAGCCTTAGGTCCCCTGATACCAAGCAAACCCCGAACTCTTTCCAGGGCACAGGGGTGGAGCTCCTCCAAGGGAAGCAAGCCCGAATCTCCATTTGGTGTCTCACCAGTGGTTCTAAGAGATCAACCAGAAATCCCTGGAACTCAGAGAACTTCCTTCTTTTCTGTTTTACAAAACTGAATGAGCCACTTCATTTCTGATGCTGCTAAGCTCCTCCCTTGGTGGGGAAAGGGCAGAGGGGCACCCCAAGCCCACTCCTCCAGAAGGCCTGGTTTGATAGGAAAGTGCATTTCAGGGTCAGCCACAGAAAGTAACCCGGACTGGGACAGGAGGTTGCCAGTGGTCAGGGCCAATAGGAAGGACTTCATGAAGAAGATGGAGCTAGACAAGAAAGTCAGGGGAGCCAGAGGGAGCAGGTTTAAGGTATGAGGGATAGCCAGGGGAAGAGTGCAGTGAGGGGAAATGAAGTGATGTGAGTATAGAATAATGCACTAAGATTGCAACAGAGCGCATGGAGGGAAGAAGATGGGGAGAAAAAGGAAGGGACCAGGTTGGGAAGATCTTTTCATGTCCAGCTAAGTCACTTATATTTGATCAGAAGGGTCAATGGAATACACAGTGTAGATTTTTTGATTATTTATGAGTATTTCCCCTTCATGAGCCATTTTCTTGAGCTACCAAAGGCATGAAAGTCATCATGGCTTTGTGTTTTGTAGGCAAAAACCCAAAAAGGAAGAAGATAATTCAGGTTTCTGACTCAGCATTGTCCCTGATGGCAGTTAGGCTAATGGAATCCAAAGAAATTGAGCCAGAAAATCCTATTTTTCCCCAGATAGATAAAATTAAAATGTTTCATATTTCCAAACTCATTGCTTGAAGGTCATTTCAAGAAAACATGGTCCTGGACACTATCTTCCATGGTAAATACTCTTTTCCTGCTTCAACTTTCCTCAACATCCTTCTGTTTTCACCTGAACTTCCCTCCTTCCTCCTTTTTTCAAATACTGATTCCAGAATGTGTGTGCTAAACTCCATTCCTTTTATCACCTCTACAACTTTATTCCCTTCATTATCACCACTTTCATGCTCTCTAGAGTACAAGCATTATTTCTTTTTCCTAAAATACACATAAACACACACACAATTTTCCAAAATGTCCTTCATTTCAACTCAGTAACTAACACACCTCTGTTGTCTGGACACTCAACTGGTGAGTTTGGGGCTATGGCAACTTTGAATCAAAGAGGGTTGTCACTTATACATTAACTCACGAGAAGCTAATATCCCAATGACAGGAAATATCACGACGGATGAGGAAAGTGATGTTCAGAGAGATTCAGTGGGTTACTTATGATTGCAGAGGTGGAATTTTAATCAAAGTCTCTCATGACTCTAGGTTCAGCATCTATCACTTTAGTGCAATGTGAGCAGCCAAGCTGATAAAAATCAGATTCTGAAAGATCCAGCAACCCCAGTTGACTCTGAACATTATTTCTCTCCCTCATTTCACATACAAACTTCAAATATTAACCCACATTAATTCCCTCCATTTCTTCACACGCCAGCCTCAACCTCTTGCAATCTGGTTCCAGCCGATTCTTCTCCGTCTCCTGAGCTGCAAGTAGTCGGTCTCCCCTCTGAGTTTAAATGATCTACCTTGCATTTCAGTTACTGTATTTTTTTATTTCCACTGTGAGCTCTATAAAAGCAGAGACCATGTCTTCTTTGTAATCCCCAAAGAGCCCAGCACAGTACAATGCACGCAGGAATATAATACTTATCAGCATTGTTTGAATAAAAATTCTCCCCTATGAGACTAGGAAGAAAAAAGGTCTGTTGTCTCTTGGATGCAGGTAGGAAATGCAGGTAGAAAGGATACAATGCTTGGGATTTTTCTCCATTGTCTAAGACTTTGTCAGACCCTAGGGAGGAACTCTGTACAGAAAGAAGTCAGTGTTCTTCGCAAAAAGTAGTTTCTCCTTTTTCTTGGGAGGATCCAGACCAAAAAACAAAAAAACAGATTCACAAATATAGTGGACAAAAACTCTAGCTGACCCTTGCCCATTCTGCCATAACCCTTTTATGGATTTCAAGCCAGCCTATGACATTAGCAAGTGACACTATAGTAATATAGGATAAGGGAAGTCCTGTCCACAGCAGTGCTATGAGGATCAAAAGAGATAATAGTTGAAATTCACTCAGCACAGTGCCTGGCACATAGTAGGTACTTACTAAATGCTTGTTTCCTTCCTTTCAGTGGAGAAACTCTCTTCAAACCCCACTCTTTCAGGGACATAGCTAATGCACAAAGGACACTCCAGCTCTTCCAGCCTTTGGACATTCACCAGGTCATATTTGGTCAATCAGAAAGAAGAGAAACTCCATCAAGGTCAATCTCCTTGACCACAGCTCCATTAGCCTGAACGATCCTAGAACTGATCCATCCTAAAACAATCCTAGAGCTGAATGATCAGCTCCAGGACTGGCTTTTTGTTTTAGTCAGCGCTCCATAGGATATGACTGATTCTCATCAAGCAATCCCAATGTGTTCACATGTTTTCTCTCCATATCTCCTCCAACTAATACAACTGACATTTTTTTAACCTAGATTTAATATTTTACATTCATCCTTAATAAATGTCATCTTGCTCTGTTTGGTACTTTAAATTCTGACTGTTATCCCCGATCATTTTGTATCCTGCTTCATATAATTGAATGTATAAGCTTATGTCTCCCTCCTTTACATCATCCCCAAATTTGATAAGTGTATCATCAACGTCTTCACGTGGTTGATTTTTAAATGTCGTCAGATACCAATTTGCTCCAATTCCTCCTATTTGCCCCATTTTCTCAAAGACCTCCTGCCACATCTCAGCAATGGGACCCACGATGCCGTCCAATTCCCCAGGGCAGAGAAGGGCTCTGATATAATCTCACTTATTTTAGGAAATTTTTGCTGGGTCTTTCCCCATCTCATCCTCTTAGACAAAGGAAACATGCAAAATAGATCCTTTTTCTGTCATCTTCCATCATAACCTTTCTACCCCAATTCCTGCATCCAGCCCTTCCTTCATCTTTCTCCAACAGGGCGATAAATGAATGGAGATGATGGCTTCCATATGGTGACTATAATGAGGACAATTGAGTCAGCACTTTAAAGGGGGTAACCACTGCATTGATGTTCCCCAAGTGCCTCCACAACAACCCACTGAAAAGAAAATCCTACTGGTTTTATTGAACAGCTCAGGGACAACAGCCCAAAAGATCCAGAGCTAGAGCTAGAGACACATGGAAACTGAGGCTCGGAAAGTTCACTTGCCTCAGGGTCACGTAGCTAGTAGGCGCTTCCAGTCAGCAAAACGTATTAAGCACCTACTATGGGCCAGGATCCTAACTGGGTGCTCGGGCCCTGCCCAGGGCAGCATGTTGCTACTCTCTTGCCCAGGCTCCTACAGCTGGTTTCAAAGGGGGACTCCTTCCAGGTGCAGCCCTCATTGTCTATTCCTTGCTGCCTCCTGCACATCAATACCTCCCAGATCAAAGGGAGGGAGTTAGGCCAGAACGGCCCCATAATTGTTCCCATTCCCCAATTCCAGGGATGTTTGTTGTCACCGACACAGAATAAAGTGGGTCGCTTTGCATTTCTGGGCAGCAGGTTTGCTGGGAACAGCTTGGACCAAAGAGAGGGAAATGTTTGTTTAGAGAGAGGAAGATGGAAATGGAAATGGGTCCAACACACCCTTCATTTCCATCTCACCGGGAGCCTACCTAAAATGGCTCAAAGCTCCCAACTGCGGATCTTACACAATGCGCCAGGCCCAAGGAAGCTGTGGACCAAGCGGGTCCGTTTCCCCCCCAGGTGGAGGCCAGGATGATTTTCTGCCAGAACTGCCCTTGACCTGGACGGGAGCTCGCCTTCTTGGCTCTCCGGGGCCATTTTATTGGCTATGGATTGTCATCTATATCGAATAAATGCACACAGAAAATGCCCCTGTTCTCACTACCTTGACAGTGAGGGATTTGCTGCTTCTCATTTTATGCCGGGGTTCACTTCCCAGCGTACCCCCTAGACACGGGTCTTCCCAATCCAGGGAATTCAAGAATTATCCTGGGAATCCAGGGATCTGGACACTATAAGTGGCTCAGCCCGGCCCTGACCCTCAGCTTCCCCGGGTACAAATGAGAGAGTCAGAACCAAAGTTCCTTTAGGTATCATCCTGCCCCCTCCATCAGAAAAGGTGGGGAACGGCTTCCTTTGCTCCAAAAGGTGAAGCTTCCACCTAATCCTTCTTCCCCCAGTTCTCAGCACCTTCTCTGTCAAATTCACTTTGCATATTTTTTGTTTGTATTGATTTATGTGTAATAAAATAGAAGCTTCTTGAGGACAGGGATTATTTCATTTTGGTCTTGGGTTCCTAAAGATTTAGTACGTTATTGTTGTTCAATCATGTCTGACTCTTGATGATGGCAGCGATACTGGAATAGTCTGCCATTTCCTTCTCCAGCTCATTTTGCAGATGAGCAAACTGAGGCAAATAGATTGATTAACTTGCCCACAGTCACACAGCTAGTAAGTGATTAAGGGCGGATTTAAAGGTGAGCCTTTCTGACCACAGGCCCAAGTACTATTCCCTTCACCATGTAGCTGCCCTCAGGTTTAACACGGTGCCTGGTCACTAATTGCCATTTGTTGATTGATTCTTAGAGTCACTTTTATTCACAGTTTTCTCCCCCTTCCCTTTTTCATAACCTTGGCTCTCTCCCCTCTCCTCCTGGGTCCCCACACCTGGAGCAACATGGCGCCTTAGTTTCACCTCAGAATCCAAAGCCAAGCCTTAATGAGGCTTTTTCTGGCCTTCTCCATGGTTAAAATTTGGCTTTCTTCCTCTGGATCAAGTGTGACCCCTTTTCTACCCTCTCCCAGATATGTAGATAGATAAAATCAAACATTTATTGAAAAATTATAATTAATGAATTTTATTTATATTTATTTTTATATTGATATATTATTATATATCATATGATAATGCTTATATTAATTAATAATAATAAATTAAATAAAACACCTCACATTGAATTAGTGGTACCCACAGTTTAAAAAGCTTTACTCTAGAAAGTAAATGAGACAAGAAGCATTTATTAGGCACTGTACTAAGTACTGAGTACATGCTCAAACACAGAGATAGTTCCTGTTCTCAGAGAGCTTATATTCTAATGGAGGAGGACAATTCATAAAAGCCAATTAGAAAGGGGGTGGGGGAGAATGGTATCGTACCCCACAAAGTCCAAAGCTCTGCCCGGAGGGGGATGAAAGTTGACAGGTCTGAGTGCACCCCAAAAGCAGTTTGAACACTGAAATGATTCCATATGGGTCTGCATCTCTTCTGTCTGGTTTTTATTCCTTCCCAATGGTGGGTAAACTCCCTGAGGGCAGGAAATATTCCTTTTATTTTTCTGTACAATTTTTTTATTATAATCTTGTTTATTTGTTGTTTTATTTTATTATTTTCACGATTGCACTTCATTTATAAAAAAAAAAATTTCCCATCACATTCATTTCCAAATATGTCTATATATCGATCAAATATATCAATCAATTAATAAGCATTTATTAAGTACCATTTAGCATGTGCCAGGCACTAACAACTGGAGAGACAAAGAGGCAAAAGACAGTCCCCGTCCTCACAGAGCCCACAATGTAATGGGCAGACGACATACAAACAAATGTATACAAAGCAAGCCAGGATGATACAAATATTATCCTAAATAATAAATAAGAATCTTAATATTCCTCTAAATTAATAGGAATATTAGGATAAATAGGAAATATTTAAGAGAAAGCATTAAGTCAGATCTTATAAAAGATTTTTTGTAGAAAAAGGCGAAAGTTGGGGCAGCAAGGGGGCACAATGGATAAGGCACCAGCCCTGAAGTCAGGAGGACCTGAGTTCAAAACAGGCCTCAGACACTTAGCACTTTCTGTTTGTGTGACTCTGGGCAAGTCACTTAACCCCAATTGCCTCAGCAAAAAAAAAGTCGTTCGATAAAAGTCAGCTGACACATCAGCTATTTGGTTCAGTGTGTGCAAGATTCCACATCCATAGCCCCCCACTTTTGCAATAGATTTTTTTATTTATTTTAAATTGGGTCTTCTCAGCCCTAAGGCAGGGACCTAGCCTATTAGCATCTCTCTGCCTGCTGCTTACTTAAGCAAGTGATAGTAAGTTGTTGGTTTTTTTTTTTAATAATTATACCTTTTTATTGACAGAACCCATGCCAGTGTAATTTTTTACAACATTATCCCTTGCACTCACGTCTGTTCCGACTTTTCTCCTCCCTCTTTCCCCCCCTCCCCCAGATGGCAAGCAGTCCTCTACATGTTAAATATGTCACAGTATAAGTAATAGTAAGTTTAAAAAAAAAACAAAGAAAACCCCAAATTTGGATGAAAAGCCAGTCCCAAGATATCCATGGGAAAGAACCAGACTTGGGAACTGAATTCCCAGCATCTTCCCACCACAGGTTTAGTCATGGTGTTTCTGTGGCTAAAGCCGCTCCCCATTCGAGCAGGACCCCAGACCCCGTGGTTCTCTCTGGCCCTCCTGGGCAGCCTGATTAACCAGGCTCAGCCTCCCTGAGGTGCCCCTGAGCTCCGGAGACCCCCGGGCGGGTCGATGAGGCAGCCTCGGGTCAGAGGTTTGCCAGGAGGAGGAAGGGCCAGGTCCATGAGCCAGCAGAGGCCTTCGAGGGCTGCTGGGATGCTCCCGCCTTATCATCTCATCTCTTATCTTGGCTCTGCCAGAAGACCAGCTACAAAGGGAGACCAAGGGGGAGCGAGGCTCTTAAAGGGCATCGGGACTTGAAAAGGGTCCCTGTCTAATCCCTGGCAGCAGCAGGAGCTTAGTCGTCCTGATAAAAAGATGGAGGAGTAATCCAGTCTCCCAACAAAGGACTTTAATATCCGCAGGAACGAGATCCACTCAGCCTGACAGGCCATCATTTCATTTAATCCAGCCAAGTTTTTCTGTGCAGAACAAGGGGTCGGGAAGCATTCTGCTGGGGGTCTCAGGCTGCATTCAGCTAGGGCTTAAAATTGGCCAAAGCTTTACAAATATGGTCTAATTTTATCCTCACAAGAGCTATAATTACCCTCACTTGGCAGATGAGGAAACTGAGGCGGGAGTTAAATGAATCGCCAAGGTCTAGGCAAGGGGCTGGAAGAGCCCTAAGAGAATGAACGATCTGTGACCTGATGCTCGGAGGAGAGCACCATACACACTCACAGCAAGATCACAGGAAGATTCAGCTTTGACAGACTCGGCTCTCCTCAGCAACACAGCCATCAGAGACAATTCCAAGAGACTCCAATGGCAAATACCATCCTTGTCCAGAGAAAGAACTGTGGAGACTGAGTGCAGAACAGAGCATTCTGTGTCACTTTTTTAGTTTTATTTTCTTTCTCGTAGCTTCTCCCTTTTCTTCTGATTCTTCTGTACAACGTGACTAATGTGGAAATACGTTTAATATGATGGTACATGTGTAACCTCTATCAGATTGCTTGTCATGTTGGGAAGGAAGGAGGGAAGAAGGGCGGATTGGAAATCAAAATCTCACCAAATAAATGAATATGGAAAATTAAAAACTGAGAGGGTGAAAGAATAGATAGAGGAAGGAAGGAAGGAAGGAAGGAAGGAAGGAAGGAAGGAAGGAAGGAAGGAAGGAAGGAAGGAAGGAAGGAAGGAAGGAGGGAGGGAGGAGGGAGGAAGGAAGGAAGGAAGGAAGAGAAAGAAAGGAAGAAAGGAAGGAAGGAAGGAAGAGAAAGGAAGGAAGAGGAAGGAAGGAAGGAAGGAAGGAAGGAAGGAAGGAAGGAAGGAAGGAAGGAAGGAAGAAAAGAAGGAAGGAAGGAAGGAAGGAAGGAAGGAAGGAAGGAAGGAAGGAAGGAAGGAAGGAAGGAAGGAAGGAAGGAAGAAGGAAGGAAGGAAGGAAGGAAGGAAGGAAGGAAGGAAGGAAGGAAGGAAGGAAGGAAGGAAGGGAAAGAAAGGGTTAGGGAAAGGAAGGGTTAGGAAGGAAGGAAGGAAGGAAGGAAGGAAGGAAGAAGAAAGGAAGGAAGGAAGGAAAGAATGTAGTTCTTGCTCCTGGATCAGACATTGTAAGGTTTTATATCTCAGGGATGTTTTATACAATAAGTCAATTGAAGGTAATTTGCCAGTAACTTAAAGTCTTCCTGGGCTGCTTACAAGTCACTTCTTCATTATGAAGTAATGTGCTGACACCTTGTGGACACAAAGATAGAGTCATCAGCGTCAGGACATGGAGTCTCAGGGGGTACCCTCATCCTTCATTGCAGACTTCCTCCCCTAAGGAAATACAAAGAGATCCTCCCTTTGCGGGGGGGCTTCTTCTTCCAGCTATAGAGCCAGTAAGATGATGGGAAAGGCATTTGGGGGGACTGGGAATCTCACCATGTTTAGACCGCCTACAACACTGATTTAGCTGTCGGAAATCTAAATGTGAAAATCTTGCCCATTGGCCAACAAAGTGAAATTTGGTAGGGAAAAGGCTCCTGTTTTGGTGCACTGTTTTAGAGACAATCTGTGGGGGGGGTCACAGCGCTATAGGCGGCGGGCAGAGTAATCCAGATTGGAGTCTTTCCGCGGACCCTTAATGAGACGTGTGGCAGTGGACAGGTCATCAATAGCTTTGCTCTCTAGGACCTGCCTCGTGGGATTGCCCTTAGTGACTGGTGTCTGGCCTTGCAGAGCTGGGGCCAGCCCGCTGGTCATTGGGTTTCTCCAGGATTTCCCAGGTTCCCGGGGCCTTGCCCTTGCCCTTGGCTGGGCGTCCAAGAAGGACGGAGAGCTTTGCCGCAGCTGAAAGAGAAGCCGTGGCATCTGCCTGCCGAAAAACCCTCCCAGGTGGCTGCGGGAGAAACCGAGCAGAACTGATGAAGGCGAGGGCTGGCCCGGAATGATTTCCTAGGGGAGGGAGATGACGGAGCCATTTCGGTTCTGACACAAAGGCAGGACTGGACCTACCTTAATCAACCAGGCAAGAGCCAGCAGGAGCAGAGCCCGGCAGTCCCTCCAGTAACAAATCCTTCGTGCACCTTCCCTCTTTGTCTACACAGGGAATGCCCTTCTCAGCTGATCGCCCCTGAACCGTCTGCTTTCTCAGTTGCCCTCTGAAGCTTTAGACAAGCATTGGCAGAGAGAGAAGAAGAGTTTCCATTTCTACAATAATCTTATTTTCATCTCTAAGCTATCCACATGTTTTTATAAATCTCAGAGCCATTAAGGCTGATTTGATTTGGTTATTATTTATGTAGCTCGAAGGGGAATGATGGTCTATTAAAGGCCTGCGATTTGGCCACGCTGGTGAGAGAGACAGAGAGGGAGGGAGAAGGGAGAGAAGTGTTTTGTGAAGGTCACAGGAGCCTCTCCCACCACGAGAACTCGCCTAGCCCCAGAAGGGAGGGAGAGCTTCCTGACCACACCATCCATCAGCGCTGGAAGCTTCCAAGGAGCCGCTGGTTCTAACAGTGCAATGTCCAGGAGGATCTTGGGACCAGCCAAGTCCTTGGTCTTAGTGCAGGAGGCAGGAGAGTCACCAGGATGGGCAAGGATGGAATGTCTCTCTTCCAGTCCTTCTCAGCTCTTATACCATCATTTAGTACAGTTCCATCACCACAGCATATTGAGCATGTGTGAACTAGAGAACCATTACATCATCATACCAAGTACTAAGTATACATATGAACTAGAGAACCATCATCTCCTCAATCATACTGACTTAACACCTTGTTTCAAGTGGACTTCTCCAGAGTTCCACTCTCTATATAACAGGACCAGGGCTTCTGGAAGCTGGAGGCCCCATCCCCACTCACGAAGCTGGTCACAAAACTCTATTGATCAATCCCCTTCCCATCCTTCCACCTCCTCCTTCAGTCTCTCCAGAGGACCTTGGAGAAGTCATTCATTTAACTGCAGCTTCCTTCTGTCTACTGGTTCTGTTTATGGAGAGAATGTCAAAACTAAGAGGATTCCTGTCCTCAGGGAGGATGTTTATTCACTGGTAATTAAGCAGCTAAGTTCATGTTTGCAGAAGTTCCAACACTGTTCCCTTTCCTTCTATGCTGACATCATCACTTTAGGAGCAGAAGGTGCTAAATAGGACTGAGAGCATCTTTATTTATTGGTTTGTTTGGTTTCTCATGGCCAAGGAAAACATACATTCCCCAAGTGGGCACCTACTGGTAGGGACTTCTGTTCTCAGGAAGCAGAACATTGTGTAGCCAGGACCAAACCAAGACCAAATATTTGCAGTTGTATATATTTTAGGCAGCAGATTAAAAAAAAAAGAACGACCTTCTCTTCAATTAGAGAATGGCTGGGAAAAGTCTGAGTTGTATAAATGCAATGGAATATCTTTGTGATTTAAGGAACGGAAAATATGAAGAAGTCAGAGAAATGAAAGACTTGCATGAACTGAAGTAAGCAACACCAAGAGCACAATATGCACAAGGACTACAGGGATACAAATAAAAACAACTCTACAAAACATCAAAGCTCAAATCGATGCATTAACCAACCTTAACTCCAGAAAAGTGAAAATCAATTGACCCCTAAGCACCGATCAGATATTTTCTATGTGAAAGTCATTGGAAATCTAAAAACAACAAATAATATAAATAAATAAACAAAATAAAACAATCCTTGCCCTAAAAAAATCAGTTCTTATAAGTATAGATTGAAAAAGAAGTCATATTCTTATCAGATGTGGTCAAGGTGACTGTTTTGGTGACCTGAACTTCTTTGTGACAATCTTTATTGCAAGATAAAGTTCTATGGAAGAACTAGGAAAGGACAATATAAAAATCATCAGTAACATATGAATTTTAAGAAATAAAATGAGAATGTTGAGTTGGAAAATCTATATGGTGCATTCCATGTCTAAATCTATGAGCCAGTGAACTCTTCCCATAAGCTTTATTTTATAGAACTAGATTTATTTTATAGAGTTAGACAAAATAATAATGAAATTAACCTGGAATAACAAAAGGTCAAGAATATCAAGGGAAGTAATAAAAAAAAAAGCAAAGGAAGGTGGCCTATCTATATCAGACCTAAAACTATATTATAAAGCAGCAGTCATCAAAACCATTTGAGACAGGCTAAGAAATCAAATGGTGCATCTGTGGAATAAGTTAGGTACCCAAGACACAATGGTCAAAAACAATATAATCTGCTGTTTGATAAACCCAAAGATTCCGGCTTCTGGGATAAGAACTCACTATTTCACAAAAATTGCTGGGAAAACTGGAAAATAGTATGACAGAAACTAGACCTAGACCAACATCTCACACTCTATTACAAGATCAGATCAAAATATGTTCATGATTTGAACATAAAGAGTGACACTATAAGCAAATTAGGAGAACAAGGGATACTTTCTTTACCTGTCAGATCTCTGGAGAAGGAAGGAATTTACAACCAAAGAATAACTAGAGAACATTATGAAATGTAAAATGGATAATTTTTATTACATTACATTTAAAAAGTTTTGTGCAAGCAAATCCTATGCGGCCAAAATTAGAAGGGTAATAAAAAGCTGGGGGACATTTTTATAGCCAGTATTTCTGATAAAGGCCTCATTTCTAAAACATGAATTATTCCCCAATTGATAAATAGTCAAAGGATATGAACAAACAATTTTCAAATGAATAAATAAATGAATTATTTACAGTCATTTGAAAAAAATGCTCTAAATCACTATTAATTAGAGAAATTCAAAGTAAAATAACTCTGAGACATCACTTTACACCTCTCAGATTAGCTAACATGACAGATAAATATAAAGACAAATGCTGGGGTAAATATGAGGAAAATGGGACGCTAATGCATGATGAAGTTGTGAACTGATCCATCCATTCTGCATTTGAAACTATACGCAAAGGGCTATCAGACTGTGTATCCTTTGATTGAAGGAGGTTCTGTGTGTGTGTGTGTGTGTGTAAGACAGACAGAGACTATGGAATATCAGCTTAATTCCAATTCCCTTAGCTAAGTTTGTCCACATTTCCTAGGAGTCAAGGAGGGGAGGGTTCTAAAGTCAAGTGTTCATTGCTAAAGAATTGTTTCTTCACTATTTTCTACAGAAACAACTACTATAATCATCACCTCTGAGAGAGCAATGGCTGACTTTCTAAGAAAGTCTGAAACACTAGCCTCTGCTTCTTATGTAATCATATCCACGAGTTGCAACAAAATGGGATCCAAAGAATCTTCTAATCAGTTTAATTCTATTGTAGCCACGATGGCCAGAGTGTCTATCTTGCTCTTTGTAAGACAGAAAAGGAAGTTCGGAAGTATTCTGGAAAGAGACCTTTTTCTTACTTTTAATATTAATTAATTAGTTAGTTAATAATTAATAATATTTGCTTATTCACATTCCCTCACTTCATGACTCCTCAGTCTCTTTACATCCCATGAACTACTTCTCTATTTCACGTCCACTCCATACAAGAGGGTCATACTCTTCATCACCCACAAATGCACCACATCCATGTTCATGAATGCCAAAATTCCTTTATCTTATCAATCTATTGTCATTCCATTCCTTGCAACCTAAACCCTGTTCTTTGTCCCCTCTGGTACCTCTAACCCCTCCCCTACCCAGTTCTTTCCCAATCCACAATCCATAATCCCATCTCCCTTCTCTGTCTTGACTCTACTAAGCTAGCATAATTCTTTCATGTCCCTCATTCAATCATCCATTGCCCACATTGTCCTGCCAAGCCTCTACCTTGTATTACTCCCTCTCTCTTACTCTCATGCTGCTGAATGAAGATGGAGAGAGTCACACTGACTAGGTCCACTACAAATTTATGCTCCATAATCTCCACTGAGATTACTTTACTACAGTAAGTAATCCTCTTAAACTTCCCTAATTGATTCATTATCCCATTTCCTACAGTGGATTACCCAAACTTTTTACCCCTCCCAAGCCTCCTATAGTTTCCTCTCCTCCCATCTTCTCAGCTGAAAACCTTGCCTCATATTTCAAGGGTCTCATATCATCATCATCACCATCACCATCATCATCATCAATGTCTATGAGGGAAAAACTGAACTTTTGAGGGACCGATGGAGTATCTCGGCAATTGAGGACCACAGTTCTGAATGCGATAACGGCCCAGTGCCAGCATCATCTATTTGTTGTAGATTTCTTAAGAATACATTATATTTTGACATAACACTTTCAGAAATATACTGTATACTTTCCCAAAAATATTTTCATAAAATCTCACAATAGGATGATTATGGTCACTTTTCATGAGTAAGTTTGCAGATTATTAATAGAAAGGAAAGGACTGTGCCTTAGCAAGAGCCCCTTCTAAAGAATTGGTGGTCCTCCATTGAATGGTCCTCCAACCTCTGCTAGAAAACCCCCAGTGATGGGGAGAAAACTCTGTGCTTAACCTCTGTTTCTTACCTCAGTTTCCTCCACTATAAAGCAGAAATAATAATTGTCCTCTGCTTCACAGAGTTGTTGTGAAGATTAAATGAGATAATATTTGTAAAGCACTTAGCACCGTGCCTGTGCTATATAAATGCTAGCTTTCATAATTATTATTCAGTCTTTGAAAATGCTGTCAGTCGTTGTCAAGGTTCTCGGCAAATTGTTACTACATCAGATTTTTCTTTAAAGTACTCAAAAGCTGTAAGTAGTCTGATTTTTCCCTCTCCTTTGAGTTTTAATAATTCTTAACATAGACCTCCCAAATTTGAAAAAGACAGACCTACTCTAACTTTGCCTTTAGCCCCCATAAACCAAAACTGGATCTATATGAGCAGTCATATAGATCCAGTTTTGGTTTATGTATGTGTATATATATATATATATATATATATATATATATATATATGTGTGTGTGTGTGTGTGTGTGTGTGTGTGTGTGTGTATATAATATGTAATCATATATATATAAAATATATATATATATATATATGTAGTGGGTGGATCTAATTTTCCATGGCCAATCTACACGGATTCTTCAATAACAAGATATTTAAAAGAATTAATCCATAAGACTTGTTGCTGTCTGAATATCAGAGAATCATTGATTTAGAGCTGAAAAGAACCTTAGGAAATTATGGGGAAATGACTTAGAATCATGTATTTAGAATTAGAAGGAAGCTTAGAAGCCATCTAATGGTTCAACACTCTCTTTTACAGATGAAGGAAAGGAGACCCAGGGAAGTTATTCCAGATCCAGAATTTCTTCCACATGAAATCAAACCACCCGTTCTCCCTGGGTCAAGTAGCCCTGGTATGTTCTGGGGAAAGTGGCAAGGAAGGGCGGCCGTGATACAAGGTTCTCTGGGACTATTGAGCTCGATGAAGATTCCCTGGATTGGTGGTGCAGCCTTGCACTCTCTCTGCCCTCCCCCCGTGTTTCTTTTGGGGCTGTTTGTCTCTTTGGGGAGTCTTTGGAGATTGATGGCACCCACCGCCTTTGAAATCAGGCTGTTTCCAATTTCGCTGCATTCAGCAACCTGTAAATCAGTGGCACCGAGGCCCTCATCGGGGGAGCTCTTTCCGACCAGGAATGTTTTGCAGGTGCATTTGCAGAGAGCCGTGTGGCACAGATGCCCCAAAGCCTTTGATGATACATAAGTAGAAAAACATCAAAAGTCAGCTGCCTTTTGTGAGAAATACAGGAAAATGCCAAACGAGCTAACAGCATCCCATCACGAAATGGATTAGAACTAATGGAAAACCGAGGAGGAGACGGATGTGTGGGGGAGACCAGAACCACACAAAGGAAAGGCAGCCTGAACTAGGATCCTTGGCTGAAGAAAGCCTATCATCCTTGGGAAATGGGGGAGAGGGTGCTTCCTAAAGCTTCATGGGAAGATCTGATGTGAATCCCAATAGCATGAAGTCATCAAGAATCAAAAGACTTTCTTTGATGAAACAGACATTTCAAGATGAGAAGTACTCAAGAGTTGACTCTTAAACGTGCTGTTGTGGCCATTTCTTTTGGGTTGGAGTAAGATCCCTTCCAGCTCCCAAAGTCTGTGATTCTGCCATCTTCACACCTTGCCACAGAGTTCCTGTGCGTGCTCTGAGACAGGGAGGCAGAGGTCCCCCATCTAGGTCGCCCTCCCAATCCTCCCTCCTGCTCATGTGGGTTGGGACCAGGCTCTGCCATCCTCCTGGGACTTTATTATTACTGTATTATTCCTTCTTGTTTTGAGGCGGCTCTCCTCACCTCTCCCAGTCTGGAAGAACAGTGACCACTCCTGGATCTTACCCCATTATTAATTGGTGTGAGAGTTAGATGGTGACCAAGGCCATTTTGTCCCCTCACGGGCATCCTGGTGGCCCTCCCCTCCCAAAGTCTCATTGTACTGGAGCCATCCAAACAACGTAGGTCCCACTTCACATGATCCACCAGCCTCTGCCTCCCAACCAGCAGGTTCACAGGCTGGGCTTCTATTCTATTTTAAACCAATTCCCTCTCTCTCATCTCTTCCCAAGGACGCAGCAGGGTGACATTGGCTCAGAACACGTCTGTGGTTCAAACTTTGGAAAGAATCTGGCAGTTTTCAGAACACTTTATAGCATTAACTATATTGAGAAAGCTCCACAACAGCGAGGCAGGTACTTTATGATAATTCCCGTTTTGTAGATGAGAAAATGGAGGCTTGCTGCCCAAGATCCCATAGCGCAGTCAAAGGCAGGATTAAAATTCAGGTCCTTCTAACTTCAAAGACAGCCCCCTTATGCTTCAACACACTGTCCACCTAACCGGGGGAAATAATCATGTTCTTGGGGAAAGGAAACTTCTTGGGGCGGGGGGGGGGGGGGGTCTATGTTAAAAACAATAAATGCACCAATTTCTCCCAGCCTGTTGCCCAAGCCATCCTCCAATATCCAGCTTTTCGAGATGCCTTCCCTCACTCCTCCAACCAAGAGACTGTGTTTTCCCTGATCAATTAGGGAAGCCTTCCTTAAGCACTTATTACACCTCAGCTGAAGCAGGAACCATGGGTTGCTTGGTCAGTTATCCCTTTGCATCCTGGGCCATTCCCAGTCACTTTAACTCTTATCTTGACTCTATGCTGTGGAAGGGATAACAGGGATGACAACTTTGTACAATTCCACTCACTCATGAATTGAGGTGATTGGTAAACGTGAGGCGACTGCTCCTCCTGAAAAGGAGGAGTACCATCAGATACTGTGTGAAGCAGGTGGATACAAAGAAACTTAAATGGATGCCTCTCAGCTGGAGAATGGCTGAATGACTTATGGTTTATGAATGTGGTGGAATATTATTGTTCGGTAAGAAATAACCAGCAGGATGAGTTCAGAGAGGTCTGGGGAGACTTAGAGGAACTGATGCTGAGTGAAATGATCAGGAGCAGGAGATCATTGTACATGGCAACAACAAGATTATATGATGATCAGTTCTGATGGACTAAGATATTCAAAACAATTCCAATAAAGTTGAAATGGAAAGTGCAACCACATTCAGAGAGAGAATTCTGGAGACTGAATATGGATCAAAACATAATACTTTCACCTTTTTGGTGTGTTTGTTTGCTTGGTTTTTTTCTTTCTCGCTTTTTGTCCATTTTGATCTGATTTTTCCTGAGCAGTATAATGAATATGAAATATAGTTAGAACAACTGTACACTTTTAACCTGTATCAGTCTGCTTGCTGTCTTGGGGACGGAGAAAAAGAGGAGAAGGAGAAAAATGTGGAATATAATGGTTTTGCAAAAGTGAATGTTGAGAACTGCCTTTGTTTATATTTGGAAAAATAAGATACAATAAATAAAAAAAAGAAAGAAAACAAAGATGCTCAAATTTCTCTTAAGAATCCGAGGAAATCACTTAGGACTTCAATATGTTCAAGGTCTCTTCCATGTAATACAGAACATCCCAAAGGCCTTGGCAAAACTCTAAGCCACTTAACTCTTAAATATGCCCAAGACTTTGGGGACATCTTGTACTTCTGTGTCTATAACCTATCTTCTCTCACTGGAATTTAAGTTTCTTAAGGGCAGAGACCCTTGTGATTAGAAATATTAAGCTGTTAATAAATGTTTGGGATGGATGGTCTCCTTCATTTGACCTGATGCAGTTTAACCACATCACTGAATGGCTGAATTGATAGGATTTTCTACAGAGGCGGGCTCCTGGTACATTCCACAAGGCAGCTAGGAGAGCTAGAGCTTTGAGCCTAAGGTGCAGAAGACCTGAATTCAAATCCTGCTTCATAACTTACTAACTGTGTGACCTTGAGTAAGTCACTTCACCCTGTCTGCCTCAGTTTCCTCAATTGTAAAATAGAACTAATAAGAGCACCTTCCAGGGTTGTTGTGAGGTGCCTATTAGAAAGGTGCTGGAAACATAGCAGGTGCCTTCCAAATGCTGGATCTCTTCCTCTTCCCTCTTCCATATTTCACTTCTGGATGCAATGCTGAAATAAAACAATTCCATATTGGATGGGACCAAATGCTTCAACAGTGCTTTGGAATCCACCTAGAAGTGGTTTTTAGCTCTTTTCCAGATTCCTTAGCTTGGAAAAGAATAGGAAGGAAGGAAGGAAGGAAGGAAGGAAGGAAGGAAGGAAGGAAGGAAGGAAGGAAGGGAGGGAGGGAGGGGAGGGAAGGAGAGGAGGGAGGGATGAAGGGAAAGAAGAAAAAAGGAATGGAGAAGAAAAGAGAGGAGAGGAGAGGAGAGGAGAGGAGAGGAGAGGAGAGGAGAGGAGAGGAGAGGAGAGGAGAGGAGAGACTAAAATACTCTGAGCTCTTTCTTCTGACCTCTTTCATAAAAACAATCACAAGCTCTCATATGGTCCTTGAATCTCTGAGAAGATCAAAAGAAGCCATTTCTTTCACTTGTCTAAGATCCTTGAAATAATTTCATTATCTTAAAAGCTAAAGAGTTGTTATTTGGTAACATGAGCTATAGGAGAAAATATATTGCATGGGTTTTTTCCAGACAATCTCATCAAATTTCCTTGGATTTTTCTGAGTCATAGGGATATATAGTTATTCCACATTTTCTCTAACTACTTTGATTTAGAAGATCAACTTTTTTCCCCTTCTTTCTTTCTCTTTATCTTTCTTCCCTTCTTTTCTCTTTGTTCTTCCTTCTTGATAATGTTTAAAACAAAAGAAACCACTTATTTTTAGCATTGATGCTGCTATTTCCAGAATATAGTCCTGTGATAGGAAATCAAAAATCTCAGTTCTCTCTCTCTCTCTCTCTCTCTCTCTCTCTCTCTCTCTCTCTCTCTCTCTCTGTCTCTTTCTCTGTCTTTGTGTGTGTCTCTCTATATCTGTCTTTTTCTTTCTGTTTTCCCCTTTCTTTCATCTTTCTGTACTTCTTTCCCTCTCTTCCTCCCTTCCTCTCTCCTTCTTTTCCTTTCTCTGCCTCACTCTCCCTTCTCCCCTCCTTATATGTCTTTCATTTCTTTATTTCTAGTTAAAACAAGACCAAATTGCCAACGTGTATCTTTTTACACCTTCTAAATTCTATTAAAGGAAGAGAAGCTAGACCAAACACTGGAAATTCTTTTCCTTTTTTTTCTCTTTAGTCTTTCTGCCTCGTGCATCAGAAGCCATAAGGTTTTCTTGGTTCACATTTCTCTTTTCGGCATGTGCAGAGTTCTTAGGAGAAGACAACAGTCTGTAAGTTAGATTAGAAACCATCCTGCTGGGAAGAGGATCAGAAGATCTTTCAGTGTCTGTGTGGTCATTTCGTTCCGGCCATGTCTAGTTGAGGAGAAGACTAAGATCCCTTGACAGCTCCCATACATTAACAACAGGCTTTCATTCAGAAATCTGTCTCAGGTCTAAATTTCTAAATTTGAAGACATAGGACTTTATTCTGACCAAAACTTGGGGCTTTTGGGGGCCACAGTAAGGAATTTGAAGCTATATTTACAAGGATCCTCACAAGACTTGATTTATACTTAGAGAAAGCCAAAAAAGGACGGCTTTCACACATGAATTGATATGTGTGTATGAACATGCTCATGTGCTCATGTGTCATTTGTCAAAGCCAAAGACAGCTTTGTGAGTCCAAAGAGCCTTAAAAATATAACCTGAAATTTAACTACCACAGAAGCACCTCTGTGAAGGTAATTGATTTTTAAGGTTCCCACTTTTAAAAGCATGTTCTTTGAAGCATTGCCACAAAACTGGAAGGGAAAACTAACCTACTGCTTGTAGAGCCAGGACTCAAAAAAATTTTGCAAACTAGAATATTGGGCAGAACAAAAAAAAAAGATTTAATTTAATTCGGATAAATATAATGTTTTAAATTTAGGTCCAAAAAAACCAGCTTCCCAGAGAGAAGCAGTTGACCTAGGGTGTGGGAGAGAAGAGGGTCTTAGCAGCTTGCAAACCCAATGAGTCAATGTGTGATACAGCAACAAAAATGGCAAAATGAGTTTCAGCTACCCTACAAGGGGGATGGCATCTAGGAACAAGGTCTGCTCCAGTCAGACCATATAGGAAATATTATCATATTTCAGCTATGGATTGTCTTTTCAGGCTACTTTTGGAGGTCCTTCAGATGGGCCATGGTCTTTATGGGGAGAAGTGATGAAGGCAGGAGAGCCACCAGGAGGATGGTCAAAAATGGAATGTCTCATTTCCAGACCTCTTAATATTGAAATACCCTATTACAATTACATCATTACAGCAGACCGAGTATGTGTGAACTAGAGAACCATGACATCACCACGCTAAGTACTAATAAGTTTATGTGAACTAGAGACCCATCGTCAATCACACTGAATTAACACCTTGTTGTAAGTATCCTTGCTTCAAGTAGACTTCTCCAGTTCCTGCCCTCTACAATGGATGCTATATTTTAGGAAAGTCACTGATGAGCTGGAGAGCATCGGGTCACCAGAGTGATCAAAGGCCTTCATCCATCATGTTGGATGAAGCCCATTTGGAAATGAGAAGAGTTGAGGAGAGCCAAGCCAGAAGCAAAGGGTAGATGCTGCAGAGAGGCAGGTTTAGGCCTAAAATCAGAAAAACGTTTCTAATGCTTGGAACTATCCCAAAGTGGCTAAGGCTTCCCTGAGAGAAACTGAGTCAACCCACATTTTCAGGCAAAGGAAGGATGGCCACTTGATGGGTCTTTTGTAGAGAGAATCCTTTTAAGGTATGTACCAGTCTAAAATATAGTGACAAAATATGGTGATAAAATATGGTAAAATATAACTTTCTTCCCAACTCTGAAATTCTGCTATAACCATAGACCCACTAGAACTACCTGGGCCTGGGGCAAGCACCTTCCCCAACCAATAGACTCTTAGTTTGGTACTTAGACATACAAAGTTCAAGCTGGAGGAAACTCAAAGAGAAATCAGAGTTTTTAGCAATCTGGTTCTTTATGGCTTAAGTACAATCTTGTCTAGATTTCCCCACCCCAAAAAAAGACAAAGAAAGTCACTCAGTGTTTATTTCCTCTACACAAACTCAATGCTTCAAACACAAGTGTGTGTTGACAGAGAGGTAAAGTACACTCTATAGTAATCTATAATTCCCATTTGGCCTTCCTAGGAAGCTGGTAATTAAAGCATTAAAATATGAAGCACATACACTTAGTCAACTTCTTAAATGTTTCCCCTTCACATCGGCTCTGCACCGTCCAAACAAGGACCTCAAGGTCCATGTCTTCTGGCCCCCAACATCCCGGATGGGCTCACCATCCCTTTAGAGTCATTTTCTCCAAAAAGAATGTAGTCACAAAACTCTGCCTCCAGGAAGTTCCAACTGAGGAAGCTGGAAATTCACAACTTTTGAAACTCATAAGGCAACCAGTCTTCCAGGCTATTAAACAGCCATTTCAGTCAATCAGTTAACAAGCATTTATTTAACATTTACTATGTTCCAGTAAATTATGGGAACACACATACTTACACAAAATAAAAACAGTCCCTGCCTAAGACTAGTTAAATGTCACCGTGGTTAAGTGTAAGTCTTAACCAATCTTGAAGATTTGATTTCCCCCAAACGGGGTCATTTATGGCCTTCCTTCCTACCGCAGGAAGATTGGGATCTATTCTAGGACAGAAAGGTATGGGTTATTTGTCCACTGTTGGTCATTCCTGTCCCCAGAGACAATAGAAATCTGCTGAATATTGGGGCTACACTTCTTGACATTTTTTTTTTTGCTGTTGGATGTGACAACAATAACCAAGGTGTTTCAAAAGATCATTCATAAATATTATTGTTAAAAAAAAACCACAGCCCCTGCTTTCACAAAGCTCAGGAGAACTAGTCTGTCACATACACAGAGGAAAAGAAGCCCAACGTAAGCAGGGCAACCTTCCTCAAGCTCACCCAGGGGAGCATTTTGCTCAAGCTGCCATGTCTAAGAAGTAGAGAGCAGGTTCTCAGGAGCCTGGGGGAAGGGGGCACCTCTCCATCACATAACTGTTAAAATTCAAGTGATGCTCAAAGAACTCTTTTCTCCAAAAATGACCTTTGGCTTTGACCCTTCAGCCCTCAAGAACAATGGCATCAAGGGTGATGGAGCCCATTTTTACCATTAGTCACCTATCTCCGTATATAACCCAACACATCTCAGACTCAACACAGACTTCTCAGTCACCTCAGCGCCGTCTAAGAGAAACACAACTCATTCAGCAGAATCAAAAGGGCTGTGAAACCTCACTTCTCCGGCTGCCAGATTCCATTTTCAGAGTCAATCTCCCCCGCTTTCTTTCCATGGAAGACAATTTCAAGTCCTCCTAGCGCAAGAAATGAATTCCAAATGATGAGTTTTGTTGTTGCTGCGCTTGTTTTTAAAAGAAGATGACCTTGGGTAATTTGGGCTGTTCTGTTATTGTGCAATGAGTGAGAAAAAAAAGATTGAGAATGAAGGGGCACCCAGGCGCTCTGGGGAGGCTCCCCCACTCCCACGCTCCCCAGGCCGCAGCAACCCGGACGATAGCAATATTGGACCCATTCAAGCACAGCTAACTGCTTCTCCCCTCAATTCTGAACATAAGACAATAAAGTTTTCCCTTTAAAAAGCTGTAAAATAAATTCATTTTTATTGAACACAAAATGGAAAGGACAGAGGCTCTCAAACAGGCCATTTTTCCTTAAATGCAGGAGGGGAGAGAGTGGAGTTATTAACTCTTTGTGCAAAGCAGATCCAACTACCAGCTCACAGCAAATGTGCTCAGCAATTTATAGTCTTAGAGCTTTGCTTGGGGCACTGGGGAACTTGACCTATAGCCAAGCTATCACCTTTTGGCTTTTGAAAAACATTTTATTAGAAATTAAGCCATCAACAAAACCTTTGTTCCTTTTAAAAGGTCATAAAAATGTTACATAGATTCATTTTTAAAATCATTGATGTATTTTTTAAAAATTGAACTTAAATATTGGTCTTCCTGACTCTAAGATTCATTACACTAAACTGTTTCTCAAAAAATTTATATATATATTTTTTCTCATCATCCTCCAGATATTAAGATAAGCTGAGACAACATTTCCTTCAATTAATTTTCAAAGTGATTTCAGAATGAAATCAAAAAGATTTCAAATTCTTTTCAAAGTGATTCGGATAAAGGGTCCATAGGTTTCTCCAGGCTAACAAATGAATCCATGACACAAAATGTTTTGGTGCCTAAAAGTAGGGAGAGAACTTTGGTATAATAAGAACTTTGGAATAATTTTTTATATCATAAAAACTGTTTAAAATATATGTATGGAGCAGCTAGGTAGTGCAGTGGATAGAGCACCAGCCCTGAAGTCAGGAGGACCTGAGTTCAAATCTGATCTCAGACACTTAACACTTCCTGGCTGTGACCCTGGGCAAGTCATTTAATTCAAATTGTCTCAGAAAAATAAAATAAATGTATGAAGATAAGCAGTTTTGATATGAGATTTGAGTGTATTCCAGGCATTGGGGGAGAAGAGTCCAATGCAAAAGGACAGAGAGGGGAGAAGAACAGAGAGAAGGACAGTGGGAGAGGTAATGTCCACTAAGATAGTGTAGGTCAGGTTGAGAGGGTTTAGAAATTAACCCAAAAAGTCTATATTTTAGTTTAGTGGTACCCAGGAACCACTGGAGTGGACTGAATAAAGCAAGAGCACGGTACTTAAGGAAACAACTGGGGGCGGGATGCAGCCTGGGTGATGGGATGGAGCGCCCAGGCTCCTGGCAATAACCCAGGTGCAAGGTGATGAGGGGGCAGCTTTGGGAGTGGAACAGAGGGTCTGGCTGACCTGTTATTCTTTGCTGCCCCCCTCTGGTTTGAGAGAGAAAAGCCAAAAGAGGAACATTTTGTGGAACCAGTGTGGATGCTGACATTTAAGTGGAGGATGCAGGATCCTGGTGAGGAAAGAGCTGGCTACGTCTATTGACCTCCCTTCAAGAGGCAACTGGAGCTATTCTGTCCTGAGTGCAGCAGATCCAGTCTGGCGGGACCTCAGGGCACCTGGGTGAGGGCTCTTGGGACCCTTGTCAGATGTCAAGGCTTGGACCAGACAATCTCAACACGTGCTTTGTTAGAGAACGCCAGGCAATTATGGGATCTTAGAAAAGACCCCTCAAAGGGATTTACTTTTTTAGAACCTATGATGTGGAAAAACTTAGTCTATCAATCAAACCAATAACTCTTTTTCCTCGGATCCCCTCCCTCCTTCTGACTGGTAAGAGTGGAGGGCGGACACTGGAGAACTCCTCTCAGAGCTTCCACTTAAGGAGGGGGCTTAGGGAGCCACGTCCTTGTTGTTCACGCTGCCTTTGCCAGGGGACCAGTGACATCATGGGGGTGACATCTTGATTTACTCATGAAGTGGAGTTGAGTGAGACAGAATTGTGGAGCCATCAACCATCCACCTTTGGCAAGACTATTTCCCACCTGGCTGTAAGACTCCATCAAGTCCCAGTGATGAGTTTCCTTCCTGACTCCCTTTTTAGACTTTTTCTCTGTATTTTCTGCCCCACTAGACTGTGTGTTCACAGAGCACAGAGACCGTATTTTGCTCTTCTTTCTTTGTATCCGTAACACTTAGCATAAGGTGCATAATAAATATTTATTTATTATTGTCTGGCTGAAGATGATGCAGCTCGTCTAAAAGACAATTCAGCTGTTTTTAAAAAGGATCCTTTTTATAAATAAATATAAAATGAAATTTTCCTTCTCAAATCTTAAAATATCACATAATTTCCAGCAATTACTATTATTATTCCATACATGGATCCAATTATATTCAATAGAAAATAATCATTTGTTGTTATTATTACCGGTTATTGTGTTAACAAGGAAGTCACATTTTAAGAAATATAATCCTACTGTCAAATTAAAGGGGACGTTCCCACATTGGATGCTGGAAGTCTTTTGCCTTCAGGTGACCCTTAAAATTTGAGAGTTCAAACTCTCTGAGAAGTCCAAACTCAGAGTGATTGTGGATTACAATCTCTAAAAGCAAAGGGTAACAGGGCAGAAAACAGATTTTTCTCTCTTTGTGTAATGGCCATGGCAGGCAGGAGGAGGCACCCCATCCAACAGTTCAAGAACTCATGATTTTGGAAGAATCCAAGAAGCCGGCAGTCAGGCTGAAATGTCTACTTTCCAAAATGTCGTTGCTACACAAAGGCAGTCACCCTAGGCTACAGTAGCTCCAAGGAACATGATCCCTGGCAGCAGAAAAGAAAATCAGCTCCGAACTCAAGGGAAAGCTAGCTTTGAAAATCAAGAACTGAGATACAGAAAAGACTCCATGAGGGCTGAAAGGACCAAGGTTGCCCTAGGCCTGCCTTTGGCTGTTAAGCTAGGCCCTCTTGTCCTAAGGAGACTGTTGGGAAAGGATGCTACATGGAGAACTAGAGAAGAAATGGAAAAGGCTTCTGGATGTGGAGCCCGGAAAATACACAGAACTCCAGGGAAGTGGGAGCTGCAAAGAAAAGTGCTTCCAAAAGACAATTAATACTAGACTCCAGGACCATGTGGGCAAAAGATGGGTAATGTAAGCCAAGGAATGTGGGAGGGATGCTGTGCTGCTGACTCCACCCAGTGCTGCAAGACCATGATTCTTTACTTCTCTCTTTAAAGGGTTTCCTCCCCGCCCCCCTACAAAGAGAGCAATAACGTTCTTCCTAGACAAGTGGAAAACCTATTGCTGACAAATTTACTTACCTTTATTTAAATGATGATTTTTATCTCCTAAAACAGTAATGATGACAAGCTGTTAACAGCAGGCATTGCTCATCTGGGATTATTTATTGGGAATATATTTCGAAGGAGATGATTGGAGGATAGTGTCCTGGAAAAGAGAGAGATTTTTGAAGCTCCGGTATATTTGCTAATGAATGGCCTGCTGGTTAGGGCTTAGAGAGAAAAAGAGATTTAAAGATTCATTTTCCAACTTCCCAAAGCAGAGAGAGAGTATTTGTATCAGGGTCCCTCCAGGAAAAAGAATGAGGCAGTAGTGGCTGGGAATCTGGGATTAGAATATCTCTCCCAGAAGGGAGGAGAAGATGAATTACAGGAGAGCCATTGCCATCCAAAGGGGAAGAAGGAGAGAGGGACAGCCCAATCCCTCACCAGAGCATCAGGGCAGAATTGGCCCGCCATACTCCTCACTCCCTTCTCCAACAGAAAAAGGAACAAAGGATTTCTCCCCAGGACTCTCCTGTCTCACTCACAGGGCTGGTTTCCTCTAGTCCCCTTCTCTACTGCTGCTTTACTCAATTTTGGAGACTTCTCTAAGCCACCTTCTTTCTCTTAAACATGAGAGAAAAGCCCCAGCTTTCACAACAGCCATTAAGGCCCTTTCCTTTATGAGTCTGGAAAGGTTAAAGATAAAAATCCTTAAGTCTGATTATTAATCATACGTAATAGTGCCCCTAGACTAAAGGAGATATTTTCCTTCTTTAACTATTGCCCAGAGCTTGGCATCTCTGCCCCTTTACAATTCTGCACAAATCCTAGATGACCATAATGTCTCTCATTCCACTCCACGAGCCTAAACATTTTAGGATGGACGACACTTGTTTTAAGAAAAGAGAAATTGAGTCACAAAATGACAAAATTAAAGCATTAGCAAGAACAAATCAGAGCAGATGTTTGGCAGTATCCCGCTGAGGGATGGAGGAACTGAGCAGGTAGAAACAAAGACTTTTTTTAAAACCCTTCTGCAGCGTTCTCCAGTTTTTACCCATGTATTCTAAGGGGGTTTTTTGGGTGTTTCCCCCCCATCCTTCTCCTTTCAGACCCTTCTCCTCAGGGACCGGACCACCTGGAAGAGGGGTCCCTCAGCCCCCTGCAGCAGCATCCCACCAGCTCTATCTCCTTACTCATCTCTTGTCTCCCTGCAAAAATCTCCCGCCATGAAGCCTTCATGTTCATTCAGCTCAGTGATGTCTGTCAGCGCCCAGACTATAGCCCCTGGATGCTTCCTGCTTTTCCTACAAAGAATCAGCTCCTTTGAGGGGATGTTACATTTGCTTGTTCAAAGTGTGTTTTGATTGTAATGGCTTCGGAGGTGTTCAATTTTTTATGTGAAGTTAAATTCATGATGAAACATTTATAAGAGACAAGAAAGAGGCATGAGTGATTAAGAAAAATCCCAGAAGAGGTAAAATGAGATGGGATAAGTAGCCAAGGTGCAGGGACCATTATTGGGTTTTCTTCAGAGACACTAAAGGAGAAAGGAAGAGCAGACAAAAACCTCGAGAAGAGAGGATTTGAGAGAGGGCCTGCTCTCATGCTCAGTACAACATCTGCTGAGGAAAGAAAGGAGGAAGGATTGCCAACCAGATGAAGGCTGCTGGAAGCTGAGAAGAGACAAAATTACTGAGCAGCAGCAAGGGTTCAGTTAATGTTCAATAAATATAATATCCAGCGGGCTAGGTTGGATGGAAGTCGATTGTTAAATTTTCTGCGTGAGCATTTATACCTCAGACACCAACAAATGCTTCCAACGTGGCTTGGTTTATTCTTTTGTTGATCGTCCAGACTTCAGAAAGTGAAGGAGGAAATATTGTTAAACATCTGCCAGCCTATCACTGAGTAAAACTAATCATAGAATTTTCTGTTTTCCTTCAATAAAAGGAGCAGAACAAGAAGCAAAGACTTGCAGGTACCTGAGACTAAGGCTGGTAACTTTAACAGCAGTTAAAGAACATGGCAGTCTCCCGTGGATCATCTCCAATTTATTTGGTTTTTCTACAGTTCTTTGCATGGACTTCACCATTAGGTTGTAAGCTCTCTGAGAGCAGGGACTATCTTTTTACTTGTCTTTGTACAACCAGGCTTCAGATTATGCTCATCACATAGTAGATGCTTAATAAATGTTAATTAATTATCATTATGATGATCCCCAGTCACGGTGCCTCACTCTTTTTTCTGAAGGGACTTTGATGCAAATTCTCTCTGCCCTGGGAAGCTGGAAAATGAATCTTTAATTCCCTTTTTATCTCTAAGCCCTAACCAGCAGGCCATTCATTAGCAAGTATACCAGAGCTTCAAAAATCTCTCTCTCTCCCAGGACACTATCCTCCAATCATCTCCTTTGAAATATATTCCCAATAAATAATCCCAGAGTTAGCAATGCCTGCAGTTAACAGTTTATCATCATTACTATTTTAGGAGACAAAAATCATCATTTAAATAAAGATAAGCAAATTTGTAAGGGGAGTCAGGAAGTCTAAATTCAACCTCAGCAAGTTATTTAGCCCCTCGGTTTTCCAATCTGTAAAGTCTGGGTACCAATAGCCCTTGCCTCTGAGGGCTGGTATAAAGACCAAATAAGATGTCTGTGGAGTGCTTTGCAAATCTTAAAGTACTATATAAATATAGTCTTTCTGAGCCTCAGTTTCCTAACCTGTAATATGGGGGTATAACATAGTCACTACTTGTCTCATAAGATTGTCTTTAAATAATAAAATGCCATGTTAATAGGAGTTAATAAAGCAGAAGAAGCAGATGTCAGGAAGTCTTACTTGGTCCTTCAAGCAGCTAATGACTTCCTCTTTCAGATTACCTTCCCCTACTATATATAACTTGCATATAACCAGTTATTTACATGTTGTTTCCCCCATTAAAATTTAAGTTCCTTGAAGGAAAGGGCTGCTTTTGCCTTTCTTCATATGTCCAGCATTTAGCACAATGTCTGGCACACAGTAAGTGCTTAATAAATGTACATAGATTGACTGACTGTCAGATTAAAGACTGAAGGGTCTGAAGATGAATGGTGAGATTATGGGCTGTCAAGGAACGAGAAAAGAGGAAATCCCTGAGTCAGCTACTGAAGTCTGACCTCACGGGTCATTGACATATACCCAGGTACCTTTGGGACATGAAAAATGCACGTTGGCAATCGCTGCTCTGCAGGTTAGATGGCTATGGCGGCACTAGGGCAGGTGGGAACAGACAGTGGAGAACTAAAGCTAGAATCCTCACCAATCCAGACTCCTGAGCAGAGATGTGGCTAGCACAGTGAAGCTGCCGACTCCTGGAGAGCTGAAAAAGCCCATGAAGGGCTGTAGTAGCCCAACTCACCCCTGCCTGCAAATGGCAGAGATTTACTCCAGATTTCTGTTTCTTTAAGCTGTTCTTTATTTCTGGACTTCTAGGTGAAACTATGAATAGTGACAAATGCTATAGAATCTGTATTTAATCTGTGAAGGGGAAGCTGCAAGGGAGGAAACCAAAGACATAAGGGAGTAGAAAGGACAGGTTGGATTAAATAATTGGGTGGAGGATTGTGGGCTTTTTTAAACCCATCCTGGGGGTCCTGAGTTATAAATGAGAAAGAATTTCATCAAAAATTTTAATTTTTTTTAAAGTAATCATCCATAAACTCCTTGGAGGCACCATGATATCAGTAGGGAGATTTGGTCTTTGATCCAGGAAGATCATCAATTCAGGTCTCACCTGAGACATACACTGGCTGTGAGACCTTGGCCTGGTGTTCTAGGCAACTATTAGCTGCAGAGAGAGGGATGACCTGCTTCAGTTAATGGTAATTTCCTAATACTAATGAAGTGACTGGTTGTATCACCCCCTACCTTCTTACAACTTTTATTAGTCCAACAGGTTCCTTATATTAATGAAATCACAGGTCTAACAGCCAAACTTGTCCCATAAGTTCCTTAATAGCTATGGAAGTTACCCGTACGACTCAAAATAATTTATCTGAGGCTATATAGGAGACGGTGCAGGTAGGCTTGTAAAACTGGGACACTTTTCTCAGAAGCAAGTCATCTCAGAAGTCACCTTCCTTCTTTCTTTCTCCCCCTTCCCGTCCTTTTTTTTTTTTTTTTCTAAAGCTGGCTTGTCCTTGAAGGTGTTGACTTAAAGAGAGTCAAAAGCTAAGGGATGAGTTGAGGAAAAGTTAAAAACTTAAATCCCCAAAGTGAAGGAGAAGCTCCAAAAAAAAAAAGTTAGTAAGCCTTCCTTCCATTTCCACTTTAAACCTGTAGACACAGATTTATGGGAGAATTATGGGAGAATAAAAGAAAATTCTAATTAAATCAATGAGCCAATCAATCAATATTTATTAAGTACTTAGAGGGCCAAGCACCTTGCTAAGGGCTGGGCAGGATTTTGGTCCTAAGCCAGGACACTGATTTGGCATTTTGCCCTGACACGATGGAAGATGTAAACGGTTATGTCAGAAATAGAGTTAGGACAAACTTCTGAAGATGGAAGGAAGGCAAAAATGGCAATCTTCCTGCCTCTGAATCCCAAGCTAAACCGGCCTTAAGAGACTTTTTAGCACAAGCCTTCCCAATGAACATGGAGTTATGAGACTAGATAAATATTTGAGACCTAGATGGGAGAAGCCCTGCAAAAATGAAGAGATTCTTCACGTGGCTGACAAAGAAATAAGTAGTGAATGTAACCCAGCAACAGGGTTGAGGGGTCTTCAGCCCCCTGAGACAGGCAAGTGAGACTTTTCTCGTGCTATAGCTGGGATTTGGGACATTTGTGGCCACATCCTGATTCCTAGGGCCCAGACCATAATCTGGGAAGGCCGGGACCTGGAAAAATGACCCAGAAAAAGACTGAGGATCTTTCTGTCTTAGGGGAGTTGGTCTTGGAATTGAATGAAAAGCCCAGTGTGTTACAGCCAAGGACTGCTTCTGCTTTGGTCACACACTGACTAATCCATTTAAGCGCTGGCTTAAAATGGTGCCTTTTAGCAAAGTCAATCAATGAACAGGAGGGTGGAGGCTGAACCCCAGATATTAATGCACATATACATACATACATATTCGTACACTGCCATATATGTGGGATACGTATATATGTATGCTTATTTATATTTATTTATTCCAGCTATTTCCAGATATGTCTTCTCTCAGGCGTAGGGAAGAGCCAAAAGACAAAGAAACAGAGACTGATTCTCCTTCAGGAACATCAAGTAAGCCAGTTTGATCATTTAGCAGAGTGGATGAAAAGAGCAGGACTTCAGCACTCCAGAACCTCATAAAGAAGAAAAGGTCTTGAAGAACAGCCCTTAGCTTTTTGTACAGCAGCTTTCATCAGTCTAGAAGGTTTTGTCATTCTGGAGAGTAGGCCTTGTGGTTGAACTGAAGTCATGTTCAACATCAGAGGGCTCTTGTTTTCAAAAGAAAATGGTAGGAAGTCATCTAAAGACAAACGGGATTGTGATTTTCTTGCTTATATGTAAAGGGCTGAAACTCTGAATGGGTGCACTGGGGTTGGAGGGCCGAGCACTTGAGGCTAATTACCGATTGGACAATACTCTATTAGCACATGCTTGGAAAACGGCCCTTCTCACTATTCTGTGCGGACTCGATTTTTTGGTGTCTACAGAGAATTATAGGAGGTATTGGGGGGTAGAGTAAGACAAGCCAGGGGCACTTTGGCAGTGGAGAAAGAGAAGGGAGGTTGTGGAGAGCTTGTAGCTGTTTTGTCCATCTCCTTTACTTCTCTCCCTAAAGACCAAGAATAAAGACCAAGGACTTTTGCTGATACTGACTGGCTGATCCTAAGTCAACAGGGAGCTAACTCGGTCTTCACACATAACCCACGGGTGATCATTTAAAGTTGACACAGAAATATCCCCCCAAAAATTAGTTTCTTGAAATTTACAGAACACATAAGCAGATAGATAAGTGGTGGACTGGGGGTTACTATTCTTCACTGATTGAAGACTAGAAAAAATGACATTTCCAGCTCAGTCATACCAAGAGGTCATTAATAAACCCAGGAACAATAGTGAGAGAGGTGGCTAAATCCTAGCAAATTGATGTTCAAACTAGAGGGGGTATGAACCAAATAACCAGCTGTTTAATGTCAGTACAATCAACTTTGCCTGTATTTTTATTTGCACTTTATATCAGAGACTCTCATACCTCAAATGATGAGGGTACACTGAGGGATTCTCACTTCTTGGCTACTGCTGGCAAACCTAGAAATGTGGTACATATATATGTGTGTGTGTGTACGTATAGATGTATATTTTACATATATATATTTATTATATGTGTGTGTATGTATGTATATTTTACATATATATTTATTATATATGTGTGTATGTATGTATATTTTACACATATATATTTCTTATATATATGTGTGTGTATTTGTATGTGTGTGTATGAACATATACACTTCCATATAAATGTGGAATCTATGTGTATGTATATTCCATCTATTTCTAGATGTGTGTGCATAAATGTATATAGAAGTGTGGGTATGTATGTGTGTGTATATATATATATATACTCATTCTAGAACTCCAGGATGAAAGGAACAAGAAGAAGAAAGGCCCAGTAAAAGGAAAGAGAGAATTTCTTCCAGGAACATCAAATAAACTGGTGGCAGAGTGGGTGAAAAGAGCAGAATGTGAGAACAGACAGGGAGAAAGGGGGCACCTTGGGAAGAGCCGTTAATGCCAAAAAAGGACTTAATCTGGTTGATCCTGGAGGTAACAGGGAGCCACCAAGGTTACTGAAGTGGGGGCTGGGATATTCCGAGCTCTGATTTAGGAAAGACTCACAGCTGAGTGCAGGGCAATCTGGAACGGAGCAAACTGAAGGTGAGAGCATGGAGAAGTGATGAAGGGTAAGAGATGGCCATGTAGGAGAGATGCTGAAGCGAAAGAAAGGATGAGTTTGGGTGGCTGATGAGTTGGATGACTAAGAGTCGAAGAAGACACTAAGGAAAGAAGGAAAGAGGGATGTTCTATGCTCTTGGCCACTGTGCGAGGTAGGGACTAGTATTATTCTCATTTTACAACTGAGACTTATTATCCAGGATCACTTGGCTAGAAAGTGTCTAAGGCTGGGTTTGAAGCCAGATCTTCCTGACTGCAGACCTAGCACACTATCCACTGCAGCATTTTACCAGTGATGGGCAATCTTTTATAAAAGTAAGTTGTTAGACTGGATTATTGGGAAGCTCTTGACATTTTAGGGCAGTTCAGAGAAGGGAAGAATTTATGGGAAAAGATTATGAGCTCACTTTTAGGCACATTATATTTGAGATGCCTCTGGGACATTCGGTTCAAAATGTCCATCAGGCAACTGGTGATACAGGATTACAGTTCGGAACAGTGATTAGGAATGGATCTGTAGATCTGGGAATATAGAAGAAAAATGGTAACTGAACACACAAAATATGATGAAATCACTGTGGGAGATAAAAGAAGGGGGGAGAGGGTCCAGGACAGAGTTTGAAGATATTAATGGTTAGTGGGCATAGTGTGGATAAAAAAGGTACTGGCACATAAAAAGTATAGAGTAAACTGAATTGGTTTCAGTCCTCCATCCACAGACATAGGATCCTGGATTATAGCTTCCCATCAGTTGTGGAATAACAAATAATAACTATAATCCATGGAGGCAAAGAAAAATTTCAATGCACCATAAGATACAATTTCTAGGAAAAATTCAGAAAATCTCTGAAGACTTCTGTGAACTGTGTCAAGTGAAAAACCGGGAAATCGATATGTACAATGACTACAAAAATAAAATGAAAACAGAATGACAGCCAAAAAAAAAAAAAAACACCCTGAAACTAAACACTGTGAAATTATAACAACCGTGTTTGTCATGGAAGAGAAGAAGAAAAGATGCACCATTTTCTCGCTTTTTCACAGAAGTGCAGACCTGTGGATGTTAAACAATGAACATCCTGGCAGACTCAGCTCATGTATTGCTTAGTTTTGTTGAATTGCTTTCCTCCCCCTTCCCCTCTCATCTTTCTTTTCTCTTCTAAGGATCACTCTTGTTGAAACAGGGGAAGAAATTATCTAGAAATAAATGTAAAAAGGTATGATTTCAGTAAAGAAAGGAGTCTATTAAATGATATTCTCAGTGTTTGTGACAAAAACGCAGGTGAAATCATATCCAGACAAGGGAACAGGGGTTGATTTCAGATATGAAAAGACTATCTACTGCAATAATATCCTTATACATTATTACTACTAATAGAAGTTTTATAGACAAATGCACAGTCACTGATTTTCACAATATGTATCTTCTCCCCATCACATTTATTTGAAAAGACAAAGGTGATTTCACTGATTTTCACAAAATGTATCTTCTCCCCATCACATTTACTTTAAAAGCCAAAGATGATTTCATCTATATGGGCTCTGCTCCCCACAAACCTCTCACTTCCCTTCCTCATCCAGTCCCAAGGATACAGACTGAAATAACAAAAAGAAAATGTGTGCATTCCTGGGCCCCCTGCTGCTTCTCTGGCAAGCCAAACTCCTGCTAAAAATAAGTGGTCATTAGGTTTAAGAGAACAGAATCAGATGGAAATGGAAGACAGACAGTTCTAGAAAAACGATCCTCCTCCCTCCTGGCTTGTCTTGGCTTAGGAGGACCCAAATGACCTTGCTCAGACCTATTTGCTCTTTCTCTGGGGCTTCCTGGGAGTTGGTTGATGAAAGCAGAGTTTCTTAACTCAGTGTTTTTTCTTCGTTCTGAAGCATATGTGAATGTCTGCACAAAAGTACACAAGACGCTGTCTTTGAGAAGGATCAGTGTCATTTAGACCATCTGGCCAGATGCTCGTTTGGGAATACTTGGAATATATTATCCAGGGGAGGGAAATGAGTTTGACACTGGATGATGTTTGGAAAAACCTGATTCAGCATAAATATAGTGAAATCTCATTGAAGAAACTATTTTTGGCCTGGACTTTTCAGATACCCAACAAGTCCCATCTATGAACACAAAAGATGGGCCCTGGGCCGTTGGTTTTCAAGTGTTCTGCATTTTGGATCTACGCCCGACGTGCTGCTTTTCTACTGAGCAAAGTGCTTTTCTTTCTTTATAAAATTCATAGTTGATGCTACCTTGTTTTGACATCACCTTCCTTTCCAAATATACCTGGAGAGGCAATGGGGAAGCCAAAGGCAACATGGCAAAATGGCCAGTATGCTGGTTGTGGAGGCGGGAAGAGAGACGTGAGTTCAGATCCCACTTCAGACACTTGCCAGCTATGTGACTCTGGGCAAATCACTTCAATCTGTCTGCCTCAGTTGCTTCATCTATAAAAGAAAGACAACTTCTTAGGGAAGGAAGGAGGGAGGGGAGAATGAGAGAGAGAGAGAGAAGGAAGGAAGGAAGAAAGGAAAGGAAAGGAAAGGAAAGGAAAGGAAGGAAGGAAGGAAGGAAGGAAGGAAGGAAGGAAGGAAGGAAGGAAGGAAGGAAGGAAGGAAGGAAGGAAGAAAAGAGAGAGAGAGAGAGAGAGAGAGAGAAATGAAGGAATGTATTTTAAATTTAATTTTGGCCTTTCAAGTACAATCCTAAGCAATCTTGCAGTTTTGTTTGTTTCTCTTTTTTGGCATGACTTTTTTTTATTTTAAAATACAAAAAGTAATAAAAGTCACAAAATTTTAATTTTTAACATGAAAAGGTAAAAAGATAAATGTATCCCTAAGGAGGTTTTTTTTTAATATAACATCTCAAAAACACCTAGAAAACAGTCACAAAAATGCTAAAAACAAATTTAAAATAAAACCACTTTTTTGGGGAGGCAGTTGGAGTTAAATGACTTGCCCAGGGTCCCACAGCTAATAAGTGTTAAGTGTCTGAATCCAGATGTAAATTCAAGTCCTCCTGACTCCAAGATCAGTGCTCTATCTACTGTGCCATCTAACTGCCCCTAAAACCAAATTTTGATGAAAGGGTTCATTGAGTTTCACTAAAAACCAGTTAGACACTTTTTTGGATTAATGTAGCTCATAAGTAAAGGTCCTTAACTTGTTTGGAATTAATCTAAGGCAAAAGTGACCATTTTTGTGTCATGGAGCCCTTGAGAAGTCTGGTAACCTCTGTGGATCTTTTCTTAGAATAATGTGCTTAAATGTATATAAACAAAATAAAATATTTAGGATTACAAAGGAAATAATTATATAAAAATTCAGTTATCAAAACATATTTCGTTTTGTTTTTTAAGTTCAAAGGCCTCAAGTTAAGAACCCCTGATTTAGAGTAAGGTTGGAGATAAAGCTATTACTATATAATTATTACTATATTTTTATTATTATGTAATTACTATGTATTACTAATACTATATAATTAACAAAAATGCTTTGCTGCATGGTACTCACTGGAAAGTGCTTCCTTCCCATCCTATGCTTCTACCCCTGTGATCAGTAGCTCTTTTGTACATCTTTTCCTTGCCTTAGCCACAAAATTCTGAATTACAGAATTACAAAATTCTGAATTACAGAGGGAGGTTGCATGGAAGTCTCAGTTGAAGCTGTTCTTTCCCAATGTCAAGTCACCCATTGTGAGTTGGAAACCCATTGGTCTCCATTCCGTTTTCCCCTTTCGGCTCCTCCTTAGCCCCGTTAGCCCTTCCAGGATAAAGGACAGCTAACAAAACTTTGGCTCTTCCAGGAGGTTTTCCTGGTGTGACAATGATGGTTTCAGATTTTAAGTATTTATTCTTTTTAAGCCAGTGAATCAAATTGCGAGTTAAAAATCTGGCTAAGTATACCCTTGCAGCTACTTCTCTAGCAACAGCCATTCCAGCAAATAAAATTGCTAAAAAGAGGATCCCTATGAGAAAAAGAAAAAAAAAAAAAAAAAGACCCAGAGAGTCATTAGAATAAAGTTCCCCTCACCATAATGAGGCTGAAAATCTGAGATTAAAAAAGTAGGCCTATTCATTGGAAGGTAGCCCACTGAAATTAAATCATACATGTTCACTTATGCAATTATAAGGCAATTAGTATCTTGACATTCTTCCGGGATAACGATGAAATTCCAAACTGTTCAATCAACTGAGACCTCTAGGGAGTTCAGCCCTGGGAATTTTTTTATGACTTTTCTACCTTGTATATGCAGAAAATGAAATCCTTAAGGAAAGGATCTTTGAATGTAAATAATAATAATAATAAATAAAATTTATGTGGAGTGCACTTACTAAGTGCCAGGCCCAGTGCCAAGAGCTTGACAAATAGGATCTCATTTATCCTCATAGCGACTGTTTCTTAGATAGGATCTCTTCTGACAGAGAGAGGGATTATGGGTTTCTCCCAGAGTGCTCTCTGGCCCTGAGAGCTTGCAGGGAGGTGTGAATTGGGATATCTCATACTAAACCTTGAAGTCTCCCAAACATGAGAACTCCAATGAGTACTTCAATATTTCTTTCTTTTAGGAACTCTCTAAAGGTGTGAACGTAAGCATCGTTTCTATCAGTTGTACTTAGTAGCTTGTTTCAAGGTCTGGCCCAAAATATCTCCCTCTGCAAACAAATCAATCCTAATGCACCAATGCTCAATTCGATAATTATTGTCTCTATCAACTCTGATGGCTTAAGACTTTGCCAAGATTTCAACACTTCATCTCTACCTCGCATTCTCCCTCATTCCCTCCCTTGCTCCCTGGCTACCTCCCTTGGTCCCTCCCTGCCTGTCTTGTTCTATCCCTCCCTCTGTCTATCTCTCCCATACTTCCTCCCTTGCTGTTCCTTGTTCCCTCTCTCCCACTTTCGCTCTATGCCTCCCTCCGTCTGTCTCTTCTTTCCTTCCTCCTTGGCTTCCCCTCGTCCCCTCCTTCGGTCCCTCCCTCGGTCCATCCCTGGCTCTCCCTGGCTCCCTCCTTCGCTCTTTCTCTCGCTCCCTGCCTCGCTCTCTTCCTGGCTCCCTCCCTGGCTCCCTACCTCCCTTCGTATCTCTCCCAGAGGCATTGGCTCACACCCCCGCGCGCTTGCGCTCGCTTCTCCGCGCGCTTGTGCTCACTTGCCTGCATTTGACCCTTTTGGCTGCTTCCCTACCTCTCTCTCTCCCTTAATCCACCTCTCCCTGCCTCCATTTCTCTCTCAACCCCTCTCTTGCACCCTCCCTTGCTCTCTCCCTCGTTCCCTCCCATGCTTTTCCCCTTCCTCTCTCCCTCTATCCCTACCTCCGTCTATCTTTCCTTCCCTTCCTCCCTTGCTCTTCCTTGTTCCCTCCCTGGCTGCACCCCTTGCTCCCTCCCTCCCTCTCTTCTTCCCTACCTCCCTTTCTCTCCTCTTTCTGCCTCACTCGCTCCCCCTTCTCTCTCTCCCTCCCTCCCTCTGTCTCTCTCCTTCCCTTCCTTCATTGTGCGTGTTTTTTCTTCTTTACAATAATGAGATGATTCTCTGTGGGAGAAAGTTTCTTGGGGAGGTTTTCTGGAGGCGGCCTTAGCGACCTGGGAGGTAGAGGCCATTCTTATTCCCATAACAATCAACAACTCACCTACTGGTGTCATTTGGATAGCCCAGATTGGTTTGGCTTCCTTTTGGATCATTATGTCAAGCTAAAGAATCACATTTAAAGTTAATTTGCGGCAGAACAAGGCAATGGCAAAGACTGGGGGACGGGGAACCAGATTTGTTATTTCAAAACTAATTGAATTCCCCAATCAGTGTCAGAGATGGCCTAAAGACTCGGAACATAGTTTTCTATCCACTTTTTACCCTACTTTCTCTCACTAATCACAAATTGGAAAATAAGCCACCTTTTAAAAATGAAATAATTTAGTTGAGAGAGAAAGAAAAAGGGAAAGAGAGGGGGAAAGGCAATGACTGTGTATCATCTCCAAGGGAATGAAAGGTTAATTCAGAGGATAACAGAGTTCTCCAGGTTTGTCAAAACATAAAAATATGGGTTTAAACTGCAAGGAAGGAAAATGAAGTTATACAGAAGAGCGAATACTAATTGTAATCAACGAATATTTATTAATCTCTTACTTTGTGCCAGACAGTGAAAACAGAAAAATCAGCCCCTGCCCTCAAGGAGGTTACAGTCTAAGGAGTCAGAAAATGTGGCCATAAATAAGCAAAAGAGGTATGAACAGAGTAGCCTGAAAGTAACAGTAGAGAACAACAAATGTAAGATGTGCAACATTTAACCAAATTAATTTGGGAAGTTTTTTCCAGAGATTGGTGGGATGACCACCTAGCTAAAGACTAGCTGAACTCCATATATTTTGAAGCTCCTTCCTCCTAATCTTGTCATCAACTGGAAATATTTGCTTCCGTGGTCACCTTTGCCCAAGCTCCCTTTGCCTCCACAAAATACACAGATAGTTGAAAGTGAGAAAACACATACATTTTCAAATATCTTCCTTCTAATCTATGTATAGGATTGCTTATATAATGAAAAGGGTGGGAGAAAAGACTTTTAATTGGACTTATCAACATAATAATGGATACAAAATTTAAAAATTGACTCTAATGCTAATAACAAATGGAATAATTAGCATTTTAAGAAAATGAGGTAAATGATCTCAAAAAAGCAGAAAATATCCATAAAATACTAAAAGGAATTTAAGATAAGAAAATCAGAAAATAAAATTCTAATGCAATAAAAATTCATGAAGTTTTTCACATTTTGACAAATGTTAGCATTGTCTGATGACTTATTAATAATGAATCTGCAAAGACATGAGAAGTAATACATTGGAAGTAAATAATGCAAAGTCAGAAGAAATGTATCCACAGTGACCAAAATTACCACGTTTTTCAATTCATATTCACAAGTATAGAGATGACTAAACAAATAGAGAATGGAAGAGGATACAAACAGGAAGTAATCAAAAAGATGTTATGGAATACCACATTTAGAAATGTATTTTAAGCTGTCAATTGTGAACAAACCCCCAAACTTAAAAAAGTTTTAGAATTTTACTAGCATATTTTGGCAAAGAGAGTCAGAAAAAGGTCTGAGTATAGGTGTCTATGTGTGTATGTAGGCAAGAGAGGTGATCCAGAGAGAGAGCTCTATTTGGACATGGGGATTTTTTTCTTTTTTTTTTTTTCAGTGGGGAACGGACAAGGTAAGAAGAGAGGTAGAAAAAAGCCAAAAAAGAAAAAAGAAAGAAAATTTGACAGAAGGGATAAAAAAGACATGCAGAACATCTATGAAACTTTGAATTTTCATTGTGAGATTTATTCTTTTTTAAAAAAGCAAACCACATAATATCAGGTAGATGTACAATCCTCCTTTGTTCTGCTACAGATATAAAAATGTTCATCTAATTTGGTATTTGCTACATTGAGAATTTTTTAATTAAAATTAAAAAATAAAAAAACCTGTCGCCTTAGAGAGTTACCCACCCAGAGCAAAGAGAGGGCAATTACAGCCCAGGATCTCCCAGAGTACAATGGTCACAGGTGAGACATGAGAGGCAGACACACAGTGGTTCATCAGGAGATGATACCCAGATAAGGCTAGCAATAATCACTTAGCTGCCTTTTCCTGCCTAAATGAACTTCACCCTCAGGTAACGAAAGAACTGGCTGATCTAACTGCTGAGCTACCTTCTATAATATGGGAGGTACGATGGAAAACAGGAAAAGTAAGCAGTATTGAAGGATTTAAAAAAAAAAAAAAGAGTCTGACTGATTCCTGATAAAGTTTTCAAATGAGTGATAAGAAACAGTAACTGGACATTCAGAAAGGGCAGTTAACTATGATGAGACAGCACAGCTTCATCAAATACAAGTCCTAGAAAATTGATTTCTTTCTTTTTTGAGTTATTAAATAGTAAGGTAAGGGAAATGCTGCAGATATTGCTTACTTAAACTTTATCAAAGCATTTGAAAAAATCAAATTATTTTTATGTCAAAGATGGAGCATCATGAACTAGATCATTAGATTAGATGGATTCTAGACTGGCCAAATGGTCAGTTCCATGTCAGTGTGGCAGGAGGGCTCCGGGTCCCAGAGATCTATGCTAAGCACAATCTAATTAGAAAACTAAAGTACCCCAAAGTGAAATAGAAATGATGTTTGGATGATCTCTGTGTGTTACTAGCGTGACCGTTTTTCAATAGAATTGACCGTGAAGATGTATGGGAATTCTGTATAACTATAGAAGGAATCAAAAAGTCCTGGCAAGTTGTCATTCACTAAAAAGACATCAATCAATATTCGTTCTAGGTCCTCACAGCCATTACACGCTCATTAAAAAGGCAGGCCGCTAAGACACCCCCCCCCCCACCCTGTTTGCCAGGGAGCATAGAAAAGCTGCTGGAAAGTTAACCTAAGACCAAAGGAAAGGCTTGGTGAGCTGGGGTGACCATGGGCACATATTTTCCAGTTTACCGGGTTTATGGCTGCTGGGGGCTTCTGCCCAATGGCACCCTAACAATAAGACAGAGCAGGAGGATGGGCTCTCTGGGGTTTCCCACTGGTCCAACCATGCAGCAAGCAGAGTAAGGTTGGGTAAAGCCCGTCTGGCAAGGAGCAGAGAACAGATGCCCAGCCTGGGAATGGGACCAGCCAAAGGAAACAGCAGCTTGAGCCTGGATGGGACGGTCACCCGGCCACGAGCAGCGGGCGAGAGCTAATCAAGCCCAGGACGCAGCTTCTTCCTCCTGAATTTCCCTTGAGCGTAATGCAGAGACATTCCCACCCAGGATTTGTGTCTCAATTTCTTTTCCTTATGTGTTTCTCAAAGCAATTGTGGGGAGGATCCCAAAAGAACTGACTTAACCCTGGCTACAATCCCATAGTAGTCTATCCCTATCTCAGGGATCATCAAAGGGAATCATCAAATCCTGTGACAAAGCAGTGAAGACTGGGGTGGCGGGGATTTACAGAGAGAAATGAGGGCTGAATCTGCAGGGGTTTGTTCTTGTAGCCAGATCATAGCTCCAGCCTGCCCCAGAACCAGCCAGAGGTTGTGAGCCAGGGGGTGGGACGTATGGCAGTCCCTGAGCACACCTGCTAGTACTGCTTCTGCCTAAGAACAACGAAACCCTGCACTGCCCCACAGCTGCTCTAAAAAGTGCCCCGTTAGAGGGATCACTGGGAAAAGCTGCTTTGCATTTCTATTCTGCAGCCGTTGGTCACCAAACAAATGTTATTCTTTGAAGAAAAAAGTAGCATTGCGAGTCATCTGCGGGCAGACTGATACCTCACTCACTTGTCCTTGGCCCTCTGCTTTCAGCCTCCTATTACAACCCTAGGCCCTTCGAGCAAATGAGTACACTAGAGGCTTGATTCTTTTGAAAAAATGAAATCTTTCCAAAATAATGAGAAGCACCCTAAGAACAATGCGGTGTCTTTTGTTTTATAGCCAGCTGATAATTGTGCATTTCAGCAAAGTAGCCTTTCTAAAGCCGTGAAATCACATGAGGCAACAGGCCAGACTCTTTCTGATGCCTTTTTCTGAATCAATGAATGTATTTCTAGCAGGAAACTTCTAGGTCGTTTCCTAGTATTTTCAGATACCCATGGACAGTAAAAACTCAGGATCTCTTTTGTTCTTTCCCTTTGACTTACTGAACCCCCAAATATCCTAAAGTTGTTGACTTGGCAAAATGAACTTGCCCTCTACAGTTCGGGTGGCAAATGAACTGTTAAGCAACAAAGGCAGCTTCTCAATGCTGGGTTGTCTTTTTTATTACCAGCGTGTTAGTTTGACTTGTATAGTTTAAGGTGAGATTGATGTGAGAATTCCTACCTGCGGGAGGCCAGGTAATGGATGGAGACAATATTACCGGGTTATCACTACTTAGTGTAAAAATACTGAAACAACGGGTGCAAATGATTTGCTACAATACTCATTGCTCTCCTGCTGAATTGACAGTTTCTTTGAAGAATAAGTTCTGGCAGTCTTAAGTTTTCTTAGCAAAAGAGAACAAGATTTTTCTTTTCCTCTAAATTCTGCAGGTTTTGTTCCCTTCTTCCCATTTTAAGTTAACTACCGTTTCTCTCATATCTATTAGTTATCTGAGCAGAGCAAACACTACCCCCCCCCGCTGAGAACTAGCCCATTATTGATCTCCCAATCCCACCCCCACCCCAATAACAGGGTCAATGAGTGTCTTGAATATGTCAATGAGTGCATGATTAAAATGGGGAAAAAAGAAAAGTGCCTACAAAGGGAGACTCTATACAGGGTTCTGCTCAGTAAACACTCAAGACTACAAGCTCAGGCACGAACTGCCAGGTCAATGAGCGCTCCTTAACTTCGCATTAAAGGTGTGTGTTGACACATCAGATGATACTGATCCGGCACTTGTGCCTGTGTCAGTGGGAGGCAGAAGGAACAGAAGAACTTCTCCAGGCCCAGAAGTGAATGATCCATTTATCTGCAAGTCCTCAAGTGCTGTGAGGAGCTTCCTGCCCTTTGAATCCTTCCAGATTTGGCTGCTGCCCTTTCAGGGACTCAATCCCGAAAGCTCTCTGCTGTTCCCCTTTTAGTGGTGTCTCTGCCATAAGGGCATTGGGTCAGAGTCCAGTCCTGGGGAACACACAGGGCAACCCAATCACCCCCAAATTAGAATTCATGCCAAAGCCCAGAGCTTTCTAAAAGCTGTAGGCTCCAAAGGGGACTCTAAAGAAAGACGCTCAAATACAAATACAGGATGTGGTTTCTATTTTAAAACCTTTTTTAATTTTTTAAAATTTAATTAATTTACTTTCCTTTTTAATTTAAAAGGCAACCTGGGTCATTTCAGGGGTGACTCCCAACAGACTTTGATAAGTAGGTGTCTTGGCCAAATGCATTTTAAATATTTCTCAGTCCTTAGACAATATTGACATTGGTATCTTCCTTGGGGATCAGGTTCTTCCTCTTCAATTTACCAAGCACTCATTCCCCTCCCACTGTGCGCCAGAGAGTAAGCACTTATTCCACTCCCACTGCGCTAGAGTAAGCACTCATTCCACTCCATGTTGGCCAGAGTGATATTCCCTCCCATTTGGGCAGAGTAAGCACATTCCACTCCCCACTGTGCGCTAGAGTAAGCACTTATTCCCTCCTACTGTGTGGAGGTAAGACTTATTCCCCCCACCGGCAGAGTAAGCACTTTTCCCTCCTATGTGTGTAGAGTAAGACTTATTCCCTCCCACTGTGGTAGAGGCATTATTCCACTTATTGGCTAGAGTAAGATTATTCCTCCCACTGTTGCAGGTAATTATTCGGCTTCCCCCATTGGCTAGGTAAACCTTTTCCCCCCACTTGGCAGAAAAGCACTTATTCCGCTCCCACTGTGCGCTAGAGTAAGCACTTATTCCGCTCCCACTGTGCCTAGAGGACTTATTCCGCCCACTTGCCAATGCATTATTCCCTCCATTTGGGCCTGAGGGCACTTATTCCCCCCTGGGCCCTAAAAACACTTATTCCCTCCCACTGTGCCTAAAAACTTATTCCCCCCATAAGGCCAAGTAAACTTATTCCCCCCACTTGGGCCGATAATTTTTTCCCTCCCCTTTAGTGTAGAAAAATTTTATTCCCTCCCACTTGCTAATAACACTTATTCCCTCCCAAAAAGTGCCCCCCCTCCCATGGTAAGTAACCTTATTCCAATCCTACTTGTGCTAAAAGTAACTTATTCCGCCCCCACTGTGCCAATAACCTTTTCCCATCCCACCCAAATGATTACCCCTCCCACTTTGGCAAAAAATTTATTCCAATCCACTGTGTTAGAAGCATTATTCCCCTCCCATTCCCAAGTAAACCATTCCACTCCTACGTGGCTAGAGTAAGCCTTATTCCCTCCCATGTGCAGAGGCACTTATTCAATCCTACTGTTGCTAAGAGTAAGACTATTCTGCCGGTTGGCAGACTGAGCACTCATTCCGCTTTCCCCTTTGGCGCCAAATGAAAGCACTTATTCAGCTCCCCGGCCCAAATGAGACTTTTCAGCTCCTTGTGAGAGTAAGCACATTCTGCTCCCACTTTGTTGCAAAATGAGCATTTCGCCCCCACTGTGCGCTAGACAATGAGCACTTATTCTGCTCCCGCTGTGAGAGTAAGCACTTATTCTGCTCCCACTGTGTGCTAGACAATGAGCACTCATTCAGCTCCCACTGTGCGCTAGACAATGAGCACTTATTCTGCTCCCACTGTGAGAGTAAGCACTTATTCCGCTCCCACTGTGGTGTGAAACCTCATTCGCTCCCGCTGTGCGCTAGACAATGAGCACTCATTCCGCTCCCACTGGCGCTAACTGAGCCTTTCCCCTCCCTTGCGTAGACAATGAGCATTATTCCCTCCTCTGTGTGAAGGTAAGCACTTATTCCGCTCCCACTGTGCGCTAGAGTAAGCACTTATTCCAATCCTACTGTGTGCTAGAGAGTAAGCACTTATTCCGCTCCACTTGGTGGTGCACTTATTCCCTCCTATGCGCTGAAGTAAGCACTTATTCCGTATGCCTAAGGTAAGCACTTATTCCAATCCTACTGTGTGCTAGAGAGTAAGCACTCATTCTGCTCGCTGTCGCTGAACAATGACACTCATTCCGCTCCGCTTCGCTACAAAACACTTATTCAGCTCCCGCCACAATAGCATTATTCAGCTCCGCTGGAGTAACCTTTTCTCCCACTGTGTGCTAGACAATGAGCACTCATTCAGCTCCCTGTCGCTAGACAATGGCACATTTGCTCCGCTTGAGTAACTCATTCCGCTCCCACTGTGTGCTAGACAATGAGCACTCATTCCGCTCCCGCTGTGCGCTAGACAATGAGCACTCATTCCGCTCCCGCTGTGCGCTAGACAATGAGCACTCATTCCGCTCCCGCTGTGCGCTAGACAATGAGCACTTATTCCGCTCCCGCTGTGCGCTAGACAATGAGCACTTATTCCGCTCCCGCTGTGCGAGACAATGGACTTATTCTGCTCCGCTGTCGCTAGACAATGACATTATTCCGCTCCCGCTGTCGCTGGTAAACCTTTTCCAATCCTACTGTGTGCTGAGGTAAGCCATTCCGCTCCCCTTGCGCTAGGTAAGCACTTTTCCACTCTACTGGCGGGAATGACTTTATTCCGCCCCACTGTCGCTGGGTAAGCCCAATTCCAATCCTACTGTTGCTAGAGTAAGCACTTATTGCTCCACTTGCGCTGATAAGCCATTCCCCCTCTTGCCTGAGTAAGCACTTATTCCCTCCCCTGCGTGATGGCCTTATTCAATCCTACTGTGTGCTGAAAGTGCACTCATTCTGCTCCGGTTGCGCTGAAAATGAGCACTCATTGCTCCCGCTGTCGCTACAAATGAGCATTATTCGCTCCGCTTCGCTCACAATGAGCACTTATTCAGCTCCGCTGGGGAGTAAGCCTTATTTCCTCCCCTGTTGGCTGAAAATGAGCCTCATTCAGCTCCACTGTCGGCTGAACAATGGACTTATTCAGCTCCCGCTTGAGGTAAGCACTCATTCCGCTCCTATGCGGCTAGACAATGAACTCATTCCGCTCCCTTTGCTAGACAATGAGCATTATTAGCTCCGCTGTGAGTAACACTTATTCTGCTCCCACTGGCTGACAATGGCACTCTTCGCTCCCGCTGTGTAGACAATGAGCACTTATTCCGCTCCCGCTGTGAGCACTCATTCCGCTCCCCTGTCCTAGACAATGAACCTTATTCCGCTCCGCTGTGGCCATTCTGCTCCCTGTGCTAACAATGGCACTCATTCCCGCTCCCGCTGTCGCTAGACAATGACACTTATTCACTCCCGCTGGAGGTAAACATTATTCTGCTCCCCCTGGCTAGACAATGAGCATTTTCCGCTCCCGCTGAGGCACTCATTCCCGCTCCGCTGTCGTAGACAATGAGCCCTTTTCAGCTCCGCTGTGAGGTAACTTATTTGCTCCACTGTGGCTAGACTGAGCACCATTCCGCTCCCGGCTGTCGTAGACAATGAGCACTTATTCCGCTCCCGCTGTGAGCATTCAGCTCCCACTGTGTGCTAGACAATGAGCACTCATTCCGCTCCCGCTGTGAGCACTTATTCAGCTCCCACTGTGTGCTAGACAATGAGCACTCATTCCGCTCCGCTGGAGCCTTATTCAGCTCCACTGTGGCTGAAAGGCATCATTCCGCTCCCGCTGTGCGCTAGACAATGAGCACTTATTCCACTCCTACTGTGCGCTAGAGTAAGCACTTATTCAGCTCCCGCTGTGAGAGTAAGCACTTATTCTGCTCCCACTGTGTGCTAGACAATGAGCACTCATTCCGCTCCCCACTGTGTGCTGACGACTTTCCGCTCCCGCTGGAGCCTTTTCAGCTCCACTGTGTGCTGACAAGGCACTCATTGCTTGTGAGCACTTATTCTGCTCCCACTGTGTGCTAGACAATGAGCACTCATTCCGCTCCCGCTGTGCGCTAGACAATGAGCACTTATTCCGCTCCTTTAATGCACATTCTGCTCCCCGGTGACAAGGAACTCTTCCGCTCCCTGTGTGTGAAGAGCATTATTCCGCTCCCGTGAGCATTATTCATCCCGTGCGGCTGACAAGACACTCATTCCGCTCCCGCTGTGAGCACTTTTCAGCTCCACTGTGTAGACAAGGGCCTCATTCCCTCCCTGCGTGGACGAGCATTTTCCCTCCTACCTTTGCTGAAAGGGCACTTATTCAGCTCCCGCTGGCTGACGTGAGCATTTTCAGCTCCACTGTTGCTAGATGATGGCCTTTTCCGCTCCCGGGCCGCGGGACCAAAACCCCGCCCGCCCCGGAAGGCCCTCCTGCCGGGATAAGTCGGGGCGCTCGCCGTCGGGCACAAAGGAGAGCCGAGGGCAAAGTCGGGGCCCCTCTCCCGGGCACCGAGACTCTGGAGGGCTGGGAGGGCCCCGCCCCGCCCCGGGCCCTGCCACGCAGACGCCCTTCCTCTGCCCGCCCGCCCTCGGGGACCCCCTCATCAGGTCTGGGGAGGGGGCGGCTGGGGGGGGCGGGGAGACCGCCGCTGCCCTCGCAGCTTCCTCCCGGCGGAGCGGGAAGGCCCGAGTGCACGCGCGGCCCCGGAAGAAACGGCGGTGCCACCCTGGGCAGACCGCCTCGGCTCCGGGTGCCCGGGTCTCCCCGACCTTCGGGGGTCTGCACGTCCCAGAAATCCTGACCGCTTCCTGGGCGCTTTGGGACACGCGGCTTCCGGCCACGTGACAGCGTGCGGCACTCCACGCCCCGCCCACTATTGTGGCCCTGCCGTTACGGCGGCGCATGCGCGGCTTCGGGCCGAGCCCCCGCCCGCTCAGCCAATGGGTTTCTCCCAGATCGCTCTTGCGTGAGGCCCCGCCCCGTGACGGCGGCAGTGCCGGGGACAGAGGAGGCGGGCCGCCGACGCGGCCACGGAAGCCGGGAGGAGACCACCGGAGGCGGCGGCGGCGGCGCACGGAGGGCGGGGGGGCAGCAGCAGCGCCATGGTCTACATCTCGAACGGTGAGTGCAGAGCATACTCGGGGCCTGAGCCGGGCGCCGCCCCCGGGGGCGCTGCGTGCGCGGGACAAGGGTCCGTCCGCCCCGGGAGAGCAGGTCGGGGCCCCCGCGGCGGCTCCGCCCGGAGGGTGACTACGGGGCCCTCGGGGGCCTGCGGCCGCGGAGCGCCTGGGGCTCGGGAGCCCGGCTCTGACGGACGCCCCCCCCCCCGGGCGGAGCTTGGTGGGGGAGGGGCTCGTGGGGAGTCCCGGCTACGGGACCGCCGAGGGGAGGGCGCAAGCAGAGAGGAGGGTCCCGGTGCTTCTAAGGGGACCCGCTGTGTCTGTGGGCGGGGGATGGCTGGGTCTGGGGGCTTCCTGTCAGTCCGCCCGGGGCCCGGAGGAGCGCCCAGAAACGCCGCCTCCGGCTGGGCGCGACAGCCCCGGCCTCGGCCCAGGGGTTGCGAAGCCCCCCTCCCAGATGAGGGGCCGGGCCAGGGGCCCAGGAGGCCAGGGCTGGCCCCCGGCCAAGCGCGGCCCCATGGGCCTCCTCCCTAAGGGTGACGTCTGTGGCAGCCCCCGGAGGGTCGGTGTCCAAGCCGGGCTCCCCGCCCGGGCCAGCCCGCCCGGCTCCCGGCCCCAGGTGGGGGAGGGGCGGCGGGGGCGTTCGGACTGGCTTGGCGGGTGCCTTGGCAACAAACACCTCGGTGGGCAAAGGCGCAGCCCCATTTTGCAGGTGGGAGAGCGCGGTTCACTTAGCGAGTGCTCCTGGCCTGTGGAAAAGCCGAGAAGGCCCGTGGCTGTTGCCCGAACCCTGCTGCCATGTCGGGGGCCGGCGGGGTGGGAGAGGGGGGGCCGAGAAGAGCAGCTGGAGGGGTGGGGCTGCGGGCGCTGGGGAGGAGGGGGGCCGGCTGTGGGAACCGCCCTGAGATTTCTCGGAGCCCGCCAGCCCCCCGATCCCCCGCGAGCCCAGAGAGGAGAGGCGCTGGGCCCTCCGGCCGGCTCCGACCCCGAGGGGAGGCAGCAGCCCCCCGCACGTCCCTGGGTGCTGCTGGGCGTCCGGGGGCGCCGGGCATCGCGGGCCCCTGAAGCGGGAGGGCAGAGCTCAGAAAGCCGGCTAGCCCGGGGACCGGGGACAGAGCCAAGAAGCTGCACGGCCCCTGGGATGGGCGCCCCAAAGGCAGCTCTGGGTCCGGGCGGAGGGGCCCCCCTGCTCCCCGGGACTGGTCATTGGTCCCAGGAGGACGTGCAGCCTCCGGCCGGGCTGGCCAAGAAGAGAGAAGCCCCTCAGACCTGCCTTGGGCCTGTTAGCTGGGGGCCCTGCTGGGCGGCCTCCCCTGCAGGGGAGGGACCCGAGCTCGGGGTGCCCTCGCCGCCTCGGGGTGCAGCAGGCCCCCGGCTTCCCCGGGCTCTGAATGGGGGTAGAAGTTTGACAGGGAAAGAACTAGTGCAGGTCAGAGATTCCAGAGGCAGAACCGAGGGCCTGGGAGTGAGTAAGAGAGGGGGGAAGATCCGAGGGGGCCCCGAATGGGAAGGTGCTCGGATCTGTGGTGGGAATGGGGACGTCCCGAGGAGGGAGGGTCACTTTGGTCGGCATGGCGGGTGTCCCCTTGTTGCCCCACTTCCATCTTGGTCGTCTTTGATTTGCCCTTCAATGGCCCACACTTTGCCTTGGAAGTGAATGGGATCAGCCCCAGGCGGAAATCTACTTCCCATCTGAGGAAAGCTGATAGGGGCAGGGGAAAGGAAGCTGTGAGGGGGCCTGGGGGCTTTCTCTGGGGAAGGCCTGAGCTGGGTCCTTGAAAGGCTTCATATCCCAGGGGAGAGGAGTGGTTAAGAAGCCCTTGCCCTAGAAACAGGTCCTGGGGTGGGAGAGGGTGTGAGCCCTGAGCCATGGCCGGAGGCTCAGACTAGTCAGTGAGGGTTGGGCTCCCAGTTTCACACCGTGGGAGGTGTGCAGGTCAGGATGCCTGCAGCAATTGGGCCAGGAATGTCTGGGCAGCCTTGTAGCGTCCCCAGAACCCAGATTCCTGGTTCCTGAGGCCCACTGTAGGGAGGGCAACAAGCTATGAATCAGAATAGACACTTGGATTGCCACCAAGTGCAACACACACCCTAGAAGAATCCCACCTCAGGGGACCCCGGGAGCGGCCATCTGTCTCTTCTTGAAGAGCTCTGAGGAGGGGGAGCCCCCCATTGCCACCCAGCTCTTTTGGGGGACAGTGGTTTTTCGGAAATAGAACCTAAATGGCTTCTCTTGTGCCTGTTCTGGCCTCTGGGGCCAAGCCCAACAAGGCTGACCAGCAGCCCATCTCACATTTGATGAGAGATCAAGCAGAGCCTTCCCCATCTTCCCTCTTCCAGGACAGATTTCCCCAGTTTTCTTCACCCTGTGCTCCCATGGCATCAACTCTGCGCTCTTAAGTGGATCTGTTTGTTTTTCTGGTGTTTTTCTCAAACATTTGGGTCATGTCTGCTGCTTCAAAATCTGTTTGGGAATAATAAATTCTCTAAAATATTGTTGAATCTGAATAACCAGTTGTTTTGACTGATTTCCCCCTTGACAGTCACTAAAGATGATCATAAATTTAGAGTTAGTTTATTTAGAGTTAGTTAGGACTGTTGAATTGCCTTTTTCCCCATATCAAATCTATTAGATAATCCTCCTTTTTTTCCCCACTTCTTCAGAAGAAAAAGGAAAGGAGAAAAAAAAAATAATGCCTCAGCCATAGGTATCTAGTTCGTATCATTTAGAACAACTCCATGAAACCCAGTCTGTCCCCTCTCCAGACTTCTGGGTTGAACTCACTGGGTTGCCCCTTTTCTTTGTTGATGGTCTTTCCCAAAGTTTATTTGTTTTAGCTTGAGTCTCTCCCTTCCTCCACTTGCACCCCTGCACTTCTCCCAAATTCTACCAGGATGATTAATATGGACCTTACCCAATCCAGACACGTTAAGTGAGATTCCTGCTATCTCTGTCCTCCACCACCCCCGCCATGTTTGAAATTGGTTTTCCCGTGGTGCCCCACAGGTATGTTTTTGGAACCCTCGGGTCTCTCTCTGTTCTAATACTTAAAGATTTGAGACTCCATAGAGATTGTAGATTCTTCTCCCTTTAAATATAAACACTTTGCAGGCTTCAAATTCTACTGTTTCTTTTGTCTGTCGCGTTTGTCTTTGAAAGACTTGGCCCAGCTCTTGCCTTCTTAAAAGGAATGGTTGGAAGTCCCCCCCCCCCCCCCAAGGTCAGGTTAGGTTTCTTGATTACCTTGGGCCCATTTAGCACAGCTTTTGGGTCTTTGTCCAGCTGTGTTTGCCTGGTACTGTCCCTTAACTTGCCTCAGGGACTCTTAGCCAAGTGGGAATGACATAAGGTCAGACACTGGGATACCTTAGGGCATGGCCAGGTGCCACCGTAACCCAGGTGTCCAGGGAAGAGGCAAGGAGGGGGTAGGAAGGCTGATGGACAACCTGAGGTTAGTTACCCCAGAAGAGGGAGCCAAGCCAACCCTGGAAGACTCAAGGCTCCCTTCCCTGGAGTCTGAGTAGAGGCTTTAGAGCCTTGGGGAGAGTTCAGGTCAGAACCCAGAGTTTGTGAGAGTCCAAGCCTGGACTCTAGGGCTCAGACAGAGGTGATGTTCTGTGGACCCGTGGCAAGGGAGAGCCCAGGGCAGTTCTCCAGGTGCGGGCAAGCCCTGTTCCAAGCCCAGGTCAGCCAGAGGGAACACAGGGCTCACTACTGAGAACATGGCCACTCTTTAAGGCTGAAAGGAGGAGTTGGATGGCATCTGATATTCTCCTTGTTCTAAAGGGGGTAGGTGGGCCTGGGTGCTGGGGGGTTCTGGGAAGGGCCCTCCAGGGTCTCTGTCTCTGAGGTGGAAGCAAAGATGGGTGTTAAACCTGTTTATTCTCCCTCACAGCCTGTGGTTTTCCTAGGTGTTGGGATGTGTGTGTATGTGTGTCTGTCTGTCTGTATAGGTGTCTATGTGCAGGGAGGTCAGCCCTCTGGAGCAAAGGTCTGGGTCATGGATGAGATCATCACCTTCCACCTGAGATGTGGGACTTGGTATTTGAGTCTTTTAGGCAGAATGTACCTTTGGAAACTTAGGACTAAGACTTGGTGACTAATGCAGTGTTTATTTTGACATTTCAGTGTAATACCTGTTATAAATCATCATTTCTCAGTGAGGATGTTACTGATTTCACTTGTTTGTCCATCATTTGATTATAGGACAAGTTTTAGACAGCCGGAATCGGTCACTATGGAGTTTATCATTCATAACAGATCTCTTTTGGGGAATCGCTGACTTTGTGATTATGTTGTGAGTATCGCTACAAATGTCTCTTAACTTAGCTCCTCTACATGTTCAATCTGTAACCTTATCAATCTTTGAAGTTCTCCAATTCCAACAGAATTCAGAAAGCATGTTCTTCCCCTCTCCCTGACAGTTTCCTGCAAGTCCTTCTACATGTGTAGGCCTACCTGTGTCTCCATTTTAAGGATAAATTTGGTGGGGTTCTGTCTAGAAGTTACACAGATGTGCCCACGGTGACAGAGCTAGTCATAAGTAGAGTTTAAATAATAGTGATCTATCCACTGAGTAGCACTACCTCTAAAAGTGTAAAAATGGGACGATGAATTAGGGATAGCATCTGTCAAAAAGTCAGTTTTTCTTTTCTAAGTAATTTTTTGATCTGTTTGATTTCTGCTTTATCATAAACTGTTGGTAATTTGGGGCCATCTTTTTGAGTCGCTCTAAAGTCGCTGATGGGCGTCAAGCACGGTCCATGGATGGTGGGATTCCTGACCCATGTTGTTGACATCCATTTGCACTGTGGCCATCCGGACTCATTTTACCCTATACCAATACTTGTCCAGTGTTTCTTTTGTGCCTGTAAATGTAAATGTGCTCCACCCTGGGGGAGATTTTTTTTTTTTTTAAAGAAAAGGAAAATAAGAAATAATCTTTGGCCTTTGAAAACTGTATAGCTCCCTGAGGTTTCCCTCCAAAGAAAATTCCATTTTGGTTAGAATAACTGACTCCTTATCTGAAGGTTTTGGAGGCCTTGCACATGCCCGGAATGTGAGTGTGCAGAGGCCTGAGGAGTGTGAGCTCTTAAATTTCTCATTTTGAAAGACAAATCCCCCCTTGGGGTTTATGTGCTGTTTTTAGTTCTGGCAGCTTTCAGAGCAATCTATATTCACATCCACCATAGCATAGTCCAGCCTGCTGGAAATTAATTTTAGGTTACTAGTTAATTCCTAACAAGCCTTAATATCATATGCTTTTCTTCCACATAAGACCATTCGAAAGTATGACTGAAACTGGTACCTGGTTTAAAAGTTTATTTTCTGCTTTCTCGTTTCCTCTCCTTTTTCAGTTTCAAAAGCCTGCTTCAGCAAGATGTAAAAAGAAGAGGCTATGTGGGTACATCTGATTCCCGGTACGATGATGGAAGAGGGTACGTTGCTCTTTAAGTCAAAATCTCTAGATTGAGAGCTGACTGTGGATTTGCAGGCTAAGCCCCTGAGTTCAGACCCCAATTTTGCCCAGGACTTAATGACCCGGCCTCAGTTCCCTCCCTTGTAAGATAAGGGGCCAGGTGAAGATGGTCTCCAGAAGCCTTTCTAGCTTTCGATCTACAGTTTGTTTTTCATTTGTGCCTGACTCTCTGTGACCCCATCTGGGATTTTCATGGCGAAGATGCTGAAGTGTTTGCCGTTTCCTTCTCTAGCTCATTTTACAGATGAGGAAACTGAGGCAGGCAGGGTTAGGTGACTAGCCCAGGGTCACACAGCTGGCAAGTGTCTGAGGCCGGATCTGAACTCATGAAGCCGAATGTTCCTGACTTCCAATGGCTCCCTTGCAGCCTGCTTATTTGCATGCGCCCCTCTCACTTCTCCCAGGGAGCTCCCTGGCTGCTGTCCTCAGTGTGAAGGCAGTAACAGGGAGTCCTCAGAGACTGCTTGTGGAAGCTGCTTCCCCACGGCCAAGGGCACACACACACCCGGGCTGATTTTCTTTTCCTTCCCATAGGCCTCCGGGAAATCCTCGCCGCAGAATGGGCCGGATAAATCACATGAAAGGCCCTAGTCCTCCTCCTATGGCCGGTGGATGAGGAAGGTAATTGGCAATCTCTCTCTCTCTCTCTCCCCTGGTATTTTTTAAGCATCTGCTTTTCTAAAGCAATCCCTAATTTAACTAGGAAGAATATGTTAAATAATAAACTTTCACCAAGCTCCATTGTTTTTGTTTAAATGGACAGGTTGCCAAAATGGTCTTATTTAGTTCATATACTGGCTTTACTGCCTCAAATGTCTTATTCAAATGGCTGCTTGGGTGTGAAGCGTTCTCGGTGTCCCCACTAACGTTTCGTTCTTTTCCTCTGCTAGGTAAATGCCTGCTCTTGAGAAGCAGGCAAGAAGACACAGCCTCCCTTGGACTAAGGGAAAAATTATCAAGTGTTGACCTTGGAGCAATGGAGGAGCTCTGTGTCTGAAGGAAGATTGATTGCTCTGTGTCTACACAGATTAATGATGTTGTGCTGGGAACTCCCCCCGAGGGGATCCAGTGTAACTGATTGCAACTGTATAAATGCACATGTTCACTATCTCTCATTTTGTATAGTTTGTGAAAAGCCTAATGTGGTCCTAATAGTAAATATTTTCCGCTTGCAAAGTATTGACTTTATTCAGCCTTGTTTGATAATGTATCAGTCCCCTGAGTTTGAGGGGCAAACCATCACTACAAAGACATTAAGTTTATTTTTAAAGTTCAGGAAAGTCTTAATTGTACCGTGGATGGTCATTATTCTTTTTCTTAAATATGTTGCATTGTTTGCTTTAGTTTATAAATAAATCACATGGCACTTTTCAGTTTCCTAGGTAATATTCCATCATCTACTTTGCCTTCATTTATAAAGAAATCATTTTGCTTCCTTCTGTATTTTCCATTATAAGATCTGCATGATTCGTGCATCTTTTTGAGCCTCAAACACGTCCATCTTTTTATAAAGAACATGGCCTAGTGAGTACCTTAAAAGAGTCTGTGTTTGTGTCAAACACAGATCTCCAAGATACTGAGGCGTCTTGTACCTTAGAAGATCCTGTATCCAAGTTGAAGCCTAACAAAATAAGAGGCTAAATGTAATCTTTATATTTTGAATAATGAAGCATTGTTGGTGAGTGAGATTCTATTTTTTTATTTTCAACAACAAATTGAAATCTAATTTTGATGTACTTGGAAATCCAAGAACAAAACCGATTTAAATTTGTTTTTGGTTGGTTTTTTATTGCTTGGGTGCTTGTTAAGATGATTGCAATGAGAAGTACTCCTCAATAAAGAGACAGAGATGCCACATGGAATAAAACAAGCCTGGGCTTCTGGTTGCATTGACCAATGGGAGACTGAGAGATAACACTTCAGAAGTTAACCTGCATCGCCCCAGAATGTCTGCCTTATCACTGCTTCTTTAGGGTAGGGGAAGGTTGTTCTTCAGAGGAAGGATTTTGTTGCTGCAATCTGGTTTAAAGTTGGTTCTTGGTTGGTAAAATTAAAGGTGTTTGCGTTCCACTTTCCTTTGGCGGTCACTGAGTTGAGTTCCTTAGTAGACTTGTGTTTTGTTTCCTGGATCGTGAAAGCCTCCTAATTCAAGGGTCCATAAACTTGTTCTGGTTTTTCAAGATTTTTTGATAACTGGTCTCCTTTGTAATCCTGTGATTGAAGCGTTTAAAAGCAGTCCTTCTGGGAAGAGATCATGGACGAAAGTTGAGCCCTTTGTAATTGACTAAATTGGAGTTTTCCTCGTTATCCTTCCTTTGTTGGATTAATGAAGGCCCAGGTTTGAAGTTGTTTTTCTATCGCCCTTTTAGATCATCCATATATCCTGTTCCCTTTTCATTGGGGTACTTGGGACCACCCAGGTCTGCCCAGAGTAGTGCTTTGCCTGGCCTTCAGGTTTCCTCCTCACCTCTCCCTTTGGCCTCTTGGGGCCCTTGGACCTCAAAGTCCTACCTGGGCCTTCTAGTTGCAGAGAAGATGCTGACCTGCATCCATCCAGGGGACTTTCCCCAGAGCAGTTTAGTCCCGGGTTCGCCCCACCCAGACATCCTCTGCTTTCCACTTGTAATCCCTCTGGGAGGGAGGGAAGGGCTGCCTGCAACGGCCTGACACCCCGAGGCAACTAATGCCTGTTGAGTCGTTTTGCCCAGCTGCCCCCCTGGGGGCCTCCCCGTGCCCCAGCTCCACCCAAGCCTCTGGCACCCAAGGGACGGCCTTTCGTCCCTCCCCCCACACACATAAGCATCCACAATGAATCGTCCCCGAGTCAGGACTTGCTCTGCCACGGCCGCCCAGCACCCATGGGAGGCTCTCGGAAACGGGGGCCGGGTCCATTTCTCAGAATTCAGTGCCCCCCGAGGCAGAGAACAGGCAGCCGGCTCGCTCTGACAGCGGGGCTGAAGGGCCCCCCAATAAGCACCACCATGTTGCCCCTCCTGGGGGGGGGGGGGGGGCCTGGCGGCCGGCGGAGGACCTGCCAAGGCTTCCTGCCCAGGAAGAAAGCAGCATCTTCCAGAGCAACAAGGAGGAGGCGGCCCGGGGCCCTGCCCGGCGTGGGGGGGAGAGCAAAGGTGCCGGGGTGTCGCCCACGGCATCGGCCCAGGAGAAGGGAAGGCCCGGGTCACCTTCGGCTGCAAGGGACGCACTGGCAAGAGGAGTTCGGGACACAATGAGCCAGTGTTTCTGGGGCGTCCCTCTGGGAACGGTCACTGTGGGATGGGGCTCTTGGACCGGAAATGAGAGACAGAGACACCGGGAGGGATTCGGAGGCAGAGGAGCGGACATACAAGCAGACACTTAAGCCCCCCGTGGAGGGGAAATGGGGGCCCGAGGCGGCCCAAACCCAGCCCTTGGGCCGCACTGGGCCGGTTCCGGGCCCTGAGGGCCGGCCCGGAGGTGGCTCATGGGAAGGCGCCGGGGGAGACCCGGGGCCGCCGCCGCCGCCGCCTCCGCATCTCCTCCGCGTCCCGGCTCCGCCTCCATGCGCAGGCCTGCGGTGGCCCCGTTAGATCGGAAGCTCCCGGAAGGCGGGCCCGGCTCCGCCTCGGGTCCCCGGCCCAAGCGCGCCGCCCGGCCCGCAGTCCCAGACGGGGATGAAGGCCCGGACGGACGCCGGGCGCGGGGGATGCCGGGACCAGGATCTGCCCTCCACCTGCGCTGCGGGGATGGCTCTGTCCAAGGCCCGAGGCGAGCCTGCGCCGCGCTCCGCTCTGGGGGGAGGGGGGTGGAGCTCGGCTAAAGGAGACCCGCCCCCGCCCTCAGCCAGCTTCCCTTTACCTTGGGGAAGCGCTCAGCCGGCGTCACGCAGCCTCCACCGTCCCACAATGCTCAGCGCCACAGCGCCCCGGAGGCGGCCATCGCGGCTCCTGGAAAAGGGGCGGGGCCGCGGGAACGGGAGGCTGTCTGCGCCTGCGCCTGCGCCGGTAGCTTCGCTTGCGTAGCGGCCGCGTTGCCCTGTAACGCCGATTGCGCCTGCGCCGTGAGTCCGCCCCGTTGCCCCCCCCCCCGCCCTGCCCCCCCCACGGAGGAACCGGCGGACTGCCGGGGGGCGGCGGCGACCATGACCCAGGCGGAGAAGGGAGACCCGGAGAACGGGAAGGAGAAGGGCGGAGAGAAGGAGAAGGAGCAGCGCGGCGTGAAGCGGCCCATCGTGCCCGCGCTGGTGCCCGAGTCCCTGCAAGAGGTGAGCCCGGGAGCGAGCCCGTAGCACCCGGACCGGGAGCGCGCTCCCCCGCCCTTGGACAGCGGGGAAACCGAGGCGCGGCCCGGGCTTGGCCCCTAGAGGGCGCTGGCGAGCTGCCTTCAGTCAGCGCCTGGGGGCCGGCCAGTGGCTGTGGGCGGGGCGAGATGCTCGGCTCCTGGGGGAGGGGGTGCGGTTTGGGAAGCCTACGGTGCTGGGGAGGGGGAGTGGGAAGGGGAGCCACTGGGTGCTGGGAGGAGGAATCCTGCGGTGCTGGGACAGAGTGAAGCCCCTGCTGGGAGGAGGGACTGGGGAAAGGGCCCTGGGGCTGGAGCGTGGAAGCCCGCGGATGCGGGAGGGGAAGAGTGGAAGCCTGGGTGGGGAAGAAGGGGCCCCTATGGGTGGGGAGGCAGCCCTGCTGGGGACAGGGGGAGCTGTTTGGAGAGGGGCCCTGGGAGCCCCCGGAGGGTTGGGAGCAAGGGTGGGAGAGGCCCTGATGGCCCTGACCTCTCTGGGGGCAGGGTTGGTGCAGGCTGGGGCCTAGAGGCCGTTCAGCACCCCCCTCTCTGACCTTTGCCCCTGGTAGGGGGCCGAGGGCCCCCTCCTGGCGGGTTCTTGAGGGGCCTGCGGGTGTTCCCTTGACCAGCCCTGCCGTCTGCTTGGGCAGTGCGAGGGGAAGGAAGCCCTCGCCCCGTCCCCTCCCTGACGTGGCCCTCCCTTTGGAGTGGTTTCCCTGATGGGTTTTCCCTGACTGTGGCTTCCCGAGTGGTCCCTGATTGTGGTCTTGAGTGGCCCTCCTTTGAGTGGTCCCTGATGTGGCCCTCCCTGAGGCCCCTGGTTTCGAGTGGCCCTTTCCCTGATGTGGTTTCTGAGTGGTTTCCCTGGATGTGGCCCTTCTGATCTTGGCCCTCCGTGGCCCCCCTGATGTGGCCCCCCAGGCCCTCCCCTGACGTGGCCCCCTGATCCCCCTCCCCTTGGATGTAGCCCTTGAAGGGGCCCCCTGACGTTCTGGCCTACACCAATTTATTCAAAATTCTGGTTCTACTTTAAAAGGGGGCTACAGACACTTCCGGTTCTCCCTTTATTCCTGAGGTAGCAGAGGCACCGTTGCTTCAAGGACACGTGCTGGAGGGTTGTTGGCCTTTGTTTACTTTTTGGTGGATTTTCCCTCTAATTGTTCCAACCCCTTTAAAAATGTAAGAAAGAAAGAAAAACTTGGTAAAACCTTTGCAGAAATCGATTTAGGGTCCTAAAAGTTGAGGTGGTCCTGGCTGGCCTGCCGGTTCTTCCCACCTGGGAGTTTCCCGGTGGGGTCAGGCGGCCTCGTCCGGTGTCCTCCCCGAGCAGGCTTCCCGAGGCAAGGGAGCGGGGGCCGATGGTGGCAGGGCCCAGGAGTGAGGGAAGGGGTGGGTACAAAGGCAAGGAGTGGTATGGCGAGAGGGTTTGGCTTGGCCAGCTGAGACGGAAATGGTGGTGGCAGGTATCTGTTTTTGCAACGCTAGAGAATTTTGCCGAGAAAGGCTCATCTGGGGTCTTTAGCTGAGGGTTTGAAGGAATGGGCCTCACGGACTTCCGCTGGGAGACTCGTTGTCAGCTCTCAGAGTTCCTTCTTCTTTGGCGTGCCGGGGCAGAGGAGCACCTGTGAGAGAGCCTTGGGCAAGGAAGGCGGGCAAGAGCAGATGGGCCTTGGGGCAAAGGGGCGAGTCGGAAAAAGTCAGGAATTGAGGATTCCGCTTTGATATAAGTGACTTTTTCTGGCCCTGCGCAGCGCTGGCTCGAGGATCGTGTTCTAGTTTGTTCTTTGTTCTGTCCAGAAGCCTGAAAGTACCGAGCAGAGACAGAATGGTTAAATGGTGGACCAGGATATGGTCCGATGTCAATGGGCTATGAGGGATCGTGTCCCTCGACCGTGAGGATAATCTCCGGGAAGAGGCAGCCAGAAATGCGGAGAGGCGTATGGGTTCTCCTCAAGCCGGGTCCAAGGGGTCACCTTCAATTGGGAGGCGCGGCTTGGTAAGAAGCCCAGGCTCCCGCACAGAGCAGCAGCAGCAGGGCAGGTGGGCTTAGGGGATGTGAGTAACCGCCGTGAGAAGGTGGTGGGAGTCGGGGCGAGAAGGGAGATGCCTTGAGGCTATGCAAGCTCTCATCCATCGGAAGGGACGGAGGCAGCAGTCAGGCAGCGTGGGCAAAGGGTGCAGCTGGCCAGGACACGGCCCATCCCCTGCCCCTGTGGTAGGCAAGGACTGACGCTGGGCCTGCCCACACCTGGGCCAGGGGTGGCAGACTCCGGTTGTTCCCTTCCACGGCAGCTTCTCCCCTCTGAGCAGACGGTCTTTCTTTGGCTACCCAGGTGCATGGGCCCGTGGGCATTTCAGGCAGTGATCCTCTCCTTGCCGGATTGCCCAAAGGAGCCCCACTTACCTGTCCTTCTGTGTTATTGCCAAGGGCAGGCAGGCGTCACAGCCACTGTCACATCCTGTCACGTCCCAGGCTGGCGTGCCTCCTAGTTACTGCTCAGACGAGAAAGTCCCAGGAAGGGGAAGTCCCTTTGATGGGCAGAGAAAACCCCTTTTTTTCTGGACCCTTGGGGCTCTGCCCTGTTGTCCAGGGTCTTTGGCCAGGGCTCCTCCTCTGCCTAGGCCATGGAAAAGGAGAAAAGAGTGGTCTGACTTTCACGTATAAACTGAAATTATTTTCGGAAACTCCCAGGCTCGATCCTACAACAAGCAGATGCGGCCGGCGATTCTCGATCACTGCTCCGGAAATAAGTGGACGAACACTTCCCATCACCCGGAGTATTTGATAGGAGAAGAGGTGGGTCAGGTCTCAGCGTTGTAATAAGTGGGCAGTGGGGCACACGAGGGCGGAAGGAGAGCTCTTCCTCCTCCTCCTGGGGCCTGGTCCCAACTGGCTGCCTCATAGCTGTCCCCGCTCCTGCTTTTGTCACTGTCGTTCAGACCGGCACCCAAAGATTTCAAATTGTGCCCGGGATCAGTGAATGTGAGCGCAGATTTCTGGGTACGACGCCGCCAGACCAACCGACGGAGGCTCGTTCTCAGACCCGGTTTTGTCCCCAGGCTCTGTACGTCAATCCCCTGGACTGTTACAACATCCACTGGCCTATCCGCAGGGGCCAGTTAAACATCCACCCCGGACCGGGGGGCTCCCTCACAGCCGTCCTGGCGGATCTGGAAGCCATATGGTCCCATGTCATACAGAAATATCTGGAAATCCCCTTGAAGGACCTAAAGGTGAGTGAGGAGCCCCTTCTGTTCTTTACTGAGAGTTCTGTGGGACAGAAGCCTGTCCGGCCTTCCCCCTGTCTCTGGCAGCTGCCATCGGGGGCCAGGCCCCCCTTCCCCTCCGCCCTGGCCGGAGCCGCCAGCATGAGCTCCTTTTGTCCCTTAGTCCCGAGGCTCGCGCCCTCCTCACATGTTCCACGGTTAAAGCTGTGATTCCCGGCCGCCTGCACGGAGCCTTGGGGGCTGTGCCCGGCCCGTCCTGGGAGCTCCCGCTCGGAGATGAGAGACCCCGGGGACGACCTCACCCCTCTGCTCTCAGTACTACAGGTGCATCCTGCTGATCCCCGACATTTATAACAAGCAGCACGTGAAGGAGATGGTGAACATGACCCTCATGAAGATGGGCTTCTCAGGTAAAAGCCTGGGGGCAGTGCCTGCCGGGGCCTGCTTGTGGGGGTAACCGGGGATTTTGAGGGAGGACTGAGTCCGGGCCGAGCCCCGGGTCGTGAGAGGGGAGGAGCGGGCTGCTGCCGGCCGCGTCGGGCGCCCAGGCTCCTCCTTCGGCCCCGTGCTCGGGGTCGGGCCTGCGGGCTCGGGGCCTGGCAGCAACTGCTCTCTGCAGGCATCGTGGTCCACCAGGAGTCGGTGTGCGCCACTTTCGGCAGTGGCTTGGGCAGCGCCTGCATCGTGGATGTGGGCGACCAGAAGACGAGCGTGTGCTGTGTGGAAGACGGCGTCTCCCATCGCAACACCCGGTGAGGGGCTGGAGGGTGGGTCTGAGGGGCCTGTGGTTCCCCTTCCCACTCTGACCCTCAGAGCCTGAGGAGATGGTGTTGTGAGGCCCCCGGCGGAGTCTGTGACGGGCGGAGCGGGATTCTCTGAGGAGGGGCGGGTGACCCCTCTGGGCCCAGACCAGAGGCTGGCACTGCCTGGAGAATGTGGGGCTCCTGAGGGCCGCCATGATGGGGCGCTGGCGGAGGAGTTCAGGGAGCACAGACTGGCTGCACTGGGTCAGCTGTAAGAGGGACATAGCCCCTCACTCGAGCCTGAGGGCAGGAGGAGGGCTGACCCAGCTCCCTTTGGACAAAGAGACCCAGACAGCAACGGAGAGTGCGTCCGTGAGTGTTGGTGCTGGCCCACGGGCAGGACGCAGAATGGAGGGGCCCAGCCAGTGGTCTCCCTTCTGCGGCTCGCCTTGGCGGCGGCGACGACGTAATCTCCCTGCAGACGCTGGGCGGGCCCCTAAGGAGCTCCTCGCTCCGGGACACCCCCGGGGGTCCTTGCTCACCCCTTGCTCCGGCTCCTCCCCACCCAAGGAGTACAAGTGAACAACTTCAGCCCTGGGGGGGCCGGGCCAGGCCATCCTGTCAGTCCTCCCCGCTCCTGTCCTTTGGGGTCCTGGGGACAGTTCGGCCCTGTCCGGCTTCTCAAAACGCCCGTTCCATCTTCCTTTAGGCTTTGTCTCGCCTACGGGGGCTCCGACGTCTCCCGGTGTTTTTACTGGCTCATGCAGCGCGCTGGCTTCCCCTACAGAGACTGCCAGCTCACCAACAAGATGGACTGCCTCCTGCTGCAGCACCTCAAAGAGACCTTTTGTCACCTGGACCAGGTAGGGCCGAGCCTCAGGGAGCACGGACACCCTTCTGAGCGGGCGGAGCCCCCGCCGGCCATCCTCCCCCAGCCCGCTGCCCTCCCCTGCCCCGCCGGCTGATTGACATGATGGGGGCAGGGAGAGACAGAAATCTCCTGCAGCTTCTCCATGTCCTGGTTTTCTCCACGGCCCAGGATATCTCCGGCCTCCAGGACCACGAGTTTCAGATTCGGCACCCGGACTCCCCGGCTTTGCTGTACCAGTTTCGGCTTGGAGACGAGAAGCTACAGGTAACGTGGGCCCAGGGATGTCCTCCTGTTCTGGGGCCACGGGCAGAGCAGGGCCCCTCCCGGGGCCCAGAAGCACAGGGGGGCCCGGCTCCGGCCCCTGGGCCCTCGAGCTCCCTGGGTCCCAGTTCCATCGTTTGCAGACTGAGGTTCTCCCCCCTTGTGTCACTGAGTCCTGGCATCTGAGGAAGTCTGGGCCCTGCCCCGGAAGGGGTTCCAAGGACCCGAAACGTGGTGCTCGAGATCACGAGCGGGACTGGGGCATGTTCAGATGGTCAAGAATCGAGACTTAACGTTCAGGTGCAGCCCCCTCCCCTCCCTGTGGGAGGCGCCAGGTTGGGACCCCAACTGAGGCGACCACTGAGGCCTCGCGCTCCCTGGGTGCCGGGCCCTGTGCTTTATGAACCTCATCCCATCGGACCCTTAAAAGCGCTGAGAGGCGGCGCCACGGTCGTGCCCGTGTTACAGATGGGGAAACTGAGGCGCCGGCCTCGGCGAGGGAAGGGCCTGGGCTCACGGGCCTCAGGCCAGCCACACTGGATGATGAGGGTCCAGTTCTGTAGGGGGGGTGAGGTGGGGGATGCAGAGGGTCACCAGGGGCCCGAGGGGTCAGCGTGGCCGGGAGGTGACCCTGGGAGTGCCCTTCCTCCTCTCCTTCACACACAGGCACCGATGGCTCTGTTTTACCCCGCGACCTTCGGCATCGTTGGCCAGAAGATGACGACGCTGCCCCAGAGATCGCAGGGAGACCCCGAGGACCCTCATGACGAGCATTACCTGTTGGCCACGCAGAGCAAGCAGGAGCAGGTCGGTCCCCGGGGGGCAGGGGCACCTGCAGGGCTCGGGGTTCCCCAGCGATCCCAGAGACGCTGTGGGTAGGGGGACGGCCCGTGAGGCCACAGTGAGCCCGAGGATGATCTGGGCCCATCCTCCCCCTGGACAGGATAGCCTGGGCTGCACTTGACTGGACAAGGACCCTGTGAGGTGGACGTCACCCAGGGGAGGCTCCAGCTCGCGCTGGGGGCAGGGAATTGGGGGGCTGTGTTCTGGGCGGCTGCCTGGTGGGGGAGGGGCAGCTCAGGGTCCGGGGCCTCTGCTCCCTGAAGTGGGAAGGGAGGAAGGAAAGCAGCAGAGATGCCGGGCTTGGTCCTGAAGCAGGGGTTAATATCCCCATTATACTGAGGGGGAACTGAGGCCAACAGGTCAGGGCCTCCCAGCTAGGAGGTGTCAGACTGGCTGTGGCCCTGGCTGGAGAGTCCCGGCAGACTCTGCCCGGGGCGGGCCCAGGCCCCCTCCCCCTCACACTCCCGGGCCTCCCACGGCCGCTCACCCGCCCCCCCTTCCTGTCCCCCGAAGTCCTCCAAAGCGACGGCCGACCGCAAGTCCCTGGCCAAGCCCGGCGGCTTCGACAGCGACCTGCGCGGCCCGGCTTCGGACCTGCCCGAGAGGCTGCACCCGCAGGAAGTGGAGCTGGGGCCCACCCAGAGCGACTGCCTGATGGCGGGCAACGAGAACGAGGAGGCGCCCACGGCCCTGATGTCCAGGAAGAGCGCCGCCTCCCAGTTCGAGGGGAAGGCGCTGGGCCTGGACAAGGCCATCCTGCACAGCATCGACTGCTGCGGTGAGGGGGCGCGGCGGGGGCGGGGCTGCCCATCCCCATTTTACAGAGAAGCAAACTGAGGCCGGGGAGAGGCGGGGCCAAGGGGAGAGGCGGGGAGAGAGGCGGGGCCACAGGCTGAGGCGGGGAGAGAGGCGGGGCCACGGGCTGAGGTGGGGAGAGAGGCGGGGCCACGGGCTGAGGGGGGAGAGAGGCGGGCCACAGGCTGAGGCGGGGAGAGAGGCGGGGCCACGGCCTGAGGCAGGAGAGAGGCGGCCATGCCTGGGGGGAGGGCCACGGGGCTGAGGCGGGGAGAGGCGGGGGAGAGGCGGGGCCACGGGCTGAGGTGGGGAGAGAGGCGGGCCATGGGCCTGAGGGTGGAGAGAGGCGGGGCCACAGGCTGAGGCGGGAGAGAGGCGGGGCCACGGGCTGAGGCGGGGGAGAGGCGGGGCCACGGGCTGAGGCGGGGAGAGGCGGGCCCAGGCTGAGGGGGAGAGAGGGGCCACAGGCTGAGGGGGGAGGGGGCCACGGGCCGAGGGGAGACGGGCCACAGGCTGAGGCGGGGAGAGAGGCGGGGCCACAGGCTGAGGCGGGGAGAGAGGCGGGGCCACGGGCTGAGGTGGGGGAGAGGCGGGGCCACGGGCTGAGGTGGGGGAGAGGCGGGGCCACAGGCTGAGGCGGGGAGAGAGGCGGGGCCACGGCCTGAGGCAGGAGAGAGGCGGGGCCACGGCCTGACACCTGACGCGGGGGCTCTCTCTCCGCCTTCACAGCCTCAGACGATACCAAGAAGAAGATGTACAGCTCCATCCTGGTGGTGGGGGGCGGCCTGATGTTCCACAAAGCCCAGGAGTTCCTGCAGCACCGGATCCTCAACAAGATGCCGCCCTCCTTCAGGAGGGTCGTGGAGAACGTTGACGTCATCACCAGGCCAAAGGTAAAGCCCGCCCCTGCAGCCCCTGCTCGTCACAGAGGGGAAACTGAGGCCCGGGGCCTGCGGGCTTCCTCCCCTTGGTGCCGCCCTCCGGGGCTGCTTCCCTCCAGCTATGGGGCCTCCCCCATCTGATGGTGAGCTCCTTAGGCTGGGAGTCGCTTCCTGGGGATCCTCCGTGCTTGTGCACAGTAGGTGTAGACCAACTAACAGACCCTCAGGACGGGAGCTTGTGAGGGTCAGAGGCCGGCTCACGCCACCCCAACAACCACAGGTCCGGGCCCATGGTCCTGAGGGCTATAACAGGGTTCCCAGGCCATGGGATCCTCACTGGGAGGTCTAGGGAGAGAAGTGACCTCTTCCCAGAGATGGAGGGAGAAGAGAGGGCGGAGACCCCGGCCCCGCCCCCATGGAGCGGCCTACTCCCCCTCCCTGATAGGGCTGGCCTGGCGAACGCTAGTTCCTTGTGTTTGACCGCAGAGAGCCGAGGCTCTTGCCTGAGTCCCAGGACGGGGGTCTCATAGCCTGTCTCCCGTGTGCCCCCAGGACATGGACCCGCGCCTGATCGCGTGGAAGGGCGGGGCCGTGCTGGCCTGTCTGGACACCACACAGGAGCTGTGGGTCTACCAGCGGGAATGGCAGCGCTTCGGGGTCCGCATGCTGCGCGAGCGAGCCGCCTTCGTGTGGTGAGCCCCGCGGGGGCCCTGCCGTCTGGGAGACTCGGGCCTGGCTTATTTTCCTGATTTATTGGACCTTGTATCAGGGTTTTGTTGACATCTGGCTCTCCGTGGAGGACGCGGCAATGTCGATTTTAGATGCAGCTTGTACGTATGACCCAGTACTTTGGAATAAACTGTGGGTTTTGTCAACTGTCTCGCGCCATTCTTTGCCACACTTTAATAACAGAAATCCAGAACCATTGCCCTGAGTCCTTCACTTAGGGGGGATCTAGACTAGTCCCCAAGCGGCAGCTCCAGGAGGGGAGCAGTGCTCAGACTGGCCCCAGCCTCCCCTCCATGACTCACTGGGCAGGGCCCGCTTGAGCCTCCGTTGCCATTCTCATTTCCCACTTCCTTTTGTAGACCGGTTTTCATTAACTGCACATGGCTCTCGTGGGCTTCGGGGATGCTCCTTTCCATCCATTCACTCTCAAGGAAGGCCAGCCCCTTCATGCGGGGCCCAGGTGGGGGGCCCGGAGTGCTAAGGTCAAAGAGAAGAGGAGCCGGCCTAAGAGCTGTGTCCAGTGCGCTGTCCCGGCCTCGGGGGAGGTGCAGGAGCCCGAGCTCCGGGAGGTCGTCTGGGCCTTGAGGGAAACCCCTCCCCCCCCCCAAGGGTGCCATCCAAGGACAAAGCCCCCAGAAAAGCCCTGAGCCAAGAGGCCTGAGGAAGAACGGTCAGAATGGCTGGGGGGGAGGGGCACCATGTGGCTACAGCCCCAAGGTTCTGTGACCAACAAAAAAACGCTGGTTTTCGTTGTGCCCCACAGTGAGTTGGGTATACAGTGAGCACTTAATAAATGTTTTCTGCATTTACAAGTAAGATTGACACAGGTGACCCGTTGACATTCTTGTGAATGAGCTGAAGAAGCTGCTGCCCATGGCGGGCAACGACCCAGAACCCTTGGGAGTAGCCGTGAAGAAGCGGGGTTCGGACTATGACAAAGAACCTCGTCTGTCCCCTTGTGCTCCTAGCAGAGGCGCCTGCCCGACCTTACCCACAGCCTAGGCTCCGACGCCGATCCTCTGGGGTCCGGAGACCTAAAGACCAGCAGGATCTTGCAAACCAGCAGCGTATTAATGTCCAGTGACTTCCACGTGGTGGAAATAACATCCATCAGTCAGCAGATATGACCTTGGCCTCTGGTCCAGCCGCCAGGCAAAGTGCTGGGGGTACAGAGATGCCCACCCCCTCGGACCTACCCCTCCGGGGCCTAATGAGGGAGACCACAAGCCGCTGTAGACTGAAAAGGATGGAGATGGTCCTGAGGGGGAGGTGCCAGAATCAGGAGAGATTGGGAGACGTTCTTAGGTCTCCTTTTCTGAGTTTGCCTCTGGAGCTCTTTGGACAAACAAAGCAAGTCCAGCTACATCTGCAGCCTGGTTTCTTTCCCCTTAAAATTAAGTGTTTTATTTAATTTCAAAATGAATTTTAAGAGAAAACTTTTTATTGATGACTTTTAAAAACATGTTCTTCATTCCTGAAGGTTCCCAGAGACCCAAATATAAGGAGTCAAGAAAGATGAAAGAGCTCGGCAAATCTAATCAGCCCCTCGCTTGGACAGGAAACTGCGGCCCGTCTGGGTTTGGCCATTGTCACGCCTTCTGTTGCTCTGGGTTGTTTCCCCCTGGTTCACCTTCCTCCCTTCTGCATCTCTCCAGGTGATTCTTTTGGGCCCTCAGGTGTGGTCCTGCTTGACCACCTTATGGGCTCCCACTGACTCGGCCATTCCCTGATCCTTGGGTGGCGACGCTGGTGCCACTTTTGTGCTGCCGCCGGCAGCGCGGCCATGAATCTTTGCACGTGATCAGGACTTTGAGTCTGACTGTTTGCTGGGCAACGGGACACATTAGCCATCTGCTAGCATCCTCCCCAGCTGCTCTTCAGAAAGGTTGACCTAATTTAAAGTTAATAGTTGCCAGTTTTTTGGGTTCAAGGGAAAATCTGAGAGTTGTTTTGATTTTATTGTTAGTGATTTGGTGGTTAATAATTTGCAGATCTTTGGAGAACTGTTTTTTCTGTCCTTTGTGTTTGTATTATTTCTCTACGTGTTTGGAATGTCAGATCTTTATCAGAAAAAGCTCATTTAAAAGATTTTTTTTCCCCAAATCAGGCTTCCTACTTGCATTTTTCATGTTGTGTTTTATCTTTTATGATAATTTCTTTATTTAATTAAGAACTCTGATAGCCTGTGAAAGGCACCTGATCTGGTTCTTGTCCAATCTTTGCATGGTGGGAGCTTAACTATTAAGGTTCTTTATCTCTTTATCTCTCGTGGTATATGATGTAAGTCAGTGATCCAAGTTCATTCCCTCTCAGATAACTCTATAGTTTCTTGGCAATTCTTATCAAATAGGGAATTCCTCCCCCAAATAATTTAAAGTCATCTCAGTTTTTGAAGCTGGGGCATAATTTAGGTTCTATTTCTGATTCTGCCTTGTCTAGCTATTTTGCAGATCTGCTGTTCTGCTGCTTTCTGTGCTATAATTTGAGATTTAAGAGTGTTAATCCCCATTGATTCTAATTTATTTTACAATTTCATCCCAATTTTAAGAAATCTTTTCCCTTGAGATTCTAGCTTTTTGTTCTTCCGGATGATTATTCTGTCTAACTAGATCAGTGCCCTGGGTTGGTCTCTTAGTCTGTGTTTCAAGGCCATAATGATCCTACGCACGCACACACACTATGGTATTTGGCACAGAGCAGGTGTCCCAGAAGCAGTGCATGAGTAATCTGTCACTCTGTATGTACATTTGTGACAGGGAGCAGAAATAGTAACTGGCTTCTGAGTTGAGTTTGGTCAGCAGTTTCACGTGCTTCCTAGTGAGCGTTTTCCGGCCGGGAGCCGGGGCCGGGGCCCTCCCTGCTCCGGGCCTCTCTCCCCCTCCCCCTGGCCCGCAGCCCCCCAAGCTGACCGCCCCTTCCCCTTCTCCAAGGGCTGGGGCTCCGTCCCTCTCAGTGCGGGGCTCCCCTGGTCGCCGTCTCCTTGGGCTTCTCGGGGACAGTGGGGCGGGCGGGCGGGCGGTCCCTGCGGGGGCCCAGGGCTAGAGGTGGAGCAGGTCTCTGCAGAAGGGGCCGGCCTCCTTCATGAGCTGGTACCTGGGGCACACGCCCAGGGCGCCGAGGTCCCCCGGCAGGGCGGCCTCCCCGAGCGCCACCACCAGGTACTTGTCCCGGGAAGCCCGGCTCTTCAGGTCGCTGCAGAAGAGGTTGAAGGCGAGGGCGAAGAGGTCTTGGGCGCTCTCCCGGCGGGCGCAGGAGCCGTCACACGCCGCTGCCGGGCCGGAGAAGAGGAACACGACCCTGTCCGCCTCCTTCCTCTGGGCCGTGAGCCACAGAACCAGGCCCATCTCCGCCACCCGCCTCTTCTGCCACTGGTCGAGGACCACGTCGCTTCTGCAGTGGCCCTGCAGGTACTGGGCGAAGCCGCAGACGGCGTGCCGGAAGCAGGCCTGGGGGTGGTACACCAGGAGCACCCGCATGGGCGGGAGGAGCGGGGGCGCGGGGGGAGGGGCCTTTCCTGGGGACAGAAGCCAGAGAAGGGGAGCTGAGCGCCGGGGCCTCGTGGGGTCACGGAGGCCCCCTCCCCCCGGGAGCCCGCCTAACATTGTTCTCCACAAACCCACGCCGTGAATGTGCGCCCTGAGCGCCGCCCAGCGGCCGGCTCAGCCTGCTCACGCACGAGCGGCCCCCCCACCCGCCCGGACCCAAGCCAACCTCTGAGGAGCTCCGGCTCTCAGAGCAGAGGCTGGCGGGGGAAAACTGCTCTAAGGCACTGGGGACCCTGGTCATCCCCCTGCCGACAACTTCCTGACCAGCTTCGGGGCCCAGAACGGGAGCCCGGGCCCGTCCCGGACGTGGCGACGAGAACAATGACCGGGACCCGAAAAGTGCCGCCGGGATGGGAATCCCGGCGAGTCGGGACAGAAGCTAGGTGGGGGCGGGGCAGAGAAGGCTCCTGTCCCTGCGGGAGGGATGGAAGTCAGAAGCAGCCACAGCAGCAGCAGCAGCAGCAGGAGGGACACTGTGGAGGCGCTAAAGGCAAGCTGAGCTCCGAGAGTGACACTGGGGAAGGGGCGGGCTCGGAGTCAGGCGCCGGTTCTGAATGGTCCAAGCCCCGGGTCAGAGGAGGGCAGGCCGGCATGTGGGCGGGGCCTGGGGCAGCTCCGGGATCGGGGCATCCCGGCCTGGGCCAGGAGGGGGCGGCATCTCCCCACCTCCCTCCGCCGGAGGGCCCAGCAGCAGCGGCCACGTGACGGGTCCCACCTGCGGTGACGCGGGAGAGGAGCTGGGCCGACGCCGTCCCCCGGGGCCCCTGACGAAGCCGCCCCCCAGGCCCTGCTCCCTCCCAGGCTCTCCTCCCCGGGGCAGTCGTGGGCTTCCCCCCCCCCCCCCCCCGGGCAAAGAGGCGGGTTCTTGAGGAGAAGGGCACCTTTGTCCCCCCGGCCGCGCTCTGGTCGGGACTGGGCCGGCGCCCCCTTGTGCCCGCCGGGGTGGCCGCCAGGCCTGGGGACCTCCCTGGGGAAGCGGCCTTTCCGGCACGCGGAGCCGCCCAGGGAAGGAGAGCCCGGGGACCCGCCCGCGCGGGAGCCGCCCCTGCGCGCCGCGGCCGAGGGTGTGAGCCCGAGGCAAGGGCCCCGGCAGCCAGGCCCCAGGGGGCCCCGGGCAGCCCCAGGGCCCGGCGCCCCCGGCCCCGTGGTGGGCACCCTGGCAGTGGCCGTGAAGGGCCCGCTCCCGGGCCGGGGGCACTATAACCCAGGCCCTGCGAGCTGGGCCCGTGAGTCAGCCAAGGAGCCACGGGCCGCCCCGACACGGGGCCGCTGCCGCTCCGCCCCCCCCCCCCCCCCGCGGCCCCTTTTCTCCCCCATGGCCGACCCTTCTCCTCCGGGCAGCCGCCGCCACAGTCCCCTCATACAGACTGAGACACAGAGGATTTGAAGAACCCCAGGTGAGGGGCTCCCCGCCCCGCTCCCCACCCGCGCCCCCCAGCCCCCTCCCACCCGCCGGGCCCTCACGCCCACAGAAAGGGTAGAGTCCGGGGCCCCCCCAGGGCCAGGCTAGGCAGGGAGGAGGAAGCACAGCAGGCGCTGCCAGGGCTGGCTTTGGTCTGACAAGGGAAGGCCCGACCCAGCCAAAATCGAGGCCCCCCCCTCCCCCAGCTGCAGCACGGACAGACCAGGGGCCCATCTCCCGGCGCCCCCACGGACTCTGCCCCCCCCCTCCCCCTCCCCCCTCCCCGCTCCCCGCCTGGGCCGGCCTTGGTCTTCTCCCCATTAGACGCCGGGTTCTCCTAGGCCGGGGCCCCTGGGACCGGCCGTGGGGGAGGGGGGGCGCGCCCGGGAAACCCCGTTTATAAAAGGAAAAAGGACCGGGGATTACAAAACGCTGCCGGGCAGGGGACATTACTGCCTCAGGCCCCCAAAGTATGCTTTCGGGCAGGGAAGGTTCCCTGCCCCGGATCGTGTTACGTGGAGAAATAAGGAATTATCTGACAACAAAGGAGACGAGTGTTTCTGTCTTTTCCCCCCCTCCACCATGTTTCCTCCGCCCTCCCCCCACCCCGACTCTGGCCTCCGGGGCTGTGACCCAGCCCCCTCCAGGGCCAGAAGCTCAGAGGGGAAGGACGCAGAGGCTCTTTTACACGGAAGGGCAGATCCGGAGAAAGTGCGCCCGCGGGCTCTTTGGCAAATAAACCTTCTCCCCCCAGTCTCTGAAAACGGGGAGTGGGGCACAGGTGAGCTCCGAGGGCCCCCGGCTCCCACGCCCAAGGTCAGCCCCGTGTCCTGCCCGAGTCCCCAATTCCCCGAAAAATGCACATCGGTTCAGCCAGAACCGCCTGCGAGGGCCCAACTTGGTCCCAGAAGCTGGGAGCCCCAGAGCGACGGGGATCCCCCCAGCCCCGCAGCATCCTGGCTCTTTTGTGCCTCAGAACCACCCATGAAAAATGAACAGAATGAAGAAAACTCCCCACTTAGCAAGAACACCAGTGACGAGAGCGTTCTGGCCTACTGGTCTACCACCAACACCCACTTTTATTTTTTGACTTTTTTGAAATAAATTTGTTCCTCTTAGTAAATAGAGGTCTCGGCCCGCTCCTGGTCGAGGCCTTTTTTGAGCTGTTTCCCGGATTGTGGAGAACTGCTCTGGGCCACGTCCCAGCCCATCTCCCGTCTCATGAGATTCATGGGATGAAAAGCAGCCTGAAACTCAGGGCAGAATCCCCAGCTTCCTGTTGCCAGAGAACCGTTTATCTCCATGAGAAAATTGTTCCCTGGGCCTCGCTTTCCTTATCTGCGCAGTGAAGATGGTCTCAGTTTACTCTGACAGCAGCGTCCTTGCCAGACAGAGCACGTTCCCCTCTGCCCCTTGACCCGGCGGTGACTCAGAAGCAGAACTGAGCCCTCAGAGCCCAGACAGATGAGCCCCTCTGATCCTTGCAACCTCCAGGATGGCACAGGGAAGGAGGGATGGCTCTGAAGCACCTCCTCTGCCTGCTTCCCTCTGCCTCAGAGTTACTCTCAGGAGCCTGTGGGCCCAGAGCCAGGAAGGAACTTGGGGAAGGGAAAAGTCACAGTCCCTGCCCTCAGGAGCTCCTATTTGAACAAGGGAGACTTTGAGTAAAAGAGTCCAGCCACAGATCGTGAGCAGGCAGAATGGGCTAAATGTCTCCTTTCCTGTCTCCGGCACTGCGCCTTCAGGTTTCTCCCAAACTTATTTTTGAGTCTATCCCTCTAGGGCTGGGGAATCGGGTCTGGAAGGGTGCTGAAAATCAAAATGGCTCTGCCCCCCCCCCCCCCCATGGCTCAAGATGCTTTATCTATTTTTATATTTATTTATTTGAAACCAAATAAAAAGTAAGACAAAAAAAGGAAAAGAAAATGAAAATGAAAAACAAAACAAAATTGTCATGTGCCCAGCCGAACATCAAGGATTCAGAACATGCAACAATAAATTTCCTTTTTAAGAAGCATATAGAATAAGAGAAGAGATGATATTTATGACTATCTTTTTTTGCTTCCCTCTATGTTATTCTTTTGTTCTCTGCTATTGTACTTTTTACTACATTTTTTTTTCCTTTCATCCTTCCCACCTCCCCAAGCAGACTACGATTAAGCATGGAGGAATATGAATGGAATACATACGTATACACATTTATATGGAAGTTTATATCTCATCAAGGAGCCGAGTGTCAGAGTCCATTGACTCCTCTCCCAAGCTGCCCTGGGAGAGTGGGGGCTTACTCCCTTTCAAGACAAGGGGCTCCTCCAGATTACCTTCTCTATGAGCAATCAAGGGCAAACTTAACTTCACAAAAAGTCAGGCTTATTATTATTATCTCCAAATAATACAGCCAGGGAATCTGCCCTAAGAGAATTGAGTAGTCGGACACTTCGGGATTGTCCAGCTGCCACTCCCTGTTGGATTTCAGATCGTTTCTCACTCTGGGGAACCCCAGGGAATGGGCGGGTGTGTCAGGACCTGGAGCTGGACCCCAGCGCATCACACTCCGACTGGCAATAGTCCCAAACTCCCCCCTTCCCGCCCCCAGGCCAGCAGCTCATGCTAGAGAACCCCCACCCCGACCCCTGCAAGGGGACAGCAGCCGAGCAGCTTGACAAAGGTGCCTCAAGCTGGAACACAGAGGGGTCTGCAGAGGAATTTGCTGGAAGCCAAAGTCAGGGGAGGGGGAGAGTGGGAAACCACTTACCTGCACTATGGCCCCTTTCCCTTCCTCCGCTGTCACTGGGATGCTCACAGTTGCCCGGCTCTGGTTCAGCTAATGGAGAAAATGACTAGGATTACATGGAGCTGAAGGGGCTACGAGGAGGGAGAAAGCCTCTGCTTATCTCCCACCCCCATCTGTCTCTCCCAGCACCTGGGCCGGGGTCCCAGCCCACTGCCCGCACAAGGAGCCTTCCTGAGGCAGACCCGAGGAACGGGGGCCTGGAGATAGAGAACCTCCAGCCCTTATAGACAGAATTCCCACAAGAAACTTCAAGTGCTTCATCCAAGCCAAGTGGGGCCTGGGCTTTCTGGGGCAGCTGAAACACCAGCAGCAACGTTAGGGACCCAGATCTGACCCAACAACCCAAGATACCCCTGAGCCTCCAGAACCAACAAGTAGAACTCAGAGAAACACAGAGGACACAAAACTCAAGTGAAGAAGGCAGCCCCAGGAGACTAATTAGCACGCGACGTAAAGGGAAGGAGCATCTCATCTGTCATGGTTACTCTTGGTCCTAGAGAAGGGATGCTGAGACCTCCTTCTCTCCCTGCTGGGAGGATTATGAGTTTCCTATGCTGACAGATAAAGTCCCAGGAAATGACTACGACTTGTGGGACCTAAGGCCCTCGGCCTTGGACCCAGTCACATTCTCTCTGGAGAAGACGCTGCAAAGGGAAAAGAGCCAAGCCTCCGGGGAGGAGCCAGAGGGTACCTCCAAGGTGTCGCTGTATCCAAGGATGTCGTCGTGGCTGATAATCAGGACTTGGTAATGGTGCCCAAGGCTGCTGGCACTGAAATTCACCTCCACGCTCTTCTCCTTCTGACACGCAGAGATGTTCGGACTCCACAGGCTCCCTGAGGGTTAGAGCAGGTGAGGAGGACTCAGGAGGCATCTCTGCCCTCATGGGGTGAACCCCCAGATCCATCCGAGCCCCCAGACTCCTCTGAGAGCCCAGACTCCGAGCTCCCGCTGCTTCCCAAGAGAAGGTCTAACTGCCTGGAAGGAGGCGAGCTCACTGAAAGAGATCTCGGCTCGGACCCATCGTCCTGCTGTGCAACAGAGCAAATGTTTTACTTGTTTAGTCAAAGAAAGGGGTTGGACGGGAGCCTCCCCAGGATACTTTGCATTTGGGGGTTCTGTGACCACCGGTACCAAAGGCCCTTCTTCCCTGCAGCAGCTCTCACACTGCGGGAGTCTCAGCTCACAAAAAGACCTGGAAGGGCCCTCGGACTGTCCAGTTTAAGGGCCTCATTCTACAGGGGAAGAACCTGAGGGCCCTGGTGCTGGCTCTGTGTGGAACAGGGAGTAAGGGGCAGAATCGGCATTCGGAGTCCGATCCTCCCACTGAACCCAGAGCTCCTCCCACTGCACTAGGGGCCCTGACTCCGATACTTCCCACAGTACCCATCGAGGAAGAGGTGGCAGGGGGCATTCTGGGTGACATCATGGCCAGAGCCCCCTGCTGCCAACCTGACCTGGGCGGGCTTGCTCAGGAGGCCGTGGGGACGAGGGAACACCTCAAACCTCGACCTCCCTGGCAGGGCCTCTGCTCTGGAAGCCTCCCCGGTGCCTTTATTTATAGGATTTGCAAACCAGACCCGTGGGTCACTTCTGGGAACCTGACCGCGTCATTCTGGCTGCTTGGGTGTCTGGTCCAGGCCTAGAACGGAGGATCCGGCCGAGGGCCAGAATCGGAGCGGAGCTCTCACTCCTAGGCCCAGAACTTGGCTCCCAGCACTCCATGAGGCTACATTATGGACAGGGGAGCACGGCTGGCACTCATACAGTGCTTTAAGGTTGGCTGTGCACTTTACAAATCCGCTCCCTGTTCTACAGATGGGAAACTGGGGCTAGTAAGCACCTGAGCCTAGAAGGAGACACTGGCCAACTCCTTCATTTTGCAGATGGGGAAACTGAGGCAGATTAATGGGCTGGCACAGGATCCCACAATTAATGAGGTCTCAGACCAGATAGAAGCCCCACACTCACCATAGTCCTGACACTTTTTTGTATGCTTCATCACTGGGTCCAGGCAGCCTAGGGAGGTGAAGTAAAAAATGTTTTTACATTTTAGCCAAAGGCTCATTTCTCCTCTTTCCCCTCCTTCCCTCCCTCCCCACCCCACTCCCCATGATTGATGATGCTCAGTAATGATACTGCCCAAAGCCTGACCATCAAATTTCAATGCAGCAGTTAAATTTTAATACCAAATTGAGGAAGGAGATCCAGGGGCCAGTGCTGAGGGATGGCCCGGGGCCATGCAAATCAGAAGCTTGAAAGAAGGGGGGGGGGGGGAGCCAGGCCATCCATTATCTCTCAGGGAGTTGTTTCTGTGGTTCTAGGACTAGTCAAAGCTGGCTGTCCTCCAAACTGTGAGACCTTCCTAGGCTGGATCCTACCTGAGGAACACCCGCCCCTTTCCTCCTCCAGCACCCGTGGCTCGTGTGTACTCAGGTTGGGGGGGCATCAAGAAGGGAGGGAGAATAGGGGACTCTGGGATCGACCCCAACATCCAACCCACTTCACTTGAGCCCAGAGCCGCTAGCCCCAGGTTCCAGCCTGCATCTCTGTGACTGTCAGATGTTTTCCCTAAAAGACTCAGGCACTTGAGAACAGGAGCTTCAGGATTTGGGAACAGGATGATGAGCTAACGATGAATCAAGAGGGCATCAAGTCTCCAAAGCCAATGGAGGCAGAGGCTTCGGCGTGAGGTTAAGGAGGCCCTGGAGAGGGGACCAAAGAGCTCTGGCACCTTGGGAGACAGCAGGCGCCATGGTCTCCATTAGAGCAATCTCCTTTGGGACAGAGATTTTTCACTGGCCTTTATATTCCTGCCACCAGGACAGACGCAGACGGAGTTTGGTAGTGGGCACGGAAGTCAGACTGAGGACGAGCCAGGGGAAGCAGGAGGTGGGGATGCTCTGGGATGGCTCTCTAAGGAAGTTTCACCACAGAGGGATGGAGGGGAGGGATGCGGCAGGGTCAAGGGGAAGATTTCTGAAGATTAGGAAAACGGGGACCTGTTTGTGAGCAGAGGGAAAGAGACAATGGGGATCGCCGCCATCTTGAGGAGGTAGAGAGAGATGGGTTCTTACTGAAACAGGGTCCCAAGAGACATGGGAAGGGCTGACATGGGGGGTTTTGTGTTAGAAAGGAGGAAGAGACTTTTAACTCTTAGATGGGAGGAACAGAGAATTGGGGTGGGGGGGTGGTACCAGTGAGACCAGGAAATTTTGTATAGCTCTCCTTGAAGATGGATTGAAAAGCTCAGCTGATTGGTCTCAGCCAGATAAGAAGACATCTTCCCCAACCCCTTTTTCTGTGTTGCAGGGGGAGTATCTACCAGTGTGGAATATTGTATATGGTCTTTTTAAAAATATATTGATTGGTTTTGCTCATTTTTTTTTCTCAAAAAAGAATCTGTTATATGAAATGCTTTGGGGAAGAATAGGTTGAGCAAGGGATCCAGAGGGACACTTAAAAACAAAGGAGGCTAATAAAAACTTATTTAAAAAACTAAACTAGTGATTTTCCTGAAGAACAATTATATAGCTTTCACATCATGTTTCTCTCATCGGACTGAGTTTCTTGAGGCAGGGACCTTGTTTTTGCCTTTTTATCCCCAGTACGTAGCACATTTTCTGCTTGAATCAAGATAGAAAATTGCTTCAAAATCCTGGGTTTGAGCGTTGCAAGTACAATGAAAGCTCTCCAAAAGCAAGGTCCAGAGGGAAGGATCCAAAAAGGCCCTTACCTGGGGAGGTGAAGTTCACAGATATGGTGGTAATATCTTCATTCATATTTGTAGGTGGGATATTGTGGGCGCTGATGAAATAAGTGGTTTCTGGCTTTATAGGAAATCCAAGGTAATGAAACTCCCACTAAAAGACAAAACAATTCAGCACTGATCATCTTTAGTCCTATGAAATATACAAATTCAACAATTTTGGGGGGAACCTTGATTTTCAATTTTTGATCTGTGACCAAAAGTCAAGTCACAAGGCCAGTTTCTATCTGTCCTGGTTAGACACAGAACAAAATATGGGCCTGAAGTGCCAGGAGCTATCAGAGCTAAAGAGGAAAGGCAAGAGAAAAGGAGGGATGGAGCACTGGCGAAACAACGTGGAGAAGCTTATGTGTTAATGATCTCCTCCTTAGGATTTCATGCCACTTCTAGAACAAACTGTGAAGCTCAGAACCCTAAACAGGGTGAATTGGAAGGGACTCTTGGGGGATTCAAAGTGATTTCTGCATCTTTTTCTGGGTAAATAAAACCCGGTCTAAGTTTGAAGCCTTGTGAGTCTATGTGCTTGTAAAAGGAACGGGTGCCACAATAAGGAAATAGCAGCTGCCGAACTTTCCAGGTTCTCCCTAAAGCTGGAGCAGCGAGCCGGAGGGATGAGAGAGATCCCAGATCACAGCCGGGCCCTCCCTATTTGGAGGCTGCCCATGGATTCCAGCAGTTACCCCCGGAAGTGACCAAGTTATCTGACCTACTCCACTCAGTGCTAAAACACACTCTTGGGGGGTTTTCTCACTTTGCCTCCATCCGGTGAGGTCTGACTCTGAAACACTTCTGTGTAATTGCATCTCACGCAGCTGTGGGTTAAGAATTGGCCTTTTCCGTCCACACAAATCTTGGTGGCCTTCAGCATCTGGATGCTGCCTGGAAGCAAAGGCGTAAGAGAAGATCAAGGAAAACTCGACCCGTCAATAACCAACCAACACCGACAAAGCGCTTACTCTGCCGAACACTGTGCTAAACCCAGGAATACAAAGGAAATCTCAACTCTCTCGAGGAGTTTATACTCTAATAAGAGAATCAAACTATAGGAATCAGAACTTAGACGATAAACCCTTGAATGGAAGGAAGGTCGCCTCCAAGGGGACAGCCCTGGGCAGTGACATCCTCCATCCCAGGGGACAGATGGGGTAAGAGTTTGGGGTGAGCCTCTCAGAGGGCAGCAGGCTGTGCCCCAGGCACTGGGTAGAGCCATCTTGGATCCATAAGATGGGATCCTCCAGGAATCTGTACTACAAAAGACAGGCTTGGTGCCGAGTGGTTCAAAACCACCGGGTAGCAACCCAGGAATCCTGGCCATGGGTCCTGAGAAATCCTGCAGCCATTTGTCCGCATCCTCTTTTAGAACTGCACAAATTTTCCAGTTGCCAGAGGTATTTTTATTTGAATAATAAATGTAAATATTTATTATTTAAATATTTATTTTTTATCTCTTGCTTGCTTTGCTGATCACTGTGGTCCCAATGTCTTGGACACTTCCACACCACCCGGACACTCACTGCCGGCCTTGCTTTCACCATCCCTATGCCCCCCCACTCACCGTCTTGCTTGAGGACCCAGCTTATGTTCAAAAGGACTGCGTCCAGATTGGTCTTGGGGCTGGTGACAGAATCCACATGGAGGGTCCGCAGCCCCCCTGGAGTCAGCTTGTTTCTGACCAGCCACTCTCTGGATGGACCTTGGAATAACAACAGGAAGAGCTGGCGTTTGTTCAGCACCGTAAAGCCTGATGAGATGCTATAGGGAGTGCAAGTATCCCGGAGGGGGCCAGGCGGCTCATAGATAGAGCACTGCCTTGGAGTCTGGAGCAAGTTCTAATCGTGCTTCAGACATTTCCTAGCTGGGTGACGCCTGTCAATCACATCCCCTCGCTCTGACTCAGTTTCCTCATCTGTGAAATAAGGCAGTTGGACTCCATGTCAAATTCCTAATCTGTTATTTTACAGAAATGGAGTTGGGGTGGAAGTGCTGGAGATAGAGATATCCATCAACCAAAAACTGCCTGCTTCCTACGTGACCTCGGCCAAGCAACCACTCGGGACGCAGTTTCCTCACCGCGAGGAGGAAGAAGCTGTTCTCCATAGCCACTGAAGGCCCTTCAGCTCTAACCCCAGGACGGCCATGTTCATGGTGTCCCATTACACAGCCCTCCACCTTCCAGGGCTCAGCCTAAGGACACCCGGATCACCCAACTGCCAGCGCAGCCACATCCTACAAATGTGCTCTGTTCCCTCCCTAACCGCCTTGGAGGGATTTTGAATTTATTCTGTCCACATTGGTCTATGTTCATGGGGTAGCTGGATGACTCAGCGTTGGAAGACCTGTGCTCAGACACTTATTCCCCGATGACCCCTCACTGCTGCCTGCCTCAGTTTCCTCATCTGTAAAACGGGGAAAATACAGTTCCTACCTCCCCAGGTGATTGTGAGGATTAAATGAGACACTATGCATAAAGTACAAACGTTTGCAATTACTAATTCAAAAGTTTTTCAAATTCAACTGAAATGAATTAATAATGAACAAAAAAACCACAGGGTACTTTGGAAAATCCCAATTCAGCCTTCGGTAAATACGGAAAAAAAAGCGTCTGCCCAGTTCTAGTGAATAAATGGTGGCCTGGATACTGGGAGCTCCAAGCAGCAGAGTCAGCAAAGATAAGAATGCAAAGAGCATGATAAAATCTGAAATAAAAAGAACCCAAAGGGACCGGATGCAAATAAGAGTCCCTGCAGATGCTTCTCCTTTTCAATGCACGATTTTCCTGTAGGCAAATGAAAGTAGAGCTTGGACTTCAAGCTGTGAACTGTGCGTTGTTGGGCTTCCATGTGGGGCAGAGTTTTGAGGATGGCTCTTAAACTTCTGATTGAGGGATTTTTGAGGGATCACCCCAGGAGGGGACCCCCTCCTCCTGCCTGACTCCCAAATTAACGGCTCCTTTCTGGGCTTTCTCGCAACTTGCCACAGCCAGGATTTTCATAGGACTTAGTTACTTACTTACCGTTCTCAGGGAAGCATTTTATAGACTGTAAGAAAAGAAAGAAACAGTATCAGTCACCAGAAATGACAAGTCCCAATGGTCCCGGCTCTCGCCCAGCGCCGTAGCCCGTCCTTGGCACACAGTGGCCGCTTCTAGAATACTGGTGAATGAAAGAATGGCTTCCATTGACTGGGAGACAAGTTCTGGAAATGGCCTCGGAGGTTACCTGAGTCTTGCTCCTTCATTTAATGGACAAGGAAGTTGAGGCATGGGGGGGGGGGCAGGGGGAGAAGGTGGGAAATAAGGATCACACTGCTCCCTGGACTCGGAGGCCCCTCTTCCTTTTACAGGGGCCAGAACTTTCTCCACCCCAGCACATATTTCTGATCACAATCTGAATTGTAGGCAATCAAAAGATACCTGGGAACTTTTTTTTTTTTTTTTTTACACTGGAAAGTTCAATTTTCCCCATGACAAATGTAGCAAAATCACCTGGTATCACTTGATGTTGGGACTGATTAAAGTCAAGGGCAGTGATTGGCTGTGAGTTTTCAGATAGGGCTGGGGGAGGGATGGAGTAGGGGGCTTAGGGGACACTTGGGGAGAGACAGGGTATATACATATAAGGACTTCTTGCAAAGAAGCTCCCTCTACAGAGGCAGGAAGACTGCTGCTCTACCACTTATCATCTGGGGGGGGGTCCAAGAGGGCAGGGAAGGAAGCCCCTCACTGGGTCACAAGGGGACTTGCCCACAGGACATGGATCTGCCTCATTCTGGCTCCAAGGGGGTGCCACGACCTGCCACAGGGAGTCAGAACAGTTATGGCCAGACGGAGGTCCTTTGCAGCCTTGAAACGCTACATCCTGTGACGCAGCTGTTAATATTTTGGGGTTGGGGGAGAAAAGAGCTTTTTGAAGCTAAAGGGCTATGGCATGCAGGGGGGGGTCCTGCCCGGATCCCCCATTTTCTGGCCTCACACTGCCCACTTAGTGCTTCCCCTGTCAGTTAGCTTCATTCCAGCCATAGCTCCTTGTTTCCAAGCCACGGTGAGACATGGGGCCAAACTGCTCTTGGGGGCCCCTGAGCAGCCAAGTGGAGGCCCAGATTCTCCCCGAATGCCCGCAGTGGGGCTGCCCTCCTCCCGGGAGCCATCTCCGCTCACATGGCCCTTCCCTACCCCTCAGATTTCTGGGGTGAGTAGGGAGCCAGCCAACCCGGGGCTTCACCGGCCCCTCCCTTTGCACTCAGCAAGAGAGTGCATTTGAGAAAAGGCTTTTTTTTGGGGGGGGGGCATCTTGAATGTTTTTCCCTCTCCTTTCTAAACTTTCGGACCTAAGGCCTTCCCAGGCAGCATGGGCCAGTGAGGCCGGCACCCACATGCAGCACCAGAACTGGGGGCTCGCTTGGCCAGAGCCCCGAATTTGGAGTCAGGAGAGCAGATTCGAATCTGACTCTGCCATGTGCTATTTGTGTGAGCTTGGGCTTCCTCATCTTTAAAACGGGCTGCGACCCTCTGAAGTGGTGACCCTGGCACAGAGTGGGCAAGCAGGGGACGGTCGTGACCTCCGCTTGTGTGTCCTCCAGGACTGGTCCCACACCCCGCGCGACCTGAAACCACTGCCCCGCCTCTCTGGCCCCGCACCCGCGAGGAGCCTCCGCCTCGGACAGAGCGGCCAAGACTCCAGGTGCCGGGGCCGGATGCCCGGCGTCCTCGGAGGCAGGCGCAGGACGAGGAGCCCCCGGGGCCGGGCCCGGAGACTTTGTGCGCGGCCCACCGGGGGACGGAAGTGTTCCTGCCTGCTGTTTTACCCCCGCCCGCCCGCTCCCACCCGGGACGGTGACTCTTCCAGGCTCCTTCCCAGCGCCAGGGACTCGGGGTTTCTCCCCCCGGGCAGTCCCTCCTTGGGCTCTTGCAGGAGGGCAGCACATGCTGGGCGCCGGGGGCCCCGGGGACACGGGGGGGGGGGCGGGGGGCGAGCCCTGCCTTTCTGCCGGCTGCGGACAAGGGGCTCCCCGCACTCGGGGCCGGGAGAACCTGCGCGCTCCTAGTGCAGAAGCGGCAGCATCCCAGACGGACCCGGACGCCAGAGCCCGGAGGGCGGCAGGGGCTCGGAAAGTGGGGACCCGGGGGCTTCGCGGGGGCGCAGGAAGGGGCGGGGCTTACCTGCTCCGAGAGGCCCCGGGGGCGCTGCTCAGCCACAGCACGACCCAGCCCACGAGCGAGGGCAGCCCCGGCAGCATCTCCGGGGATGGAGGGGCGGACTGCCGGCCGGCCTCCCAGCCCGGGGCTGCTCCAGGTGCCCGGCCCCGCCCCGAGCCCCGCCCTCCCTCGGCCCGAGCCACGGGGTTGGGCCGGCCGGGGTGGGGCGGGGCGGGGCAGGGGCTCGGAGCCCCTCCCACGCCCCCCGCTGGGCGCAGGTGTGAGGGGCGGACTCCCCTCCCCCCCCCCCGCGCTCAGGGGCGCCCGCCCGTCCCGGCCTCGGTGTCCCGCCCTGCGCAGTGACCGGGGCTCGGGCCGGCCTCCCCTCTCCCCCCCCCCCCCCCCCGCGCTCAGGGGCGCCCCCTTCCCTCCCTCTCCCGCCTCAGGGGCGCCCCCTTCCCTCCCTCCCCGCGCTCAGGGGCGCCCGCCCGTCCCGGCCTCGGGTGTCCCGCCCTGCGCAGTGACCGGGGCTCGGGCCGGACCCCTTCCCTCCCCCGCTCAGGGGCGCCCCCTTCCCTCCTCCCCGCGCTCCAGGGGCCCGCCCGTCCCGGCCTCGGGTGTCCCGCCCTGCGCGGTGACCGGGGCTCGGGCCCAGACCCCCTTCCCTCCCCGCGCTCAGGGGCCCCCCCCCCTTGCCCCGGGCCTCGGGTGTCCCGCCCTGCGCAGTGACCCCGGGGGGCTCGGGCCGGACTCCCTCCCCCCCCCGCGCTCAGGGGCGCCCCCTTCCACCCCCCCGCGCTCAGGGGCGCCCGCCCGCCCCGGCCTCGGGTGTCCCGCCCTACGCAGTGACCGGGGACCCCACCGCCTCGCGGCCTCTGCAGCCCGGGCCCCTCCCCTCCCCCCCGGGGTCCCGCCCGGCAGCGGCAGCAGGACTCGAGCCGGCGGCGCGAGGCCGGGGCCGCGGAGGCGTAACGGGAGGGCGCGTTCGGCGCCCACGGGCGCCCTTTGTCCTCCCTGGTCCGGGAGGCGGGGGAGGCGGCGCCTGGCAGGCTCCGGGAGGGGGGGCAGCCCGCGCGGGCGCAGCCGTTAAAGTTTAGCCGGGCCGGGCCCGCCCCCTGCCCGCCCTCCGCGCTCGGCTCGGGACAGTCGCTGGAGGGTCCCGCCGGGAGCCAGGAGCGCCGCCCGGAGAGCGCGGTGAGGGCGGGGGCGGGCAGAGGGGCGGCGGGGGGGCTCGGGGAGACCGGGACCCGGGGGGGGGACCGGAGGGAAGGGGCTCCCTGCCACCCGAGGGGGAGGGGAGGGGAGGGGAGGAAGGGGTGGGGCCTGGCAGGGAAGGGGGTTCTGGTCCAGGGGCTCCCCGGCGGGGGCGGGGGAAGGAGAGAGGAAGGGAGCCCCGCAGGCGGGGGCGCGGCGCCTCCCCAGCGGTCGGGCCCCTTGCCCCGGCGTGATCCGTGCCAGGGCCCCCGGGAAGGAGGGAGGGACGAGGAGGGAGTCCGATGCCAGCCCTGGGGCTCCGGCCGCCTTCCGGGTCCCTCTCAGCCAGTCCCTGGCACGGAGCAGGCGCCTCATAAATGCTGGCTCCGGGCGGGGTCGGAGCGTCTCTAACTGCCCCGGGCCGGGGGCCAGCGCCCAGCGGGCGGGCGCTTCCCCAGCGGGAAAGTGTCCATCTAGAGCCCGGCCCGGCAGGTGCGTGTGGCCCCTCCCCCGCCCCGCCCCGCCCCCACCCTCACCCTCTGCCTCCGGGACGCCTGAGGGGGCTTGTAGCGGAGCAGGGGGAGGGGCGGTCGCTGGGGGCTGGACACGGGGGCGGGACTTGGGGCGGGGGTCCCAGCCTGAGCGCGGGGGAACCGCCCCCTCACTTTACAAGTCGGGAAACTGAGAGACGGACTTTGGGCGCCCGGCCCATTACCCCCCCACGCCCGGAGAGCCTCAGAGGCCGGGGAGACCAGGCTCCCTCTGAGCGGCTCCTCGGGCAGCCCCAGTGACGGGGCAGGACAGCGGGAACCCAAGCAGGATCCTTGTTTGCACCGAGTCACACCCGCCGCCCTGGGGGCTGCTGGGGGATCTGAGGAACGGGCCGCCCCGGAGGAGAAGGGCCCCGGTGCTTAAAGGACGGGAGAGGTTTCCGCCGTGGAAGTTCGGTGTGTGACGGGAGAAAGAAAGTGGAAAATGGGAATAACAACAGATCTGGGGAAAATCTCGTCCTTTCCCCCCAAAAAGAAAGAAAAAAGAGCAGAATCTGCCAGCTCCGGGCCAAAGGGACCCAGAAACGGACGCTAAAGGGCAGCGACTGGACGTGGAAAGGCCAGTGTTTGATCAAAGGCCTTGTTTCCTTCTCTCATGGCTCAGGGGATGTTTCGTTATCCAGGTTTGATCAAGTGTCTCATAATGTCCCGGAAGGAAACCAGACAAAAACAAAAACGGGAGCTCAGCCTGGGCAGGCCGGGAGCTCAGCCTGGGCAGGCCGGCAGCCGCGGATTCGGGCTTACGAGTAAATGGCCGAGTCCCCTGGGCGGGGGATGGCCGGGGTCCCTCGGAAAGGCGCAGATCGCACTCATCCCGTTGGAGGGTGGCCCCCAGCTGGGAGGGAGCCAACCACCGCCCGCCTCAGGACGCCCCGGACTGACGGGGTAGAGAGCACTGGCCCCAAATTCTCACAGGATCCAGTCTCGAACCCAGGTTTAAAAAATGGGCTTAATTAAGCCCACAAGTTGTCTTGGGAAAGCTGGGGGTCTGGGGGTTGATAGCTGAGTCAGCATGAGATGTGACAGTTGGAGGAGAATTCTCGGAAGCCCTGGCCGGGCCGAGTGCTCCCGGGCCCACTCGGAGGGGGCAGTGAGGAGGCTAAGAGCCTTGTCACGGGAGAAAGGCTGAAGGGTCTGCTTAGGCCAGGAGTCCGTCATCCACGGGGAGCGGTCGGTAGACAAGGTTTTTAGCCTCCTGCTCGGCCCAGAGGACGGAACTAGGACCAACCCCAGACTCCAGAAGGACCGGAGCTGTTCCAAAGGGCCACGGGCCGCCTGCCTCCCCGGGGGGGGGGGGCGATGACCACTCACCGCTGGGTCCTCCGCGTGTCGGGAGAGGTCCCTACAGGCTCTGAAAGTCTGGGACCGGACTCTGTTCCAGGCCAGCATGGGGAGCCGGAACAAGCACCGGGGACCAAAGAGGCTGGGATGAGAATGGAGGCCACGGAGTACTCTGGACTGGAGTTTGTGAAGAGAGGAGTTTGATGGGGCTTACGGGGAAGGGAAGCCTGGAAGGTCAGAAGGGGGATTCTCTTTCCTAGGGAATAATAGCAGTATTTGTGCATTAGAATGCTGCTCTGTGGAAAGGATGAGGGAGCCAGAAGATGGGACCCGAGGAACACCTAAGATCAGAGCGTACAAACGACCTGGGAGGGAACCAGAGCAGGAGCTTGGCCAGTCTCATCCCTTTGGAAAGTCTGGAAGGCTCCTTCCACCAGAGTCCTCCCCGGCTCCCGGCCTCCGGCCCCTCTCAAGGATGGCCCTGCTTCCCCTCCCAGGAATTTCCAGGGTTTTCTGACCTTGGTATCTGTCAGTCTTGGCACCCGGATCCAAAGCTGCTGGTCGGACTCGCTCAGGAAGCAGGAGTTTATATTTTATCAAGTTCCCAGAAGGGAAATACCCATCCATCGCCCTGGAAGTTTAGGTTTAATCTCAAGGACAAATAAATACCCACTTCAGTATTCTTCTGAACAGAAAGCCGGTCAGTCGGGGCTGTTGGTGAGGAGGACTGGGCCTTCCCACATCCCGAAGAAGCTCGGATACCCTTGCTGGGCAGAACTTCAGAAGGTTCAATCAACAAGCATTTTTAACCCCCTGTTGTATACATGGCAACTAAAGTAGGGATTCCTTGTCCTCAAACAGCTTTTATTGTGGAGGGGGGATAGATCAGCCCACCAACCTTCATCACCTGCTCGATGTCTGGCCCTGGGCTAAGGACTAAGTAAGGAAAGATATAGGGAAACAAGAGTCCCACTCCCCAAGGTACTTGGGGCAAGTTGGGGATAAAGGGTAGGATTAAGGAGGGAAAGGGTAGTAGGGGTGTTGAGGGAGAGGGATATCAAAGGAGTTCTGCCCTGAATTAATCCTCCTCGCTGACTCCCCCATGGGTATCGGGCTTCCCCCCAACATTCACCCCAGCCAAGTGTGTCCATATGCATCCAGCTGCTCAGAAGCCCCAGGCAAGGGACCATCCTCCGGCCTACATCCCGCAGGGACACCTGGGGGCTCGCCCTCCTGGCTGTGTTCAGAGACTCAGAGCTCAGGCCGGGAAGGCACCTTGAAGGTCAGCTGCATCCAACCCTCTCGTTTTGTAGATGAGGGAATAGGGTCCTGAAAATTAAGGGACCTGCTTGAGGCCACAGCTGGAGTGACAGAAGGGTAAACTGAGGCTCAGAGAGAGATAAGATCACACGGGAGCACTGGGGTGAAAGCTGAAAGGTCTTTAGCATCTTTAGCATCAGACTCTCATTTTATAGATGGAGAAACGGAGGCCCAGAGGGGAACTGTGTTCTTATTCTTTAATATAATGGTTCTCTGGGAGCAGGTTTCTCGGGAGATTTTCTGGAGGCAGCCTTAGTTTCGGTTCAGAGTAATAATCACTCCAAATGCAGCCAGCTGATAAAATCCAAACGTTTATCTCTTGGGCCCTGGTAGCTTTCTTAGAGGCCCCAACTTTCCTTGGTTCCAAGAGCTCTTGTTGCTAGTCTTTTGCCTCTAGCTCAGTTCTGAATGTCTCCAGCCAGCACCAAGGTGAAAACGGAATGAATCTGACTCCACCTCCGAGAGTGGGCTTGTGGGCTTCCTCCCAGAGTGCTCTGTGTCTGTCCCAGAGGGCCTGCCTCCCTAAGAGCTTCTTGCTTCTATGAGTTCTCTAAAGGTGTGAACACAAGCATTGTTTCTATCAGTTCTACTTAGTGCCTTGTTTCAAGTTCTGGCCCATAACATCTGCTTTGTAAGATTAGATCAATCATACTGAACCATGGGAAATTAGATAATTATTGTCTCTATCAACTCTAATGAGTTAACAGCTTGTAAGGATTCTAACAGGGAATGACTTGCCGAGCCTTCTGGCCTCTGTCCAGCACTAACTGTCAACTAACTGTCCTTCCTCTTTTCTTCCTGAGCTTTGTAAAAGGGAAGGTTTTCTTCACAGAGGCCCCAGGTCCTAGTACATGCAGGGGCCCAACCAGCCCCCAGGGCCAACGGCATGGCCAGGGGTACCTTTCTAGTGAGCAGACGCTGCTTTGGGTCAGAGGCGGCAAAAGCAAACTGGGCTCTGGAGGAGAGAGGAAATCTCCCCTGGAGACTCTGAGCCTCCACCTGGACTCAGGCCGCCCTCCCAGGAGGAATTTTCCATTTTGGTTCCTTCTACAAACGTTTGCCAGGCCACAGACTCCTGCCTTAATGTTGTTGTTTGTCCTTCGGTCTCAAAAAGGGTCCGGACATGAGGGAGGGGACGCCATTCAGTGGAATCCTTGTCTTCTGCAGGGACTCGTCCTGAGCTGCAAGAACGCATCTGGGAAAGACGGACCCTGGACCAGCTGTTCATTGAGCCCCCAACCACTGGGAGGGGCCCCTCTTTAGAGAAAAATCATAGGGTCAGAGGGAACCCCTGGATTCAGAGGTCACAGACTTGAGTTAGAATTGTGGCCGCCCACACAGCACCTAGTTTACTCCTCAGTTTACTCCTCTCTAAAATGAGGTGGTTGGACTCGGTGGGCTCTGAGCTCCCTTCTAGGTCTAGTAAATTCGATCATCCTTGACATTCTTCTGGGGGAGAAGCGAGTCACTTCATCTCTGAGCCCCTTCCCTCAAGTACGGAAGAGGTTGGTGGGTCTCCCACCCCTGCCGCCCTCCTGGGGTCTCGGGCCAGGGCTGTCCCCCTCTCCATGTCCCCAGCTGCTCGTCGCAGTCGCTTCAGGAGCTGCCAGTGGGTCCTGCAGTGGCCATGTCGGCCCTGGCAAAGGACACAAAGGGCTGGGGCAAACCTTGCCGGTCTGGCCAGCGGGAGATCTGCGGAGGAACAAAGTCGCCATTGTCTCCTTTGTGAGTTGGGCTATTCAGCCCCACTTCCACAGAGTTTAGAGTGACTCTTAGCTTGTATTGTAAAGTATCCTGGGAAGAGACCCGGACTGAGAGGAGAGACAGAGAGAGAGGAGATGGAGAGAAAAGAGGGAAGAAAAAGAGTGCGGAGGGAAGAGAGGGAAAGGAGAGGAGAAGGAGGAGAACAGAGAAGGGAGAAGGGGAGAGATAGGAAGGGAAAGAGAAGAGACAGAGGGAGAGACGGGACACTCTTGGGCTGAATCTTGAAGGCAATAAGGATATTTAGAGCCCCACAGGTATGGAGAGCCTCCCAGGTAGAGGGAATGAGGGCCTGGGTGACAGTGCACCAGCTCCCTCATGCAGGTGGGGCAACTTGGAACGTTGCCCAGAACATTAGATCAAGGTCTTGGCCGGGGTCCCAGAGCAGGATGGGTCCGAGATGGGACTTGAACCAGATCTTCCTGCCTCGGAGAATGATGAGCGAGGAGGCAGGAGAAGGAGCTTGAAGTCAGAGTGGAAGGCCTTCCAAGGGGAGAAGCTGGATTTTTATCTTAGAGGCAAAAGGGAGCTTTCTGAGCAACTGAGTAAACTGGTCAGACGTAGCTGCAGGAAGATTGAGTGTGTGCGCACGTGGGTAGAGCAATTGCTTAAATTTAGAGAAATGAATTCCAGCCTAAAGGTCATTTCTCCTGCTTACTACTGAGTCTCTCAGGTTTCTTTGTCTCTTGGTGACTTTTCATCTTTTTCCTCCTTGGCTTAATGACCAAGTCTTCTGTCCTGCTTTTGTTTTTTTTTTTCCTGCAAGAATTCATAAAAATCTCCAACTTCTTTGTATTCCGGGTAATCTGGCCTTGCTCTTAATTGCCTTGTAGTATTCCATTCCATTAACATACTACAATGATTTAATATCCCATGCAATTGGGCTTGGGTCCCTTCCAGGGTTTCTGCAGTTATAAATAATCCTGCTATAAAAATCTTGAAGCGGATCATCTTTTTTTGTTCTTTGAGTGGCTCTTGGGGTAGCTTCCCAGCCATGGAATTCAGTCAAGGGTAACTTTGTAACTTGGATTGACCCTTGTCACAAATCTCCCCCCAAAAGCTTTGAAAATCCAAATAATTGGGGGAGTTAATTTTGGGTCCCAAAGCTTTGTTCAACTTATTCATTGCATTCGCTAAGTTTTGGTTGAGGCAGTTGGGATTTTCTAGATCCATTTTCATAGCATCTTTGGCTCATAATGCTATTTTGGCCTCTTTATTCCCAGAGTTCACCCCTCTGGTACCTTTTTCTAGTCTAATGGTAGTGGATAGACGTGTCCATGATATTTCTTATCAAAGAGATGAACCTGGAGCCTCTTGCCTTGTAACAGATTTTAATAGGAATGTTTCCACTGTTTGTTGAATGAATTGTTGACCTTTTGTTTTAGAGAAATAACAAAAAGACACTTATTATCACCTCTCTGGAGGAGAAAGTAAACTTTGTTTCTCTCCCATGTAAGGAGGTGGCTGGACTCAGTGGATGTCCAGGTCCCCTCCAGGTGTGGGATCCTGGGAGGAGTCATCCCAGAGAATGTTTGATCTGAGGGACAGGAACTGGACACAAATGAAGACAGTCCTGTGTCATGACAAGGAAGGAGAGTTAGATAGTTGGCTTGTTTCATTGGTCTTGAAACCAGTGAGAAGATCTTGAGCCCAAGCCCCTTGTGTGGTTCAAAGGGGACCTGGACAAACAATAACGAGGCCTTGTGATCTGGGCTGGAGATGTCACCCGGAGAGAGAGCATGTGGATTCCATGCCCAAGAGGACACCGAGGTTCTCGTTGAATGGCTTCTCCATGATCACAAAGATAGGATGGGATGGAGGTAGGGTTTAAACTCAAGCTTCTACTGACCTGAAGCCCAGCATCCTTAATCATGGATAGAAAAAAACAAGCCTGTGTTTATTTCCCTCCCTGCACACAATATCCGGCAGCAGCTGGGAAGCAAGTGGATAGAAATGTTGGACCAGCCAGGAAGACCTGACTTCAAATCTGGCCGCAGACACTTACTGGCGGTGTGACCCAGACTAGCCACTCACCCTATTTGCCTCAATTTCCTCATCTGTAAAATGAGCTGGAGAAGAAAATGGCCAAACAGTCCAATATCTTGTTTTAAAAAAAAAAACAACCCAAAGAGGTCATGAAGAGTCAAAAATGACAGAAAAATGACTGAACAAGTACAGTGTAAGCTGTTTGAGGACAAAGTCTCCCTTCCCCCCCCTTTCTTTCTCTCTCTCTCCTCCCTCCCTCCTCCTCTTCTCTTTCTCTGTATTTTCTTATTTTGCACTTAAAAAATAAGAAAAGGAAAAAAACCATGTCTATGGTCACAGCAGAACATGAGAGGATTCAATATAAAACAAATTTCCATTTCAAAGAAACATACATAAATATACTACACCTTATTTTCAAAGCTGCCTTGCTGGTTTTGCTTTCTATTGGTTTTCTTTTGTTCTCTGCTGTGCACTTTTAACCTTATTTTTTCCCTTCTCTCCCCTATCCACTCTATAAAAGGCTACAAGTAACTGTGGCTATATATTTATAAACATAGATATCGACAAACATATATGTCCACATATTTATAAGACTGTACTGTGTTCACTTCCTCCTATTTATGTTTCTGAAGGTCATACCAACCCTAACCTTAAATACATCTTCATAAGTCCAAGTTTCTTCATGTTTTTCTAAATGAACAGACTCATAATTTCCTTTACAATGGCAATATTTTCTAGTTAGGCAGCATTTTTCTTTATAGAATCCTTGAGGTTAATTTGGGTATTTATAATAGAATGACTTTGGGTATTCAAAGTTTTTCTTAAAACAATACTTGAAACAAAAAGTAACACTGGTATAACTGCATACAATGTTCTCTTGCTTCTGCTCATTTTACTTTTCATTATTTTGTCGATATCTCTCCATCCTTTTATAAAACCATCGACTTCATCATTTCTTATAGCAGAGTAATATATTTATCACATAAAAATCAGATACCATATATTGTACCACAATTTGTTTACCCATTCCCCAATCAATTGTCATTGTGGCGATTTCCAGTTCTTTGCCCCACAAAGAGCTGCTATATTTATTTTGGAATATGTAGGTTCTTTTCCATTTTCCCTAATTATCTTATGAAACAAACCTAATAATGGTGTTGCTGGGTCAAAGGGTATGGGCAAGTTAATAACTCTTTGATCCTAATTTGAAATCCCTATTCAAAATGATATATTGGCTCACAGATCCACCAACAATGAATTAAGGTCCCAATTTTTACACATTCCCTCCAACATTTGTCACTTTCCCCTTCTTTTACTTTAGACAGTCTGATAAGTATAAAATTGTCTCAAAGTTGTTTTAATTTGTATTTCTCTAATCAATTTAGACCATTTTTTCATATGACAATAAATTGTTTTGGTTTTTCCATTGGAAAACTGCCCGTTCATGTATCGTTCAACCATTTATCAACTGGTCAACGACTCATATTCTTATAGATGTGACAAATAAGACCTTTATCTGAGTAACCATAAAAACTTTCCCCACAGTTTTTTGGATTTTTTAATCTTGACTACATTTGTTTAATTTGTACAAAACTTAAATCTAATGTAATCAAAAGTATTCATCTTGCACCTCACGAATCTCCTGTTTATTCATAAATTGTTCACCTATCCAGAAGTTTGATAGGTATCTTATGTTGTTGCTTTTGCTATGTGTAAACGATTTCTTAGAACAAGCAGATGATTGATAAATGAGTTTGCTTTGATTCTACATATAACATTGTCTGCCACCCACACACTGAACCCTCCCTTGTAACAAAAAGTTCAGCAGAAGAGGCCATCAGTGACTGTCTGCCATCATGTGTATGCACCTCTCCATTCCTGTGGTACCCTACCTCTCTCCCCAAAGAAAGAAAGTTTTAAATTGTTCTTTTCATTCTATTTACTCTGCTCTGCATTAATGCCCACCCAGTTGATGGACACTCACTTTGTTTCCCATCTCAAAATGTGCTGGGCCAGGCCAGGAATGGGCACTCCTTGCTCCAATCTGAGAAGGGACCAGACCAGCCTCATATCTGCCTGCTGCTCTCGGGCTTATCAAATATCAGCCTCCTGTGTTTGCAGTTCTTGTTTATCTGTTCTGTTCCAATGACCTACTTTTCTGTTTTTTAACTACTGCCAAGGAGGTATTTGTCATGTTTTCTCATTTGTGATCTATTGATTCCATGTCCCCTTAGTTTTAGCCTTTTTCATGTTTTCCTTTGGGATCACAGTCCTTTTGTTTTAAGTGAATTTTGTTATTTTTTTGTCTAGTTGTATAAAGTCACCCCTTGGCAATTTGATTGGCGTAGTGCCAAATCCACAAATTAACTTGTGTAGTATAGTCATTTTTATCATATTGGGGTGATTCAGTCATGAACGACTAATTTATGATTATTTTTTTCTCCTTAATTTCCAAAAGAGTATTTTGTAGTTGCATTTTAGTCCTGGTGTATTTTGGTAGGTTAACTCCTCAAAGGTCTTTTGTAGTTATTTTGAATGGAATTTCTCATTCTTATTACTCGTCTCTGATTTTATAAGTACTTTATAGACACTGATGATTTTTATGGGTTTCTTTCATATCCTGCTACTTTACCGAAGCTATTAGTTGTTTAGTTTGCCCTGGCTCTTTTTTGTTTTCATTTTTTAAAAGCTAATTAATTCTCTAGCGTCGTCAAAGTAAATCATTATGCTTCTCTTGTATAATTTGTCTTTTTTCCCATTCTTTGTATTTATTTTCTCTCATCTTATTACAATTGAAACCATTTCCAGAATTGTTAAATAGTAATGAGGAGAGGAAGCATTCCTGTTGTACCACTATATTCACTGGGAAGTCAACCATTAAATTTGTCTGTGGCAGATAATGCTAACTCTAATTTTTTTTTTTTTTTTTTTTTTTTTGCTGAGGCAATTGGGGTTAAGTGACTTGCCCAGGATCATACATCCTGGAAGTGTTAAGTGTTTGAGGTCCCGTTTGAACTCAGGTCCTCCTGACTTCAGGGCTGGTGCTCTATCCACTGCGCCACCTAGCTGCCCTGCCCCATAATACTAACTTAATTTTCTATGTGCTTTTTTGAACGTAATAAATAAGGGCCTTTTCATGGCTATTTATTTCAAGGTAATCATGTAAGCATAGTGTTACATTTTGTCAAAGGCCATTTCTGGGTCTGGTGACCTTACTGTGCTACTCTTGTTTATGTGATTGATTATACTAATTATTTTCTGAAGATTAAACCATCCTTGAATCCTTATAGAAATCCATCTTGGTCAAAGTGAATACTTTTTTGGATATGTGGATGAAGTCATTTGCTAAGATTTTACATAAATTTTTGCATCCTTATTTATGAGATTTACATAAAGTTCTTTTACTCTTATCCCTTCCTAGTTTGGGCATTGGGATAATATTAGTCTTGTAAGAAGAGTTTAGCAGGCTCTTAGGTGTTGAGAATAATTTTTATAATAAGTATTTAAATCATTACATTTATTTGTGAAACCATCTGCACCAATAAATCAATCATTTATTAGCTATTATTATGCTAATTGTTGAATTATTCTTTTTTAATTTGAATTAGCCCAAAAAACCCATGGGATGCACAAATGGGGTAGTAGAGAAACTACCCCAAATGTTCATATGGACTATTTGTGTCTGACCTGTGACAGAACATTCCAAGCTTGATTGGTCTGATCAGCCACAATCAGACAAGCTGTAACTTGACTCTAACATAGTGATGTCATTTTGGTTCTCTTCTAGAATGAAGGACAAAAACTAACCATTTGCTAAATAGACAAAGAAAAAAGAAAAAAAAAAAACAGGTCCTGCCCTCAAAAAGCTTACATTTTAATGGGAGAGCATGTACATGTGTGTGGTGGGGGGAGGTACATGTATGTCCATGTGTATGCATGTGTATGTGTGAGAGAGAGAGGGAGAAGGAGAAAGAGTTTCATAATTTTATTTTCCTCTTTTTAAGAGAAATAAGCTAATGATTTCTTGATTTTGGTTTTATCATTTACTTATTTTTCTGTTTCCCCTTTAATCGATTTTTCTCAATTTTCAAGATTTATTTTTGTCCTTCTTGGACAAAACCCCTTCTTGGGGTTTAATTTCTTTTCTAGTTGTTTTACTTGCATAGTCAGTTCATTAATTCTATCTTTTTTCTATTTTGTTGCCTTCCAGATTTAGAGAAAGGGTTCCAACAGTTTTTCAGGAAGGGAATTTTTCCTCCAAGAACTACTTAAGTGGCATCCCTAAATTCTGGTATGTTATCTCATCGTTACTTTCTTTTACATAGTTTTTAATTGTTTAAGGCATTGTTAGCTTCCATTTAATCCTGTAGCTTGCTTGTGTTTTCTATATTATGGACTGTGTCTATTGAATTACAGTTTGTAAATAATATGCTTTTTCTGCCTCTTTACATTTATATATAAAGTTTTTGTCGCCTAGAACATGCAGTATTTTTTAGGAGGTACTATGTGATGTTGAGAAATATATGTGTGTGTGTGTATATGTATACACACACACACACACATATATATATATATAATTTAATATTTCCATTCAGATTGCTTTTCTTACTGTTCAATTTATTTAGTTCTGAAAGAGGAGCATGACCCTCTTATGGTTATTACTTAAATGTTTTTTGCAATTCAGTTAAATTTGCTCATGTGAATGCTATGCCTTTTTCGATACATATGTAATGAATAACATTGTTTTGTTTGCTTTAAGCACAGTATAATTTCCCTATTTTTATTGTCATAAATTTTTATTGTTGTCTTATCTAAAATTATCACTGTAACTTACTTCTTTGGAATCTGTTTGACACTGTAAATTTTGTTCTAGCCCATCGTTTTCATTCTGTAGATTTATTTACCTTGTAAATATAGATTTGTTATATATCAAATTGTTGGGAATTGATTTCTTAATCCAATATGACATTCTCTTTCATTTTTAATGGGAGCTTTAATCCATTCGTATTTAAGGTTGTAATAATTAGAGTTGTGTTTGGTTGTTTTTTTTTTTTTTTCATTTAAGGATGTTTTGTTTGGGTTTTTTTCTTTCTCTTCTTTTGATATTAATGTCCTCTCTTCCTATTTAAGTTATATTTGGTTCAGTCTTACTAATTTTTCTTTTGATCCCAGACTTTTCCCATCGTTTTCCCCATCCTTTCAGCTCTTTCCCTGCCTTATCTCACATTTCTTAAATTTCCTTGTTCTCTCCTGTTTTTTCTCTTTTTGCTCTTGTTCCAAGCTTAAATAAGAAGTTTTCAGTTCTCTCTGTCCTCCTCATTTCTATTCTTTCAACTTTAATATAATTCCTTTAGGATATTCTTTTCCAAGAAAGGTTCATTTACTTCTATTTCTTCCTTATTTTTTTTTCTACTTTGCCCATTCTGAAATTTAGTGTCCCATTCCTAAGTTCGTCTGGGAGACAATCACTTTAAGGTCACTATATTTATTAATATTGTCAACAGTTGGTAACAATAAGAATTATAGCTAGCACTTATGAGCACTTGAAGATTTACAAAGCCCTTTACAAATATGATCTCATTTGGTTTTCACAATAACAATGGAATATAGGCGCTGTCATTATCCCCATTTTTCAAATGAGAAAATTGAGATAAATAGATTAAATGATTTGTCCAGAATCACAGTTTCCCAGGAAGTGTAAATGGCTGGATTTAAATGATTCTAGGTCTTCTCGACCTTAAGTTCAACACTCTGTTTACTACAGCGTGACAAAAACAAGGATTAGGTTTTCTCTAAGGCACAGGTTCCCCCTCCTATCAAAATTACAAAGATATCTTCAAGCATCTCTGAAATAGTTCTAGAATATAGCAGTAGGAATTCAGCCAATTAGTCAATAGATGGTTTATTAAGCACCTCCTGTGTGCCAGAAATTGTGCTGAGCTCTGGGAATACAAAGAGAAGCAAGAGACGGTTCCATTCCTCCGGAAGCTTACAGTCCAGAAAGGTTTCCAGAGTAGATGGAGTGACAGACCTGAAGCCAGGAGAGACTGGCTTGGAATCCTCTCTTTGAAAATGACCAGCCTTGTGGCCATGAGCTTGTCAGTTAAGTGTTCTGAGCCCAGTAATACAGGACCTTTTGGGTAACTGTGAAGCTCCAACAAGATAAAAGATGTTGCTACTTTCCCGAGCCTGGGTTGTCTCTGTTTTAATCATATCAACAAAGAACAGTTTCACCTGCCTGTGCCTACCTCTTTTATCTTATTTGTTTATCTTCTAAGTAAGGGAGAAAGAGATATCTATAGGTTAGGTATTTATTGGAGAAACTTCTCATTTTTCCTTTTGCAAATAACCCACACTTTTGATTTTAGATAAATGGTTTTCATCATATGAAAATGACCATTATGTGTGTGGATTTTAGCATAGTTAAGCACTGTACTTGGTCAAAGGCATTTTTTTGCCTCTGTTGATAGAATCACATGACTTTGTGTTGTTCTGTGGATTCTAAATCATTCTAGCAGCGACAGATATTTAGGGATGATGTTGACAATGTCTGATCTCTCTCCCCTTTTCTGCCTTTTCTCACTCTTCCCTCTCTCTTCCTCTTCCTACCCCAGTTCTCTCTCAACTTTGACTTCTTTTACCCTCCTTAGTCATTGCAAGGACTGTTTCTTAACTAGCACTTTCTAGGAAATAAAATCCCTTGAACCTTGGGTTTTTCTTTCCCCCTTTGCTGATTTTTGGAAGTGGGAGCAGAGAAGTTGGCTATTGGCTGTGTGTGAACTTAATGTGGATAGATGGATGAATGGATAGAAAAAGAGCCTGGACACAGATGATGGGTATGAGATATGATGGGAGACAGATAGGTACATGGGAGCAAGTGGTTCTGAAACAAATTCTTCCTCGGGAGCGCCTCTGACCTCCTTGAATCCAAGACTGGCAAGATTTCCAGAAAGACTTATCTGAAATATTTGCTCCATGAAGAACTTTCCATCATCTGAAGGGGACTGGATGGAAAGACCCCATTCCGGCGCATCATGAATCAGTGGTCCTTTGACCTGAAGTTTTCAGTCTGGCTTTTTCCCCAGTGCAGTCAGTGTATTTCTGGGTTAGAGCACAAGACCTGGAAGACTTGAGATTGAAGCATCCCCAGGGAGAGCATTCTCATTTGGCCCTTCTTATTCCCTCAAAGGTGAAGGCCAATGGCAATGCTTCCTCAGGGTGTGCTGCTGGTACACCTGTTTCAACCTCCGAGCAAACCTCAGCTGGACCCCTGGGGTATGTATCCAAGGTAACTTGTGGGGGAGGAAGGCAATCTCCAGAGAAGACATTCATGGAGAAGTTGGTGCTTGGAGAAAGGTAGAAATTTGAAGAGGCAGAGAGGGAGTGGGAGAACACTCCAGGAGGGAGGCAGAGGCAGAGCCAGAGCAAAGAAATGGAGGTGGGAGATGGAGTGCCCCACGTGAAGAATGAGATGTCCCTTTTACACTAAGCTGTAGATTTGTGTGTACAAAAGTTGGAAGGGAAGGTCAGGGCCAGAAGGCAAAGGGTTTTAAATGCCAAATAGAGGTGTTTGCATTTGATCTAGGAGTTCATTCGAAGGAAGCCTGGAGTTTATGAAGATGGGGATTGCCAGGTGGGATGTGCACAAGTTAGGCCCAGACATGACAGGTGGAAGTGTACAGGGGAGGTGGAGCTGGGGGATCGCTGGAGCTCTGGAGTCCTGAGCTGCAGTGGTCAATCCCTCAGGATGCCCAAGGGGCCGATAGTCCCTCAGAACAACTGAGTGGATTCAAGCTCCCATGCTGTTTAATAGCAGCATTGTTTAATAGCCCCTTGAGGGGCTGCTACACTTCCAGCCTCAGCCAGATGGTCAACAATTATTAATTACCACTGTGTGCTAAATATTGTGTGAGAGACTCATTCTCCAAACCCTAAATGAACAGACACATAAAGTCGCTTTGGCCACTGAGTGGAGGAAGGATTATGGGGGAGAAACTGAAGGCAGAAAGCCATCAGTGGCTGTGTAGGAAGTAGTCCCGGTGAGACTGGGGGCCACGAAGGACCTTTCCTGGGCTTGCTCCAGCCCCTCGGCTCCTGAGGCCGGACTCCAGGCCCTGGTCCAGAGTCACCCCCTGCCCCATTCTCATTGCCTTTTGAATGTGATCCAAGGGGGTTGTGTCTTCCAGGGCCGAGGCTTCCGCCGCTCCGGGAGGACGATGGCCCTGCTCCTCCGGGCCTCCAAGAGGTGGGGCCTGCCTCCTCCGGCCAGGCTGGTGGGGCTCGCCCGCCGGGCCACCTCGAGTGACGGGAAGAGAGACTCATACAGCTACGTGATCGTGGGGGCCGGCTCCGCCGGCTGCGTCCTGAGCCACCGGCTCTCGGAGGACCCCGGCCACTCGGTGCTGGTCCTGGAGGCCGGGCCCAGAGACGTGTGGCTGGGCAGCAAGCGGCTCCTGTGGAAGATCCACATGCCCGCGGCCCTGGTCTCGAACCTCTGCGACGACAAGTACAACTGGTACTACCACACGACCCCCCAGAAGGGCCTGAACCAGCGTGTGCTGTACTGGCCCCGGGGCCGTGTCTGGGGGGGCTCGTCCTCCCTCAACGCCATGGTCTACATCCGCGGGCACGCAGAGGACTACAACCGCTGGCAGCGCGAGGGGGCCGAGGGCTGGGACTACGAGCACTGCCTGCCCTACTTCCGCCGGGCCCAGAACCACGAGCTGGGCCCCGATCGGTACCGGGGCGGGGAGGGCCCCCTGCGGGTGTCCCGGGGCAAGAGCGACCACCCCCTGCACCACGCCTTTCTGGAGGCCACCCAGCAGGCTGGCTACCCCTTCACCGAGGACATGAACGGTTTCCAGCAGGAAGGCTTTGGCTGGATGGACATGACCATCTACAAAGGTAAAAGGCTGCGCGGCAGGACCAAGGCCAGCTCCCTGCCTGGCTCCCGGCTACATGGGGCGGGCAGAAGGGCAACAGCTCCGCTGAAGGGCCAGCTGGGCTCCCCCCTTACAAACATTGCCCATTTGGTTGACCTGTTGGAGTTTCTACGAACTGAGAATAAATTAAAGACAAACTCCAGAAAGAGAACAAAAGCCCCCCAAGAGAAGCAGCCAGGCCCCTAATCCAGGACTCCCAGCGCTCTCCTCCGAGGGGATCCCCAGAGACCAAAGCGGGAGCTGCGGAAAGGGGTGGGCCTTAGGGTCTCGGGCAGGAGGGGCCTTAGGACCCTCGACATCCACATCACTATATTGGGGGCTTGCACTGAGGACCCCAGTGTTCCAGCTCCCTCTGGTCCTCCATCCCAAGACATTGTAGCTTGGCAATGACCGGGTCAGGCTGCTCCTGATCACAAGACCCTGCGTTGGCTTTTCAGTTTCGTGGGACTTTGGGTGAAACATTTTCTCATCCTACAGATGCACCCCCCCACAATACACTCCCCCCCAGCCCCCCTCCCCCACACACACACACAAGTTCCATGACTTAGCATAGTGAGGGAGTGCTCTGAATCCATTTGAAATCAGGATCCAATTCACACCATCCCTGACTCCTCCTCCTACTTCCTGGAGACCCTTGGGCAGTTTGAGATTAAGTAAAAAACTGCCCTCCAGTTTCCCTCCTTGTTAGGACTAGAATTCAGAGCCTTTATTGTGTCCTGGAGCCCTTGGGCTGTCAGCCAGGAGGGTGGGGCCTTGTCTGAGCCTTAAACTGGGAACTCAAGTCAGCGGCTTTACAAAGGAGAGAAGGACATAAAGGATCTTGCAGGAATTCTTAAAAACAAGGTCCAGCCTCGGCATCTCTGGGGATTGGCGGCCACGGGAAGTTCAGGAGGGGGGCTGGCATTCTCCTGGAAGCAGGAACAGTCACTGACACCGAGGCACTTTTTGCCAAGTGCAATGGAAGGCATTGGGTCATGGGAGCTTCACAGCAGCTTTATGAGGGAGCTAAGTCAGGGATTGCTACTGAGGGCTGAAAAGGGAAGGGGCAATCAGGAAAGCAGGATTGGAAGCTGGGATTTTCTACTGCCTGAGAAATGAGCTTTTTAGTTGATGGGAGCCAGGGCGGAGGTGGGGCAGCTAGCTCCATTTAGGAATGATTTTGTTGGGCCTAGGATGGAGCCATAGGTAGGGTCTTGCCAAGCAATAATTCACCGACTGAGGTGGGAGGGATAGAATTGAAGGTCCCTGTGCCGGAACCGTGGAACTCGGTTAACACCAAGGCCGCCCTTCTGCTCTGCTCCTAGGCCAGCGGTGGAGTGCGGCCAGTGCTTACCTCCGGCCCGCCCTGTCTCGACCCAATTTGACAGCAGAATCCAGAACCTTTGTGACCAAAATTCTGTTTGATAGGACGCGAGCTATTGGTGTGGAGTACGTGAAGAATGGCCTGAAGAAAAAGGTCAGTGTGTCCCCTTGGGGAGGCCGAGGGGAAGCTCTGCCGGCCACTAGCTCCCCAGCCCAGGCGTTGGTAGGGAGCGGGACCGTGATACTCATTACCAGCTTCTTGACCTTTGGTCCTAGGCCAAAACACTCAAAAACACAGTCAGGGTCTGGCGGACTTGCCCTGTCCTTCCCACGGGATGCCGTTTCGGCCCCGGCTGGCTCTGTGTGCTTTCCTCATCTGTCCGATGAGTTTGGATCCTTTGGTCTCAAAGATCTCTTCCAATGGGAATATGATGCTCTGGGCTCTTGTGGTTTTCACAGGATGGGGGAGAGAACAGCAAGAACAAGGAAAGGGGGGGTTCTCATCAGGGCCCCGACTCGGGGCCTTGGAGGAAGGAATTGCTCAGAGTGTGACTGGTTGGAAGGAGTGAGATTTCGAAGCAAAAGGGATCCGGCTCTGCCCTTCTCATCTGCACCAGATCTCCAGGGCTCTTGTCTTCATGGGAGACCTTTCCTTTGCCCTTTTTGCATCCTTGAGTCTCAGAAGGGGGTGGGAGCCTCAGAGACCAAGTCCACACTGTACACAAAAGGTGAATGACCTGGGACACACTGTCTAGGGACCTCATCATTCAAGTTAACCTGATAAATACTGATAAGCATCAGCTTTAGGCTAGTGAGGCTTTGTTCCTAACACCAGGATCTGGAACTGGAAAGGCCCTAGAGGCCAGGGGTTTAACCTTCTCCTGGCTCCTATTTGAATTGCCTTAGGAAGATTTTGAAGATCAGGATAAGATAGGGGACTCTGAGGTAGGTCCTTTCTCAAACTGAACTCCCAAGCATCCAAGTCTCCTGTGAGAGCACGCCTCCATGGGGCTGGCCACGTTGTCCGAATGCCCGGCTTGCCTAAGAGACTATTTGATGGGCAAGTGCTTACAGGAGGGCAGAAGAAGCAGAACAAGGACACTCTCAAGGTCTCTGAGCACTTCTGGAGTTGATTGTAGGACATGAGACGCTGGCACAGGACTGGCAGCTCTCACGAGAGTAGATGCTATGCTTTGTGAGCAGAGCAGAACTGAAAGAGCTCAACGGAAAAAGGTGGACCCCAAGTGTTCTCCTCGTGCCTGACCTGCAGCGGAGCATTCCCAGCCCGCGCTGAACTGATCAGCCACAGTCGGATGCCCTGTAATACGATGCTAAAAGAGCAATGTTATTTTATCCTCCTCGAGGATGAAGGACAATGAACAAGCCATGTGTTCGCTGCCTCTTGTACTTGTGTGATGTTTCAGATTCAATTAGCTCCCCTCTGATGCCTTAATTCAAGTCATAAGTGAAAAACAATCAGTGGACGCGGGCCAAGAGCAGATCCCTGTAGCCCATCTCAGGAGAGTTATTCCTTCGGGTCGGCATTAACCGATGTGGACAACTAATTCCAAACCCAGCTTTCTGTGTTATAATTCAGTTCCCGATAACTCTTGTATATCAAACAGTGTGGGAAGTCCCCATGTACTACATCTATGGCATTTTCCTGTTTTACCAGCCCCAGAACCTTGTGAAAAGAAATAACAAGTTAGTCGGTGTCGCATTAGGGAACTCTGCCTGGCTCCCTGATATCCCAGATTCCCTAGCTGATGGCCACAGGTCATTCCTTTGATAATCTGCTAAAATTGTTGCTGAGTATTAAGCCAGGCTCTTCGGTTTGCCAAAAATCTGGACCTTCACCCATCTACAACCCAAGAGAGAGTGTATTTGTTCTATATCTCCATTGGATTATAAATGTGTTGAGGGCAGGGTCCTTTGTTTCTTGGTCCACTCCAGCGTGGGCTATTGTTGATGGCTTCCCAGGTGTTTGTTGAAATGACTGAAGAGGGGATCTCAAACGTTCCCCGGCCTCTAATCATATTGAATTTGCAGGTTTATGCGAGCAAAGAGGTGATTCTGAGCGGAGGAGCCATCAATTCTCCCCAGCTGCTCATGTTGTCTGGAATTGGGAATGCCGACGACCTCAGAAAGCTCGGGATCCCTGTTCTTTGTAACCTTCCCGGTACGTTCCCCCTTTTCTGTAGAGCATAAAGTGCCATGTGGGCTCAGAGCAGACTCCCACGTCTGTGATGGCTGTCTTTAAGAACCAAAGCGTCTTGGACAAGAGCCTTATTCTGTTGATCTCAGATGGCTGAGCCAGGGAAAAGGGGCGGAATCTTAAAGTGGAAGACTCGGGCGTGGTGTATAGAACGCATCCCAGAATGGGATGGGGCTGCCTTGGAGGGGCTGGCCGTTCCAGATGACCTCAGCCAGAACTAGAGGGTCACTCAGTAGATATGTTGTAGAGGGGTTTTCTTAAGCAGAACTGTGGCGTTCACTGGGATGCCCTGATTCTTGGTGCAGTTAAGCGATGACCACACAGACCCGGCTCCATCTAAGAGTCAGAGGGCGGGGAATTATCGATGGCTCCTCTTGGCCCCCAGGCCACTCTCCCATAATCCCAGGGGAGCATTGAGCCTGGATCTCTTTGGCTCTGCCCTGGTCAGAAAATTGTGCTGATCCATGATAAACTGCTCACCTCCTTGACAGCAGGAGTTACTCTTTGTAACTCTAGTACCTGGCCCAGAGTATGTGCCCAAGAAATGCTTCTTGGCTTGTTAACCCATGTTAATCACCTACTCTATACCAGACCGTGCTAGAAATCGAGATATAAAGACAAAATAAAATTTATCTTAATTCAGTTTACTCACCCAAGCAATAATTAAACGCCTACTGTGTAACAGGCCCTGGAGATAAAAAAGTGAAAATAATATTTCCTTCTCTCACAAGCTTTTCAGTCTATTGTAATGGCCCCAAGTTTTAATCTCCAGAAAAAGAAGAATTTCAGGCCATGGAAATCAAATTGTAATAGCTAAAAATAACTGATATGGAAGTATAAAATATCAAAATAGTTCATATTAGACTCATTTAATTATTTAAGTTTACCCTACAGTGTTTTAATTTCCAGACTTATGGAAGCTTACTTACACAATAGTAAAATTCTGCTCTATGAGAGAAATGCTCCTACAGAAGTATCAGTGACTGTGTAAGCTGGGGCAACTCTAGTCCCAGAGACTGGACCCCTTCCCAATCACAGGGAGGGCAGCAGTCCTCTGCCCACCGCTGTGTCCCAGCATGTCTCCTCAGGCCAGCCAGCTTCTATTTTGTTTCTAGTTGGGCATCCTAAGAAATGACCCATCATTGGGCTGCCGCGGGCCCTTTATCTCCCAGGATTTAGGAATCCTGCTGGAAAATGATTGCTTTGAAGGGACTAGAAACTGGTCAGGATTTCAGAAAGAAAGCATTGGGAAGGATAGTCAACAGCTAAAGATACTGCAAAGCTGGAGGCCCTGCCACAGCTTTTTGCTGTTTTGTGAGAAAACTGATGTATGTATTAAGAGGCCAAAAAGAAAAATGAATTCCTAGAAAAAAAAAAATCAACCAAGTTGTTCTTTTCCCGAGGTGATTCTATAAAATAGTCTTTGCCACGATTATGGTTCTTCATATGTTAGAAGTTAAAACTTGGGTGATTTTTTTTCTAGGAATTAATTAGGAGCAAGTGCCCTGGGATTGGATTGGAAATGACTATTCTGCCCACCTCTAGGGGAGTATCTGGCTTCCTTTCCCACTCTGGGCCTCAGTTTCCCCCTTTGTTTTTTGAGGGCATCTTCCAGGCTCCAGAGCCAGTCCCCGATCCTGCCTCTGGTCCCCTCATAACTTTGACCCCGTTTTCCCTCCGTCAGGTGTGGGCCAGAACCTGCAGGACCATCTGGAATTGTACGTCCAGCAGGAGTGCACTCAGCCCATCACTCTGTACTCGGCCCAGAAGCCCCTTCGGAAAATGTGCATCGGGCTGGAGTGGCTCTGGAAGTTTTCAGGTGGGCTCCTCCCTGGGGATGGGGATGCTCGGGTTTCAGACTGGTCCTGGGACTCAGAATTGGGTGTTTCACTACTTCTGGTCTCATTGGGCAGTGAGGTGACAGCAAGCTCAGGGCCAGGAAATCTGCATTCGAATCCTGCCTCTTCCAGTCATGTAACTCAAAACAAGTCCCTGAAGTTCCTAATGGCCCAGGTGATTCCCACCAGGAGCAGAGCAGCTGCAATCTCTGTAGTGGAGGGAGTTCCCACACCTGAAGGAAAGCTCTGGTTGCTTTCCCCCATTATTAATGTAACTCAGTAGCAAAGTCTCAGTCTACCTCAGCTTCCTTATCTGTTAAATGGGGAAAATAATAATAGTACCTACTTCTCAGGATGGGTGTGAGAATAAAATGAGATATTTATAACAATCATAAAGCACTATAGGAACAATAGCTATCGTGATTATTACTATTGTTAACATTATTACCACCATTATCATCATCATTACTATAATTATCACCATTATTATAATCATCATCACTATTATCATCATTGTAATTAACCACCATCAATTGTTATCATTCTCATTACCATCCCCATTCATATTATTATCCTCATTATTATTGTTCTTATCAGTGATATTATTATTTTCATCATCATTATTACTATTATTATTGATGTCATTCCCATCATTATTGTTGTTGTTACCATCATTATCATTGCTGACGTTACTATTCTTATCATCAGCAGCAGCATTATTACTACTGCCATGTCCTTCATTATCATTATTATGATTCCCATCATCTTCTCCCAGCTAAGCCAGTTCTGTCCTAAGGCACAAGGGATGCTGTCAGTATTAGGTAGGGACCGCCATTCTTCCTCCTCCTCCAACACGTTTCTTCCCTGTGCAGAGCCTCCTAAGGAACTGTAGCTCCTCCCTTCAGTGGGTGCCAACAGGCACTATTTAAGTGTTCCCTTTCTCTTCATTTTTTTTTAAATTGTACTTTTTCCTGATTACATGTAAAAATAATTATTAGCCTTCATTTTTAAAATGTCGAGTTTCAAATTCTCTCCCATTTTCCCTTCTTTTCTCCCTCATTGAGAAGACAAGTAATTTGATATAGATTATACATGTACAGTCATGCAGGATATATTTCCTTATTAGTCATGTTGCAAAAGAAAATAAAGATGAAAATTTAAAAATCCAACGACCACAAAAAGAAATAAATATAAAAGTATAGAAAGGTTTCCGTTTTATTTTTAAGTATGTTTTGACTGCATTCCAACCCCATCAGTTCTTTCTCTGGAGGTGGATAATATTTTTCATCAGAAATCCAATTATCTTGGATCATTATATTGCTGAGAAGAACTAAGTCATTTACAGTTTATCACTGCAAGCTTTGTTACTGTGTGCACTGCTCTGGTCCTGCTCACTTCACTTTGCATCAGTTCACGTAAGTCTTCCCAGGTTTTTCTGAAACCATCTTTGTCCCAGTTTCCAATAGCACAATAGTATTCCCTCATAATCGTATACCACACAAATATGTTATAAATATTTTTGTGCAGAGATCTTTTTCCCTTTTAATCTTTTTGGGATACAGACCTCGCAGTGGTATTACTGAATCAAAGGGTATGCAGGGTTTTATAACCCTCTGGACATAGTTCCACATTTCTCTCCAATATGGTTGGATCAATTCACAACTCCATTAACAACAGTACATTTGTGTCCCTCCTTTTCCACATCCTGATAACATTTGTCATTTCCCTTTTCTGTCATATTAGTTAATCTGATAGGTATCAGTATCTCATAGAGTTTTTTAATTTGCATTTCTCTAATTGATAGTGATTTTGAGTATTTTTCATATGACTATAGGTAGCTTTGATTTCTTCTGAAAAATGCTTCTTCATATCTTTCAGGGAATCAATCAGTGAATGATTTATATTCTTAATAATTTGTCAGTTTTCCAAATTTTTGAGAAATGAGACCTTTATCAGAAAAGCTTAGAATTTTTTTATAGTCATTTACTAACTGTAGATTTTTCTCCATTCTTCTCTGTTTTTCCTTTAACCCTATCATCAAAAGGGTTTTGCTTCTGATTCACCACCTCCCCCGTTTGTCCTCCCTTCTATCAGCCACTTCTAATTACCCTGTAGAGTAAGATAAATTTCTGTACCCAAAGTGTGTGTAAGTTATTCCCACTTGGAGCCATTTCCCATGAAAGTAAGGTTTACATGCTCTCCCTTACCTTCTTTATCTTCCCCTCCACTATAAAGCTCTTTGGAGCCTCTTTTATGTGAGGTAATTTAACCCATTATACTTCTCCCTTTCCTCTCCTCTCTATTTTTTTAAAATAGCATCCCATCATGCTCAACTTAGCCTCATGCCCACTATCTGTGTACACTTCCAAAACTGCCCTAGTAATGGTAAAATTCTTAGAAATTACAAGTATCATCTGCCCATACTGGAATATAAACAGCACAACTTTTCCTGTTTACCTTTCTATGCTTCTCCTAAGTCTTGTATTTGAAAGTCATATTTTCTATCCTGCTCTAGTCTTTTCATCAGAAATGTTTTGAAATCCTTTATTTCCATTAAATATCCATTTCCTCCTTAAAGGATTATATTCAGTTTTGATGGGGAGGTGATTCTTGGTTGTAATCCTAGCTTTCGGATTTCTTTTTGTAATCTTAAGTTTTATTGTCCTTTAATGTAGAGGCACACAATTTGAATTGTTTCTTTCTGACTGCTTGCAATAGTTTCTCCTTGACTATAATGTTCCTGGGTGTTTGTATCTAGGGATCTCTTTCAGGAGATGATAGGTAGATTTGTTTCTATTTTACCCCCAATTTTAGGATATCAGGGAAGTTTTCCTAGATCATTTCTTGAAATATGTCTGTGCTCTTCTTTTTAATAATGGCTTTCAGGTAGTCCAGTCGTGCTTAATTATCTCTTCTCAATCTATTTTTTAAGTCATTTGTTTTTCCAGTGAGATATTTCACATCTTTTGATTTTGCTAGATTATTTCTCATTATCTCATAAAGTCATTAGTTTCCATTTGCCCAATTTCAATTTTTAAGGAATGATTTTCTTTAATAAGCTTTTCTATCTCCTTTTCCATGTGACAGTTCTACTTTTTAAGGAGCTCTTCTCTCCAGTGGATTTGTGTGCTTATTTCACCATTTGGCCTATTCTGTTTTTTAGTGTTATTTTCTTCAGCACTTTTGTGCTTCCTTTATGAAGCACCTTTATGAATCTTTTTTATTCATGATTTTCTTGTATCTAATTTCTTTTCCTAATTTTTCTTTTAGTTTTTTAATTGATTTTTAAAGTCCTTTTGAACTCTTCTAGGATCTGTGACCAATACACATTCTTCTTTGGGGCTTTGCATGTAACATTTTTTTGTCGTCTTCTGAGTTTGTTTTGACCTTCTCTGTAAGTAAGCTTCTGTGGTCAGGTCCTGTTTTTGTGGTCGGCTCATTTTTCTAGCATATATATTTTTTTACTTTTGGCTTTATGTTAATGTTTGGTTCTGCTACTGGGTGGAAAGAGCCTTGTCCCAAATTTCAGGGGTTTTGTACAGCTGTTTTCAGAGCTAGTTCTGGGGTTTTCAGTATTTTTTTTTTCTGAGGCAATTAAGATTAAGTGACTTGCCCAGGGTCACACACAGCCAGGAAGTGTTAAGTGTCTGAGGGTGGATTAGAACTCAGCTCCTCCTGACTTCAGGGCTGGTGCTCTAGCCACTGCACCACCTCACTGCTCCAATTTTCAGTATTTTCAAGGTGACACGATCTAAGAAGAGCTATGGTCACTCTGCTCTGGGCGTGACCACCAGCATCTAGCCTACCCTGGGACTGTGGCTTGGAAGCATGTATGAGCCCTGCAACAGAATCCTGTACCCAGTGCCAGCCAAAGGCTGGCTCTCAACTCCTCCTGATCCGCTGCCTCACCCCCTTACCATCCATGGCCTGAGAGTTCTAGAAGCTGCCACTCCCCGAACCTGCTGCTGGTTTGCTGTGCTTTTCACTCTCACTTGAGTCAGATCTTTCCAGCCAAACTTCTAAGTTGTCTTGGGCAAGGAAAAATGTTTCATCCTGTCTTTTTGTTGGTTCTGCTGCCCCAGAATTCATTTAATATTTGGAGGGGAATTTGGGGGAGCACCAACAAATCCTTGTCTTTGCCCCACAATTTTGGTTCCACTTCCCAAGTGTTCTCAGTTCTCAGATGTAGGAAAAGACCAGATCATGAGCAATTCTCTGATTAGGAGCAATCAAGGCAGGGAGTTAATGATCAAAGCAGAAGCTTCTCACTGAATCCAAGGAAAGAGTCTGCCAGTATTCCCTAAATGAGGACAGTCATGGCCTCCCAACTTCTCACCAGCTACATCTTAGGTCAAAGATTAGTGACGGTCGGGAATATTGAACTGAGTTCAGTTCACAATATAAGATAAGTGTGATTTTTTTTTCTTATGATTTCTCTTCTTTCTCCTCAGGGGAGGGAGCCACTGCCCACCTTGAAACTGGCGGCTTCATCCGGAGCCGTCCTGGGGTTCCCCACCCTGATATTCAGTTCCACTTCTTGCCTTCCCAAGTGATCGACCATGGGCGAGTCCCGACCCAGCAGGAAGCTTACCAGGTGAGCAGCGCGGCACTGCCAGGCTCTGCACGCCTCCCCTTTATCCTGTGGCCATTACCAGTCCAGTAGGCAGTGGAGGAAGAGAGGTCCCTCCCAGGGGAAGACATCATGGGTGTGGTGTTGAGGAGATAGGGATTCAGTCATTCATCGTGCATTTATTTGGTGCTTACGGTGTGCAAGGGTTACTTAGTGAAGGGACTTCATGTTGGGGTGTATTTGGGCCGTTCTAGGTGCATGTTGGGACCATGCGGAGCCTGAGCAAGGGCTGGCTGAAGCTGAAAAGTACCCACCCCATGGAGCACCCGATCATTGAGCCCAACTACATGTCAGCAGGTAACTCATTGGCCCCTCGTCCCTTTGCAGAGCCAGGGTCTCTGGATCCGACTCCTGGAGCACATGGAACTCCTACATCTTATGGGCTAAAATACAAGCAGACATTTAATTGGATTTGTAGTCCCCAATGTTGAGGAATTGTCCATAAAAAGAAGTGAATAAAAGAAGAGAAAGGAGGAGGAAGAGGGGGAGGAGGAGACAAAAAAGACGAAAAGTTGAAAAAGACAATGATGAAGATGAAGATGATGAAGACTAAGAAGATGAAAAAGATGACAAAGATGATTACAAAGAAGACTAAGAAGATGATGACAAAGAACAGGAACAACAAGAACAAGGAAGAAAGGAAGGAGGAAGGAGAGGGAGGGAAGGAGAAAGAAAGAAAGGGACGAAAGGAAGGGAGGAAAGGGAAGAGGAGAGGAAAGGAGAAAGAGGAAGGAAGAAAGGAAAGGAGGAGAGGGGAGGAAAGGAGGAGGGGAGGGAGGGAGGAGGGGGAGAGGAGCAACTATTCCCGCCATTCTGAAGGGTTTCATCTGCCTTTTAAGAGTTTGCATTTATCTTTATAGTTTATTTCCACCCCTTGTCCTGCCTGATCCTTTCCCTCAGGAAGGCAGCTGGTGCTGCTGTTCTCAGCCCAGGAGCTTGGGGTTTGTGGCCATTCCCAGGGTGGCAGCTTTTCTTCCCCCGCACCCAGACAAAGTTGGAATCCCAATATCCCTCAGTGAGAAGCTGCCTGGAGGCTGTTTCTGCCCTTCTTGTGCCCTTATGGACCAGGCTCTCCCACTTCGCTGTGTGGGGACTCGGGCAGCCCCTGGGCCCCGGAGCCCATTTCATGATATTCTCCCATAGTTCGTTTTTTTCTCACGTGGTCGCTGGTTTTCCCATCAGTGTCACACTAACCGGGGGTCTGTGCAGGGGTCGGGGCCGGGGAATGGAGGACGGGAATGGCAGGGGTGCCTTTGACCGGCCTTCTCCCCCCTCCAGGAGCAGATGTGGAGGAGTTCCGGCTCTCGGTGAAGTTAACCAGGGAGATCTTTGCCCAGAAAGCTCTGGGGCCGTATCGGGGCCGCGAGCTCCAACCCGGCATCCTCGTGCAGTCCGACGAGGACATCGATGCCTTCGTCAGGGCCAAGGCCGACAGCGCCTACCACCCCTCCTGCACGTGCAAGATGGGCTGGCCCTCGGACCCTACGGCGGTGGTGGATCCCCAGACCAGAGTCATCGGCGTGGAGAACCTGAGGGTGGTGGACGCCTCCATAATGCCCAGCGTGGTCAGCGGCAACCTCAACGCCCCCACCATCATGATAGCAGAGAAGGCCTCGGACATCATCCGGGGGCTCCCGGCGCTCTGTGACAAGGGGGTTCCCGTCTACCAGCCCGCGACCTTGGAGACCCAGCGATAAGCCCTCACGCGGCCCGGGCAGGGGGGCCCGAAGAGGCCGAGCTTGGAGAAAGTGGCCCACCCGTAGCCGACGCGACTCACTTCCCAGAGCCGGATTCTAGGACGATTTTGGACGCGGCCAGACCCGTTCTCCAGAGCAGACTGAGGGAAGCCCGGGGCTCGCCTGCAAACGGACGATGTTTTCTCGGGCCTTTTCTGGCCATCTCTTTTCTAAAGGAAATCTCATTTCACAAGAATGACTGGAAGCAGACCCCAAGGCAGGAACCAAGACAGCGCGCAGCTTGAGGTCTGCCGGGGACAGGCTCCCCTGGGAGAATCGCTTGCCAATGGAAACTTCCTAAAGTTTCTGCCAGCTCAGAGCCTGTCTGGGGGGCAAGACAACGGGGATGGATGTTCTGGGTCCCCCGGCAGGGGCTCCTCTAGCTCTTGCTCACCTTGGTTCTGCCAGCGAGGAGCCGGCTTAGTCTCCGGGCTGAGGGGATTGCGGGTGGCATCTTCATCCCCGGCCCCGGCCCCTCGTCTGGCAGCCGTGAGGTCCCGGAGCACGGAGCAGGACCTCCCTGTGAGTGGGACCCAACGTGTGTCAGTGCATGTCAAAGACGCTTCACGCGGATCGAATGCTCCTATGGAAGTGATGGCCCAAAGATGGAGATCCCTGACCTGAGGGGACCAAGCTTCTCACTCTCAGCTTGTCCGGCAGCCTTGAAGACCCGGCTCTTACCTTTCCCTGTGGTCTTGAGCAATTTTTTTTCTCTGAGCCTGTTTTTTCATCTGCCAAAGCGGGGGGGCAACTTGCTCTCCATCCCCCACCCAGGCAGATTTGGGGGGGGAGGTACAAGGCACGGGGGGTGTTTGAGGACCAAACGAGACAAAGAGATGCCCTCTAACCACCCCAGTATTCCTTCTCGTGCTAGCCTCGCCTAGTGTTTGAGGGGTGGGAAACGGCCCATGCATCTTCACATTCAGGAACTCCCACCCAGCCTTGGGAGCCGTATACACACACACACAAAGCCCACCCAAACCCCAGAACATCCAGCCTCGCCTTGAAGAGCCCCCAGTACCCCATGGCCAACCCCTTCCGGCTCTGGGAGGTTTTATCTTACACCGAGCTGAGCCTTCAACTCATCCATGAAGTTGGTTTGCTCTTTGTCAGGTGTAGGTTGGAGTGGGTGACCCCGAGGGCTCCTTCCCTCTCTGAGATGCTATGACTCCGGAGCCTGGGCACCCTCTGGCCACGCCGGAGACAGTCTGGGGGTACCCGGCTCCATAGGGAAGACCAGGCAATCCCAGGCTTTGAACTCCAGCAGGTCTTTGTCAGGAGCTGCTTAAGCATCGGTGGGAAGGGAGGAATTCTCTTGCATCCTTCAGCCGAGCTTTCTGGGATGGCTCGTCTAGACCCTCGAGTTCCATAGAACCTGCCCCAGGTGCCACAGAACCGGATGTCCGGACACTTCCCTCCCCTGTCGGGTTAGGATGGGAATATCGGCCCAGGCTATTGCAGCAGAACAAGGAGCTGCTCGCCATCAGTGAGGGATCCATCTGGGAATCTCTTAGAATCCACATGATATCACCATAGCATATCATGGGCTCTTAACATGTGAACAGATAAAACTGAAAATCAAATCAAATGAATAAAATAGGAATTGATATAGATTCGAGTGTATTTTTTAATTAAAATAAAACAGTCCTGATGAAATTTTTAAACCAACAAATTTAACGATGTAATTCTTAATTTTGTGGTCAAAACTAGTCTTAATACCAGGTAATAGGAAATAACTTGATTTTACTTACTAGAAAGTGGCCAATCTGCTTATGCTTAAGAAAGGTACCATTACTAGAGAAGAGAAGAGCACTGGATGAGAGCTGGAGAAGAAAACTTGAGAAATCGGGTCTTTTAGAATAAAATATAGATGCTAAATGGGTAGAGGGCAAGAGTTCACCAAGTTGGGCTTCAGTTTGAGAGAGAATATAGATAACTGGGGAAAAGTCTGATCTCTTACCTAACCAAAATGCTTTTTGATAACCTGATCATTTAATCTAATGTCAGAAAATGTAATTTAGGGGGAAGGAGGGCTTTGTTCTGGGTCAGCTTGGCAGTAATCCCTGCTTAGTATGTTCCTGGCACATCATAGGCACTTATTGGCAGAGTGACGGCTCCTCATTCACGTCCTTTGGGCCATGAAGATGCTGCTCCTCTGGCTATGACAAAGTTTACAAAAGTTGGGACTTAAATCCCTCACCAATCACCACAGTTCTCAAGCTTTTTTGTTTTTTTGTTTGTTTTTTTCCTGGATAGGAACTGGAACTATGTCTTGCTTTAAACAATGAGCATAATAAAAAATGATCGATGCACCTCTCTGGTTTTCTGAGAAGGTTCTTGTTAATAGGATTGAAGCTTAAATTTATTTTTTCTGCCTGAATGCCAATGATAAGTACAATCTGTGGTAGGACAAAAATCACTTCTCACAAATTTCCAAAAGCTAAAAACTCTGAACTCTGGATCATACAGATAAATTTTGGGGGATAGGTACATCAAATAGTATCAAGAACAGTTTAACAGATTAGGACCAAGAGCTAACACATATACACAACAATAGATGGCTCGGTAGATAAAGCACTGGGTGTGGAATTGGGAAGTTCTGAGTTCAAATCCAGACTTATTCTCAGATTGCCTTAATCTACTGACAAAGAAAATGACAATCCATGCCAAGAAAATTCTGCAGACAGTATTGGCACACTATGGTCCGTGGGGTTATTTATAAAGTGACTTACAAATGTTGGGAGGGAAGTGCTTTATTCCCATTTTACAGATGAAGAAATCATTGAAGTAGAGGTGATGCGACTTGGATGGGATCACAATATTTGATGCTGGATTTGAACTCAGATTTTAACTTCAGATCCAGTGTTCTATGAGTATAATCTATTTACCTTGTTTTAAAAGGGCTCCATCTATACCCACTGTCCTGGTTATTCATTTGTAATGCATTTTTCCTTGGTTAAAGCTGTTTGTGCTGTGCGTTGACATACTGCATTTCCCTTTAAGCACGCTGAAATTTTTGCCCTAGCAGGGACCCAGACTCAGTCTACCATTGGTTCCATTGGTATTTATAATCAAGGCTCTTAAGTAGTGTTTGTCCTTTACAACCTAAGAAGAGACCAGACCTCACATTGTGAACATGCTAGTTTTCTTTCCCTGCTTTGGATAATGTGTTAGAGACACTCCTCAATAAGTTTCTGACCCACAGATATCCGTGATCCAGAATGGTTGATGCTTGTGATTTTAGTCACTAAAGAACAGCTCCAGTTTGGCACATCTGTCAGTTTCTTTCCCAATTCCCTTTCTTCCTTTTTTGGGTCCTGACCAATTCTTAGTCCTGAGGAACTAATCCTTAGTTCCTCTTAGCAGAAGAAACATAACACCTTGCCATCAGTTACTAATCCGGATCCTCCAAAGGAAGGGAGCATCCCTAATACGTCAGGGAGACGACATGAAAGGGGAAAGCTAGGAAGCTCTCTTGGGAGAGCAACATCCGCTCTGAGTTATCGATGGTGGTTTTGCCATAGGATCGCTCACGTGGAGAAGAAGTACAGCCAAATGCAGGAGTCAATGATTAGGAGACACTGATCGCCTCTCTTCACAATTTGAAAACTCAAATTCACGCAAATGAATCTTGTTCAAACGGCTGCACCAAGTGTTCCTCATGCTACTCACACTAAACAGAGAGGGCTGTGCTCAGCTCTAAGCGGCAGATTTTAGGAGGGACATTTGGGGAACATCTAAGGGTAGGTGACCAAGATGGGAAAACACCTTGAGTTCATGCTGAATAAGGATGTGCCACAGTTGAAAGAGGGAATGTTTGCCTGGTAAAGAGATTTATGGGAAACAAATTTGTTGGCCCCAGATCTATTTCACTTGGCTTCCATCCACTCACCGGAGACCTGGATCCCCTCTGTTCACACTGAATCCCAAACTATTCTTTCCAGTTTTGACTGTGCCTTCTTTCATATCCTACAAACACCTGCTTTCTACTATTTCCAGTCTTTGCCTTCCCTCCAAAATATTTCCTCTGAAGGAAGAAAGAGTTTTATGGCAGTTGTAGTATATTGTAAACTGACCCCAGGTCATTCTCAATCCCTTGTCAAAGAGTTCAGCTCATGGGCAACCCCCTCCCCTTCCCCCCAGTCCCTACCCTTACAGGAGGAGACTTCAGTACCAATGCAAGCTTTCTCAAATGCCTTACCAAGTTCTCTGACTTCCTTCTATCCCATTATTTAATCACGCCACTTCAGTTATCCATAGGGACGGCCACGTGTTGGATTGCACCATTATCCACGAGTGGTCCGCTTCCCTAATTGGGAACCCTGTCATACCCCATCGGGCTGTAACCTGTCCTTCCACTTCACTCTCCTGAATCTACTCACCCTCAGCCTTCTCAAGCCTCTGGCACCTCATCTCTCTTTCAACTGAGGACCTTGGCTCAGTAAATCTTTACCCACACATCTGTGAGGAGATGGATACACACGTGCACAACTAGACGCATAGATGTATGTTTACACATATCTGTCCCCCACCGGGCCCTCACACTTTATCACCAGCCCAGTTTTTTCACTGGCAATTTTAGGGGAGTTTCAGTTGAATGGTGGATGAGAACGCCAGGTGGCAGTTTGGGAGCGAGTGGGAGGAGAGAAATTGTGCGCCAGTGCAGAGGCTTTCTCTAGGACTTTAGCCCTGAAGGGAAGATGAGATATAGAAAAATGGTAGGAGCAAGTTAGGGTTTTTTAAAGAACAGGGAAGATAAAGTGTGTTTATATACAGCAGGGAGAGCCAGTCAATGAAGAGGAAGAGATTGAAGGTTAAGGAGGGAATGGGAAGGATGAGAGGGGGGTGATCTGTTGGAAAAGCCAGGATGGGAAACAAGCGAGGTCATGGAGAGGCATCCCCTGGCCCCCTTTGTAAGGAGCAAGGCCATTTCTTCATGTGAGACAGAGGGAGGGAGCAGAAAGTGGGGAGGGGAATTTTAACCGTGTGAGATGAGGAAAGGAAGAGGGCTGTCTCAGCACATGTCCCCAGTTTGTTGTTGCTGTCTGTAGTGACGTATGACGAGGGGTCCTCGGTTGAGAGGCTGGGGGATGGGATGAGATGGGCAGCTTGAGGAGGAATGAAAGTTTGAGAAAAGCCACTTGGAAAATGGGATAAGGAAGCAATGAGGGAAGTAGAAGGGGATTAGGACCAGATGAGATAACAAATCTAGGATGGTTCTAGGCAGGTTTTCCCTAGTTCTACTCAGCAACATGTGAATGGAGCACAGGCAGCGGATGCTTAGAGTAATCCAAAGCTGGGGTTTAGATGATGTCGTTGGCAACAGAACAAGGGGCAAAGGCTTCAAGGAACGGGGCTTGGAATGGCAAGGAAGAGGTAAAGCTGGAAGGAGAAAAGATTAGGGTGAAATAAAGAAAGATAAGGGAAAGACTAAGAGCTGGACCCTGAACTCATTGAAAAAAGGAGGGTCATAGCAGCGGGCAGGTAACTGCTACCAAGTGAACCTCAGAGGAGGAGGGATTAATGATTTCTTCTGTGAGAGATGGTGGATGACTGTGGAATGTCACAAGGAGGACTCAGAAGTGATATGGACCCCGTGGCTGCTGAGGTTGCTTTCAAACCTAAAATTCCATGGTTCTAGTATGGAAAGCAACAAGGCATCACAGACTCTAAAGCAGCAGGATGTCCCCGCTTTGGACGGCCCTGATTCATAAGGAGAGTAACAGCTATCCTAAGTTCAAGGTATCTGAGTCAGAATTCCTCAACGACAATAGATGCTTAATAAATGCTTGTTGATAATTTTCAAATTTGTAGGAAGAGCCCCCACCGGTGTATTTTGGTTGAGGATATTATTATTATTATTATTTTGACGTTTAATAGCTAACTATAATTTTTTAAGGTTTACAAAGTACTTTTACACGTGTGATCTTTTTTGAGCCTTACAATAACCCCGTGAAGTAGGTTGGTACCATTATATTGTAGCTGAGGAAAGTGAGATGAACTGATTTGTCAAGGGCCATACAGTTAGTAACTGAGGAAGGATTTAAATTCATGGATTCCTGATTTCAAATCAGGCACTCAACCGACTACATGACCTAACTACGCAGTAAAAAGATTTTTTTTATCCCCCACAAACCCATTTAGACGAACATAGGGCATGCAACCTCTGCCCAGAGGACTCTGACGAAAACGGCGATGTTGTCTCGGGCCCCTTCCTTGCCAGCTCCCAGTTCCCATTTTCTTTTTCTCCATTTCACCCCAGTTACCCAGGGGGATGGGTATATCTTCCATTTGACATCGCCTACAATTGATCTACTTCTACAATCAAAGATTCTGAAATTCTTTATTCCATCATGACTTTTAAGACTTCATATTTTCCTGTGCTTTACTTTTTCTGAAGCTATATATACTTATTTCCTAAATCTTTTTAAATCCAGAGGCAATTTGGTGGTATCTTAGTGCATGGGACCTGGAGTAAGGAAGATCCAAGGTCAAATATGGCTTCAGACACTCACCAGCTGGATGGCCCTGGTTGAGACACTTAATCTTTGTCTATCTCAGTTTCCCGAATTGTAAAATGGGGATAATATCACCTACCTCCCAGAGTTATTATGAAGAACAAGTGAGAAGTTTCTCAAGTGCATAGAGCAGTGGCTACACGTGGTAGGCACCTAACAATTCATCTTTCCTTCCTTCCTTCCTTCCTCCCTCCCTCTCTCTTCTTCCCTACATCTTTCTCCTTCCCTACCTCTTTCTCCTCTCTCTCTCTCTATTTCTTTCTATCTCTCTCTTTCTCTTTGTCTTTCTTTCTTTTTCTCTTTCTTTCTTGCTCTCTCTTTTTTCTCTTTTTCTGTCTCCTCTCTGTCTTTCTTTCTTTTTCTCTCTCTTTGTTTTTTCTTTTTTCTTTTTCTTTCTTCTTTTTTCCCTTCCGTCCTTCTCACTCTCTCATTCTCTCTCTCTCTTTCTCTCTTTCTTTTTCTCTTTATTTCTCTTTTTCTTTCTCCCTCTTTCTCTTTCTTTGTCTCTTTCTTTCTCTCCCCTCTTTTTCTCTCTCCTTTTTTCTCTCTCTTTCTTTTTCTCTTTCTCTCTTTCTTTTTCTCTTCTTTCTTTCCTTCACTCCTTCTCTCTCTCTTTCCTTCCTTTTTTCTTCCTTCTTTCCCCATGATCTACTCTACCCTTTAGTATTTTCCTGGGCTACCATCCTTTACTCTGGCTTCTCTTTCCTTCTTTACCTAGAAATCAGTTCAAATCTACAGGACCTTTTATTCCTGAATCCCTTGGTCTTCTAGTTTATAATTTCTCACGAGTTGCCAATCATGAACTCTGGATTACACCCACTGTCTTGTCTCATCTCAGGCTGTGGAACAGAACTGTGGAACATCATCCAAGTGTTGACTCACTTTACTGCAAATTCATGTTATTTAATCTCAACTGGGTACTCAATGCAGCAAGGAAATTCGTTTAGTCGTCCCTCATTGATTCTCTATCTTACTTCCACAGATGTTGTTACAAACCTTTTCTTCTCTCTTCAAACCTCCCAGAGCCCCCTCCTCTGCCCCTCACAGCTGAGGATCTCTCCTTACCTTTCACTGAGAAAATGGAGGCCGTTTGTCTGGGAGCTCTTGGATCTCACAATCCCTTGACATGATCCCCCATTCTCGCCTTTGTACTAGGCTCTGTGGCGGTGGTGGTGGTGGTGATGGTGACCTTTTTCCTCCCTAGACCATTTATCCTATTTGACATTTATCCTGATCCCACTCCCTTCTCCTTCTCCAGCAGACTGTCCCCACAATCTTGCATTCATCTTTAATCTCTTTTTTTTTTTTTCATTTCAATTTCAAATTGTCTTTAAAAAACAAGAGCCTCCACAGCTGTGAATCATAACATCTGAAGGAATTACGGGGCAGCCTTTACTGACACAGGTGTTGCTTGTGGACTGGGAATGAGATAAATTGGAGGCAGAGGAAAGAGGAGGGAGGTTAGAAAACAGCAGCTGCTTCTCAGTCTCCTTGTATCATCATCATTATCCTCTCACATAAAGGGATCCATTCTACAGGTCCGACTTACACCTCCAGCAGCCACTGGCAGGTGGCCCCCATAGCACAACAGATCTTATACTATTTAACAGTGATTTACTATCTGGCAGTTTTTCTGGATCAGCTGATGGCAGTATTTACAATGGGAGCCAAAGAAACATGTGCACAGATTCAGCCCCTCATCTTTAATCTTTAACTTCTGGTTCCTTCTGTGCTACTTATAAACGGAACCAGGTCTCATTCTATTCCCCCTTTTTTAAAAACCAGTTTGTTCAGCTAAACCTTCCCTGCCTCCCAGAAGTTATCTATACTACTTGCCTCCTTTTCCTCTTCAATCTTGTATCATCTCTAAAATTCCAAATAGACCTTTTGTGTAAACATTCAATTTCTTAAACATTTGAGTTTCCACTTGTCTCTTCTTTGCCATCCATTGAGAACGCAAGCAAAATGAGACAAGGACTTTCCTGTTGCTTATTTAGGACCAGGAACATCTCAACAAAAAAAAAAATGGAGAAAAAATATTCAGTATTTTATGGAAGTTTTAGAAAGTAATGTACTGATAGGAAATGAAAGTTTTAAAATCACCTGAATTCATTTAAATCTTGCATTGGAAAATGCTATGGAATATATAGGCATTGTCATTTTAATCCAAAATTTGTGAATTTGGCTTTGCTCTCTCAATTATAGGTTCTCGTTTGCCTTTTTTTTCCCCTGAAGCAATTGGGGTTAAGTGACTTGCCCACGGTCACACAGCCAGGAAGTGTTAAGTGTCCAAGGCCAGATTTGAACTCAGGTCCTCCTGACCTCAGGGCTAGTGCTCTATCCACTGCATCATCTAGCTGCCCCTTCAGTTGCCTTTTATACTATTACAAATAGTGTACAAAAAAGTGTACCAAAAAACCCCAAATAAGTAAAAATAGTTTGGGCACATACTCTTTCCTTCTTTACCTATATTCACCTATATACACATACACATATACATAATCCCTACATATGCAATAATATTACTATTTAAACATTTTTACATGAATCTGTGATTGAAAACTTGCCATTTCAGACTACTATTTTGTATATTTTTGACTTTTGAAATTAAACACCTCGTTTGCTACTGTTCATTTCTGTGGTTTTTACGGCATTTTAGATATGCAGTAGTTACAAATTCTACTTCATTGTTGTGATTTTATTTTTTAAATTATTACATTTCATCTCTGAAAGGCTCATCTGCAGATGAATTGTTCAAAATGTGATTGATTTTATTCTTCTTTGATTTTAATGGATGTGTGTTTTTATAAAGCCTAAAACCTGCCTTAAATTCTAGTTAAATTTATAGAGGTCCATTATCAAATTTCAATGGTAAAATAATAACAAAGTCATAAAATGTGAAAGAGTTTCTGTTAAATGGAGATTTTTTGTGTTAATAGTTAACTAGATCCCAGTGTTTTAAATATATGGCAATGTAACAAAAATCTAGTGGGTATGTAGGGGGCTTTAATTTTACATTTTGTATATGAGCCATTTGGATTTGTAGTGTCTTGTACACTGTGATTTGAAGTATATGTAGCATAGCTTATGGTAATATGATCATGCTCTAGCATATTGCAATCTGCAGCTTTTGAATGTATCTTTTGGGGAAAATTGTCAGATCAAAATGTTTGCAAAGCCACTGACATATGCAAATAATTTCTTTTTATTATAGATACTTTCCTTTCAGTATGAAAAATAGCATGATCTATAATCTCAATTGGGTGCTCAGTGAAGCAAGGAAATAATTTAATATAGATCGCATAATCTATATTATATTCATTAGATGAGCTCGGTAGGACAGGGTGAGGTGGGAAAATGATAAATAGGCTATTTATATATGGATAATTGGATCCAGATAAAGGGATATCCAGATAATTCTGTTCCCTCAACTTTCTATATGTTATAATATATGTTATATATGTTAGGATATATGTTATATATGGATATATGTTATAACTCTGTAGCTCTGCCCTGTAAAAAAAAAAAAAAAAGCAGGGGACAAATCCTCGCATTTAAATAATGTTATTGTTTTCCAAGACTTTCCCTAACAACATTCATCGCATAACTCACGTAGATCATTTTGGAACAGGTGGGGAACTTGCTTAAGCAAGATGACGTTGTGGGCAAGTCCCAGATTTTCAGTCCCCTCTCTGGGATGTCTTATAAGTGACCCCCCTTTGTTGCTTCAGAGCGAATCCCTCAGGAATCCGCTGTGTACACAACATGGTGATCCCGAGAACTCCCACCTCTCAGCCCTCACATGGCTCGGGAATGGTTTCTTCGTGGCCATCTGGTCACGTAGGGAACACGAGCAGCATTTCACCTGTAATTCAGAGGGTTCGGGAACAATCTAACTTCCCACGTTAAGAAACGTCAGAAAAATACCGAGGCGAAATTGGGCTACCTGCAGAGAAGAGTTAAGGGGACTCTCACCAAATTGTTGTCATCTTGGAACGAATCCTGTTTCGGATCTGAACCTGTGCTTTTGATGGGAGGGAACTCTGGAAATGTCCCAAAAGGCCAGCTAGGCAGTGAGAGGGCAAGTGAGCTCCGAGGGTCACGTGGACAGGACAGAGCTGAGCTAACACTTGAACTCAGGTCTTCCTGACTGACTCCCAAGCCAGCCCTCTGCCCATTGTACCGTAATTTAGGAAATGATTGACCTGCCCACCTTATACTCTTGCCCACCACCCATGATGCCATGATGAAATGGCTCTCACCATGATCAAGTCAATGATTTGATTAGTGATTGAATCAAATGTAGGGTGGACTGACAGTCTGCTTGAGGGGTCCCAGGGCACATTTAGGGTGTACAGGGGATTAAGCAGGGAATTCGGGAGTTGGGGGCTGTGCCCAAGAATCTGCTGCAGTGTCATGGTGCGACATCATGATATTATGTTGATGATCAGTGGGAAAAAACTAGAGATGCGCTCATGGTTCTCATTATTTGGGTACAAACAGGACAAGAGCTTGCTATGTCCCCCCATCCCCAGCGAATGGTTGTGTGTGGACTTACTGAAAAAGACTGGAAGAGAGGATTGCATCTGGGTCCCTCCGAAGTCTCCCTCCACATCAGCCCATTCCCTTTACCCACTCCCCCTACTTCCAAAAGAATCTCACTCTTCAATTTATTCCTGGTTAAAAAGCTATTAGTAAACTAGGCTTCCAGGTATAATAAAATGATTACTCAGTTTTATTCCGAAGAATATTTTGCATTTTAATACAAAATTATGTAGGTCAAGAAATAGTCCTTTTACAAACCTTAAGGTATTTGCCTGGATTTGTAATAAGAATGATTCAAGAAGAGGTCCGTAAGGTCTCCGTTACAAAGTCGTTATGTACAAAAATGTCTGACTGCTTTTCTGTGTAGGATGTAAAAAAAAAAAAAAAAGCTGAGATTGCTCCCCATCCTTTTGAGTGCAGGCACGACTGCTAAGGTAACTTGGCCAAGCACGCCGTCATGTGTGAAGAGAAGGAACCTCTGACAGTCTGAGTTTACCCAAAACTGGCTCATAATCCAGCCATTGGAACTCCACTAACGTGAATCCAAAGTTCAGCCCTCATTCAATTGCATAAAAACAAACCCTCAAAAGAGAACTCGCAGACCAGCAGAAGGGGCCGAGGGGACAGAACGCTAGCTTTACGTGCCGGGACGTGCTCGGCGGCCAGGACTCCATGCGCTCCCGCTCTCCCAGCCCTGGGTTCTGTTTGCGAGCAGCATAACTGGCCCCTGGGGGACAAGGCTAGACATTGCATTTGCCCGGACCGTCATTTCTGTAACAGATATGCAAAAAGAACCTCCGAGGTCTCCTGGAAATGCTACTGGGTCAACACAACTGGCTCAAAAACTTTAATAATTGCCATGAATCAGAGGGTCACCTAGGAAATGATGGCGACCCACTGGGGATTAGAAGGGGTACAGTTTCCAATTAGATGAACCTTTCCCAAATCTAAGACTGCAGAGTCACTTGTGCATATCTTGTTTAAAGAGAGATTTGTATCAACTCAAAATATTTTAGAAAATCTCATTGTGTCAAGTTTCTTTGAACTCAAAATTTTGCTTTCCAAAGAAATTCACATTGAAGCAAGAAGAGGTGGCTCGGTTTAAATACTCTCCTGTAGCTCTCTACATCCCAAGTAAAAATACGGGTAAGTATTCTTCCATCTCAAGGGTTCAGTGGAGAACCACAATAATTCGGATGCATGGATATTGCTGCAGCTCCATTATGGTACAATAATTACAAAATATAGACCATCTCTTTACAAATACAAATTATAGTATGTTACAAGTCATGTACAGGAAATCTCTATGATATATATTTTTTTAAACAAACGATCTTGTCTAATGCTAAGTTTACCTGGTTGTGATTGCATTGGTAAGAATGCAGTTATTCCAGTGTAGATTTGCCCTTAATGTGACAGTCAGAAAATAGACTATCTCAATGATATTTGCCTATGTAAACTGGTGTTACATAACAGAATCAGGAGGGTTTTTTCCCTTTTCATACTTCTGACAGGTAGAGTCTGACATGATATATTTCAGAAGAGGGGGAGACAGAAATTTGGATACAATTTGGGGGGAAAGTAAAGGAGGGAGAGTTAAAATGGATATGGCCAGGACACACTTACTTGATATGCTAAAGTGATGACAAGATAATGACACGGCCAGCTGGCACTGCCATCACCTTTCACCCTTTGCGTGCGTAAAGAGACACACAACGCACCGACAAATGCTTTTCACAAAAACCTTTCTCAAAGACGTAACGTAGATTTGAAGGACGGGCAAGGTGGAACATGACTCTTTCTTTCTCTCCAAAAAGGTGGTTTGAACCTGCTTTGGTTCAATGGGGCTGTTCCCTGTGAGGGACATCGGCCTCTGGGACAGAGGTTTTCCCTGGGCTGCACCAATCAGGACAGACTCCCTTACAGGATTATGGCTTCCTTGAAAGGTCCTTCACTCGGACCAGTCGGATTAGCTACTGCCCACTACGAGGCCCTTTTCACCCCATTATTTACACTGCAGCGAGTTTTTCTCTAAACACTATAAGGTTGTGATGCATATCATCTCATCAGCCAAGTCCTCTTCATATCTACCAGGGTCTGCTTCCTCATCACTATAACCAGGACCAAAGTCAGGGAATTCGTCGTCTCGTCTGTTTAAGATGGGACACATGTCCCCATTGGTCCCATTGCTCATATTGCCATTCAGAAGGTTACTTGCTGCGCTTTCCATCTCATCGATGGTCATGTCACAGGCATCGGCGATCTCGTGTTTCGTAGCAGACACAAATTTAGGGTCCCTAGCGTAGCGACCTAAGCCTTCTGAGATCAGGACCTGCAAAGCAAAGAACGCACGTGATTTCTGTGCACGGGGTAAGCGGCAAATCAGTAATCACTTGTGTGCCCCGAGGCCCCACTCTATCGAGACGCTCTCTCTACTGGACGCCGAGGAACCCCTGATGAAGCCGCGTGTTGTCCTCGGGTCAGTAACGGGGCTCAGGACCAGACTCCACGAAAAGCCCATGCTCTAAACAAGGGGTTAGCACTCACGGCTTCCACCAAGCTGTCGGCGCTCCTCTGCTTGTCACTGTGCTTGTGCCTGAAGTCGCTGGGGATGGTCAGACTGGCCGGGGTGAATGTCCGGTAGGAGATGTCGGGGTCGTCCGTGTACCAGGAGCTCCGGTGTAAGGAGGGCAGGCTTCCGTTCATCTGATCCAGGGAGTCAGACCTTTCCACTTGAATCAGGGGAGTATAGTAAGGAGTCCGATCCTTGTACGGAGGGGTGGCTGGTGGAGTAGCCCATGACCGCGTGGAGTGACTTGGTGAGTACTTCTGAGCTTTACTAGAATCCAGGCCTGCAACTGCCATGATCTGAGGAAAGAAGGAAAGACAGTGGGAAGCTATTTATTTTTTGTTTTCCTTTAAATGAAATGCAGTTATTCATCATTTATAGTGAGTCACAGTTTCACAGGAGGGACGCAAATATTAAGGCTTTAAAAGGAAGTGGGGGAAATTAAGAAACTCTACTTTATGCAAAGTTCCCTCTCATCAGGGGCCTTGGGTAGGAGAGAGAAGAAATAAGAGGAAGTTGGGATTGGGCTTCAGGAAGCTGGCAGGTGAGTGGGAAGGGCATCAAGGAAGTAGATTATCCACGAGATCTCATGAGTGTGTCAGGAAGGCTCTCACCTGTTGCTGCATCAGGTGCAGGGGCAAAGCTGCACGATGATGGAAGGAAGGAGACAGAGTGATCTCATCTTGACTGCTCTGCCTACGCAGGCACTCAAAGTTGAAGGATGACCTCCGATTTGCTAGGAAATAATAATATTTCATTCAATCACGAAAAAGAGCTCAAGGAGTCAAGAGGAATAAAATTAGCTATGATACACATTAATTATTAAATCAACACTTAAATGTTTTAAATTGAATTTAAAGGTATTATTAAACACAAAAAAATAATAGAGCCTCACTCATTCAGAGGGAATGGAGAAGAGACCAGAGTTCCAGTTTCTGTAATGACAAATGAAGTTGTGGGATATGTGCTAGAATCTTCAGCTTGTAACTAACTACTACACTTAAGGAGAGAATGACCCTCAGAGGAGCAAAGATCAAATGGAATATTGCTGGAAGCAGTGACAGTTCCCATTAGGCCTCTATGACACGAAGCTAGTCTTTTCCCAGGCAGGAACTGGCTCTTGGTGCCAAAGGCATTTTGGAAGAACACAAGGTCACAGATGCCCCGTCCTGGGTAGTCCGGGGCTGAAATGAGTGCTTACTGGATTCCTATTTCTAAGTCCCCCTTTGGTTTTCTTAAAAGAGGACCCCCTGATGAAAGTGAGTATGTTGCCTGCTGGCAAACCCTGAGGAGGATGCTATCTAGGGTACAAGGAGATAGCCATTGTAGGGACAGACTAGGCTAAGTCAGGCTGGGAGGCCTAAGAGAATCTTGGTGATTCAAGGTTAGTTCTATAGGGCAAAACGAAAAAGTTCAAACTAAGTGTTTAATGATTGCTATTATTTCTCTTCCAGATAGTCTCAGCAGTAAATCACAACCTTAGTCACAAAACTCCCCTGCTCAAAAAATCTTCAGGAACTCCCCCAATCCTTAGAGGATAAAGTGCCATCTCAGCCCAACATTCTAAGCTCGCCATCAACTGGCTCCAACCTTTCTTTCCAGCTGCTTCACTCAGTCCTCCACCATTTATACTCAACAGTCCAAACTGGACTCACTGCTCAAGATAACACTGGGATTTAGAGAGGAAATAACACGTTCGAGCATCTGAGTTCAAATGCTTCCTCTTGCCAGTTAATGTCTGTCTAGCCTTGGACAAGTGAATCTTTCCAGATATTCTCATTTTATCCTTACGACTCTGCAAGATATCTCTGTTTAACAGTTGAGAAAATTCAGACAAACTAGTTAAATGAAAATCTGCTGATGATCACATACAGGCTGGATTTGAATTCAGGTCCTTTTGAATCCAGGTCCTAAGCTTTATCCACAACCCCATTGCCTACTTAATCTTAAACACTACACGTCTATCATTCTAAGACACTGTTGACCCAAATTAAAAAACTAACGTTATTTTCCAGATCAGTGTAAAATAGTCCCATCTTCACTATTTTGTGCATGCAAAGTTGATTTTTTTTTAACACTCAAGACTTTTTTTTTATTCCTATTAATCTTCATTCTACTTGATAGCTCAGTTTTTTACCCTTCAAGATATTAAGTCCCTACTATCTCCTCCCATTATTTGCAAATCTGGTGAGTATCTCATTAGTTATTTCACCCAAGTAAATGATGAGTGGGAAAAAGGGCCGTACACAAATCCCAGACTCCTTTCAAGATAACATCAAATCAATGATTATTCTTCTGGTCTGGCCACTAAACAAACCAGTTCCAAGTATATTTAGGTGTAGTAGTATCTGTTCCACATATTTCCATCTTTTTCTAAAAATAACAACACAAGAGGATTGATCAGTTCTTTGTAAAAACTTAGGTAAAGTAAATCTCCACAATCCCTTCTTCTACCAGGCTAGTAATCCTGTCAAAAATGGAAATCATTTAATTTAGCATGACCTATTCTTGATCAAGCCAAGTTAAGTTGGCTCTCTGAAATCAATGCTTTTTTTGTTTAAATGTTTACTAACTCTGTTTTAATGCTGCATTCTAACATTTTGCTAGATACTGCATTCATGTTCACTGGTGGATAATTGGTGAATTTCATTCTCTCTTCCCTTTTTTGAAATTCAGAACATTTGCAATTTTCTGATCCTAATTCTTCCCTGGTTCATCCCATTCTTTCAAAGACCCTGAATGATGGCACGCACTTGTGTCTGCCAGGTTTTCCACACCAGAAGGTGGTGTTCAGTCGGACTGGCTGCTCAAGTTCACCCAGGGCAGTTTAGCACTCTCCTTCCTTCCGATTTTCACTTCTTATCTAGTTAATTATTCAATCCTATTCATTCTAGCCCCACTGTTTCCCACTACTATTGTGTCTTTTCGACTCCTACGACCACCTCGCTTATAGAAATATCTCCACTGCTGATCTGAAATCCTGCAATCATTTTCTAACATGTCCAGTCCCACTCCCTCACAAAGACCTAAGTCTCCTCCAAAGGACTTCCTGTGTCCGTGCACACGGACGGACCCCAAAGCTCCCCCTGGCTGCCGGACCTTCAGTTTGTTCTGGTTTCTAACTGGCCAGAGATGGGCCGGGCTCCGCAGGGGACGCTGGTCTGCATGCAGGGGGCCCGGGTCTGTGTGCAGGGGAGCGGGAAGGCAAATGCGTGGACGAGCCTTTGGAACGGCAGCGTTCACTCTCAATGGTGGGACTCTTCTTGGGCTCAGGGGCGGGTTTCTGCGCCCAGATTGAGGTCAGCTAGACTGCGGCCGGGATGGAGAATTCCACCATGGGCATGGGGGGGGGGGGTACGCTGCAGCCTGAGCTGGGCAACAAGTCGGAACTCTCACTGCCGACAGGGGCACCACAGACTCCGGCCCCTGCCCCGGCCTCCCTCGGAGTCTGGAATGAGGCAGAGAGCTGCCCCACAGGCACAGCCAGGGAAGCTGGCCCCAGCTGGGATGATAGGAAGCAAGAAAAAAAGGTGAGAAAGGAAGCAAAGGAGAAAGAAGGGGGGAGAAGAGGGATAGCCCCGGCGGACTCCGGGCCCCTTGAGGGACCCTCTGTGCCGCTGAGCTACGGCCCCGGGGGCAGGCTACGGGGGAGACAAGAGGTCTGGTCTCACTTGTGGGCGTGGGGGGCAGCAGCCGTCTCCGGGGAGATCTCCTGGACTCGTAGTGGGCCGGGGAGTCCTCGTCCAGGATGCCGTGGGGGCGCTGGGAAGCCCAGGGCCTCTCGTAGGCGGAGCCGTAGCCATAACCGTAGCCGGGGCCTCTGTGGCAGAAGTCCACCGCTGGCCTGGGTAGTGAGAGGGTGAGTGAAGGGGGGCCTGCTCAGGCCCGGCCCTCTGGGCCCTGACTCCCGACCTGGTTCGGGGCTCTACAGGTTGTCAGGGCCACCACATCCTCCCCACCTCCTGGTCCCACAGTGACATTGGCTGCCCCCCACCCCCCCAGGGTATGTGGCCGAGCACAGGCCACTCTCTGCCTGGGGGAGATGACAGGGCTGGGTGTGTCGGGCCCTTGGATCTGGACAGGAGCATCTTCCCGCTTCTTTTCTACCCTTTCTGCTGAGAATCCCCGCCCCTGGCTCTAGTTCCCTCTTGCCCCCACTATATGGATCTCGGGGTTGCCCAGCTGCCCACCGTCCAGCGGGACGTTCCTGTTCCCATAAAGTCCAAGAAATTGCTTAAGTGGCTTCAACTGTCCCAGAAAATGAGCCCTGATAGTCACCCCTTGTATCTGAAGGCAAACAAAAGCCTCCAAAGGGGCACGGGAAATTGGGCAGAGGGGCTCACGGCTGCTCCTCGCCACCCCCTGATTGGTCACCCCGGGCTTGGGCTTGGTGGCCAGGAAGCTGGGAACTCGAGGTGGGCAGGGGAGGCCTGGGGGCAGGGGAGACCCGGGGGCAGGGGAGACCCGGGGGCAGGGGAGGCCCATGGCTTGGGCTCCAGATCTCACCTGGGCCCGGGCAGAAGGGACTCACCTGCTGCCCACCAGCATGCAGTCGTCCTCATAGTACTCATCGCCACTGAAATACTCCTGCTCCCCCACGCACTGGTCATCCCCAAAGTAGTCATAGCCCTCCGAGTCTTCCCGGCAAATGGTAGGGAGCTGCCCGTCACCGGAACCAGACCTACGGGCAGGAAAGGGCCGGGGCCTTGTCTCAGTATGGAGGAGGGTCCGTGGGTCACCACACGTTCCCCCCCCCCCCCCCCCATTGCTGGCTCTCTCTGCTCCCACCACCCTCTGCTTCTGCACATCCTGAGCCCCCGGAGCCCTCAGGGCCAGAAATGGCGCTTGGGCACCGGGCAAGCTCCTGGGCCTGATCGTTCAGCTCCGTGGGGCGGGAACTTGGGAAGGCCAGGAAGCTCAGAGCAGGAATCCGGGAGCCTCAGTGAAAGCCCTCTGAGGGCTCCTTGGGCTTCCGCCCTTTGCCTACAGTTTCTATTTTCTCCTGGCAGCCTGGCACTGCCCCGAGTCTAAGCTCAAAAGCTGCGCTCTCCCCCAAGCTGGGTGGCCGGGTCAGGAGTCACACAGACCCGAGCTCAGAAATGACCTCAGGTATTACTCGTGTTACCCTGAGCGAGCCACTTAACTCTGCCTCAGTTTTCTCATCTGTCAAATGAGCTAGAGAAGGGCATGGCCAACTGCTCCATTATCTGTGCCCAGAAAAAACCCTGAACCAACCTAAAAGGGGCCCCAAGAGCCAGACACGACTGACTCACAGAAAGGTCTAAACAACAACCAGCTAACTCTCTGGGCCAAACCAAACCAGGAGGTTCGGGCCCCAAATGTCCACGGGTCACACACTGGTCACCCCGAGCTGGGACCCAGCACCCCCTTCTTGGAGCTCGCCTCCTTAGCCATGCAATGCTCTCGAGGGAACCACTTTTCTGCATCTCCAACGTAGACTGCCTGCTTCTCCCTCCTTAGTGACTAATGGTGAAAGTCTGGGGTCTGGCTTCCGGCCCAGAGGGTCCAGGGCTCTGTCTGCCCTTGAGGAGAAGCTTCTCCTCATCCCTGAGCTGGTGCCTTGGGCAGAGCTGGTACCCCTGGCAGAGCTGGTACCCCTGGCAGAGCTGGTGCTTGAAGTTCCCTTTCTACAAAAAGGCAGCCGTTTATCCCCCACGTCACCATCTAAGGTCCTGAGTTGCCAAAGGCTTTCTTGGTAACTGGCTTAAAGGGATGTTTCTTGTTTCAGTTTCTGACACTCAGACACGACTCACTTAACGCGCGTTTTGGGGAACGGGAACGTACCTAATGTAAGTTTCGTAATAGCGGGTTCTATCCAGGAAAGGCATAAAATATGGAAGGGGAGAAGAGCATAATCAGAGAGAAGCAGTCATTTCCAACAAAGGCACGAGCGTGGCGGGGCGCTAGCTGCGAGGCCTCCTGACTGGGGCAGAGGGCAGGGGGGCTACGGGAGGTCCCTGGCCGGAAGCTCGCTCTCCACTCCCAAGGCCGGCAATGCTCACACCTTCCTAGGAAGGAGCCCACTCTGTCTGTGACGCCCTGAGGAGGAGCTGGTGACAGAACGGGGCAGAGCGCGGGAGGGCGAGGCTGGGGCCACTCTACCTGGGGGCTGGCTACGGGTGGGAGCAGGGCTACCGGAGGCGAACACGTCAAAGGTTACCTGGTGATACTTGACCTTCTTTGAGGCGCATGCTCATGCTTGTGGAGTGAATGATACCCATTTTCAGACACATGCTCAAGGTTTCCAATGCCGGGGTGCTTCCCGTTAGCAACTTTGGACATATTGGCATTATTGAGATTGGCATTTGTTGAGTTGGGAACTTGCTTTCCTATGGAATTATGGTTATGATGGTTAGGATACACCGAATTTCCTGCTGGAGGAAACATTGGGTTCTCAGTATCGCTTGCAGATGGAATTGAAGGCCTTTGGACATGCAGGGGACGGTGGGTGGTATTTGTCTGCTGAAGGGAATCTCTCCTATCACTAGTGACATGATTGACATGGTTTCCAAACAAGGCACCATTTCTCTGCAAAATAATGGGAGACAATACCAGGTAATTTAACACAGCATTTGGCGCAGGCAGGCTAGCCACGTTAGGTTTTTCTTTTTTACACGAAAAAATACTCTACTAAAGCTCTACAGGATCCCTGTGACGAACAGAAGTCTGTGAGTGTCTGAAAAATCCATGGGAATGTGGCAGCGGGGTGAGCGTCCTTCCCCCGGGCAGTGTGAGTGGCCAGCGCTCAGACATGGGGAGCGGGGCCCTCCCTGGCCACGCAGGCTGGAAGCCCGGCCCTGACCCATCTGAGGCAGGAGGCGACCCTGGGGAGGGGGCGATGGGCGCAAGCTCTGGGCCGTGACCCCGGAGGAGACGAGCCGTGGCGTGCATGGCGCGGGATGGCGGGGATGCGGTGACGGGAGAGCCGCTCACGCGGGCCGGAGCTCGCGCCCCTCTCGGGAGCTCCCTCGGCCCGAGCTGCTTTCAGGGCGGATGGGAGGAGGATGGAGCTGCCGGGGACTAGGCGAGGGGGGCCGGGGAGGGCTGGGGGGGGGGGTCTGCCTGAACCTAAGTGTTTGTGCTTCAGCGCTCGGCGTGCGTCGCGGCGGCTCTGCGTCTGCACGGGCGCGCGCTGCCGGCCCAAAATGAAGTCCTACAAGCACAGACTTTGAGAGTTGGAAGTCTTGCTCCAAAATTTCCGAACGGACAGTATAGAGCTGTGTGAATAATTACTTTGAATACATCTTCCTCTTCCTCCTGTTTTTTTTCCTCGGGTTCATCATCTTGCAAATCACATGATATAGCGCGACGGATTTCTGGCCCAATATCATGAAGGGTCCTTAATCCTGCCTAGATCAAGGAGAACAGCAGAAGACGTTAGACAGCCCCCTCCCCCTGCTCAGGCCGGTGACTTGGGGTGACTAAAGTTCTGGGGGTGGGCGGCGTTCCTTCCAAACCCAAGGACGAACCGCTGCCCTCTTCAGTAAGTGGTTGCTTTGTTGCTGGGGCGGTCGGTGCCTTGTTAGGGCTCCCCTGCTCCATGTGATCCACCCTAACTAATCTAAGGGCTGGGAAGTGGGGGCTCGCCATTGGTGAACGGGGGGCACGACAACTGCCACCGAGCCAGCACAGGAGAGGGCCACGTGGGCAATGGCCGGAGATGGCAAAGCTGGCTCCCTGCCCGTGCCCTCCCCTGGCCGACTACTCTGGCTAGAAAATGCCGTATTCCCCATCGTTAAGACACAGAGCAGGAGGCCAGCCGTGGGGCTCCCTGTCCGGGGAGAAGTGGAGAAGTCGGCAGGGAAACCTCTGGAGGGGCTGCGCCTGCTGCCACCCACCGTCCCCTGGGACACTATCCCCACCCAAAGGAGAGCTCCTGCTTACTGCCCCCCCAGACTTTCTGCTCCCCGTTATCACTCATGGGCCTAGCTGTCCGTCTGCCACGGGGCCGGGGACCTGGAGAACTCTCTGCTTGGGGAATTGGAATCGTTTGCAAGGGAGAAGGAGGCCGCGAGACAGATCTTCAGGGAAGAAAGTGACGTCAGCCATGGCATGGGAGCCCGCTGTGGGTGTGGGAACAAGGAGACGGAGACACAGGGAAGGTTTGGGCCATGCGAGGCCAAGGGGAAGGAACCGGGCACTGCCCAGAAGGGGACCACAGCCCCTTCTCTCACTGCCTGCCTTGGCCCAGGTCTCCCCTCCCTGCCACCACAGGAGTGACCTGCATTTCTTAATGTCACGTGATAGAAACCTGCCAATGGACTTTTACAGGAGTGACCACTGAGAGCTTGGAAGGAGGATCACGGGTTCCTTCCATCTTAGGAATTAAAGCCTCAAGGCTCTCAGCATTAAATATCCTCTCCTGGACAAGTTAGAACAAGCTAAAAGCTGGTGTCAAGATGACAGTGGCTTTTTCACAGGCTCTGCTTCTACTTCTCAGGGTACCTTGGCCCCACTAGAACCCACAGATACCCAGCAGAGATGGCGAGCCTGGGGTCATAAAGTCATTTGGTTATCAGTTCATAACAACCTCTTTGCCTATAAAAAAGCAAGGGAGCCAAATCTCATGATAAAATAATTGAGTTCTTAAGCAACAGGGCTGGAGTATAGGAGGCAAAGAATACAAATCAGTTCAAAAACATTCTTAAATTCAGTTGGGAATTTGTTTACCCAAAAAATGTAAGGGAAGCTTGAGTTCTACATCAAATGAAGGAAGAGAGGGGTTGCTATCCAGTGGAACAGACCCAGAAATGTGGGCAAAGCTGTGACAGACACCTGTTCTTATGTCTCCATAGGAATAACCATAAACATACATTATAATTAACCAACCCAATTTGCTTTGGTGAATTAAGAATGCCTTTCGGCAGCAGAGGATGCAACAGTTAGCAATTCCCTTTAAATTTCCTCAAGATGAAAGAAATAACAGAAAAATCCCATGAGCTATAATTCAACTCATTGCACTAAGTTAGAAAATAATAAGAGAAATAGAAAACTATTTATTTGAACAAATTTTTGACATTGTCCTATGCTGGTTGGTTTAGCATTTCACTGAAACACACAGAGTGATTAATAACATAATTGCATAAGAAAAATCAAGACTGTCTTCAATGGCCTTCCCCCTCCCCCAATCAATAATACACAAGGTTATGAGTCAATCAACACGTTAATGCAGAGCAGCCATGTTTCGCGAGCTGGGACAGGCCCTACAGTTGGCTCAGGACAACACAAATCATGAGTAACGTTGGGTGGGGGACAGAGACATCACCTTCAAAGACAGATAACGATACAGTCTTTATCGAAGAGACAGTAAGATGGAAAAAGGCATCTCCCTGACCCAGAAACAGCAACAACAACAACAACAACATCAACAAAAATCTAGAAAACATGTCACACCCATTTGTTCCACAAGGAGTAAAATAGACTTTTTTGAGATACTCACATTTCTTCACGATTTGAAAACATCATATGTAGGGGTACAGAAACATACTGCATGGGACAATGGTTCTGTCCCCAAATTTGAACTGAAATAAAGCCTCAATACCGCCCCCCTGAATTTATTACATATGCTAAAAAGTGTTGGAGAATTTCTTATAGGTCAGGCTAAATGGCTTAGGCTGTTCCCCAAATTCCCAACAGCTTCTAACCCCAGGAAATATAGAATACTGCCTTAAATTGTGCAAGAAAATTGCTCTCTTTCTCTGTCTAACCCCCAAAGAGATCATTTTTTTTTTAAAAATAAAAACTTTACAACCAACATAATAATCTTATTTTCCCTTATTTTACACATGTCTCGTGGCAAAATATCATCGCAATAGAAAGGTTTTCAAATATTATTAGCCATTAACTCTGCATAATTAAATCTAATTAAAAACATTTCATTCACATTAATTACAGTCATATGATTTTAAAGAAACATACAGTAGCTATAAAATATTCTACGTATAAAGACAATAGTGACGTAGTTTGAACATGTCCAATCCTATAAAATTGTAAACAGTTTCAAGCTTCATGTTATTTTTAAAATGCTAGATGTTCTGATAAATACTTAATAAAATATTTTTAAAAGGAGAAAAAAACCCAAAAAGCTGACACTTCTAGATTCCATTAACAAGAAATGGGGAAGCTTTCTTTCTCCGCTCAATATTGAAGATAATTCCAAACACGTGTGTCACTAGCCTTCCATAAGCAATGACACAGAATGATTTCATCCATCAAATGTCAGATTTTACTTATCTTTTGGATAGTGACTCTTGGCTAGCTTTCAGATTTCAATTTTTGCCCACCTTGGTACTTTGAATATCAAAGCTATATCCCAGAAGTTTACTGGTCCTTGATGCTATCAAAGACGTGTTCATTTGGTCACTCACACAGCCATTAAAAATCATGCAAAAATGCTTTAAAAAGCATCAGGGTGAGCCTATGCCATGGCAGAGACCAAAAGACCTAGAGGACTCAAGTCTTGGCTGGTGTAGCCATGAGATCAGTGCTGAAGCTCTATGGGAAAGAGCACATTGGTATCTCACAAAACCACAGTTTAGTCTGTGTTCAACAAACAGCCCAATTAAACATGTGATATAATTTCTGCCTTGTCCACTTTTTGATTAGTGAGACCAAAAGAAGAAATTTTAATTTAAATGATTGTTAAATAAACCAGTTCATTTGAAAGACAGTTTTCCTTCTCTTCTCTTTGACAAAGAGTCTGTGGATATATCCTACATTGTACAAATGGTTTTTTTTTTCCTTCAGAGAAGATGTAATTGTAATTTCATTTATTTATTTTATACAGAACGAATGGGGAGGGAGCTCCTGTCCATTAATCACCTATATTAATTCTCTCCCTAAATTCAAGGTTAACTCAAATGTCAAGACTAAATTGTTATTTTTCCAATTCTCTGGGTGGGACTCAGCTTTATAAATGAAGTAAGATTTTATCATTTTAGATGGGAAGACAAAAGAGCTGCCTGAAAGTGAATGGCTTTCTTTCTTTTCTCCAGTAGCTAATCAATCTATACGCAATCTATGTTGAAAGAATATAATTCTTCACTGTAATTTGTAATGCTAGACTCATAGAAGGACTTATTAATTTCCTGACTTCTTCAAAATATAGGCGTCACGGTATTCTGGAGTTTTACTCTCAATGACCCTGGAAATCCAATGGTAACTAATAATAAAGAATGGCAAGATGCCAAGAACCACAGTAGGGAGTAAGGGAATGCAAAATCATTATTCACTCTCATAGGATCTGGACAATTTTATTTTTCAAAGTTATTTTTTTTTAAATAAATACAGCATCTCACTCGATCTTTTTGATAACCCTATAATGTAGATGGGTCAGATATGAGTCGCATTTTTCATTTGAGGAAACTGAGGCACCAGGAAGTTAAAGGATTAGCCTGAACTAGAAAGTGTCAAAACTAGGATTTTTGGATTCTGATTTCTTGGTTCTATGCTCTTTCCTCTATGTTTTCATTATGTTGCGGTTTTCATCTCTCATAACAGGTTCATATTATAAAAATCATGTGAGAAACAACTTTTATAATAAGAGAAAATAAAAAAAACATTCATCGTACCTTCCTAACTTGGCATTCATTAATCTTCTAATGGGGTCTTTTCTGTGCAAATTAATTGTGTAAGCTATATTCAGAGATAATGTTTAATCTACTGAAGAGAACAATATTGTAACTTCTTCAATGGATTCTTACCTATTTATGAAAGCAAATCCCTCCATGGCAACAGTATTTAAATTTAGATATTTTTCAAAATATTTTATATCTCCAAATTCTGACTAATTTAGATATGGGCATTCACACGCAGAAATACGGAAAGCTGTCCCTCCTGTGCCCTCCGAAGGGTTCTCGTGCTGGCAGTCACGTCCCCCCACCCCAGCTCTGGTGCTGCCGTATAATGAGCCTGAGTCTCGATCGCGTGTCAGGACTGAAAAGATGTACACACTAAGTAACGACATTACCACGAAGGAAAAATGGGGAACACCAGGATCCGTGTAGTAGGAACTAGTGTAACAGGAACTGTTTTCTCTTTTCCGCTATATAGACCTCTTTTCCAACAAATTTCGAACATAACTCCAACAAGAAAAGCCTCCTGGCCCCCTCCTGGGAGCAATATTAAGCATACAATGAAAGCAGTGTGCAGTGAAACTAGCTAATTGGAAAGCAGCTGATTATTCACCATAGCTCAGAGAGATGTGAGCCAAGAACTAAGGGGGGGGGGGGAGGGCAGAGGGCCACAGAGCTCCTCGAATATTGCCCACATCCTGAAACCTCTCACCCTAAAGGAGAATTTTCTTAGTTTAAATGAGTTTTTTCCGCACAGATTGGCCAGAAGCATGCTCACCACGAGGCCCTGTAACACAGACACTTCTGCCCCTAAGCTAAAGCTGCGTTTTCTCCAACCACGCGTCCCTTAAAAGCCGAGCTCTGAGACAACCCTTGCAATCTCTTATATATCGGTCTTGCCTCCCTTTGGAGGACCCCAAAGACATTCCATAAAAAGCAACAAGATTCAAATGGAACCAGAATTCTTTGGGAGTTTCCTTCAAACAATTGTCTACGTCACATTAGATGGTTGCCGTCTTTGCACAGTTTAAGTTTATTTACTGACTTGGAAGGATCACGAAAAGTCAGCCATGCCCGGAATATTGCCCAGTTCTACGCACTCTCTGGAGGCTCCCGAGAGCCTGGGCTACCCCTCGGCAGGACTCAGATCAAGCAGGACAAAGCCAGTGAGGCAAGGAGAGGCCTGTTTCCTAGGAAGTAATGTTTCCAGGAAGCTGGACTGGAGAGGGGTGACTCCGCAGGGCCCTCGACGACTGACACTCATGGCCCGGCTCTTCGGGTTAAGGCTTGTGCCACGAAAGGAGAGGGCCGAGTGTCCTGACTCTATGTGCTTTCCTGCTTTACCTAATGTGGTGCCACGGCCACTTTGGGGTCCACTAAGTCCCCCGGCAGAACCAGGGCTCTGCCCCGCCCGGGTATGTCCCGGCTAAGGTACAGAAACAATCTGTGACCTTGCCCTTGGCATCAGTCGTGCCGCCAAATCTCAGGCTTAGGGGAGGATCCTGAGGTGAGAGGAGAAGGCGGGGCTGCATTCAGGTAACACCCACTGAGTCCTGGGAAATCCTGGACTCCACCTCGTGTTCTCTGGGCTGCAATTGGCTAGTCCTTCTTAGGAAAACGGAGCCCGCTTGGGCTGAGTCCTGGTACAAGGAACTGATCCAAGGCTGTCTTACCCCGCCCCCCGGTAAGCGGCTGTTCTCCTTGCCCCATGGACTGCCTGCTTGGATGGTCCCTGCAAGGACTCCATCCTTCCCTGTACCTGACCACCCTCCACCTCACCTGCCCAAGCCCCGCCTCTGCTGCTACGCTGTAAGAATCGCCAGGCCGAGCTCACTAGACCCCGGGGATCAGGAGGTCTGGGAGAGCTTCGTTTTCCCTGCACCACTCCTAGAAACAAAGCTACCAGACGCCAGCAGCCGACCTGAAAGTCGGCGTGGCCCCTGAGCCTCATTGCCGGACGCGCGATCACTGTGGGTCTGCCCACCATCTGTCCTTGTTACAAAGCCCCTGCGACTCCAGAACTTCTGTCAGAGAGGGACTGAGCTCGAAAACCAACCGCCTCCGTGTTAGGGAGAATTCTATGACTCTTAGAAATGGAAAAAGCACCTTTGTGGGGGCCCTCCGCTCACATCGTCATGCCTCTTGGCTAATCCCTAAACCTAAAGAGGGGAACTGCTCCCTTGCTTCACAGGGGACAATGGTTCGGGGCAGAAAAAGGACTTAAATAAAAACAAAGATTTCTCAAAGTTCTGGTAGTAAACAGGCATACGTTATTATTAGTCTATTCTTAATAATAAGCATTTATACTTTCAAAGTGCTTTACAATCAGTTAGCTAGTCCTCACAACACCCCTGTGAGGTAGGTCAATATTAGTATCCCCATTTTACAGATGGGAAAAACTGAGGCACAGAGAGGTTAAACGTCTTGCCCAACATCAAGCGACACATGAGTGCCAGAGCTGGGACTAGAACCCAGGTTTCTTGACTCCCCGATGTCACGCGCCCGAAGAGGCCTCCACGGAAGTGGCTGAGCCCGGACTACAAATGAACAATGCCAGATGGTGTTTGCCGCGGTGACATTTCCTACGGAAACATGAGGATGGAACCTGAGGTGCCGCCTTTTTCTTTTCGGCGTGGGGGGTGTGCGCGTGTGTTTGTGGGTACGACTCGGGTGCGTCTGTGTTTCCTTCCCTTAAATGTCCCCCTGGGTCTGTCCCGGAGGACAGCACGGGAGGATCCCGGATGAAAGGTAGATCGTGGCAAAGAAGTCTACAAAAATAGCTCTCTCAGCTCAGGCTGGGCGGCCTCCAGTCCTCGGGAGTCCAAGCAAACGAGGCACGAAAGACGCGCAAAGGCCGCCGTCTGCGCACCCGGAGCAGACACGCGTGGGGGCGTGGGGCGCCTGGCTCTCTCTCTCCTTCCTCCCGCTGGCCGGCTAGCTTCCGCCACTGAGTCCCTTTCCCTTGGGCCGGCCGGCCGGCCCCTGCCGCCTTTCCTCTTCTCTCCCTGGGTTCGCTCCGAAGGCGCATCCCTCTTCCCAGGAGCAGCCCCGCGCATCGCCCTGGCCGGGGCTCCCCCAGACGGAGGCTGCAGCACCGTTTCCCGCCTCCCGGATGAGTGGTTTTCTTGGAAGGGGTCAGACTGCGGATGGGGGGGTTTGGGTTTGTTCCTGCGCTTCTCCTGAAACGCCCTTCAGTAGAAAGAAGCCCGCTTGAGCCTTCTCCCTGGCAGGGCCTTAGCCACAAATGCCTCCCGGCTAACGAGGGGGATGACGTAGCTCAGGCAGAAAACGCTAAAGCATCCGTTCAAGCATCTGAAACAAACGAATCAGCCAGTGAAATCTCATCTTTTAGAATCTGCTCTCCTCCTAGAGGAAAACTGCCTGCTTTGCCTTTAGATGGGACCATGCTTTTTTTTTTTTTTTTTTTTTAAAGAAGAAAATTAAGGCCCTACATTGGAGCACTAGGAGGACTAGACAGTAACGGGCGGCCAGCGCCCCGGGGTCCCATTTCCTGTCTGTCCTGAGCAAACGCGCCTCCTTCGGGAGACGCGGCCAGATCTTCAGCCAGAAAGGCCTTTCAGGGAGAGGGACTGGCTTCTCGTGATGTCGCCAAGGTTCCCTCTGCCTGCCTAGCTCGCCAAGGGCCCTCTGGGCCGGAGAGGCCGTCACACAAGCTAATTTTGTCTAGGCGGCAGGAAGGGCCTCCGATCGAGACCCAACTTCACAACCAGACCCCAGTGGGGGTTCTTTCCTCAAGACAGCCTCTCTATCACCTCACGTGGGCGAGGGACAGCCAGCGTCCTCGCGTCCTGCGCGACGGCACGTCTTCTGAAGAAAGGCAATTCTCGGATGGTGTAGGAAAGTGCAACAATAACCGGCCCCTCCCCCAAACTCCAACCCCTCAAACTGTACAAAAAGCAAACACGACTTTTCAGACTCGGATAAACCTGCATCCCCCCCTCCTCCTTTCTCCTTCACAGTCGGTTAAACTATTTCACATCTGGCCATGGCACTAAGGCTCCCGTATGGCAGGTTCGGTGGGGAGTATAAAGTCACATCGCTAATGCTGTGAAATGGGCTGGACGTGGTTGAAGCAACAGCCAGGGTCTTGATTGATGAGCTTTTTGGCTCCGCTAAGGAGCTCTATGGATCACAAATGCAGCAGCGATGGAGGCCAAGCAAAAGCGGAATAAGACTGAATGGCAAGTAGGAGGTGGGGACGGAACAAAGGCCCCGTTTGTCCTCACTCGCTCTCTCTCTTTCCTTCTTGGTCCCAGGGAACTTGAGAAAGGGATGATGATGATGATGATGATGATGGTGGTGGTGGTGGTGGTGGTGGTGGTGGTGATGGTGGTGGTGGTGAGGAGGAGGACGAGGAGGAAAAGGAGGAGGAGGATGAAAACCAATGGAAACTACACATTCATCCAGATCCACAGATGATGCTGGGAGGCACAGCTTCTACCCACACGCTGATCCTGGAGATGCTCACCTCACTCCATCTCAAGGAGGATGCAATAGAGCAATGGTCAGAGCAAAGAGAAACCAGAGGGATACAACTGGGCTAAAACTTTCCCCCTCAGGAATCACTTAGCAAAGGTCTGAGATCTATCCTGGAACGAGACCGAAACCTTCTCAGGCCAACCACAGCCATAGCCATGTATGCTGCCTTCACATACACACACCCATACGAGACACCGTCCACAGACATATGGTAGACCCCGCCCCTCCCTCGGCATCCACAGGGCAGCCAGGACCACCACAGAGGCGTAAGCACTCATTTCCTGGACATCACCACTTCCAGTGACCATGTCCCACACATTCAGATTGCGTTCTTTCCGGATGTTTGACTCAGAGCACAGCTTTGTTGCTGCCATCTCAATTTAGCATCTTCTCTAATAATCACATCCATGACCTCATAATCCATGGAGTAGTGGTGAAAAATACTTCAGGCTAATTAAATTTTAAATAACAAATAATACTTTAAATGATTCCTAAGTATGCCCAAAGGGCTATCAAACTGTGCATCCCCTTTGATCCAGCAGTGTCTCAACTAGGTCTGTATCCCAAAGAACTCATAAAAGAGGAAAAAGGACCTACATGTGCACAGATGTTGGTAGCAGCCCTTTTTGGAGTGGCAAGAAACTGGAGACTGAGTGGCTGCCCATCAGTTGGGGAATGGCTGACTAAGTTACGGTATATGAATGTACTGGAATAGTATTGTTCTTTAAGAAATAATGGGCTGATTTCAGAAAGGCCTGGAGACACTTAATGAACTGATGCTGAGTGACATGAACAGAACCAAGAAACATCGTACACAGGAACCGCAAGATTATGTGATGATCAACTGGATGGACGTGGCTCTTCTCAGAAATCCACTGATCTAAGACAATGTCAATAGACTTGGGATATGAAATGCCATCCGTACCCAGAGAGAATTACGGAGACTGAATGCAGATTGAAGCATACTATTTTTATCATTTTTGTTTGTTTGTTTGCTTTTTCTTTCTTGTGGTTTTTCCTTTTTGTTCTGATTTTTCTTTCACAAAATGACTAATATGAAAATATGTTTAAAATTATAGTACATATATTGGATTGCTTGCTGTCTTAGAAAGGAGGAAGGTAAGGGAGGGAGGGAGAAAAATTTTGGAACTCAAAATTTTTCAAAAACAAATACTAAAATGTAATTGAAAAAATAAAATACTATTGAATTTTAAAAAGTTCTTCCTAGAGCAAGGAAACCCAAAACAGAATATGATTTCTCAGTCTATATGTTATTGTTTTTTATAAGCCAAAATGTATTTTGATCATTTATATATATCATTGTCACAATTGATTTTTATGACCTGTGAACACAATATAAACCACAGGCACATATTTTGATGACCATCAAATAGTTCCTTTCTATAAACTGCAAAATGTAAAATATGCAAGGGGAAAATTGTATTATTGTCTAAATATGCTACAGAAACATCTTCAGTCTACAACCTGTCTCCTAGCACCAACTCTATGTATTGTCCAGACTCAGGAAGCCTCCTGGGCAGAATGAAGTAATCACAGCCAGCATCTTCTTTTCAGCTTTGAAAAACTAAAATGTATCAGTAGGAAATTTCACTGGGCTTTTTCAAAGGCAGGAACATCTGCTGCCATCAGCCATGGTACCCAGAGAGAACAAGACCAGACAATTGTGACAGTGAGAATATTAAGAGACAGAGAGAGAAAAAGAGAGACAGAGGGATAGAAAGAGAGAATGAATAGGTAAATAGTTAATTCTGCTAAGAACAAGATGAGTTTGAGATGCAGAAAGGGTACCTAATTAGGTGTTCAACGGCAGCTGAGAGTGGGAGATTGGCATAGGAGAAAGAGGAGTAGGGTTAAGATCAGTTGATATAAGAGCCATCTCTGCATAGAAATGATTGTTGAATTCAGAGAAATGAATTCTATCTTCAAGAGAAGTTGCAGAAAATCACTGTAGGTAATATAAAATACTTGGGAATCTACCTGCCGAGACAAACCCAAGAACTATATGAATACAACTACAAAAGACTTTTCACATAAATTCAGATCTAAAAAATTTGAAAAATTTTAGTTGCTTATGGGTAGGCCAAGCCGATAAAATAAAAATTCTAAATTGATCTATTTATTCTGTGTCATACCAATCAACTTTCAAAAAATTATTTTATAAAGCTAGGACAAATGACAAAATTCATCTAGAAAAATTTTAAAAGGACAAAGATATCAAAGGAATCAATGGGAAACATGTGAAGGAAATTGGTCTAGCCATGATGAGGTTTAGATTTGGGATCCCCAAATGAAATTAGGATTACTAGTGGTCAGAGAGTTAAGGTCAGGGACTTTGGGGGAATTCCCTTCTGGTGGCGCAAGAAGTTCCCTGTAAAAGAATTTACAGATCCAAAAACCTAGATTAATAAAAGAGGTTTAGTATGGGGATTGGAAGTAAGGTTAAAGTCTAGTTAAGGAAATAAGTGGGGGTAAAGAGAAGATGGCACTGGAAACAGTATTTCAGTGGGCAGAGGCCCTTGGCGTGCCAAGCATAGGATAGCATGGCATGTTTGGAACCTCTGCAAAGAGAGGATTTAGTTTGGCTCTTTTTATAATAAGAGATTTAGCTAAAGGGGGTCTGTGGGTGGAGTCTCAAATTGGCTCAGATCCAATGGGGGCTGGGAGAATCTCCTATTGGAATTCAAAGGGATGCTTTTGACCAGGATTTGTGAATCAAAGGTCTTAGCTTCCTGAGTTGATAATGCATCAGCCAGGAGGGGTTGGGAATCAGAAAGGAATAAATCAATCTGAAAGGAATAGTTTCTTAAAGGGACCACAACCCACTTCAGTCATCTCAACTGTATTATAAAATGGCAATTATCAGAACAATCTGCGATAAGGAATGAAGCCCTGAGCAGATAAGGAGAGACTGAAGTTTATGGGGAGATACTAGAGGCGGGGGGGGCATCTTGAGGA